>NC_067282.1:11667789-12292789 GCF_020740795.1 Apus apus
GAAAGGAGTAGCAGCCACGCTGGGGATCACCATGTGCTGGAGGCAGGGTTTTCATGGAGCTTGAAGGAAATGGCTCTGATTTTACCAGCCAATTTAACTAGAGAAGGACCAACTCTGCAGGACAGAGCTGGGGCAGGGAGGCAGTTAGGTTCTGTCCCATAGAATACAGAGGGATGCTGGTAGGGTGCTGGATGGCCACGTAACCTCATCCAAGCTGGTTTTCTTAGTTCTGATTAATATTACCAGTTCTTGACCTAACAGGCATGCATGAGTGATGATCTTTGAAGGAAAGCATTGTTTTATTGAAGGAAGCAGTACTAACTTGTATATCTTTCAAGCATTTGTCTCATTCCTATACAGGCACAGAGTCAATGGCATGGTGTTACCAGTGAAGGCTGGGCAGCTGACCCCAATGTCTTCTTAGCTCAAACCACTCCACTTTTGAAGATGAAATTAAACCAAGTATGGTGGTGGGTCAGTGCTGAGCTCTGCCCAGCTTCTGAGCCCCTCAGATGAAGCAGGGTGGGGGAACAAATGCCTCCAGCTGGAGCAAGAGGACCTGTTTACTAACTTGTGCACTGGCAGCTTGGACCTGGAGCTTCAAAATTGTTGTATATAAGAGAAAAGGGCAGTTGTTGTCCTCACTGACAGCTTGGCGGAATGGAGAGGATGTTATTTGCCCTGCTCTGGGTTTGTGAACTCTGAATTTTATCAGCATTTAAATAGTTCTTTAACTGTTGTTCTCCTAAACCACCCCAGCAAAACATATCCTGCCCATTGCCATTCAGGCAAACGGGGGTTTCCTTCTTGATTGTGCTGATACTGGCTATATCTGTTTAGCTGCTTCAGATATTTTACTGCCCTGCTCTGGGTTTTGCATCAGTGTGTACTGCACAGCAAACACAGGAAAAAATTCTTGCTTGAGAGCCTGGAAATCTCCCAGGTTGATTATATGAAGTTATACACAGGAACACATGGCAAAATCTTTGCTTAATTGGTGGTAAACCTCCCCAGGTTATTGTTGGTGCTGCTTTTGGCCTTGGGTTGAAATGCAGAACACCAGCTCAAAATCAGCTTAGATATCTAATTTTATTCCAGTGGAGCATCCCCAAGCTCCTGTTTGTACCATTCAGGTCACACTGGCAGCCCCATCTACACTTGTGTGCTGATTTCTAGCCAGCAGTTGCTTCAGAAGTTTGTTAATGAGAGACTGTGGTGGGGGTGATCCAGAAGAGCAGGGCAGGGCATACTGGAGAAGCCAGGGTCCTACACTCCCTTTCCTTCTGCCCTTTCTGCTGAGGACCCTTCCCACCACAGCATGAGAAACTCAGCCCCTTGCCAGATAAGCAACACCTTCAGCTATTTAATATTAATTATTTATTTGCAAGGATTTAAAAAAACAACCATTGCTAATTGTTTCTCAAGCTTTGCTGTTTGCACTTGGAAGACCAGGAGGCCTGGTGCTGTGGGTCTTGGACATGGGTCTGCTCCTCTGTGGGGCCATACAGACCCTGCTCTGCCCCATCTCCTCACCTCCTGCAGATTGTATGGAGCAGTCAGCAATGTTGGGTTTGGAGGTGAAGGTCAGGTAAGTGGGTTTAAATCTTCTCTAGCATTTTTTCAGATACTCTGGTCTGTTGTGTGTTCAGGCCACTGAGCAATCACCTCTGTCTTGAGGCCAGTTACTTACCTCTGGATAAAGCATGCCTCATGCATTTTTATTCTCTTTTCATTCACCTGAGCAGAGGTTTCCAGATTTTCATGTCTTTCCTGTTCATGACCACCACCACCCCCCCCCCCCCCCCCCCATTTCTCTCAACGAGGGTCCTTACCCACTCCAGTCAGAGCAACATCTCAATTTTTCTTCTTGATAAACTGAACAGGACAAGACTCACACACTTTTCCTGGCAGGAATTTCTCCTTACCCTCGTATCATTTGTGTAAGTAATTTCTGCCACCTCTTTTTTTCTGCCACCCTTTTTTTCAATAGCTCTTTAACAATGCTGACATCTAACATTCATATAGTTTTATGGTACAGATCTCATCAAATCCATATGAAGAGGTAAAATCACCTTTCTTGTTGTAATCATCGTTCTCTTGTTTAAATCTCCAAAGGTCATTTATCCCCTCTTAGTGGGTACTTTGGAGAGATGCTTCACTGCTCTGGCCCTAAATAATCTGAGCTTTGCCCCATATACCAGCAGATTCAAATCAGGCTTTATTAAAGTGTATTTTTTTTTAATGGATCCTGATTACTTTGTATAATGATATTACTATTTACTCTTCTGCCTGTGTTGGACCACCTACAAATCTTATGAGTGATGGCTTTATGGTTCATTCCATACAGCTGATGGCCCTAGTAGGCCACCAGCAAAATATCCATCCTATATTTTGTGTAGTGACTGTTAGCTGCTGGCAGACCCATGTAAAGAAGGTTGCTGCCCTGTGCCAAGGCAGGCAGACAAATGTCACTAACAAACCTCTCCAAATTAATGGAGAGGGCATTTTTATTTGGGAGGGGCTGCAAAGCTTCCTACTTTGACAAGGTCCTACCATTCCAACATCGAATCTTCTTGCTTCAAAATACCAAAACCCTGCCCTGAGTTGAATTTTCACACTGGAAACATGGAAACATTAGGTAGAAACAGTGGAAATTTGAAGAGTGTTCATTGTGTTTATTGTTTTCAAGTGAAAGACAACCAGAAAAGGCATAGGTGGCCACAGCTTGAAGCTGTAAATATGAAGAGACCAATTCTAACATAAGTTTTGGGAAGAAATGCACTTGTCATTGCTGTCTGTTACCACTGTTGTGTTTGCAGTAGCAGAGCTTGCCAAGGGCCTGTGCACTGTGTGGGAAACCACCTGGAAGCCCCAGACAACACCAGCACTGGTGCAGGAGCTGTGGTCAGCTGCTTGGCCAGGCTCTGGAGCACAGAAACATGGCATGCAGAGACTTTATCTCAGCACTCCCCTTGCTCCTGGGCAGAGAAGGAGCCCAGCAGGCATCTAGAAATACTGTGGTTCCCAAGGAGTCTCCTAGGTTAAGTAGGACACAAAGTGAATACACCAGGGATACAATAAACCCCTGAGATGATGTGAGGCTACATCTGAGCAACATGGGTGCAATTATGAGTTTCCTCAGTGTGTCTGATGTTCAGCATGTCAGATCAGAAAAAAAGGACAAGGACTGGAGGACAAGGAGGATTGTGCTAAGCAGCAATTATATGCAGAGTAAAGGAGCAGTTTCTGGGAGCTTCTGTCTATGGAATGGAGCTCTCCTCCCTCTCCTCTGCTGATCATTGCTCCTGTGTACCAGGGAGTGGGCAGGTGAGAGTGGGCGGCCAATGTGCAGAGCTGAGTGCATCTCAGCAAATTATCTGCAGGCTTCAGGTAACGTGTAGATCAGAAAGTATCACAGAGCAGGAGCTGGTTTTCATATCTGGGTAAGTAAGGCTTGATGTGGGATTTTACGAGGTTTCTGTACTGTTACTGGAGCACCTGGTTCCCACTAAGGAAACACACTAAAAAACAGAATTAAAACCTCCCCAGTGGGTTTCTAAAAATACCTGTATCAGTTTGGTGCCATTTTGATCCTTTCAAACTATCTGCCTGTCCAAAGCCCAGAGAACTCAATGGAAAATCCTACAGATTTCAGCAAGTATTGTGTCAACTCATATTAGACCTTCTAAAACAAAAGTTAGAAATGGGGAAAGTATGGCCTGCTTTCTCTTTCATCCAAACATTAGTTAGCTTCTTTCTCTCTACTGAGGTACAGGAAACTTTAGTAAACAATGTATCTACCATGTACTAATGTGTCCCACTCCTTATAGGCTCATAGAAGGGTTTGGTCTGGAAGGGACCTTTAAAGGTCATCTAGTCCAACCTCACTTCACTGAGCAGGGACCTCTTCAACTAGATCAAGTTGCTCAGAGCCACATCCAACCTGACCTTGAATGTTTCCAGGGTTGGGGTATCTACCACCTCTCTGGGTAACCAGTCCCAGTGTTTCACCACCCTCATTGTAAAAAAAATCCTTCCTTATATTCAGTCTAAATCTACCATCCTTTAGTTAAAAAACTTTACCCCTATTGCAACAGGTTCTGCTACTGAAAGGCCATCATAAGGTCTCCCTAGAGCCTTCTCTTCTCCAGGCTGAACAACCCCAACTTTCTCAGCCTGTCTTCATAGGAGAGATACTCCAGCCCTCTGATAATTTTTGTGTCCCTCCTCTGGACTTGCTTCAGCAGGTCCATGCTTCTCCTTTGCTGAGGACTCCAGAACTGGACACAGCACTGCAGGTGGGGTCTCATGAGAGCAGAGTAGAGCAGGAGAATTACCTCCTTGATCTGCTGGCCACACTTCTTTGATGCAGCCCAGGCCACAGGTGATCCTCTGTGCTGTGAATGCACATTGCCAGCTCATTTCCAGCTTTTCACGCACCACTGCCCCCAAGTCCTTCTCTGCAGATGTCTCTATGTCTCAGAAACACCAGTGACCTACTCTGTATGTTATGGAAAAGCAGCTTCTGGCCTTCATTAAATGCTTACTTGTATACCACTCCTTGGTGGTAATCAAGGAGTTCAGGTTATCTGTAGCAAAGGATTATATCAGCTTCATGGCATGTTTTATTGGCAAGAGGGAAGATTTGCTGATTAAATGTTTTGAATGTTGATATTATTCTTAGATCTCAGATGCTTTGGACTCAGTGACCGAAGCAACTCCACCCAAAAGCAGTGCTCTCTACAACAACCGGAAATCAGAAACATGATTCAGGAAAACGGGAGAACATCCAGGATTTCAAAGCTAGGCCCAGGCAAAAAGAAGGAAAATGTAACACATGCAAACAAGGCATGAACCTGTTGGTTCGTGGTGAGATGTGATGCTGTCTAGAGCATGGAGGCTGTGTTAGGTCCCAAAGGTCTCTGGATCTGCCTCAGATTGTCTGGCTGCCCTTGGTCGTGTCCCTGCCCCTCTGCTTCCCTTCCTCATTCAAAAGGTCAGCATTATCTTTTACAAATATTTGCCTAGGTAGGGCCTACTACCAGGAATCAGATGTCAAACTTGCCCCTTATTCTTCTCCCTGTTTGAAGTTTGTAAGTGCTATTTCCTCTTCCCAAGGGTGGTGCACAGGCCTAATTGTCCTATGTGCAGCATAAGGGGACATGAAAAGGTATCATGCTTGATCAATGACTGTGCAGACTACATTTCATAGTTCTTTCTGACCTTATCTCAAAGGTATCAGAGTGCCCCCTCTGTAAGGAGGAGGTCAAACAACCTTTCTCCAGTGTCTGGGGTATGGGTGGGACATGGAATTACAAACTCCTCTGGAGCATGCTGGGCTGTGCTTGCTCTGCCAGCCAGGCTGGAAAGCTACACCCAGCATTCCCTCCTTGGTGCTTAACACCTTGCTCCAAAGCATTCCATGTCTTCTGAGGAGCCCGAACACTGTGGAGTATCCATCAGTGGCATTTTGCCTGAACAAGGCTAGCAGGGTCAAGCCACATGACACCAACACGAAGGAACAGCTTTCCTGTGATCTAGGAAACTGATCCAGTGATGCCGCTGGCTGAAATGTTTGTTTGATGGACAGAGTGTATCACTTGTCCTCTCAGGAGGGATATAAACACTGTTCAGTTGTCCATCAGCCAAAATGGATCATTTACCCCTTCTGGTGTCACTTACCCTATGGAAGTCAGAAACCAAGTGGTGTGAAGAAACACTGCGAAAGAGAGGGATGAGGGATGTGTGCATAAGTAAAGCTCTTTTTATCGGAGCTGCCACTGACATTCAGGAATCTTACTTATCAGACAAGAACTCCAGAAAAGGTCTTACTTCAGAGTCTCTTCTCTCTGATGTTACCATCTGAATGGCCTGATTTTCATGTAGGCCAAGTACCCAGTGACCTCCTGTTAGGTACTCAGCACTTTGGATAAATCAGGCCACTGAGCCAAGTGGGTTTCCATTTTAGGAACACATTAAAAATCACAGTCCACCTTGTTCAGAAATGAGCATAGCACTCCAGGCTATTTGCCTTACTACAGTTAAAGCCTTGAGTTGGCTGTGGCCTGGTGGAGGCCAGTGTGTGTCCATTTGTCCTAGGACAAATTGGAAATCTATGGCTTTACACCAACTGATGTCACTGAAAGATCAATGCTCAACTTCTCATCTAGGTCTGGAAGGTCATTACACACACTTGTCTTTAAATTCAGCTTCCAAACTGCATTGCACCAGCCATCTGAAACCTTAACCTTACCATCTGATTGAAGTAGCTGCAGATCATTATGGACATACCCCAGGGAGTGTTACAGCTGATGCTAGTTTCCTCCTGTGTTTAAGTCATCCTTCCTACATGTTCAGAGATAGTTTACTTATCTTAAGATGTGTTGCTAAGTTGTAAGGCCACAAAATGATGAGGAACAGTCTCCCTGATCCTTGTAGTGTCAGGCAATGCAGAAGGTACCCAGATGCACTTAGTGCTCTAAGCCTGATCATTCTCTTGTTTTATGCCAGACTTACCCCATTATAAATCCACATGGGGTTAATCTTGATTTATAGCTGAGCAAATGGTATCAAAGTCAAGCTCCTGTTCTCTGTTGCTTCTGGTTATACAATTTGGGTCTGCATCTCTTTGTGAACTTTATTCTCTGAAGATTTACTCATCCCTCTCAATTATTTTCTGTACACTTCCCCCCTCCCCCAGATTAATCCAATGGGTTGTCATTTTCTTTTGAGCGCTGAAAATGACCTTGCTTATTTTGATGGGCTCTGAACAATAGCACTCGCTGTCTTGCACTCATTCTGCATCCTGGGGCTGTGAGTCATTATGGTTATGAAGCAACATTGAGTCACTGACTGTCAAAATCTCTGCTGAGAGGGATGGAGTCTTTCAAGAACCCCTCTCCTGGTAATCATTACTGTTCTCTATTTACATTTCAGTAGGACACTGATCCCAAGTCGGAGCTGAGGCTCTAGGCATTGAGTACAATACAAACACACTTGTCTTACCATAGTCCTTGCCTTGATGAGCAAATGTAGGATCAGTTCGGGAGTATCTACATCTAGAGAAATTTCCATCCAAGGGTCTTTAGAGTTATTGATTAATTAAACCTTGAAGCAGTTGTATCTGTTAGTAGAGAGTCAGATATACATCAGGAACTTGACTGGTCATTACAACACTGACCTAGGGTTTGGCTAGTGCTGCTCAAAGGCTCCCACCCTGTGTATCTCCACATAGGCCTGGAGCACCTCTGCTATGAAGACAGGCTGAGAGAGTTGGGGTTGTCTATCCTGGAGAACAGAAGGCTCCGGGAAGACCTTAAAGCCACCTTCCAGTACCTGAAGGGGGCCTACAGGAAACCTGGAGAGGGACTTCTTTCAAGGTCATGTAGTGCTAGGACAAAGGAGAACTGTTTCCAACTGAAAGAGAGTAGATTTAACCCCTTCAGGTACTGGAAGGTGCTCTAAGGCCTCCTTGGATCTTTCTTTTCCAGGTTGAACTACTCCAACTCTCAGCCTGTCTCCATAGCAGAGGTATTTCAGCACTTGGATCATGTTTGTGGCCCTCCTCGTGAACTCACGCCAACAGGCCTGTGTCCTTCTCATACTGAGGACCCCTTAACTAGACACAACGCTGGGGGAGGAGGGGCTCAACAGCCCAGAGTAGAGGGGGACAATCCCAGTAGAGGGAATGAGTGTTCCTTCCCCAAGCCCATCTGCTTGTTCCAGCAGTGACACCAGCTGTGGTTTGTTACAAAGACATGTCATACCCCTTGCAGCGTGTCCCACCCCATCTGCTCTACAGCCAAACTGAGAATTATGTTCCTGTTTGCTGGATCCAGTTCTGTGCTTAATGCTTCCTGCACTGCTCCCAGCTCCACATCCCAACAGGCCAAGCACAAGCTTCTGTGACACCCGCTTTGACATTTATACAAGTGTCACTCAAGGTCTGAAGCACTAAGCGGTTTGAATTTCCCCATATGGATTTTGTGTTTCATCAAGTCAGTTTTGCGTTTGTGTCCTGGGAGCTGCTGATGCAGGGGGAATCAAAAACCCTTAGCAACTGCTTCATGGCACTGGTCTTTGGCAGCCAAATAGCCAGAGACCAGTTTCTCATCTTTGCTGTGACTCTGCTGATACTGGTGTCAAATGGCATAAAGTCTCCTTGTGCTGTTTTCTGTACTGCAGAAATGCAGTTTTCTGTACTGGATATTGTTGCTGAGAGACCATCAGTTTCTTTAGGACTCTGTGTTCCAGTCCCACCGCTCTTTAATGACTTATATTAATATTAATATTCTTTTTGGTAAGGTGAAATGCATCTTAACAAGATGCATCTGCCACCTTTGTGGTCAGAAAAGTAATCTCTGATGATTCCTGCAGTGACCCAATAAGTTAACTTAGGACCCATGTGTTATTTGTGTCTATTATTTGTTTTTTAAAATCCTTCTGGTGGTTGTTTCTTTGAGTTGAGACAAATAGCTGCACTGCAGCCACTCACCTTCACATCTTGGTGATGAATGTCTCACCCCATTGCACTCAGCTCAAGCTTTTGCTAACATTTCCTTATGAAACCTGGCTCAGTCAAAGTCCATGGTGATTTGAATATTATCATGCAAATCATGTTGCTCTGTCACTGAAGGATGGCTTGAAATATTCCTGGCCGGTAAAGTTTGTCTAAACTATTTGCAATTAATAATCAGAGGGCCTGGAGAGAGATGCTGGCCTGCCTGGGTTGTCATGGGGGGGCTTCTTCCAGGAAGGAGGGTTTGTCTGCTTAGCTCTTCTATGACTGCCTTGGATTTACTCCCTGTTTTCAGATGAGTGTAAATCAGGAGCATGGTGCTCAGGTTGAGATTTCTAGAGGCCTGTGGTCACACCTCAGCCTTGAGAAACATGTCACCTGAAAGGGTCTTGGGTTGTGAAGCTGGGAGCAAAGTCAAGTGACAATCACTGGTCACTTTGGAAGTAATGATTGCATTTAGTGGAGGTGGCAGGTAGTCATTTAACCCTCTCTATCTACCTCTGCTCAGAGTTCAGGATACAGAAATGTTATTTCTTACCCTCTATATTAAGTCAAAGGCTTAATAAACCTGCTCACAGTGTCTCATGGTGGTAAGGAACTGCTCATTTTGGAAGTTTATAGTTAAGATGGTAGAAGTTGCAGGTGGTAGGCATGTTATGGCAAAGATTTCTTCAAATTCCAACTGGGCAGCAAATTAAATTAAAAAACAGAGTGACTGGAAGTGCTAGACCTGTAATTAAGTGGATGGGTGGATGCATGGCTTATCTGCTAACATATAAGCACTAAAGAATCCTCTAAAACCACATTAAAAAGTCTATACGCTTGAACTTAATTGCTCTTCTTGTCTTGCAGTTGGTAAAATTGAAGTAAATTTTGGCCTTACACAGAAAAGTAAAGAGGGTAAATCTGGAAGAGAACCATCTGACAGTGCTCTGAACTTTCATTGCAAAACAATAAACTAGTTGCATAAATAGTTTATTCTAATACAGAACAGAAAAATAGATAAATATTATGCAGTAAGTAGGGTCCAGTTCCGTGTAATGTAGCTCACATGAGTCATTGCAGTGAGACCACTGGCTTTGTCAGGGCTTCTGACATGAATTTTATTTTGCACCAACTTGCGTCATTCCAAACAATTTTACTCAAGCTGGCCTATTTGTAATTATTCACCTGGCCTGCTGAATCTCAGCATTTGATTGCCTGACTGATATTCCCTACTTGTTCTCTGCCATCGCACGCAGGGCAGGACGTGGTTGTGCTTCTGTGTGAGGTGGGATGCGTGGGTGGTGTGGGGGGCAGGTGATGTGCCTGGAAGTTTTGGGCTCAGCCAAAAGCAGAAAGCAGCTGTTGACAAACCCAGTGGGGAGCTGCTGGTTTATGAGCCTGGGGATTTGAAATTAAGCTCTAAGCTTCAAGCAGTGTCATGTGCTTACTTACAATGCAGTGCACCATAAAAATCTGAAGAACCACAAAGCAAATCAGAAAAAAAATAAAATCAAAGTGAAGCACCAGGTGACTGTGCCTCACTTTCCCTATCCTGAATGAAAAAAAGACTTTTCCTCTTTGTTATTTTTTTGGGTCAGTTCCTTCTCCCATATAAATTACCTGTTAACCCTTGATTGGCTGCATAGAGACCCACACCCTTCTGACTTTACTACCTTTCCTATCATAGCATCCCTCATTCTGCAGGAAATATATAATAACAAACAATAAAAATACACCAAAAATAGATGCACCTTTAGTGTTGTGTTTATGCTAGCCTTTAGGGAGCAGGAACCAGAATCACACAGAAGGCTGCTTAATCTTTTTCTCTAGATTGTAACACAGGAAAGCAACCTCCTGTGCTGTGAGGGACATTTGAAATGCATGCTTCACTCTTCTACTTTTTATTGCACTCCATTTATGAGTCCTGAGCCTGCATCGAATTTGCCGTGACCCAGCTCTAAGCGTTCCACTTAGTTAGCCTAAACCTCTTTACATTCCTCAGCTCTGATCTGCTAATCCCTCATAAATCACCACCGTTTCTCAACGAATTCAAGCCAGTCTTAAGATTTATGTGGAAAGGATTTGTCATTTCCCACCAGCCTTAACCTGAGCCGAGATGGGTGGTTGCTGGTGAGGATCTGCAACATAAAGCAGACAGTTTGGTGCAAGAGATAGCAAACTGTTTTGCAAATGATTGAGGGTTTGGGGCTCCAAATGGAATGCGGAATGTTTCTGGTGTTGTTTCCATCAGGAGAATCCCAGCAGGGAAGGGCCCAAAACAGTTGAACTGCAGCTCATCAAATTGCAGGTGCTGCTAAGGCTGATGTCCATGCCAGAGCGGTGGCTGGGGATGCTGGATTGTGGCTGGGGATTGCTGGAGCCACACGGGCACATGCAGCCTGCACAGCATGTGAATAACGTGGGGAGCCTTCCCTGCTTGCCACCAGGTGTGCAGGGGGCAGGAAGCATCTCTGAGCTCCTTGCAGGAACTAAGTGAGTGGTAACAGGGACATAGTTTAGTGGTGGAGCTGGCAGTGCTGGGTTCATGGTTGGACTTGATCTTAAAGGTCTTTTCCAACCAAAATGATTCTGTGATTCTATGAACCCTTCTGTGTCCCTCCATTGGGTCTGTCTTGCTTTCCTTGGTTTAGGTGGTCAACGTATTTCCTGTGCCACAAATGCAGACACTGAGGTTTTGCTCTGGGCTGTCAGAGGTTGCTTTCCCTGCTTCTCCCCTGGAGTTGCCACATTTTCCTTTCACATTCCTTGAGCAGGCCTGCAGCCTTTAACCATACCCCCTGGGTGAGTCTGGGACCTCAGCCCTTTCCCACCAGGTTGGTTTTACTGTCCTCATGCTTCTGTCACAGGGCAGGGCATGTACAGCTGTTATTGTCTCCCTTCAAATCTAGTTTTTTGTTTGCTATAAACTACAATATCTGCTCTTGCTCATCACAGTCACATCATCACCCCTTTCTAAATACGAAGAGTTGCTCTCCCCCCCCCATGGCGGCCACCAAGTCCCTGCAGCTGGGGACATCACCCAAACCCAACCCCAGCAGCATCTTCTGGGGGTCCCAAACCCTTACTTAGCTCCCACCCTTCTCTCCTAAGACTGCCCTGGGACTCAGCTGGACTTGCCCACAAGGTCTCCAGGATCTGGTCCAGCCCAGGTCCATGGAGTTTCTGCTGGTCCTTGCACTCACCTCTCTTCTCCTTTGCATTCCCATGAAGGTTGACTTCACGGGCAGAGCTGTTAACAGAGTGTTAGATGGACACAAAGATTAGCCGGGGTGCCCTGAGCAGGGACATCTCTGCCATACTGCGTTCACATGGATGCCAGCAGTCAAACTCCCACAGATACTCCCAGCAGTCACATGGACAGGTGTGGTGCCTGATAAGTGGCATATTTTGGATTAATATTTAGCATTCCCAAAAACTGAATGGGACCATTCAGGGCCTGTGTGCACAGGCATACAGAGCTTCTCAGGGGAAAAGACTTTGATCCTGATTTAAGTTGCATCTTTGTGGTGGGGGTTGAGCTGGCAGGGTTGGAGCTGGCAAGATTTGGTAGCAGAGACGTGGCATTAAGCAATGCCTTGGCAGCCACCAGCTGTTCTCAAGATGTGCATCTTCATCTTATCCCATAATGGGTATAAATGATAATAATAAAAAGCCACCTTGTGTATGAACCCTTTTGGTTGAATCTGTTGCTCCTTTTGGCAGCATGTGTTCTGCTGTGTCCTGGGTCTGACCTGGGATATCTTTCACGCTGCCCTTTACACCTGAAACAAATGTAATGGTGGTTTTTGCTCAGGGCTTTTTTGGTGTGACTGATCCGTGTTAGAAGAAAAAAAAATGGGCACTTGTCTCTGTGAGTTTTGTGACTTTATAATCTTAAGCTTGACCCACAACAGGTGTCAAAAGACACATGCAAGTGAAAGGGAAGAAAAGGCACCTGTAAGGCAGGTTTTCCCTGTCTCTTTTATTCATTTTCATATCATGTTTCCCTTGTTTCTTTGTCTGTCAGCTCTTTTCCAGCCTTCCTCCATTCCTCTCCTTTTTCATTTCACTCTTTCCTTGTGTTTGATGTTTTTCTCTCTCTCTCATATTCCCTGTTTGCGCTCTCCTTTTGTGCTTTGGAGAGCATCACTCTGGCATGGGTGCATTTGTACCTGCTGGACTTGCACAGGCCCAGGTGGCTGGTGAAATACCAGGACATGATGCTGCCTGGTACAGCTCTGCCTTCCCACCAGCAGCTCCACTGAGACCCAAGAAGTACCACCAAGGGTGACCAGTTGCTCCCACCTCTGTGTGACCCTACTGCAGCATCCTGTCTCCATCTGGTAACGCAAGCTTAAACTGTTTCTGCTTCAGCTCAAAAACTTGAGAGAGAAGCCTCAGTTTTTAACTCCAGTGTCTCTGCTACTGCTCACCCTTCCCAGGTTGTTAGAGGCCATAGAGCTTTCTCTGTGCTTGCAGTCTCAGAGGAAGAGCTGGATTCAGAAAGACAAGATCCTGTCCTTTTCCCAGACTTAACCTTCAGGTCGCTCTCATTCTTCTTTTACAGTGATGACCAGTGATAGGACAAGGGACAAAGTGGAACATAGGAGGTTCCATGTAAATATCAGGAAGAACTTCTTTCCTGTGAGAGTGACAGAGCACTGGAACAGGCTGCCCAGAGAGGTTGTGGAGTCTCCTTCTCTGGAGACATTCAAAACCCACCTGGACACGTTCCTGTGTGATGTGCTCTGAGTGATCCTGCTCTGGCAGGGGAGTTGGACTGGATGATCTTTTGAGGTCCCTTCCAACCCCTATGATTCTATGATTCTGTGATTATGTGATTCTTCTGGATCAACCCCTGGCAATGAGTGGAGTCAATCTGTGCAGTTAAATAGTGGCAACAGTTGTCCAAAAGAGCTACACACAGCACCATGGTGGGGGCTGTGCCACAGATGCCCGGCAAGGCTGCTGTGCTCCAGTGCTAACACAGTTTATTTTAGCAATGTAGTGGTTATAGCTCTTACTGTACTCCTTGTGCAGCAGCCCAGCTCTGGTTCTTCCAGCGTTATTACCTGAAAGTGGAATTTCACATCCAGCTCTAGAATTTTAGTTGCTTCTAGATATACACTCAGAACCATTCTGGTTTTGAGCTGTAAGCTGATGACAGTACATTTCAGAAATACATGAGCACTTGTTCTTCTTGATGAGTTGTTTTTCCTGCCTCTTTGGCTAGGTCAGCTTAGAAAAATGCAGCTTAGCTACCCTTTCCATACCATTCTTGCCTTGTTCTCGCTGCTTCAGTGGGTCAGCCTTTCAGCTGAAGCCCTGTTCTAGTTCTGCCAAATCACTTTATTCTTGTTCTAATTCCCATGAATGAAATCTCAGTTTTTTATTTCTAGTGCTTGTTAACAGGACAACATTGATGGAGTCCAAGTGAAAACGCTTTGTTGGATAAGGCTGGATGCAGAGGAGTGAGAAGGAGCAGAAACACCACCAAAGAGGGTAAACAAGGCAGTGAGGAGGAGTTGGGGAAGTGCTTTTGTGCTGGTGGCTGGCTAGGCCAAAGCTGGGAACTCGGAGCACAGAAGCTTGTTCAGTTCACACTGTGTGTTGGGAAATAGGGACCTTTTATGTCCCTGGTAAATAAGCAGCGTGTGTCACATATTGTGTAACTCCATCATCCATTTGTTCTAAAAGGAAAAAAAGAAAAAAAAAAGAAAACAATGGCCAGAAAATTGCATGCTGCTTTGTGTGTAAGATAAAAAACCTGTATGGCACACCAGGCTAACAAGCCTTTTAAAATACCACAGGTTTTAACCTGTTTTGTAGTAGGCAAGGACCTCTGTGTGAAAGAAGTATCTGGATTTTGGTCCAGGTTTATTCATTCTGCATCCAGGGTGACACCCTACCCTGCACTGCAGCCCAGATGTGGAGCAGAGAGAGTTGCAGAGCGACTGATGGGAGGCAGCATTTTTGCTGGTCGCAATTCCTCCCACTCAGCTGTTCAAAGGCAGTCTTGGGGACAGCATGTCATCCATAGGTTACACAGTACCTGCAGGAACACTAAAAGGCTCCAGGAACTTGGCTTCTGGGAGCAATCAGGGTATGAACATTTCTGGGAACCAGGTCCTTAAGGATTTCCAAAGGAGGACCAAGCCTCCTTACTCTTCTCAAGGCCAAACGATGCCAGAGTGGAGCCATCTGAGCAACTTTTCCCCACCTCTTTAATGGTAAAGATGTCAAAGTTCTATTATATATATTACTGTAGCTCGTTTAGATTTAATTTAAGCTACATGACCTTGCATTTAGAGAGCTTGCCCTTGTCTATAATCTAATCAGTTCAGTCAAGGGGAATAGTTGGACAAGGATGAATGTGGGCCCAGAAGTCAGAAATTAGATTGTGTGCAATTGCATCTGTGGATTTATAGCAGAAATTTACAGCAGAAAGAGGGGATTTTTATCTTCCCAAGTGCCCAGCAGGAGGGAAAGTTAATGGCTGCCACATTTATTGGACAAAATCTGCAAAGAGCGGTGGATTTGTGTCATTAGATGGATGGAACAGGCATTGGTGAGTCAACAAATTGCTTAATACACAACTGGAAGAAAAATCTTGTTAAAGCCATTCTGTCTTGGTCAGTGGGACCAAGTTGTGATGAAAATCATAAGCAAGAGTGCAAGAAAATGTGAGGGATAGTTTTGAATTCTCTGAGGTCACGGCGATGAAGTTTTCCAAAATGCAGTTTGCACTCTCCTACTGACATTGCTCAAAACCTTTTTAGTTCCTTCAGCCTGGTCAGGGATGTCAGACTGCTCAGGTCCCTCCCTCTGCTGTATCAGTCCTGATCCTTGCATCTGATCAGCATCCAGGGCTCTGTTTTCTGTGTGTGGCAAAAAAGATGCATTTGCCCTGACAAGGACAATGGGGAAGACACACGTTCCCCATCTTGGTCTCAAATGGCAACTTCACTGTTATTTAATTTCCCCTTCTGTTGTGTGAGGTGCTGTACAAATCACCCAAAAAACTCCCCGGATCCAGTGCCAGGAATTGAAATGTAAGGCAGCAGATGGGGAGACACAAATAGAGAACAAGGTGATCTTATTTAATTGATTCCATATAGACAAGAAGACATACAGACAAAAAGGATTTGTATATGAGCTGCACAACAAATTTGTTTGTGCTGGCATAGGAGCTTCAAATCACTACATTCACATTTCCAGCTCTGGGTAGTTACATTCAAATATAAAATCAAGCAAATGTTTTACTTTAAGTTACAAAACCCAAGCCTATTCACACTGGGTTTTGAGAAACCTTTATAAAAACAACATAACGCAAGATTGCATCTAAACTGTTTGGCAGGTTGCCTCTAATGGCAACCAGGAGGTTTATTGTTGTGAATCAGTTATTTAGTAGAAGTTGAAAGTGTGACAAAATAATGACAAGAGGGTTTTTTTTATTTGTAGAAAGCCAAAGCTGATAGTTCTCAGCAGGAATATGCTGTACAATGTTGGAGCAGAAACTGCACCAAGAGAGATGCAAACATAAGAACCTGACTGATGAGAAGTGAGAACAAGGAGGAAAAACACGTAACCAGGGGACAAAGTAGAGAAGTGATCAGTGCCTGGAAGGCTTGTGATGACATGGGATTTCTTTGTGTTGTTCCACAAAAATCTTTCCTACTACCTTGTAATTTCCTGAAGGAAAAAACATAGACGACTGAAGACACAAGGACCAAGAAAAAGGCTTCCTCTGTGCTGGGCACAGTGGAGTAACCAGCTTTGGTTGTGGGCCCTGAGGGCATTGTTAGTGCAAGCCCTGCTCCTTGTGAGGGAAGCAAACTTGAGAAATAATAACCTAGAATGAAGGGGCTGTTGGCACCACATTATGATTATTTGAGGAAATAATGTGATATGAAGATTAGCACATAGGATAATAGCTATTGCATATAGCAATGTTTTATGGTCCATTCTGTGTTGCTTAACATAGTTACTCACTCTGTGTCAGGCACTGTTAAACTGAATTTTAAAAGAAGGCCCTTTGCCTTGCTCTAGTATTGGCAGCTTTGGTGTATTGTTAAGCTTTACAGTCTACGTGTCTCTGTGCATAATGTAACACTTACTGGTTTGAACTGTAATTCAGCTTTATAATCTTTTACTACTGTGAGACATTGTCCCTTATGGAATTCCCATAACCTCAAACTATTTTCTCATAAAAACAAACCAAAACATTTGTTTCCTGCACTTTATAATTTAGGATAGCCTATTGCCTCTCTGCAGAGGACTTGGACATCTCAGGATTACAGTATCTGTAAATGAAGAAGCTACATTTTCCTTTGATGTCTGGGGTAGGATGGAAACCACTGGTGACTCAGCAGTATCGGGTGACATCAGTCCCTGTGCAGGTCTCTGTGATCCTGCACAGCTGACATGACTGACTTGTTGCCCACTCGCCTCTGCAAGGACTCCAGTGGGACCCCATACTGAGACCAGACTCATGAGGTGGCTCCAGTCACAGAGCCAGATATAGTGTGGCCAGATGTGATTCTGGCCCTATGCAATGGCAGGACAGATACTTGGGAGACATAAAATTTGGTTAGAAAATCATATTAATCCCTGCCTCATAGGCATGAAGATCTTGCCAATATAGAGATACCATCTATTTTAAAATTAAGCATAACTTTGCCTTTTATAAAATAAATAAACTAAATTAGCAGCATGAGTCCTTTTCAGCTGCAGATGGGGCCCTATGGGAAAATTTTTATCTTAAAATAGTACAAGCTTGAGTTAAACATGTTGAACTAATGCTTGTCCCTGCCCCTCTGACATCCCTGGTGTGGAGTGCTCTGCAGGAGGTGTGCTGTCTCTGGTCCCACCCCAGAACTACTGTGGGCCACATCCTTGAGTGGTCACAGTCCCAGTGTGCAGAAGATCTGCAGTAGGGTGAGGAGAGGGAGTAGGTCTTAGCCAGCCCTGGTGGCACATGTAGGTCTCTCTTATCAGGATACTTGGACCATAATTTCATCATAAGTGGGTGTTATCTGGAGCTCCAGCCCCTGATCTGGTCACTGGGGAAGCCTGTTTGTGGAAGCAGATTTAGGATGGTCCCTGCAGTGCCTGAGCTCAGCCCTGAACCAGATGCTCCTGGGTCTGTAGGAAAGCTTAAGGTTGTAACAGTCATCAACACTGGCCTGCCCTAACTGAAAAATTACAGATCAACCTCCATGAAAATATTCCCTGGTTCAAGCCCAGCTACAATTACACGTGCTTGAACATGGCTGCAGTGAGGATTTAAATCTGCTGCCCCAAACTGCCTGAAAACTACAGTGCAGCTTTCATGTTGATTTAGTAAGTTAAGGGCCAAGGAATGAATGTTCAGAGCCTGCCCAAGAGCTGTCAGGGCTCATATGGGCCCAGGTTCAAGAGGAATTGTCCTCTCCTGTGACTGCAGATGGGTGGCATTACTGGCCTCCAGCACCCCAAGGGGATGGTGGTGAACATGGACTTTGTGAGAAGCTGTCCAGAGAGAACTTGTCCCCACTGTCAGTATGCAGCAGGCAGCTGTTCCTACCACTTCCCAAAGAGCAATGTACTGGTAATCCCATTTGCTGCCACTCGTTTTTCCCTGCAGACCCATGCTCCTGGGAACATCTGCACAAAACAAAGCTGAAAATGCATGGCTTTCTCTACCGTGGTCCTGGGATGAAGTGCAAGGCATACTTAATGTGCAGTGAGCCAGGAGCTAAGATTGGCTCCATTGCCCCTTGCAAAATCTGTGCCAAGGGAATAATTTTTTTTAGCACATCAAGTTTTATTAGGCTTAAAGAAAATGTAAGGAGTGAGGCTATTTGTGTTTGTGGGTGCCACTGTGCTGGTTTTGGCTGGGATAGTTAATTTGCTTCATGGTAGCTGGTGTAGGGCTATGATTTGGACTTGTGCTGAAATCAGTGTTGATAACACAGGGATGTTTAGCTAATGCTGAGCAGTGCTTACACAGTCAAGGCCTTTTCTGCTCCTCATTCCACCCCATTAGTGAGTAGGTTGGGGGTCCACAAGGAGTTGGGAGGGCTAACAACTGGGACAAATTTCCAAAGGGACATTCCATACCATATGATGTCATGCTCAGCAATAAAAGCTTTGGGGAGAAGGAGAAAGGGGGAACTTTTGGAGTGACAGCAATTGTCTTCCCAAGTAACTGGTGCATGTGATGGAGCCCTGCTGTCTTGGAGATGGCTGAACACCTGCCTGCCCATGGGAGGTGGTGAATGACTCTCTTGTTTTGCTTTGCTTGAACACACAGCTTTTGCTTTACGTATTGAACTGTCTTGATCTCAACCCATGAGTTTTCCCACTTTTATTCTTCCAGTTCTTTCCCCAATCCCACTGTGATGGGAGTGAGTGAGCAGCTGAGTGGAGGTTAGTTACCAGCTGAGGTTAAACCACAACAGCCACCAACAGGCATTATGTGAATCCCTGTTTACCTCTCTAGTGCAGGACCATGTTCCCAGTTTCCATCTCACAGCTGGTAAGGGTCTGGTGGGGACAGGACTTGTGGTGCACAAGTCTCATCCCCTTGGGACACAGCAGTGGGTCCCAGCTCACCCCAGCTCTCCCCACGTTTCTGTGAGGCAGCCTAACACTCCAGCTGGGTCTGCAGAGGGAGAAGGGGCAGAGACAGTTTTATTTGTTTGGGAAGCACTCAAACGCCATGGAGATGAAGGCCACATAAGCACCTAGGTAAACAGAAAAGACTTTGCTAACAGCGAGCAGTGGTGCCTGGTGAGTCACTGCTGCCCTGCAGTGTTGTTAGTGCTTTGGCATTGTGCAACCAAGAGCTATGAAGTTGGCAATAAAAGTAATGAACAATAAGATGAATCAATCTCTGCCTGGTTATGCAGAAGGCAGCCATTCTTTATAGATATTCACGGAAATGCTGGGGGTTGCTTTCCAAGTGGGATTCCAGATTATCCAATTTCTTTCGGCTTCAAGGAGGCTGAGATCTTGATTGGGATGCCTCAGTGTGGACCTCTCTTTAACTAAATTCTATGTACCGTTTAACTGAACAACTGCTCCTGCTTCCTTGTGACAATATGCCTCTAAAGGTTAATGAGTCACAGGAGGAGACCACCTAATTCATTCACCACCACAGTATGGATAGCCTGGAATTGCTGTAGGCTCCTCTCCCTGACTTAATGAGCTGTAACTCAATACATGTAAGCAGCCACAGGAGATGTTCTTCCCTTATCTGTCTCTGAAAACATAAATTTAAGGGAGGTATTGAAGGATGAAACCTTTAGCTAAAACTGGATGCCTTTTCCTCCACCCTGCTGTCATTTTGAATACGGACCCTGAGAGGAACTTCATTTAGAAAAATCTCTGCCCATACCCACTTGTCTTTGCATATTGGGATTTTTGGATGGGAATCTTGATGAAAGAGCCCATTTCTGTCAAAGGAGCCATGTTTCCTGCATATTTCTGATCCTTACTGAAGGATTTCTTGAGCTGTGCTTCAAATTCAGGTATTCAGCTTTGTTCCAGGTAAACACACAAGCATCAGGAACAGACTTCAGCCAAAAGCTTTTGGAGATTGAGCTACCATTTATTTTAATAAATGTCACTTCCAATGAAGAGAAGCCAAACCCAAATCTCTGGTTTGAAGCTCTGGAAGATCTCATTTGTATCCAGCTTTCACGGTTCAGTCCTGCTCTTGTGAGGGCTGGCTCTTGCTGCCACTGCACTTAGAGACATCCAGCTCTGAATACAGGCCTAACGTCTGTGGTTTGGACCCATCTCACTTTATTAGTCATATCCTCGTCATATCATTACTTCTGGTCAGTCACTCCCATTTGGAGAATGGATTTCTCATATCAGTCCCCATCTCTTATCCCAGTTTGCAATAACTCTATTCCAGCAATGGCTCCAATTTAGATTCCTGCCAAATGTACATATCTATTCACATCCCTCAGAGCTGGTCTCTTCTAAATATCCCATCCTCTTCTTCATGAGCCATCCCAGTTGTCTTTAGCAGGGTAACTCTGGATGTGTGTGAGAACAGGGTGAATCTTGGCTCCTTTCCTCTACCATAAGTCACTCCATCACTATAGATAGAGGTTTCCTTCTCTCTCTCTCCCCAGCTAGGGTCTCATTCTTTCATACCTTTTTACCCTTTCAGCTCAGCTTTATGAAGATCCTCTGTTTGCTGCTGCACATCTCCATACTGCCCAGGAGCTTGCTTCTTTTCTCCTCCATACCCTCTGCTCCCTTAACTACCTGTGGCTAGCTGAGGAGTGGGTTGGGAAGCAGAGATTTTTTCATTTCTTGATCTGTCTTTTGGAATTGAAAAATATATGAGAAATATTTAGCCAGCCACAGAAGAACTCTCTGCAGACTGGTGGAATTACATATTGGATGTTAAATGAATCTCAGTTCACGAAAGAAAGATTTTATATGTTCATTAAAAAAATACAGACGTTCCTCCAGCAAAGCTTGGTATCACTGGGTTCTTTATCAGTAGATAGAAAACACATGTGCCTTTCTGTTCTCAGGAAGTCATAAGATCCTTTTTTTTTTTTTTGTCTGTAGTAGCTGAAAAAGCAGCACTTCCTTGTGTTTACAGCTCCCTAATACAACCTATAACTGGCTCCAGGACCCAAACCCAGCAAGTGGGTGAGGAGAGGTCATTACTTGTTACAGAGCACTCAATGAATCCTTTTAGCAGCGCAGAAGGACCAGAAGACACTTTATCAAAGTCTACCTTGACTTCATGTAAGTTTGGTGGAACAACCATGATCTTTTTTTTTTTTTTAATTTTGGTGCTTGCTAATATTTTTTTTAATTTCCCTTTAGCTTAAATTAAAATCAACAATAAAGCATTCGAGATCTCTCAGGAATAAACCTTTTAAGATAATGGGAGATGATTGCAACAAGGAAACCAATTGCAAAGACATTGTCTTTAGCCTCAGACAAAATGAACTGCACAAGAGAGACTATGTGGTTCAGTGAGTGGAGAGTTGAACTTTTTACCTTTCTTTAGTCCCTACCAGACTCAACTGAAAGTCACTTGTTTTATCTACTTTTGGCTATTTAAAATTTAGCAGTAAGATTTCTAAGACATTTAGGTTCCCACTCTAGGCAACACAGAAAGGCACCTTGAAAGGACAATTCAGCCTAGATGTCTCAGAGTCTAACTAAGCTGCTCTCTGAAGGTAACCACAAATTGTCTATAGAGGAACCCAGAATTACTAGTCTAGCCTTGGTCTCTAGTTTTTAGATGGCTTAAAGTTAGTGTAATAAATCCTATTTATATTGTCCAGACCTGTAGTGACCAAAGGTTTCTGCTGCCTTACAGCAGTTTTGGGGGCTTTGAATTGGCAAGTGCTGCAGTGGATCATGTCATAAAGGTCCTTCTTTGCTGCTGTCCTGGCCGAGCTGTGGGGACAGTGAACTAGCTGTTTCTCTATGAATAGGTGAGTTTGGTCCAGGGAGTATAGATGCAAACTGGGGTACACCAATGGGTCAGTGGTCAGGGTTAGTTACCTGGTGTGGATCTTCTAGGTTGGGCAGACACGACCACAGTGTCTCTATCTCTATCTTGTATCACCCTTAAGGAAAGGCAGGTGCTATAGTCTGGTGGCTTTTGTAAGGGTTCTTGGAAGTTTGGATGCCATGAACTTCTCATAGATCCTCCATAAACACAATGACAAAGTGTTTGTGGCAGAGCTATCAACTATGCAGCTGTCTTCCAAGTCTGAATTTTGAAGCCTAAATCATTACCATGATCTCTTGTACAGCACTACATGGCCTGCCATGGTGAGGAACCATAGGCAAGATACGAAACCTATAAGGGAAGGACAAGCATAGACCTGTGCAAACAGAACAAGTGAAAATATCTCCTCCTGAAGATGTGGAGAGGCCTGTGCCCTAGACACTTCAGCCTTTCAAAGAAGATCCACCCTCAGTTTTGCTCTCACATTTCACAGGAGGCTGAACAGGAGGTTCAGGGGTTCCCTGTTCCTCCTGCAGCTGGCCATGCCTCAGCCCTGGTGCAGGGTCCTGCAGCTGCCTGGGTGCAGCAGAGCAGGGGGAGGTCACAGCTCTGCACTGCAGGCAAGGGCAGCCACTCTTGCAAGGCCCCAAGCTGCTCAGCTGCAGAGTTGTACCTCAGCCCCATCCTTACAGTGTGCTCAAATGCTCCTGCCTGTGCCACATGTGCTGAGGACACAAATATATCCCCCTTTTCACAGCCTTGCACAATGCTGTTTCTTTCACTGTAGAAGAAACTATTGCAGATGCCTTCTGAGTAAGCATCATAGCTGGCGTGGTCATCCCAGCCACCAGAGCAGGGGACAGACAGCTGTTAATGGGAAGATGCCACCAGCTCTTCCTATATAACCAATTCTCCGTGGTATGTTCACCTCTGTGTAGGGTGGGCGGAAGAAGAGCCCTTTCCTTGGCCAAGGAGCCCAAAGGACCTTGGCAGCAAATTTGCGCAGGCTCTGGCATCTGTGAGCCTGCTCCTTGTGTGACTTTGCAGCTGCCAATCTCTGGCATGAAGCCTACACTCTCCTCAGATAAACAGCTTTTTCAAGAGAGCTGGAACAAAAGTACCAGAGAGGAACATCAAGGGAAGCAGCAAGTAGCAACAGAGGCTGCAGGGAGACGAACCCGCTAGCCATCATAACTAGATAAAAGGAGATGCTTTCTTCATGGTGTCAACTGAGTAAATAGCTCCATTGTCACTGGGGTATTATTTGTGTAATCCCTTGGAGTGAATACTGTTTCAAATCTGCTTGTTTTCACATGCAACCACACTTCCTGCAGCTGCTCTCAGCACTGCATTGCACGGGCCTGCCAGCAGTCCCATTTCAAAAGTGTTAAGTTCTCCCAAAATGTGTTTTTGCCACTTTGGTTCAGGCTCAGACAGGCAGGAGAGGGTTATCTACAAAGACCTGGCCAGCTTAGCCACCCTTCTGCATGACCACACATCCAAGAAGTCCGAGAGCAGTCAGCCAGAGACAGCTGCTTGACCATGCCCATGGGGATGTGGTGAAGGGATGGTCCTAGTTCCTCAGCAGAGAAGACCCCATCCTGCAAGATGTCGCATTTGGCCATGCTGATCCTTGATGCTTGGCAATGGCCTGGAGTAGGCAGATGTTCAGAGGTGAACCCAGTGCTGGTTTCTGGCCCAGTTGGGGTGTCCCCTGTTTCTCTTTCAATCAATGCCTCCTCTCCCTGTTTCCCTCCCACAGAACAGCGGATCCTGTCCGTGATTAATCTAGTCCATTCCTCTAACACACCTACTCCATACCCTGGGGCTGAAGAGCAGAGAAGATCCTTAGTGCTGAGCTGTGATTTTTTGCAGCAAAAATTGTGGTCTTGGTTGCAGAGGCACAAATCTGAATGGAAGGCTCTGACCTGAACACCAGCACACGCTCTTTTACATAGTCAATCTGATGTGAATAAAAGAGACCCTTACAAGCCAGTTTGCACAAATTTGATAAAGAAATTTATAGCAGCGTGTTGTTAAACTGGAGTAAACACTATCTTGACTTAACAGAACTTGCTGAGGATAAAAAGACTGGGGTACCACTGCTTGATAGAAACCAACTTTAGAAAGACACAAAACTTAAAGAGTGTAATTAAACGATAAGGGGGAAAAAAAACAACAAGCAAACCACATTTTTGTGTGGAGATGAGGTGACACATTGGTACTTGCCCCATTTAATTTGCACAGATAATAGGATTTGTCTGTCTATCTTCAGGCTGGGGGACAGCAGCAGATATCACCTCCTATGAGCAGAGGTGGGATTTACAGGTTGTGTGAAAGGGCATCACGGGAAACACTTGGGATTCTCCATCTCCTTCCAGCTGCCCAGAGCAGCACACACCTCTAGCTCTATGTTGGCACAGGGCCTCTGGCAGCAGCACACTCCCCCAGGTCCAGGAAACCAGAGCAGGTCCTCCACCCTCCTGGGGCAGCAGCTGGGCAGTATGTGCCCTGTCCAAGATGTGCAATACATCTCCTCCAAAGGAGGAAGGAGTTGCCATATTAGGCAGTTTACATGGCAGTTTTTAAGACAGAGGTTGTCCTGGTACTGTCTTTGTGCTTTTCAATACCCCACATCACACTGTGTGTAATAGTTGGCATCCTGCTCCCAAAGGAGGCATCTTTCCTGCCATGTCTGTGTGACCTCAGAATGGGCTCCTAATTAGATCCATGCATGTGCTCCCCCAAGGCACTCTGACACTCCTCAGACCCATTCACTCGCCTCATGGATCATTAAAACCCTTTGCTACTGACAGTGCTACTCCCAGAAGGTTTCTTTGATGTCTGTTTGGATATAAGTCCTAAATTATTTTATAAATAAACATCTGGATGGAATTAAAAATAAATCTCATAAAAAAATAAATCCTGTTTGCAGGCACAAAACTGCTCTTGAGCAAAATTTTACAGTTTCTCCCCCCGACAAAACCAGAGGTGGAAAAAAACCCTTCCCCGGTCTCTGTTTTCCATTTAGTGCTCAGAAGTGTCAGGTTTGTCCTCTGTGCAGACATGTTGAGAAGCCTTCTTGCTATGTGCAGGGGCTTGACTGCTCCAAGCAACAAATCTGAGCCCTTTTCCTCATCTGATCCACATTAAGCAACCCAGGATGCTTGTGTGGGTTGGAGATGGGCTCCTGAGCCTCTCCCCATTCACAGTGGCAGTAATCAGCTCCAGGTCTGGAGTAAATGTCCACCTTCCTGCCCCTGGATGACCAGACCCATACAATCCCCTGCACTCAGCACAAAGACTCGTGCTGTGGTCTCCCTTCGTGTTGTCTCTCTTACAGGGGCTTCACCTCTTGCATCTGCAGCACAGGGCTGGAACCTCTCTCTTGCTCTGCCACTCCATATGCTCTGCAGCTGGATGGCAGATGGCAAGCAGCATCTGGTATGTGGGCTTTCAGTGCAGAAGAAAGTGGTTGGTAGGGACAAGCTACATCAAAGGACATTAGGTTTAAAAGGAGCTCTGAGAGAGGCCATTCCTGGGCCAAGTACTGTGACTCCATATGACCCAACAGGCTGAACATGTCTGTCAGCCTGTGACAGGTCTTAGCACAATCTTCTGCTCTGGAAAGGAATTTGCTTCAGAGGTTAGTGCAGCCTCTGTGAAGTACTTGTGATAACACACCCACGACAGAAATCCCTTCTGAAATCATATGGTCCTCATAAACATCTTGAGATCCATAGAGCTGGTGGCAAAGTGAAAGTGGCAACTAATGGGAACAAAACTATCTACATGTCTGGTGTCCCCTGGGCATGTCAGTCCCAGGCTTGCAGGCAAAACAAGGAGGAGTGCTCCATTGCCAAAGGCCTCCTGCCTGCACCTCAGCTCCACACACCTCCTATCCAACACCAGCTCCTTTGGGAGACCAGCAACCATCAGTGCTGCCTCTCTTCTTGAGTGGTGTCCATATGCTGGACTGCTCCAAAGGCAGCTATCCTGTTTACTTGCTCTCTGCATCTCACACGTCCAGGCACATCTTCCTGACAGAGTTTGTTATCCCTCTTCTGTTATTTTAATCTGGAAAGAAGGAGATCAAGTATTATCCATTTACCAGCTTTTCTACAGAGCATAAGCATTCCTTGAGTTTTCCTTGGGGACCCATTATTCCAGAACACTGCAGCTCTTTCAGTCTATTTCCGCAAATCCTCTTGAAAGAGTGTCTGAGTTAACAGTGTTGCCAATATCAAGCTTTCAAGAATAACAAGCCAGGCCTCCAAAGTCATGAGATTAGCTTTAAAATAAAGAATGTTTTTGGTTTTTTATAAAAACAAGAATTAAATTTTGGCATTCATTTTATTTACTTTTTGTTTCTAAATCTTTGGCATATGCTCAAGTCACACATTCAAGCTTTTCCCCCATAACTGTCAAAAACAGAAGTTGAAATTCTCAGGAGCAGATTCCTAAGATTCAGGGAGCTGGGACTTGTGAAACTCCTGAATTCAAGTAACTTCATGATAAAATTGCAAGAGCTGCATTAAGTATGGTTGAAAACTAATTGGAAGGAGTATCACAATTTTGACTTCAGTTTGCATTCAAACCCTTCTAATCCTTGGGCTCAATCCACCTCTGAATATTACCAAGCCTATTTCAACAGGCCTAATCATGTTTATTAAGAGTCATCTTCTCCTGGCCACATGTATTTTTACAAGCTTTATTTCTCTCTCCAAAACCCCTGGGCCAGTATCTGTCTTCCTCTGCTTCACACAATGGCATTTTGAGTAGGTGTCTGAACCAGATTATTGGACAACTGAAGGTAGGTGAATACAGACCCCTTCTATCTATAGGTACCTATATACAAGGTGGGTATCTAAGCTCCTGTTGTAGTCAGTGGAGGCAAGGACTCAATTCAATGGCCCACACAAAGACAACTGAGGTGCTCTGTGCAGCCACATCCCACTCAACCACTACAAGCTATTCCAGAAGGCAAGACTCTTCCATTAGGCCTCTACTTGCCCATGTTTGCCAGTACTGTGTGATATTCTCAGGTATCTCAGCAATTACTTGCCAGCAGCATGTGGCAGCAAGCAGAGCCCCAAGTTAAATGGTAGCCTAACTGGTGAAGACTAGAGAACTGCTCAGCTGGGAAAATACAGGCATTAACTTGGGTTTCACTTATGTGTCTATAATATGAATAAGATATTGCTGTTACATATGGCCAGTGCTTTGAATTATATTTCCAAGGTGAGGTGAGCTGAACTAGCTGTGCTATTTCTTGTCTGAACTCCTCTCAGTGGTGTTTCTCTTAACAGGGTCATATGGAGAGGAGCACCATGCCAAGACACCCTCTTTAGGAAGTCCCATCCCTTCTCCTATGAACAAGGTCCCCCAGCCTGGACCATTAAGGCTTCCAGTTGTAAAATGCTTATATTGTAATTTACCTGCCCAGCTTAATCTGTATCAGTAATACTTGCTATCCTTTCTTACAACTAATGACACTTTTTTTTGTTTCACCTTTGCGATGACATTTCTAGCCACCTGAATTTTGGGAAGAACCACTCATCCAGCTGTTGACAATGCTTTTTGCAAGACTGTCTGGCAGTTACGTGCAGTATGCTTTTGCAAGGAGGCTTTTGCAAGAAATCTAGTTAAAATCAGCCTGCTGCTCAGTGTCAGAAATGACAAACACAGGGGAGCACATTTACTGTGTTGGCACATGCACAGAGTGAAGTTCTTTACCTGTTTGCCCCACCACTTTGGGGGCACAGCCATGCTTTGCTGAAGTGGAGCTGTTGCTGTTGTAAATCTTGCATTGCCGACAAGTTCTGCAGCAGCACAAGGTTTCTGGCTCACCAAATCTAACCCCTGCCTTTCCCTCTGCTACCAGGAATAGCCACGTCAAACTACCCCTTTCAGAGACAAAATCCGTCTTGAACACAGTTGTGCTTTTGAACTCAGTCCCATCCTGGAAGGCTGTTCCAAAACTTCATGCCTCTGAGGAGAAACTTCATTTCCAGCTCTGTGTTAAGTTTGTTCCCATTTGTTCTTATGCCAATGTTGTCCTTTGAATTCAGTAGATCTTCTTGCCCCCATCCCATGTTTACCTCAAGTGAATCCACAGAAAGCTTTCATACTGCTGCTCAGGCTGAATAAGGTTGCTTTTTTAATTTGTCTCATAGAAAAGGATCTCCATTCCTTTCTGCTTCCCAGTAGCCTTCCTCTGCACCTCCAGATATTGTACATAATTTTCTTGAACATGACCTGCCAGAAGTCTACACTGTTTCCCAGATGGCATTAAAACTTTCTACTAGAAGTACTTTAGCAGTGGCATCCTAGTCGTATTGCTCTTGTTCATAGTCTTATTCTATTTATGACCTATTCCAGATGATTAGTATACCCATGTTTTTCTCCTACTACTTGATTTTTGGCTGATTAGGAGATTTATGTAGAAGACTAAAAATCCTTCCTTTCCCAGATCTTGAATTCTGTATAGTCACATTTTCTCCCCTGTTGCTCCTTTTCTTATGGTCATTTTAATCTTCCTGAATTATATTTGTCCCCTCCTGTTGACCAGCACTCCCCTCTGACATTGTGACATTGGGATATTTCATCAGCTCTTCCCTTCGTGTTTTATTGAGATTATTAATTAAATACTCTACAAGAACAATTCAAAGGCTCCTCTATGAGGAACCCTCCTAATGACCTTCCTTCCTGCAGATGCTGCTTCCTACAGGACTGCTCTCTGCCACCTCCTCTTTCATCAGCTCCCTCCCCACTTTATCATTCTTTGCCTAATTCCCTATTTTCCTATTTCAAATAACAAATTCTCTTGTGGCATCGTACCAAAGCAAACTTACTGCAGACCCCTGTGTAGAAAAGAGTAGCATCAGAGAAAGACATTGTTTATCTGGCATGATTTTTACAAATTTAATGCTTTATAATCGATTTTCCATCTATGACCTGGTTTTTAATGATCCTTTCCACGCAGTTTAGTCTCCTGCCTGATACACTATTGGAGTGGAGCAGGCAGACTGTTGTCTTTATTACTTTGCTTTTCCCTCTTGAGTGTAGGAACTGCCCTTGCTTTTACTCCCAGCTTGACTAATTTATGAGTTTCCTTTTCTCTGCCCCTTCAGTTTCCTATGCTGGCCCTTCCTGCCTTTAGATAAAGAGAATACACTCTAGATTTTTAGTACTTAATTGGTTTTTAAAGCTTTTTTGTATGTAAAGTGTGATTATTTCTGTTCTCACACTCTGTTATCTTTCTTTTCCTCCTAAATTCGACATTCTCCTTTTTGAAAACTACAGCAAAGTATTAATTTAATTCTGTACCCATATTATCTTTAATGTTCTTTGCATGAAACTTAATTTCTTTCAATTGTCTTTTCATTTAAAGAACTTGTCTGTTTATTTTAATGATCTCTGCAAGGTATATATCAACTTTATTTCTTATAATTCCCCCTTTATTCTTTCTATCTGTAACATGTTTTCTGTGCTCTAGAGAATTATCTTGCCCCTTTCATGCAAAGAAATTCCAGGCTTCATGGATGTTCAAGTCCTTGAGCTAAGTTCATTAGTTCCCTTTGAAACTAATTTGCCCTTTTGAAACTGCAGATTTTATTTTACCTTTATTTTTATTTACTTTCACATATAGTTCAAACTACATTTTTTTTTTACACTATCTAAGGATGCTTTTATGAACTATCATATTTTTGTTATTATTATTTAGCAAGAAAAAAGCTAAACTAGCATTGCTTTTGGTTGATTCTCTCATTATGTCATTAAAAAACCCTGCTGATTCTCACTGCCAGGAATACCCAGATGCCACTATTACTGGTAGCATTTGTTCTTCAGTTTCTATGCAAAAAGTGCATGTGTCACATAACACTACCTATCCTGGGAGTATTTATCTCTCTAATAATTTCCAAAAATCTCTCTCTGTAACTATACTGGTGCCAGACAACTGGAAACTGATTTATGTTACCAGTGGGAAATATTTTTTGTGTTCTGGTGAAAATGTGGATAGGTTCTTAGGCCATTTGATGGATTTCTAGGCCATTTGAGAAGAAAAATGGGCAAAAAGCAACATTACTTATGTGATGCAGTCTGTCTTGTCAAGATAGAAGCTGGGAGAGAAAGTCAGAAAGTCTGTGCTTGGGGGAGAGTGGACAGTAAATTAAAAGGACTCTCTGTGAAGTAGGTTAGACTGGTAAGCACCTACAGATAATGTCCCTTGGTGTTTTGATGATGTAAAAGCACTGCAGCTTCTGCTCTTCAGCATTATAGGTGCTCTGGGCTGCTCTGATGAGGTTTCTCTGAGGCAGACCTGCAGTACTGAGTCATGCTGCACTTAAAACTCTCCATCATTCAACTTGTTTAAGATACAGGAAGTTTGAAGCAGGCTGAGGCAAATGGAACCACATAATTACATCAACTCAGCCTCCTGAGTGTGAGCCTGCTTTCACTTTGAGCACAGTCTTGCTGAAGTCAGGTAATTTAAAATTACAAAATTATTAGATTAAAACCCCAAACTCTCCAGAAACCACTGCAGACCTCCCAGTGCCTGAAGAATCAGCTTTTCTACCCAGCAGGAGTTAGGCAGCCCCATCACCATCATGCCTTGGGAAATCTCCTCCCCTTAAGGTTTTCCTGTGGGAAGCAACTGTGGCCTGTGTGTTGCATCACTCTGTCATGGAATCATAGAATGGTTTATGTTGGAAAGGACCTTAAAGATCATCAGGTTCCAACCCCCCTGCCATGAGCAGAGACACCTCAGACTAGACCAGGCTGTACAAGCTTCATCCAACCTGACCTTAAACAACTCCAGGGAGGGGGCTTCCACAACCTTCCTGGGCAACCTGTTCCAGCACCTTACTACCCTCATGGTGAAGAATTTCTTCCTGATGTCTAACCTAAATCTCCCCTCTTTCAGTTTAAAGCCATTACCCCTTGTCCTATCACTGCGCTCTCTGATGAAAAGCCCCTCCCCAGCTTTCCTGAGGCCCCTTCAGGTACTGGAAGGTGCTGTAAGGTCTCCCCAGAGTCTTCTCTTCTCCAGGCTGAACAGCCCCAACTCCCTCAGCCTGTCTTCATAGCAGAGGTGCTCCAGCCCTTTGATCATCTTCACGGCTCTTCTCTGGACCCTCTCCAACAGCTCCATGTCTTACCTGTTTTGAGGGCTCCAGAGCTGTACACAGGTCTCCAGGTGGGGTCTCACCAGCGCAGAGTAGAGAGACAGAATCACCTCCCTTGCCCTGCTGGCAGCACTCTGTCATCAGAGATGTCCCAGGAGTTGTTTTCCCAGTTGCCTGTTCCAGACAGATGCTGCTGGGCTGGGTGCTGTGCCTTCCACCCTGTCCTGTCAGTGCTACCTGCTCCTGAGGTCCCACCACCTCCCTGCTCTTCTCTTGGGCTGCCCAGGAGCTCCTGGGTTGAGAAAGAGATACGAAGCAAAGAAAAGAGCTTGAAAACAAGGGGGAATCCATGTTCCTAGGGAGGAGTCTGGAGCCAAAGTAACCTCAGGGATGTGGTTGTAGTGCATCAAAGGTGATACTGTCACCCTGCACTGTGCAAAGGAGTTTTGTCAGCACTAGAAAAGGGTGAGGCTGTGTGGGAAGGATGTCTAGAGATCTTGTGCGTGATGGCACCTGCATCAGCTGCAGCACAGTGCAGACATACCATGTCCTGTGTCTCAGAAGGGGCTTCTCTTCAGCCTCTCTTGTTCCCACCATTCCTCCCAGTGCCTGCTGAGGTCCTGCTGCTCCCTCACCCCAGCTTTCAGTCTATGGCCAGGGATTAGATGATTTTAAAAGCCTATGGACTAATAATCCTCACAGATCTGCTACTTCCATTTCATGGGTGCAACAGGCTTATTTATTTTCCTCTGAGATGTGCTCACTGCACAGTAGAAGCACAGGACTGCACAGACTCAGCTACAAATAGTGTCAGATCTTTCACTCTAAAATGGGCTTTTTTGTCACAATGACATATACAGATGTGTAAAAAAAAAAAGAATAAATGAATCCTAGTGTAATGAGTGAGTGAACCACAAAATCAGCAAAAAAGACAATAAAGGCTTTTGATTTGCATCAATGGGAAACACAGAAAAAGTTGTACACAGTAGGCAGATCATAACTCATGCTGGAGTAAATAACAGATATTGTTCTGACCTTTTGTGGAGGTTTTCTGCTTCAGTACAAAATCTTATTGATGCAGACCATTTGTTTCAAGGGAGAATATGATGTATAGAAGGACTTTTTCAGAAGAAGTAGAAAATTAATACATAAAAAAGTCTTCTGCATTATTAATGTTGCAGGCAGCGTTTAAAGACCTGAAACAGAATTCTGGTCAGCTTCACTCTGCAGCAGACATGAAAGTTCTTTTTTCCAGAGTATTTAGTCATGGGCATGGATCCTCTGGTGTTGGGTGCTGTATGGAAAATGAGCATGTGCCCATCTTCAGAGAGCCAGTGCATGTGCTGAGACTCAGTGGAGGACAGAGACATGCCGGTAAGCACAGAAAAGGTGACAGTTTTGTTCAGCTGAATAACAGCAGCCATGGCACCGTCAATACCTCCAAAGCATCAGAGAAAACCAGTTCCCTTTTTGACATTTTGTCCCAAATTAAATCAGTGTTTTGTGACAGGGTGGTCTCGTGACAATCCTGGGCCTGACAGAGAGGTTTGGGAACATCCAGGTATCTCACAGGTGTGCTCAGGTCCTTGGATTCCCTCATCACTTTGTAACTGAAGACCATTAACCAGCCAGGTGGGCACCCACCCTGCTTTGGGAAGTGGGGTTGTTACCAAGGGCCACAGCTCCTTGCAGGTGATCAGGCCTTTGTCCAGGCAGACTCCTGAAGCAGAGCATGCTGGCATGTTGACACAAGCTGTTGTTGTGTAGATAACAGCTAAACCTGTCCTTCATCCACTCCCTTCCTCATCTGCCTCCTGCTCCATCCATGGGCACACACTGTAGCAGCACAGCTGCTGTCCCCTCAGTCTTCATCCCACTGTCTAAGTTTAGAAATACCAACATCATTATGGTAGAAGAAGGGGAGCTTTTGTTTATCAACCATTTGATCTCTTATGAGCCCTTTGGCCATGTGGGATTGTCACGTGTGCTCCAACTGGAATGCAAGAGTGCATTGAATTGGAGGAGATGTGAAGGAGCCTCTCAGGGAGAGTCAATCAGTGCCAGCACCTCTGGTGCTGGAGCTGCCCGTTCCCTGGGAGACACAGAAACCACAGTGTTCAAAGGAGATGTAGAAAGAGCAACTCAAGGGCATTCACAGGCACGTTACCCCCTTCCCTTTCACTCCCTTTGGACTTCCTGTTTGGAAATAATTTTGGAAGGTGGTATAACATGTCCAGCAACTTTCCTCTTCTACCATTCAGTTATCTGATGAGAGCCTGGGAAGATGTCATTCTATGGGAAAATTAGTGAGACCACTGAGAACTGTCATCAGCCTCTGTCCATGGCTGAGGACACAGCCACGGTGTTGTTCACAGGAGCATTGTTTGCTGGGATTGAGCTCCCTAGGGGTCACAATCCAGCACACCACAGCAAGGGTTGGAGAACAAGGGTGTAGTGATGGCATTGCCAGGGAAGGGGACAGGTCCAGGCCTTCTGTCCTGCCTCTAATAACCACTAATAGTGACAGCCTGAGGGGAAAAAACTGAAACAGGGCAAGAAAGTCAGGTTGCCTTCAATATCCTGATAAAGAAGAGGCAACATCCATTAGCCAGAGTAAGGCAGTGCTATTTGGTTTTGTTGAAAAAAGATGGATTCTGCTGTGAAGCACCAGAAAATGGCTGGAGACAGAACAATTAAACCTGTGGTCTAAACTAGCAGAGGTTTTCCTGTGTTACCTGTTGATGCTGCAAGAAAATGAGACCAACATCTCATTCCACTTGGATGTCTGAACAACTGATGAGTAACATCTCCTGGGTGCTACTGGCTTAGGTTTGTTTCCACTAAATGATTCAGATCCCTGGAAAGGAAAGAAGTGAAAAACAGGGACAAAATTAAAAAATAATTTGATGAGTGGAGCTTGTGGAGGAAACAAAGATTTTAGATTAGTGGGAAATCAGATATCTCAGGCTCCTACTCTCTTCTCAGTTGCCTCTCTTGAGCTTTGTCCCCTGTGAGGCATCAGAGTTTTTCCTATCACTGCACAACATACACTCACTTGGAAGCTCAGGCTGTAGAGAAAACCAAGAGACATTTGGCAACCAAATTGGAACAATCCTAATCTTTTGAGTCATCATTTCCAAATTGAAATTGTTAGGCTTTTTATCAGAATACTTTGTTTTTCAGGCATTGGATTTTAAGGAAAAAAAAATAATTTAAGCGGGCACTTTCTGTGAAAGATTCTGTTTACCTGAAAACCTGTTTTCTTTGGAAAATACATTTTATTAAAAATAAAATATTGGTCTGCAACATACTTCCTGAGCAAGGCAGTTTTACTGACAGGCCATCAACCAAACCTTCTACCTTTTCTTCAATATTTCTGAAAGGACAGTCATTAGTAGGTCATCTGGAAATGAGCCCTTTCCCAATTCAGTCATCCTGGTGTCCTAGGGTGGAATACACATTAGGATGGATGTGTGGTTTGAGCAGGTACCCACGACAGCAGATACCCCATTCACAAAGAAACAGGTTCTGCCTCATAGCCCTGCTAAGGGATTTATCAAGCATCCAGCATCATAAAATGTCCAAGCACCATAAACTTGGTGATTCCCCCTATTTTTGTCTGGTTGCTTAGTGAAGCAACACAGGGGAGGTGCTGTATGGGGAACAAAGAAGTCTGCTGTGCCTGGAAGAGGTGGCAGGAGACAGCAGGAGGTGACAGGAGGTGGCAAGAGGGGCTGATGATTGGCCAAGAGCAGTTGTGTCTCTTATGCAAGAAGTTAAATGCCCCTCAGCCATCAGCTGTCAGGTGGGATTCCCAGCAGTATGACAACCTAGGGAGCTGTGAATGAGGTCTCTGCCCACATTTACTGCTTTCAGCTATTTTTGCAGCACACAGCATGACACCTCAGCAAGTCCCAGGTTCTGGAGATGAGGAGACAGGAGTATCAAGGGGTAAGTCAGAGGGATGCATTAGGATGTGAAAAAATCAGGGTGCAAGGGACAGGATAGGAAAATAACATCTTCCAAGTGGAGAGAGGCGACAAAGTGACCCCAGCAAAGGTCAGGAAGTCTCCGTGCCCTGCACAGTGCCTGCTTTTTAGCCTAAACCCCTGGTCCTGGTGCAGCGTCACATGGCAATGTAAGCTCCTTAGATGTAAGCTCTTTGGTGGAGCGAGGGCTGGTGCTGCTGTACCTAGAGGCTCCAGGGGAGCCTGGCTCGAGGCTCTGCAGTGGGACATGGCACCAGATGTGCCAGACCTGCACATGGCCACCGGCAGGTTTAGGATTTATTTTGTAAAAGCCCCAGTTTGTTGCTGTTAGTGTGTTGTGCTCCATAGGAGATGAAGGCAGCTGGAAGTGTGGGAGGTGCTGCCTGCCTGCAAAAAACATGTGCCTCGTACCCCTGTGCTCAAAGCCCAGCACTGAGGCTGCACCAAACCTGGGCACATCTGCACCATTTGCTGCTTCAGACAAGCAAATTCAATGTCCTTCATGCAAATGTGAAGATTATACTTGGTGAATCCTGTCCAGGCAAGCAGAGACATTATTTCTCAAACCAGGCCACAACAACAAAAAGCAAATTACATATAATTTTTTTTTCTTCCTAGGATATTTCCCCATCACCTCCAGCTGAACTCAGCCCCCGTTGGCAAGCTGGGCTATCTGGCTAATCAGCAATGTTTGCAAAGCTTTCTTAGCCCTCAACAAACGCCGTTTCTGTGCCGTGTTTGTCAGCGTGGCGGAGCGATTACCGCTGAGATCTGAGATGCGATTGCCCGCCTTGCGGAGGAGGGGGGTGGGGAGTCGGGGTTATCATGTAATAATGAAATCCATTGACACAAAGAAATCCGTAGGAGCATTTAGATGTTTTTCCCCTTTTTCTAGCCCACTTGGTCCTCACGTGTCTGGCTGTGCTGAGAGGGCTATTGACCCTAAAGGGAGGTAACACAAGGGCAATGAACAGAGCCACTCTCCAGGTTAGGTGAGTGGGATGAATCTTGCCTGTTCCCAGAAAGGGGAAATAAAAATAAAAATGTTTAGTGCCAGTGTGCATTAAATGCTTTCAGTGGAAAAACCAAACCCTGCCTGCCACCCTCCCACAGGGTGACCTGGGCATCCCCACACTGGCAGTGGGAGAATTTTTAAGGAGCAGATCCTAATTTCACAGGCAAGCAGGAGGGTGAGGGGAGGAAAGTATGTGGGTCTTGTTCCTCATGCAAAGCCCACAACAACCTAAGGCAGCCTGGATCTCCAGTCCTGGTGCACGGTGTCTGCAGCACCCACTCCAACTGCAGCAGCAGGCACCTTCCTAATGTAGTGCCAGGTTTCAGTCTGCTTAAAGCAAATGGACTTATTCCTGTGCTGAATCGCATCACTTCTGACCTTATCATTTCCAGATTGCTTTTATTTTAAGTACTTCTCTTATTCCGTCCTCACTTCCCCATTGTGTCACACTTCTTACTTCATGTTTACTCTACTTGGTATTCTTAGCCTGGTTTCCTAAGGAAATGATGCACCAGCCATCATGCCGCCTGTGGCCCCATCTGTGTCCTATTCCTCCTTAAGCACCAGAACCCGCTCAGAATACTGGTCTGTCTTGATTGCATCTGATGGAGAAGGAAAGATTTCCAGGATTTCAGCAGACAGGGTCACTGAGCCACTGGAGGAGTGTGTGGAGCCCTTCCCAGTCTCTCCCCCCTTCCACAGCAAAGTGCTGCTCAACTGTGGCTGTGGGAGGAGAAAGCAGGGTGAAGACTTTGCTCTTGGACCTGGATCCACCCCTTTCTCCAGCCACATGAGATCCATGACAAGGACCAGCTTTAGGTGCCTCCTGGTTGCTCAGGAGTGACTGATGCAGGCTGAGGTTGTGGCACCTCAGCATCCCCATCCCGAGAGCCTTAGAGGTGCAGTTTGAAACCAGAAGGCTTGTGGCCTCGTAGACAGCTCCCAAGCACAGGGAAATGTAAGGGAGGGTTTAGGAAGGAGCACTCGTGGGGCTGGAGCAGCGGCTGCCACTGCTTTCCTAGGGGTGGCCGGTGGGTGGAGGAGCAAGAAAGGAACAAACAAGGCTTCCAGATGAGTTCATCTCCTCTCATATCGTGCTCATAGAAGCACATCTGTGTTTGCAGAGCTGTGTGCAGTGAAAACCGCCTTAGTCAGCTCTTGTTTTTGGTTTTGTGTGTTGGCTATTTGTCTGGCTCCTTTTTTTCCCCCTTTCAAATCAGATCCTCTGGTGTATAAGGGTTCAGTTCAGCCAGAGCTTTATCCAGAAAGCTGCTCCCAACACTTTCTAATCTCATAAACAAGAACAAAATTACTTAATACTCCAGAACAGAAACTGTATTGTTCAGGTGCAGCACTGTCCATCTCAAAGAGACACCACAACCCTGTGGGTGCCTGTTGAGGGGAGCTGCTGACCAATGACAGCAGGATGGCATTTTCTAATCCAGGTAAATTATATTTTATTGCAAGATGGTGTGCAGCAGTAATTATTGTATTTGGGTAGTACCACAGGATGCCCAGACAGCATTTGGCAGGGAGCTGAATAAATCACTGAGGTGTAATGTAAGAGTTTGATTGCATTCCACCTACAGCCATCATCAGATCCACAGCATTTGTGGTGCCAGCTGGTTTAAAGGCTGGCACATCCCTGTGGTCTGAGCAGTTCAAGGTGATGCTGCTCACAGGTCACTGCAAAAACCAGGCCTGGCTGTAGCAATCTGCATCTCGTCAGCTGGAGCTGCCTGGGCTGAGGGACAGTTACGCGTACCATGGTAAGACTCACAATAGCACATGCTGATCTCAAGGGTACAGTTATAAGAGCGAAGTGCACGTACAAGGATCTCAGATTTTGCTTACCAAACCCTGCAGTTTCCAGCTTGTCAAGGAAAGCTCCAAAATCTTCTGCACTCAAAGGTCCAAGTCCCAAGAACAAATACAGGAATGACGTTTTCCACATTAAGTTCACCTACTTTTATCTCCAGAGCCTTCAGCTAATCATATACATTTTTTAAAAATTTCACTCACAATAAGAATGCTAATGTTTTTCCAGGGGTTGCTGATGCAAGGCTTCAAAATTAACAGCACCAGCCCAGTGCTGCCTTCACTAAACTGAAACCATTGACTTCACTCAGATTGGTTCCCAAAGCTAATTAGGTACCAAGTTCTGACAGCAAACCATTTTCGCTGTGGTTTCTCTATGCCATCAGGGAAGGCTGGTGCCCTTGATGGTGGCCCTTAGAGCAAGCTGGTGTCTTGGAGGTGCTTGCAATCATGGATCAACCAGGGAAAAGACAACTCCTGCAGCAGAGCAGGAGCTGCAGAGCACAAAGCAGGAGCATTGCCCTGCAGACATTCATTAGTATTCAAAAACCAAAGGTTAACTCAGTCGTGTCTGTAAGCTCTTCTTTTTACCCTCTCCAAATGTCGCAGCTGTACAGCAGAGTGTGTGTGAATACTTGAGGAAAATTATCTCTAACCACAACTATCCCCCTTGATAAGATGTATTCTGGTGTTACTCAATGCTGGAAATCTTGCATTGCCATCCAGCAAAGGAACTGAAGCAACAGTGTGTGTGTGGCAGAACTAGGTGCCCAGAGCAAGCACAGGCATCTGGCCTCCCCACCCTCCCACCAGACTGCCTGTGTACTGTCTTTTCAGGTGATGTTGTCTGTGAAGAGAAACAGTCCTGGTCAGCGTACACTTAGCACTGTGTTGGTTGCATCTGCAGGACAGCATATGGTGACGTGAGCAATCCATTTCAGCCACATGGAAAAACAAAAATAGTGAAGAAATAATAGAAAATTTTCCAGTATTGCCTGCATTTGAGAGTTCCACAGCATACCCAGTCACCAGGAGTGAATTCAACAAATACAAAGCAGTTATAAATGATTTATCCCAGTCACCAGTTTTTTTGCAGTGCCAGACAATGTTCTGTTGTGCTACCAGCATATTACCTAACTCTAGAAATAACAGTTCATCTCATTAGGGATTTCAGGTTTTAAAAATTCCTACCCTGAGAGTCTGACCTGCAGATTCAACTCATTTTAAAATGCATGTTAAAAAATACACCACTCAGCTCACTGCTAGAGAGACCTGCCCCAAAAGAGAAAGCATTTCAGCAGCCACAAACCTTCCAGCATACCCTGAGAACTTTTCCTGTGTGGCTGGATAAGAACGTAACACGAAGCAGGGCTGGAACAGACCTTAGCAGTTTGGCATTGTCTCTCCCAATCCATCCCTGATAGGGGTTGTCCCAACCTGTTCACAAAGCCTCTAAGGATGGAAATTGCCCAGCCACCCCAGGCAATGTATTACCAGGCTTATCTTCACTGTCTGAAAGTTTTTTGCTCTTATTGCCTAAACTAAAACTTCTCTGTAATTTCATCCAATTGCTGTGTGTCTTGATAAACAAACTCAGAAGGAGCATTTTTGGAGTGATCTTGAGGGACATTGTCATATGGAGGTGTAGCTCAGCTTGAGGATAAAGAAGCCCAGAGTAACAATTTCAACAACATTCTCTAGGAAAAGAAATAATTAAAAAAATAATAAAATAAAAAAAAATCTTGCTTTGGGCACTCAGAAGAAATGTTGCATCCAGGAACTTTTATTTGCTCTGCTTGTTAACTGTGCATGTATATTCTGCACAAATAGGAGCAAAAGTGATGGGAGCTTAAAAAAAAGCAGTTATTTGTTACCTGTTTTAGGGGAGCTACAAAACCAAGGCACAATCAAAACCAACAAGGATATCCAGGAGACTGAAAAATCCCTTGAGAACAATATTGAAGTAATGTAATCCTAGAATCACAAAGAGGTCTGGTTTGGAAGAGATCTTTAAGGGTCATCTAGTTCAACCCCTCTGCCATGGGCAGGGGACACCTTCTACTAGACTAGGTTGCTCCAAGCCCCATCCAACCTGGCCTTGAACACTTCCAATAATGAGGGATCCACAAATGACATACTGGATGTGTGTGAACACCTAGTGCATTAGCCTGGCTCTTAGTCATAGGGGCTTCCCTGGAAGGAGACGGAGGGAAGCTTCACTGACCCCCTGTCTAAAAATGAAATTAACATAATATAAAGAAGAAAACTGAGATAACTTGACTATGGGTGCACAGATATGTGTCTCAGTTACTATACTGGCCTGGCAGCAGCTCCAGTCACTGAGTCAATAAACTTCCCTTGACTCCAGTGGGTGTTTTCCATGTCTAAGGGCAGTTGGTGTTGACCCAGGCTGCTGAGCCCCTGGGAGAAGGTCCTGCCTGCCAGCCCTTCCCCAAGTGCACCTTATGGCTTACACACTTCTGGTCCCAGCACTGATGCCCTAACCCCAGAAGGCAAAGGACTCATTGCACTTACTACACCCTGGGGGACCCTTCCCTGTTCCTCCTGCAGCCCGGGGGCTCCAGACTCAGTCCACCATGTGCACTTGCCTTGGGAGGAGCAGGAGTTGGGATGCATATTTGAAGAAGGGTGGGAGTCCTGGGCAGGATCAGAGGATGGGTTGACCACCATCCCACATGCACTGGGAAGGAAACAACAGCAGAGTCTGCCACAGCACCTACCTCAGCCTCATCAGAGGTGCAGTTTGGGTTACAAGTCCCCATTGCAGCCTGTGAACCCTGCCTGGAGCAGGCAAAACTGTGAGCAGACTGTTTGTGGATCAGCTCCCTTCTTCCCACACAGGCATATGCCGGAGAAGAAAAACAAGCTGCCTCTCTCCAAGTCCTCAAACAGCCTCCAGCTCTCTCACCATTGAACTGTCAGATGAAAGCCAAGATCTTAAAGGTGATTTCTGCTGGCCACTCCATGAGACAGCTTTACTCCAAGTGCAGAAGAGACTGTATTTTGCAAAGGGCCATTGGGTGGGTGTACTGAGCTGAGACACAATGTGAGTGGAAAAGGCAGCATGAGGTGTGGAAGGTGAGTTGTACGGACAGAAGGAGACTATAGCAGAGAAAGCAGGCAGAAAAGAGGGAAAAGGCTCAAAGACAGCTCACAGCAGCTCACAGAGCTTTGCAGAGGGGACTCCTCTGCATGGGCAGGGTGAGGGCATCTCCTCCACAGAGTCATCACATCCTCACCCACTTCCTCAACGATTCACATTCCCATGTCGTGACACAAAAAAAATTCATTGATTGCATTTTTTTCTGTCTTGTGTAAGAGCTGGTTATGCTACATGTTGGGTTATGGAATTTTCACTGATCTATAGTTCCTTCCAGGCAAGACTTCTGATTCCCAAAAAGAAGTAACAACAATAAGAAAATCTGTGTGACAAGATGTCTTTGATCCTCACTTCATCCCTGCCATCTACCACCATAAAACTGGAGTGGAGTGTGAACACGAGTCAGGGGGAAGGCCAGGAAGGAGTGTGCAGGCAAAAGAAATGGGCCCACTGATGCCCCTTTCCTAGGTCAGCAGGAATCTTGCAAGTCTCAGCAGGACACCTGCATTCGACAGGCCTTCCCAACATGCAACAGACCATGGCTTTTCCCAGTGCTAGACGGTCTTTGGCCACTTGCACAACCCCTATGCCAAGTCAAGCACTGCCTTTAATTCCTAGGAGTGGCATTATCCCTGGAGAAGAGCAAGAAATGAAACACAGAGCCTAAACGGTGCTGGAAAAGGACTGAATTTAGCTCTTCCAAATCCAAAATTAACACTTTCCCCATCAAACTATCCTGCCTCTCTAGAATTGCTTGCAGAGGTGCTTTAAATTCTCTCCAAGTTCTCATCCAACCCCAAGACTGGAGAAAGCCCTGGAGAAATGGTAACTGAGAAGCTCTTCCAGCCGACCTGACCTCAGTCCTTCTCCAGGCCAGCTCCTCTGCCTGTGGAGGGGCTGCCAGCTGGCGAGCTCTGGGCTCCCTCACACGAGCTGGCGCAACCCAAGGGGTGAATCAGCCTTCTGAGGAGCTCCCAGCAGGGATAAACAGCTCTGGGACTGGAGAAAATGCAATAGTTGGAAATTAATGGGAAAAGAATTGTAGGAGAAAAGTCTTGCAGCTCTACTGTACATCTGCTAAGCCTCAGACATGTACTGCAGCAATTGCTGCAAACACACTGTCTGATAATAATATCATTGCAAATTATAAAGGTCAGATAAGATAAAAGAGAATAGAGGAGAAAACATCTATCTTGTGTGAAAATGGTATTTTAACAAAACTAAGGGACTGTCAGAGGAGAATGGGCCAAGTCCTTCCCCACCACTGGTTTATGTCTGAGTAGCTCTCTGGGCAAGATAAAATGCTGTAAGACCACTGAAACACAGACAAGCAACAATGCAGGTCTTTGTTCTCAGGCAATCAGAGAATAGGGGCTTGAATCAAACCACTTTTTTAGCTTCCAGTGCTTTGATTTTTTTCCCCTCTGGGAACGGTAAGATCAAGACAATGCTCAAGGAAAATGTACTGGACTTTTATAAGACTAACACTCACTTGTACATGACCAAGGAAAACATTAAAAAAAAAAAAAAAAAAAAAGCAAAACAAATGAATAGGAAAAAAAAGCATGGTGGGAAGAAGGGAGTTTGCTCTTTTGCTCTTAGCTGCCACTTGCTCCTGCCTTCTGGTCATATTTCCAAAGTATTGCACATCTGCCACAGCTACCAGCATCAGCAGCCACTGGGCAACCAGGCCTGTGCATTTTCACCAGCCACATGTGAGGAGCTAAAAGAGCAAGGCTGGTATCAATAGCTACAGCTGCAGCTCAGCCCGTGTGTGCTGCTGCTGCTCTCAGGGCTAAGCTGCTTCCCTTCTGCAGCTTGCTGTCTGGATGGTGGTGGAGACCACTGAGGGACATTTCTCATGGAAGCCACCAAGCCCTAACCAGCTGGTCTTGTACTGGGTGCTGTGCACTGGATGCCCAAAATGGAGGCAACTCAGCACAGCCATAGCAGTCCATGAGGAAGCCTCTGCTGCTGGGTTTATGCACCTCAGAGAGCACAGGCAAAGGAAATACAAGAAATGCAAGCCCGATTTCCTTCTCTTCCCAGTCAGATCAGCAGCTGTGCTTCCTCCTTCCTCCACAATTTTGTACATCTTCCCCCAAGAAAAGCAAACCAAAACACCAGCAGACCAAAACTAGAAAGAAGCCAAAGAGAAGCGCAGGAGGAGATGCAAGCTGCTGATGGCTGGTTATTTTCCTCCAGGGACACTCCTTAGGCTGCCATGGCAGGGATGGGTCTCATGGCACCTTACAAGTGGTCCTGTCAAGAACACTGGCTCACCAAGGGTTGTACGGAGTTGACCCTGGCACCCTCCACCTCTGCAGAAGGTGGGAAATGGGCATCCAGACAAAGACCATTTGGAAGCAGAAGTACAGGGCACATGGTGGGGGCAGAGAGGGGTCAATGGCCTGTCCTGGGGCTCTGGCACCAGTAGCCTGTGTGTGTAGTGCTTCCACCACCTCCTTGGTGGCTTTGCTTGACATCTGTGAGTCTTCAGATTCAGCAGGTGTTAAGGTATTTTCTAACCTGAGAGGCTTCAAGAAATTGATGGGAGTTTTTTTCCTCCTCCTACGTGCAGCCAGCTCAGCATTTCACTCCATGTCAGTGTGAATGATCTGGGGGACCAGGAGGCACAGCTATAACCGTGAACATTGCACCACTGAATCATCTCTGCTTTTCAAATGTGTAAGTGCATCTGGTCCAGTGTCCAGCAAACCCAGTGGAGAATCAGACATAAGGGAGGGAAGGGGGAAAAGAGACTGAATTTACAGTCTCAAAGACAGATTTGCTTGGGCCATGCAGTGGCATCCTCATATAACGTGTTTCTACATCCTCCTCCTTGCTAGAATTAATTTTTAATCATTCAAGCAAGTTCCCACATATCCTGTAAATATCTTTTCACGAATTTTGTTCTTAATGAAACCCTCTCTTGCTTTCAAAAGAAAGTTGGTTTAGGGTGTGTCAGAGTTTGTTCATAATGCTTTTTGTTCACAGTAAACAGCATTTCCTTTTATTCCCATCCAGGGATGGTATTCAGACATCTGCACTCCACAGAAAATAGTGACTCTGGATTTACTGCTGAGCTGCAATGAAGTCACTAAGTTTGCTTTTATCCCAGTGGTGCAGGTTTTAGCCCTTTAAAAGCATTAACTCCTTCTTGTTCTGAATTTCATCCTCCCTCTAGTCTCCTTCTTAGTTAATGTAAACTGAGAACTGCATCTGATAAGTGATTTTATTTAAATAGGCATACTGTAAAAGCACTCTGTCCACACCAGCACCTTTGTGCCTCTTTCTGGATGGCATCTGCTGCAAAGTAATGAGGGCCACACTTGCTCCCCTATGCTCCATTGTGACTGTGTCTTCCTCCAGTCCTGCACCCCGGAGATTCCTCACCTGCCTCAGATCCATCCGTCTACCCCCATCTCAACTTTGCGGCAGAAACCCACAAAAAGTATTTTTCTTGTTGTTACCTCTTGGCATGTGCATTTGTATTTATTTCAGGCCAGGATAGTGAAGTGAAGCACTGCAAAATCTGAGTCCCACATTCTCCTTTCCAGAAATTAACCACATCAAAAGGTCTGGAGGCAAAGACAGTCTCTTAGCTGATACTTCTTCTTGTACAACAGCAAAAAATTTAATTAGTATTAAAGGCAAACGTGAACTTTGCTGCAAAGCTAGAGCAGAACTCCCCAGTTCCATATTCTGCTGGAGCGCTGGCATTGTTTTTATTTTAATTTAGAAAAAAATATAAACCCACATTTCCCAGTTGTGATCACATTTCATGGCTGTAGATCATGTCTGTGATACATTAACTTCTCCCTATCCTCCCTTCTGCGGTCAGTTCTTACCCACTTCTGCTGGTAACTTGGACTTCTCTCTGAAAACCTCTCTGGAGGGCTTGAATCACCTGAATAAAGTTTTTTAGTGGCACTTCTGCAGCTTAGGGAGATCACAGTGACTGCGACTCTTCCCTGCGTAGGTGGATAAACTGGTCCAAAGTTGACTTTGAGCAGCCCAAGCGGGACAGGGTTCAGCCAAGGGGTGACGAGGATGATGCCGACATTAGTCACGTACCCGGTGCTTCTCTTCTGCAAATCTCAACTCGCTGAGCAAAGGCAGATAAGCATGGTTATCTCCAGCACACAGAGAGGGGAAACTAAGAGAGAAAGGCCAAAAGTCTTATTTTCCCAAGGGCTTCAGACACTGAGGTGGTGAACTCCCCTCGTTAACACCTGCTGTGAATGCCTGATGAAGTTCCTACAAGCAGTATGAGCCTGTTTCAGGAGAAGCACGTCTAACCCCACCCGGAGAAGACTTGAGCAAGTCCCTCTTGTAACTGCCATGCTGGCAGGAGCCACCTGGGGATGGTTGGCTCCAGATTAACATGCAAGACGTTTTCTTTCTGCTCCTGCCTGGGTTGCTCAATACCAAGGGAAGTGCCTGGGTGCAGAGCTGCCCCAGCAGTGTCCCAGAGCTGGCTGGCAAGAACCTCCTTGCCCTGGGAGAGTGCTCCCAGCCTCCAGATCCACAGCTGATGGTTGCATCTGCTCCAGAATTGCCCTGTGTGACACTCCTGGCCCCCCAGCTAGCAGACAAACTACCCCAACCTTTGAGAATGAAGGGTCGAGGGTGTCTGGGATGATGTCTCACTGCAGCAACAGAAATCTCTTCTGAAGTGGAATAAAAATCCGACTTCTCTCTAGTGATTTTTAACATTGCACCCTGGAATAGTTTGCCATGGGCTTCCTGCCAATGTAACCCACCCAGATGAGGCTTCAGGGGAAGGGAGGGGGTTTCTCAGAGGGGCTATGGCCATCTGGCTACAAACCAACAGCAAAGCAAAGAGCAAAACTGGCCATTTCCACATCCCTGCTCCAAACCCTGCTATCCCCAGGTCAAGGCACAGAAATCTGTGCTAGAGAAGCCCTGCAACAGCTGACTGGGGTCACTGGAAGAGCCTGGATGTGCAATGAGAAGATGAACTATTGTTTTATCTGTCTGAGCCAAGCGGGAGCACAAACACAGTAGGTCCAGATCAGACTGGACCAGGAGATGCTTCACTCCTGGATGGGGCCACAGGACCAGTGGAGGTTGGTCACTGAGTTTCTCATTGGTATTTCTTATATCAAAATTTATATACTAACCAGCACCCACAGAGATACACATAGGTCTGAGCATGCCAAAAGCTAATTGGATTTCCAACAGTTTCTTCCCCTGTGTTCTCCTTCTCTTTGTCACTCTCTATCTCCAGAATTAGTGTCTTCAGTACCAAACACTACCTTTTATTCTTCTCTATCATCTCCTTCTCTCCCTCACCTCTCAAGAAACTGAGTGGAACCCAGAGTGCTGGAAATAAAGCTTATTACCCCCTACCTACGGCCAGGAGAAGGGACTTCTGGTTTTGGAAATGTACAGACTGGTTCTGGGGTGGAAGAAGAGACAGAAGTAAATGAAAGACCAGCAGAGACTGTTCCTGAAAGCAAAAGTGTGGGTTGTTTGAATTTTTATGTACCATTGCTCACATGCTAATCTCCAGGAGTTGGTGGTATCCCTTTTTGCTCCTGCAGTCCTTCCTGTTTTCTCTTCAATATCATGTTTCTATCAATTTTTTGTTCTCTGCTCCCTGCTCTGCATTAGTTTGTGTTTATTTTATTACCCCCTTCTGCCATTTGACTTCCAGCATGGTCTTTCCTCCTGCTGGCAGGGGCATGCAGAAGGGAGGAGGGCAGCTAGGAGCAACGTGAGCTGCACACTAGGTTTTAGAGGCAGAAAAAAAGACTATCCTGAGCTGTCAACCCCTCCCTCCCACGGGGCTGCACAAGTTCTGCCTTGTATCTCATACCCTGTCCTCCAAAGTGATATTTTTCTACCTGTTTCTCTAGGAGAGGGTCTGGTGTGGGACCTGCACTGCCCCATCCCCACTGCAGGGACAGCCTCAAGACTCACCTACAAATGAGCTACCCAAATCCACTTACTCTGGAGATAGTACCTGTCTTGGGGCTGTTATCCCCAGCCTGATGAATGATGTAGAAATGAGTTCTCCCACATGTGTGTGAGCTGCAGACAGAAGGCAACCTGCTGAGCCCATCCTGCCAGCATGTCAGAGGTGCTGAGCTCCTTGCCTGAGGGGTAAGCTCCTTGCCCCATCTTTTCTCTTCTTTTTCAGCCCTATTCTGGAAATGGTCCAACACATTGGCCCTCTACAATCTGTCCACACTCAACCACTTTCCCACCTCACATCCCAGCCTCTGGGCTCAGAAACAGGCCATATCTGTTTCCTTCAGCCTTTCTCTATTCCAAGACCTCCCACATCATTTTCCTCTGATACAGCCCATAGCAGGAAATGCAATATGGTCACAGCTGTGTGCTCCTTGCCAGAAATTTTTGCCAAAAAAAGAAAAAAAAAACACAGCAAACCACACCAACCAGTCCATGATGTTTGATAAGTCTAATTTATTTAAAACCTCGAGAAGCTTGACTGAATTATTTCCACTATCTTTTCCAGCATGGTTCTGGAAGCCTCTTGACTGTGTCATTTGCCATAAGCAAAGAAATGCTACTGCTGTCCCATGGCACAGACAGTCCATCACAGACACTCAGGTGTGCACTCCTGTCCTCCTGAAGACAGGAAGACACCATTTTCCCAACGTCCATGTTTCTTCCATTGGGGCTTACCTGGAAATTTTAAAGCCACCAACTGGTGCCTTGAGGGCTCTGATCTCCATGAAGCTGGAAGAGAACTGGGAAGAGATCCCCAGAAGGGACCTCTGGTAGAATTCAGCTCCAGCATAGTGGCTGGAGCACAGCCAGGGCTTTGCATCTAAGACAGCAGCAGATTATATTTGCAGTTGGTTTCCAAAGCAGCTCTGTAGCTCTAGTCTGCCTTGTACCAGAGGCAATTCAGCTCCACTGGCAGCTACTGTGGGCTGCTTTCAGGACCCTGCTGACTGCTGGTACCATCTAAGATCAATTTCTCAGCGGGTTCTGCAGGTAAGAGGGTTTTATAGTCCTGGGAGGGAACAGGGCATCATTGCTCCTCTCCTGCTTGTCCCAGTACAGTCTGTGGGACCTCTTGTGCCTTCAGTGTACCACTCTGATGCTGACATTTCGGTTATGATAAGTAATAAGGAAGCTCTGGATAAACACAAAACATTAGGAAGACTTTTGAGACATCTGTAACTGGTCCATGTGTCTGGTCCTCACTAGTAAACTGAAATTTCCAGAGCACTGCCCCAGTGCTGGTACAGCATGGGCCAAACCTGCCAGGTGTCTGTTTTGTTTGACCACATTTATTGGCTTTTAAACATGGAGAACTGCATAGGAATGCCACTGGACTGTCCCATCCAGCTGCACCACCACCACCACCACAATGATGCCCAGCTCTCTGGCCACAGCAGCAAAGGCCTAGGGACATTTCTTTAGACCCCTACAGGCAAGAGGCATCGAACCACCACCACAGGAGTGGGAACTTTCTTCTGAGGTGCATGGGGACCTGTATCTAAGCAGCCAAAGGTCCCACCAAGGTGCAGATCAGGATTGGTTTTAGCAGACCACTCTGTTAATGAGGTCTTTAAAACCTGGTCTCTTGTGCTCTGTATGAATCAAATTTCCAACAGCTTCATAAATACGTCACCAGCAGGAGGCCTCTAGAGTAAGCATATTGCATTTTCCTGACATTTTCTTTCCTCTATCTTGACATTTCTGAAGGGTAGAAGAGGCCTAAAAAAAGAAACAGACAATCCCGGGGCACCATATGTTTTCAATTCCATCCTGCACTGGTATAATAGATGGTCTTATTATAAATAAGCAGCAATTTTCCAGATGAGCCTCCCCCTCCCCCTTAAACTGACCTGGTACAACTGTGTGGAGCAGAGCTGGCTGGAAGAGGGGAGGAGAAGGATCACAGGAGGGATGAGCCCTGGGAACTTGTGGGCAACCATTTAGAAGGTGCTGATTTGCTACTTTAATATTCAGGTTACCAACCCGGGCCCTGATCCTGCAAATACTTAAAAGAAAGCCCACTTGACTCAGGCAAGCAGTTGCACAGCAATGCTTGGCAGAAGTTTCCAGCCTCCGTACCCATTTCCCTTACTCCTCCATCCCTCCTGCTGCTTTTTCTGAGGTGCTTTCTTGTTTTATTAAAATCTTTCTGTGGATGATCATTTCTGAACAAGGCAGCACGTGGGTTGAGCAATTGCTCTCTGCAACTGTTATTTATCAGATTTTCATATGGTTCTCTCTGTGAGGGACTGAGGCTCTTGTGACACTTTGTTCTTCTTTTAAACAGCCAAACAAACCCTAATAGAATTAATATAATATAATATAATAAAATATAATGTAATATAATAAAATACCTTCATTGGTTAGAATAACTGCTGTCTATAAACCAGTGCAGCTGTAGCAAGCTGCAGAGTTGTTCTGGCATTTAAGAGGTTACTTGGTTCCTGTCTATCATCTGGCTGTTCTGGGCATTGTTATTGTGACAATTGCTTTACATGCCCCTGTTTGCAGTTCATTATATAAGGCTCAAGTCTACCTGTTTGGACTTTCTGTTCTGCATGTCTATTCTGGGCTAATTTCTACATGTGTGCAGGGGTTCATTTGAGCCAGAATGGCTGAGAGAAGAAAAATACATTTCTGGTGATTGTTTTCTTAGGAAAAATCCCCAAATTACTCATGTTTTGGAGTTGGGACTTAAAATTTGTCAGTGAGAATGACCTGTACGTCAGGATAGGTCTCTTTAGTGGAAACCCACCCTTACTGAGTTGTCCAGCTTGTGTCTTCTGAATTCGTGCTTGCATACGCAAAGGAGAGAAGTGCTGGAGTGCAGCTGAAATCCTGCAGCAGTCTCCAGTCGTGGGAGAGGCTGGACCAGTTTCACTCCAAGGAGTCGAATGAAGCAATGGAGAAGCTGAGGAAGGACAGAAAAGCAGCTTTTGATTTGATGGACCTTTGCCCTAAGTACAGCTACAAAGATCACGCTGGGTTTTCTCTTTTCAGGAGATGTTTTTTGGAGGGTAAGTGCTTGGTCAGCTATGTCACCATGGGCAGTTCCTTGACAATGGCAATCTGCACCTCAGTGTGTAGGGCATGGAGCTAGAAAACCCACCCACATAAAAAACCCCTCAGTGGGACCCTCGATATTTTCTCTTACATTAACACCAGCTCAGACTTGTGCAGCAAAATTCACATCATAGTACCTGCAAGCAAATGAGTTGAGAGATTAGTAGAATAAGAGATGGAAAAAAGTAATCCCATTAAGATTGCAGCTGTGGACCTTTAATCACCTTCAACAGGGTAGCAGTCCCTAAAGAACAAGGAGATTTGGTTCTTTAATATTGTGTTTTGGACTCATAGAGCAACTTGCTACCAGGGGCTTGAAGTGCCTGTTGATATTTGGCAAAATGAAGCACAGAGAGATTATAACAGGCTCCCACAGGTCCCTGAGTGTGTCAGTGACAGCAATAGAGAAAGGCCCCAAAACTCCTTCCAGACCACCTTTCAGACAAGCTCTTTAGGTTGCCTTACAGGACTGGACCCAGCAACACCATGGAGCATCCAGCTGGCTGAGGGAACACTCCACAGATGTACATGGATGCATTGCCAGGACCGGTGGCTGGTCCCTCCAGGAGCCTCTGAGACTCAGAGCTGGTAAAGAGCTCTGGTGTGCAAGTCATCTCACCCTTGTGTCTGATGTAGAACAGCTGGGTATCACCCTGGAAGTGCAGGTTTGTCTTTAAAAAAATTATATCAGGAACAGATATTTTTTTCTCTCTTAGAAATTCCAGCACTGTTTACCTGTTACCATGACAACCATTACCAGGTTCAAAGATATAAATGTTTGGATTATATATGTCAAATGCATCTGAAGTTTAACCAAAAGTTAGGACGGACAAGAGGGAATAGCAAGGGCAAGAAAACTTTGTGCAAGGAGGCAGAGAAGCAGGAGGCATATGAGCCACATACACCTGTATGTGAGTACATCTCTGGAGCACAGTACTTCAATGTGTAATGTTCATTACACTTTGAGATCAGAAGAGACTATTTCCATGGCTTAAATCACCTGCTTAGCACTTGCTTCTCAGTTAGCATCTGCTCCAAGTCCAGAATCAGTGCTTAACAAAGAGAATATCCCATTTTGAAATAACGGTGGTGGTTTTAAAGAGACTAGTAGCTAATGGATTTTCCATCAGAAGCCTAAATAAGTGACTGCAGTGGCTAATATCTCTCCACATTGACATATAATGACTTATTTCAAATACAGAATTCCCCATCTGCAAATTTCAGCTATTGGATCTCGTTATACCTGTGTTCATGAGGGTATGAAACCTCTTTGTTGTCAAATTATTGTTCCTCACCCAGACTCTTACGAACAGTGACAGAAGTCCCTCCTTGTACTCAAGGTAAATAGACCAACACCTTTCAATCCCACTGAAAGGCATGTTTTCCAGACCTTAAGTCACACCTGTGGTTCTCTGAGTTCTCTCCAACTTCTAATGTTACAAGATGAAAGGAGGACCCCAGACCTGACATGCTATTCCAGGAATAATTAGACATCTGCAGATACAGAAGGAATTTAACCACCCTAATCTTAGCTGAGACCCCTTCTTTCCTTCAGACAAGTGCTAATGAGGGCTAATTGGCCATCTCATGGAAGCAGGATATCAGCTGCTCAGCCCTGCCATGACTTCCCCCAGTTCTGCACGACTTGATTTCTCAGAAAGGCCACATATTCTATATGTGACTGAACTGTTGGTCACCAACAGACACGACCTTACCTTCAGCTGTCTTGGATGTACCATTTGTGTCACCTGGAAATGTTATGGGCAATCATTTGATTTCTTCTTCAAACCAGTGCCAGAAAAGTCCCTGAGGATTGGCCAAGTTGAAGACCTTTGCAAGACTTTTTTAGGAAAGCATCTGTTCAACAATTAATCTCCATTTTTCTGCAATTATATTTTGAAACTTAAGCATTACTGGATTTTATCCTTTCAATGTGTATCTTATGGGTTTTCTATCCCTGTGCCTTCTTTGTGAGGCAGTGTATGGTAAATCAAGTATTTTATCAAAGTGGAAGTATATGGTATATTTATGCAGTTACCCTTATCAATCACCTTTGGAAATCCCTAAAAATATCACACTGGGTACTCCAGGCTTATTTTTCATAAATAAGTGGTCAACATAATTTGTATTAAACTTCTTTAATTCCTCATAGTAAAAATCCTGTAACAGTGGTCCTCTATTTCCCTCCTGTCAAAGTCAGGACAACAGACTCAGTCTTAAACAGTTCTTTCCATTTACTCCTTTCAGGGTTCAATAAAGATGAAATGAGTATTTCAGAAACTTTATCACTCCAAAGACCTGAAAAAAATAAAATTGTGTGTACTCTAATAGGAAATAAAGCAGCAGAATATTATTTGTCCAGCATAATTCTGAGCAAGTTAATTTTCTCTGTAAGTTATTATCTAAACAAACACACTTCTTGAAAGGTGCTGAAAGAATGTGCTTTAGCTTTTCAGCTTAGCAACAGTGTTTCCATTTTTGTCAGTGTATTATCTTTTCACCTACTTAAATACCTTTTATGACAGTTTGTGTGTGTAGTCATTCAGTCCTGGTGAAAACTAAGTATCCTTGAAGTAATTTAAGAAATAGCAGAACTGATCATATAAAGGACAAAGATTAAGTGGTGGACAGAGAGGATTATCTTGACCTAACAAATCCATGAAAGAAAACAAGGGAAACATCTTTCAAAAAGAGGAACATGCCAGATAAAACAAATGTCCATCAAGATCTATCTTATACAACTGGAACTTCTGCAACCAGTAACTCCAGCTTTCCTTGGTCTTGGCAATGGAAGGAGGAAATACCTTCACAAGGATGAACTTTTCCTGGACAATGAATCCAATATGCTAGACTGCTGTGTGCTTGCTTTCCAGCTGTTGCATTCTGGCCTCCCCCACTTGCACTTTCTCCCTCTGCAGACTTGTTTACCTCTCTCTGTGTGGTTTCTTATGCTTTTTTGGTGCTCATCTTCAAATGTAATTCAATCCTGTAAGAACATTTTTCAAGCAAACTTTCTGTTCATGTAGCCTATGACATCTTTACAAAATGGGGCTTGCAATATCTGTATCATAGAAGTTCATAGATGCATCTTGTGCTAGTCATGAACCCCAAAGAGCTTACATTTTGAGCAGGAAAAAAGTGGGAAAGGGAAAAAAACCCCACACTCAGGTGAAGCAGATTTCTCCAGAGCACACAGCAAGTCAGGGATGGAGCTGTCAAAAACTCACTGTGGATCCTCACTTGTGAGCTAAGGGGGGATCCACTGAGAACCAGTCCCCCTTGACTGAAGGACAAAGCCAGTATACCCAGTCTACTGAATTGAACTAGTCCTGAGCTGCGTGTTAGCTATTAAGCACCATCATTTCAGGAACAATGCATAGCTCCCAACTAGGAAAGAGTTTCCAAGCATTACTCATATGTCAAGTGGCAAGAACTGTGACTGGAGTAATTTCTTACTTTCTCCAGTGGCAAAGAGCAGCTGGTTGTGCCACAGCCACCACTAATACGTTACATTGCATTTCTCTTGTCACCAAACAGGCTAACAAACACACACATTTCCAATATCTAAGCCTGGGTAGCATTTATTAGCAAGTGCTGATGTGTTAAGTACCACACCTCCTTCTTGGGTCCATGTGTAATTTTTTCCTCTTCTCACCCTGTGAAGAACCAGGCCATAACCAATCTTGACTCCTTTTTATTTACTAATGCCTTCAGGCAGAAGCTTTTATGCCTGCAAAACGAGAAGCCTCAGCACAAAACTGCAGAGGATTAGCCCCTTTGCCTTTTATGGCAAAACAAACAGGTCTTCTTGAGGTCATATTCAAAATGACTGTGAAAAATGTGATGGGGGAAAGTTTTGGCTGCTTGCCAGTAGCTGTTCACATGTCTTTGTTCCTGTTGATGAAAACCATACTGATTGCAAGGCTGACATCAGTGTGGACTGGCTGTGTAGGCACACAGAAACTATGCAGCTCTGAGCTGCTCGGGGCAGCAGAGCTGAGCAGGTTTTGCAGGCAGCTTCTTGTCAGTGCCTTCCTGGGTTAGGGAAGGTGGCCTTGGTGGTGCAGTCCCTTGCTCAGATCGTTTTGCCACATCTGGGGCACCTACTGAATCCTCCATGCACAGTGACTAGGTTTTCCCTTCCTCAGTTTATCCCACCTCCCCAAAATTTGGAAGTGCAGCTCTGATTTCTAATGCATTAACAAGACGTGCTGATGCATTATTAGTTTAGTGGGATGTAATTAACAAATGTCTGGGGCTTAGAAATTTGTTATTAAGGTATTCTCCTGGCTTACAGTTCATTCCTCTGGACTGAAAGAGCCTGCCCCTCTGCTTTGTGTAGCTCTTTTTGATCCTCTCTCTCAGACTCTGATAATGGTCCCTCCCCCGCCTTAGGAAGAAAAATCCTTTTATCCTCTTTTCTCCCTCTGGGTGTTTGGCTCTGTTCTCCAGCTTCAGAGGGGTGAAGGGGGATAAAGCTAAAAGATCCCTCCAAAAATAGTTCTGATGATTAGGACTCTTCCTACCCTTGCAGGGCCTGGGTGTATTATCTTCTTCCTAGCTCTGGCTTCACTCCTGCTTCACGAGCGGATGGGCAGAGCTCAGGGAGGCTGGTGCCAAGGTCCAGTTTAGCCAGAGTGAAAGACCCTTCTTCTTTGTGCTGGGAAGTCAATGGGAAATTGTATCAGCAGGAAGGAAAGAGCCCCATTCAAAGGTCTCTCTGACAGGGGCAGTGTTCAAATGCGGCCTGTTCCCCTGTCTTTGCTGCCAGGTGCAGAGGGGTGGGGGGTGCCTGCAGTGGGGTGGCAGCCTTTGCCCTCCCTTAAGATCTTCTTGCTCTCCTCCAGTACTGCTCTCCTCACAGGGAGGAGAGACCAGAGAGGACTGCTTGCCTGTTTCCTTTCCTAAGTAAGGGTGTGGCAGTGAATGCAAGGTGTCCACTCTTTTGGGTGGTGTCTGAATCTCAACTGCTTAGAGCTGACCTCTGTGTCCTTGCTTGTGTTTTACCTCCTAAAGGCAATTTCTCAAACTATGCCAAAGCAGGGCAGTTCTCAGAACAGCTTCAGCCCAAGAGACACAGGAACAAACCATGTCCTGACATCGAGCTCCCTTATGAAGCCACAGGTACCATGAGGACAGCCCCTAGCTTGCACCTTTGGAGTCCTCCAAAGGTTCTCTGTGAAGCTGCAAGGCCAGCAAACACAGCAGGTTGCTCAGTAGGGCCATGAGGACTGGGAGGAAACCCCCTCAAAAGAGAAACCTTACATGTTCATGGGCATTACACAGATCTCAATAATTCATTGCAAATGTGTAAGCAAAACTCAGTTGTTTTTCTCAGCAGAAACTCAGCAACTGGGAGGTCCAGGGAAAGTGCTTTCTACTGTGCAAGTACTTTCAAGCAAGCTTGCAGTGATGCTGGTTTAGAAGCTGAGAAGTGCCTGGGAGTTTCAGGACCTGGGTTTGCAGGAAGAGAAATGAGCACTTGGGTATTATTAATTTTTGTTTGTTTCAGCTTCTAGTTCCAAAGTGTGAGGAGCAGAGTTCACATCTGTGAGTGTCATAGGGAAAAAAAGCTCCGTGCTGTGTAAAAGGTGTGCTAGCTAGAGCAAAAAAACCCAGTGCATTGTTTGCAAAGTTTGATGTGATCAAATAAAAATGGATCATAGTACCACTCAGACTGGGAATGAGGTAAAATAATTAAAAGTTTGCACAAAGTGCTTTCGAACTCCCTTCTGCTCTTTCCCCTCAGGCATTTGATCCATTACTTCATCCTAACAAGGGAAACCGTACTTAATTTGAGTCTGGATTCAAATCACCTGAGCCCAATCGAAAAGTAAATGCAAAGCCAAATCAATTTCATGTAAAGATGAGTACAGACAGCTACTGGGAATTGCAGCCACTGACAGTGATTATCATAGTTGTGATGGTTATTTCCAGAGACACTTCGCTTTTTTTTTTTTTGCAAGCTGCACTTCACAGCACACAAACTTGAAAATTACCTTTTTTGCTTCACCACTGAAATGCTCTTAATTCACTCAAGAAAAAAAAAGAATCAATCTATATCTTGGAACTTGCCAATTAATTTACATTCAAAACATTTCAATGTGAAAGGTGCCTCCAATGTAACAGAATTTTCAGAAGTCTCTTAGAGATTTCTTGTTGTTGTCTCCAGATAACACAAGTCAGTAGTTACCTCTTTCCCTCTGTAGCCACTGCCTCTCTTTTGGGGGTCAAGGGCTGGGGCAGAAACTCTTCCTGCACTAACACAACTTTGCTGACTATCTCATGACTCACTGGTAAGGTTTTGCATAAACCACCTGTGAAATCCATCCCAATCCACCCAGCCTTCTCTTTAACTTTCTGAGGTCCCCATCCAGCAAACATCTGCCCTTCAGAGAAGCATTTGTAGATGAAGAGACTCATCAAAGAGTCCACAACACAGTGCTGGTGGAGAAAAGGCAAATCTTGCATTTCTTGTGCTCACAGCCTCTTTCTTGCTTGTACAAGGGATGTCCAGTCCATCCATGCTGAGACCTCTTCAGATGGAGCTGCTGCTCCATCCATAGCGGAGGGCTGGTTCCTCCTCTGTGGCCAAGACTAGGAGGCTGTGCAAGGGGTTCAGGTTTGATCCCTCCTGAACAAAGTGGGCAAAGGACACTCACTTTGCTCATTCCTGATCCATGGAATTGGGACTGCAGATGCCAGGTGGGGGAGGAATCGGGGACTGGCAGCTTTGGGGGGCTCTGAGCAGCTCCAAGGAGAAGCCAGCAATCTGCCTTCCATCAACGTTCTCTTTGCATATTAATGATTCTTTGCAGAGAAACCAGAATATTAAATACTAAATTTCAGACTTATGAAATGTGTGAGGTCAAGAATCAGGAAAGAGAAGCAGCAACTTGTGAGCTGGGTGACCTGTCATGTGCTGGGAGAAGCAAAGAGCTGAGCTGAAGAGCCTGCAAACAACCTTGTGGCTCAGCCTGTTTGTGAGTAGTACAGAAAAAAAAAAACAAAAACGAAAAAAAAAAACCACACACCCCCAAAAAAACCTTTAGGTGACCCTTTTGCAATAGTCAAGATGAGGTTAAAGAATGTGTGGTTCAAGAAAAAGCCTGATGTACCAGATCACGTATTCATGCCGAATATTTCAACAAGCTCTAACTGCAATTACAAATTTTACATTCTGAATATACCTTTTCTAGAGAGTGGCAATGAAGAAATGCTGCCAGCTTGCTTGGGAGGGGGCTGTGCTTTGGTTTACAGTGGAATTGTAGCTACAGAGAACAGTTTAGATCTAGCTGCGTTGTTCAGGTACATTTCTGAGGTAGGCACCTCTATAATAAGTGGAACCCTGAGCGTTCTTAACTGGGGATACTGTCTTGAAAAGAACAGCTTGTGATTTTATTCAAATTACTTACTGCAGCAGCACAAAATTTGGCCCAAGCTGTTTATGGATTGAGGCTGATCCAGGACTACAGAGGTCAGGAGGAGTTCAAGTTCATACATAATGTATGGCATGTTTTAATAAGGCTCCTTTCATACTTCAGTTTGTCTGCCCGCCTTTGCATGAAGCTGTAAAGCCACAGGTAGCACTGTTTAAAATTTAAAAAGGCACAGCTAAAGCCCTCACTCTCTGCACTTTTAAAGTTAGGTCTCTTTTCCAGGTCGCTCCATCGAGCCCAATCCCAGCTCGTGAGGCAGCCACCCTGCGCGGCAGGGAACGCCTGCCCTCCCGGCTAATTATCCAGCTCTTTGTTTCAGCTCCTCTGTTTGCTCAGGGCATGTCAGCCGTGGGAAATTCAGTGGGAAGTTGCTGATGATGGAGCAAAAACATTTTTACATATATTAGGCCTTTAAAAGTGGTTACTAATACCCACTAATATGGATGGACACTTTCTGCTATACGTTGCTTTGCTCTTTCCCAGCTATTAAGGAATGCAGCATCATGAGAGCCAGTTCTACAAGATGCTGAGCCTTTGGCTGTCATCCAGCAAAAACTTAAATATAGGGACAGTCCCATTGACTTCAGCTTGTTGGAATGAGCCCTTAGGCCCAGATCCTCAAAGGCATCTGGGCAACTGGCTCCAGAGGTCTGGACTTAGGGTCTGTTTGCACGTGTGATATATTTGATGCTTGCAACAGGGGCTGTTTAATCAAACAGCTCTTCCCTTTGGCTGTACCCTTTTTGAAAGATAAGGATTCACCGTTTTCATTGTCAGGCTTGGGAACTATGGAACTGGTTATGTTGATTTGAGTTTTTTGCTTGTAGAAATGAGTCCTAAAATCCTATTTATGAATGTATCAAACAAAGCTCCAGCTTTACAGCCCTCTTCTCATGTACAAAATAGCTATTGTCATCCTGTTTTTTGCAGTGAGACAATGAGTGCTGGAGCACCTATATGGTCACCAAAGGTCATAGGAGTTATGCCAGAAAGGGAAAAGTCAGATTTCTAGAGCCATTAGATGGCACAGCTCCTGCTGTGGGTGAGAAGAGAGGGAAGCAATAGAACAAGAGGAAGTGGTCTCAAGTTGCACCAGGGAAGGTTTAGATTGGATATTAGAAAAAAATATCTTCACCAGAAGGCTTGCCATGCACTGGAACAGGCTGTCCAGGGAAGTGGTTGAGTCACCATCCCTGGAGGTGCTTAAAAGATGTGCAGATGTGGTGCTTAGGGACATGGTGGACTTGGCAGTGCTAGATTGGACTTCATGATCATAATGGTTTCTTCCAACCCAAATAATTCTCTGATTTGATGAGTACTGGCCCAGCTTGCAACCAGGCAGTGCCCATGGCTGGAGGATGGGAGTACGGTCGGTCCCATGGGTGCAGGCACAGTGCACGTGCCAGTCTCAAAATGTTTGTGCGAGTGTGCTTTTCTGCAGTAATTGAAATTAAATTTGAAGGCAGAAAACTCCTGTTCCTGTGTCCCTGCCCTGATTTTATTCTGAAATCATATCAAGGTGAGAATCTGCCTTCTCTCTATTTTCACCAAAGGAAATGAGTTTTCAGGCTACCGTAGTGAAACATACCATGCTCAGGCTCAGGCCCTGCAGACCAGGAGTCCAGCACGTGTCACAGCTCACGTTGTAGAGCAGCTGAAGCATGGCCTGCTTCTGCCATCCACTTGGAGAGGAAATATTGCAGAAGAGTGAGTGTCTGGCTGCACTGTCAGATTCAGTGCTGGGTAAACACGGAGGCTGCAGTAGATGAGCACGTATTTGTTTCACTTCCTCAAGATGCAACTGCATGCCAAAGATATGCCCTTACATCATTACACCAGAATTGTGCCAAATTCAAACACTTTGAATTTCTTTTGCGCCAGTTGCATAATGTCTTTTACACCAGAGAATACTCCAGTCTTGCTTGGCAGAAGGCACTTCCAAGTACCCAGCAGTGTGTCCCTGTACAGATGTCAGAGGTGGATCATGAATGAGGTCCTGAACATGTTTATGACATTTAGGGTGGGATTCAGCTTTACTGTCAGGCACCTCGGGTCTCTAGTGCTGTTTATTTGCAATCTTGATATCAACGCTTCTGTTGCAGTTGCTGGAGGTCAGGGATTCCTTTGCCTAACCACGGGCTTCTAAACCCAGTTGAGATGTCCTAGAGCACCCCCACCACACTTCTAGCTGCTGCTCCAAAAGGGCAGAGGTGTCCCTTAGCTCCTGTGCTACATCTGCCAGCCTTGTGCAGGGTCTCACAGACAGCCCTACTTGCCCATGTGTGGGTGATGTGTGTTGTGTCTTCTTTCAGGTTCATTTTGGTTTACTCACCTTACGGATACTGAAATTGCAAATCCCTCACGAACATGCTGCTTTCACACTGCACAGCTTCACCCATGCCTGCTTGGCCAGCAAATGATCTTTGGGACCAGATTCAACATAAGTGGGCATTATATGCAAAGATGCAAGGGGGATAAAAACAGAAATTATTCTCAATCTTTGCAGTCTTGCCAGCAAAGCCAGGAAGAAAGAATGTTAAACCTTCTCAAGGGAGATCCATAGGCAACTCATTGCATACCAAGAGCCTTCCTGAAACATTTTTCCACCTGGAGGGTCTTGCTGATTCCAGGCTGCTGGCTCCTTGGGAGGTCACAGATGAAGAAGGTAGACCCAGAGACAAACTACTCCCCTGGCAAGTGGGTGCAGGCATGCTGCAGCCAGGATGAGAGGAGGAGCAGGAACACAGCCCAGCTCTCACCACCTTTACTGGAGATGGCTGGTGTGTTCCCCTGCCTCTGGAGTCAGCTGCCTTCCCATGCCAGCCTGTGGGATGAGCAGCTCAGCAATGCTCTCAGGGGCAGCATTTCTCTGCCTGCCAGCCCTCAGCAGGCAGCTGCAAGGTCTTGGTGAAGCCCAGGCTACCAGTTGGCTGGCCACCAACCTCACAAAGGGGGCCAAAGTGGGTATGAGGCTTCATTTGCCCCCATGGGCACAGAGCAGGGAGCTGTGCTGACAGGTCCCCTCTGCAAGCCCACAGAGATATTTTCAGCCCAACCTCTGGGAAATGCAACTTAGCCCTTGCCAGGAGTCACTTATACCAACATGCTTTTGAAATGTGAAAAGAGCTGGAGATGTCTGACCCAGTAAATGAAGCCTGATGGATAGGGTTGCTGTCTAAAAGATCACCAGGACAAAAACCTGGAAAGAAGAAAAACTGTTTAAGCTGGAGATAGTATTAACCCAACAAGTGGATATAAACCAGCAACAAGTTTAGTCTGTTCACCAGCACAAGAGGAGTCTTTCAGCAGGAGCAGGACACTGAAGTTGCTTAAAACCAGATGCTCATCAGGATACAATAGGCAGTGTTTGATGCTTTGCCTGTAAGAAAGGGACAAGGGTCACTGACCCAGCAGGTCCCTCGCAGCTTGTGCTTCTGGGGCTTCACCATCAAGGAGGCAGCTCAAGACCCACAACATACATCTTTAAAGTAAACTCAAGTTGCATCAGGTTGTGGCTCCCCGACTCATGCAGGGATGTGTGACCAGACTGAGACTTTGCACTGCCAGTCCTCATAGCCTCATGTTGAACACTAAACTTCCCAGAGCTCTGTCAACTCTGGTCTACCAAACCATGTGATTTAATAATACTTTCCCATTTCCACTTTCTAATGCTGAAAGATCATTGCAGTACAGACGCTGGTTTGCTTGATAAATTGTAAAGTAAATGTCTTTAGTCCTTAATAATGATTCAAAAAATACTGACACCAAACCTTCCTTGTTTAGAAGATCTGAGCCCTTCCACATGAGCATCATGTTTGTTAAAAGCTATTGATTTTTTCACTACTTCTTGAAGCAAAAACCAGCTTCATTTAGGCTGATAATTAAAGAGAAAATTAAAAAAAAAAAATTAAATACTACACAACAGTGTTTCCATACCTTGATTTAATTTCTGCTTCCCCATGACCCAGTCCCATGTTTGCTTGATCCTAACAACCTAGGGGAGAAGAGGGTGTGGGGCTAGGGAAGGGAGAGGCTGGAGGAAGGTCAGTGGTGGCTTTATGAAACCTGTGCTGATTTGAAAGAGGTGAGACTGCAACTTGAGGTGGCTGGTAAGTGTCAGTGTGACAGGGAGCTGCAGATGCCTCAGGCAACGCTGCACTGATGCTTCATGGCTTTCATGTACTGAACCAACCCCAGTGGGCAGGGAGGAGCAGAGCAACTTAAGGAAAATTTCTTGCAGTTTCTGAGTGCTTGAAAGTGCTCAGACACTGAATCCTGTTTATTCACACTATAAGCTTTTATCCAACCACTTTCATTTTCTTGCCTATGTCTGAAGAATCTCCTCTGCAGGATGCTGGATATGTGGCAAATTGTGCTCATCACAAATCCAAAAGTTGCATAAGGGGCTTGATTTTGGCTCTAGGATTCCCTTTTGCATAGTCCTGAAGTGAAAACCTCACTGTGCCCTTTGTGTAACCCTCCCTGGAGGAATGAGGCACCGGCACAGATGAAGGCAGCGCTGAAATTTTGAGGAAAGGATGTTATGATCTTCCATCTGTGCCAATGCTTGAATAGCTGAGCATCCCCTGAAATCCCTCTCACAAACTCCTGCTTCTTGAAAAGGGTTGGTGCTGTGCAGAAAACCAGCCCGTTTGTTCCTGCCACGCTGATGGAATTCTACAAGACAACTGGAGAGCAGAGAGTTCATCTGTCCGAGGCTGCATTTCCTTTCAAATTGTAAACATCAGCAAGTGGAAACAACCAGCTTTGGTTCTGGTCATACATATTGCAGTCCATTGGGGGGCCATTTCTGTGTTAAAGAATGAATTTTCTCTCTTGGTGTGGAAGGCTTGTCCCTGTGTAGATCTTTTCCTGATTATCCCCACATACAGATCTACTTATTCCAGAAGAAGAAGCACCATAACTGACTTATGGTCAGGAGCAAGGCTCTTCTCTCTGGAGCCAGAGTGTATCTCCGCATACCTCCATATTCACTGAGCAGGCTGGGGAAGTGTCTGGGTACTCAGGCTAGCTGGCAGGGAACAGTGTGTCTGTGCTCCCAGAGTGGGCTGTCAGCCTCCAAAACAATGCAACTGCCTACTGGAAATGGTGAGAAGAAGGATGGAATGCTGAAGTTGCCTGTGCATGGAAGGGCCATGCATTAGCACAGGGCTCAGGGTACATGCCAAAACCACTCTGCAGGAACCATCTCATCCCTGCTTGCTCTGCCGCCCAAGGACACAGGATGGAGGTTCTTATGGATGATGCAGGGTCTTTGCTTGAGTCCATCCCAGTAGGGTCCCAGCTTTCCATTCTGGGCATATGACAGCTTCCCATGTGCCCATCACCTGACCCAGAGGTGGGTGGCAAGCTGTGCAAACATCCTGTGCTTTCACTGCAGCCCCATTCCATGGGCTTGACAGTGCTTGGGGAAAGGCTGTGTATCAGGTAAGGGGAAGGGTGGACACCTGACAAGATGCCAGCAGTGGTGTGATACAGCTCCCCAGCAAGGTCTAACTTCAGAGTTACATCCTTCCTGTGCCATTTTTCCAGTGCAAGCCTCTTCATAAAACATTCCCATGGAGTGTACTTCTATCAGGGCTTCTTCAACATTTTGAAAACAAAAGGTGCTGCTTTGGCATAGCTGTCTTGGTGTGAGCCCCTGGATGTCCTGAGCACTTGTGAGAATTTTGCGATCTTGACTTATTGTTACGCTTTCTCTAATGTTCTGAAAACTTCTATAGACTTTTAGTGACCTTCAAGAAGGCGATGACTGAAGCTGCATGGACAAGACTTATCTAGGCTATAATGGATAAGGCTCTGAATGGGAATGGGGAGAGCTGGAAAAGGCTAAACCCAACTCCTCATGTAACTTACACATCTCTCTGCAGAAATCCCTTGGGGCAGGATTCTCAAAAAACAATTATGGGACCAAGTCCCACTAAAACAAGGGCAGCTTTGCTCTGTAACTTCCAAGTGCATTTGCAAATCCCACTCTTCATCTCCTTGAGTGTGTGTCTTGTGAATTATAAACTATGGGGTAACTGTATATGCTTCTGTTCAGTGCCTAGATCAGGTCCCTAGCACCATCGGGCATTGCTGAGTTAGAAATAATGTTTAAAAAAAAATAATCCCAGCCTTGTCTCTGCTATGTTGTTTTGTTCTGAATTTTCCTCTGATTCATGTGAAAAGAGCACGTTTCAGAGATGTTCCACCCTGCAGTGTGTCATACTGATCAGTTCCTGCAATTAGATAATTTGCCCAGTGATCTTCCCTATTCTCTCTTCCCACCACCCACAGGTGGATGGAAGTCTCTCCAGAAACACCTGGTTGCTCCTGCAAGCAGTGAAGCCATGCAGTAGGAGGTGATCACCTTTCTGGGTCAGTTTTCATCTCATATCCCAGCCTGGTGTCAGTGAGCATTTACAAACTCTTTGAAACTGCAATCTAAGAGGGTTGGGTTTTTTTCTCTGTGCATTGGATGAAATTTTTCAAGGTCACTTTGTGACCATTAAGCATCCATGTTGCTTCGTGGAAGGAACCGGGAACCAGAACCATGGACACCATCAAGTACCCAAGCCATAATCAACATGTAAGACAGGAGTAAAGCGTAAGGGAGATTTGACACTGTTGTCACCCACTGAGAAAAGGCAAGCAGCACCTTCCCTCTCCAGACTCCTCCTGTCCACCCTTCCCCCCTGTTATTCCAAAACCCTAATTCAGGCCTGAATCTTGACTTTGTTAACACTTCCCTTCCCTGGCTCCAGCCAGTCATGTCACATCCAGATCCTGCTTTTCTCCATGGCACATCCAAACTCCTGTGCTGCCTGCAGCCAGCACAGCCAAATCCTGGCCAGGCTCTGTCCTGCTCATGATTCCACGACCACTGGCTCTTCTTTGCTGGCTTGTCCTTTGGTCTTTCTCAGACTGTTGACACCATTTTCCAAAGCCCAGTCATTCTGAGCAAGATAACTCCCACACCCCATTTGTGAAAATATCTTTAAAGCAAACAGAGAAACTTGTTTGATTTTAATTTTTTTTTTTCACCTTCCCATTTTGTTGATGATTGGAGTGCTAGAACTTGAACAGCAGCCTTGTAACATTATACCTGGAAATGTCCCATTGGTGACTGAGGATTTTGAGTGATGATGCCCTAAGAAAAGCCAGGCCAGTTCTGCAGAGCCTTGAAAGATGAGCTGTGGGGTATGGGAGCAGAGGGAGCCCCAGGAAGATGCAACTGTCCTCTACAGGAAGAGGCAAAGAAAAATATTGCAACACTTGGGATGCATACAAGAACAATGTGAGCATCCATCCTGGTGCAGTCTGAAGCTCAGAAAAAAAGTTGCACAGAATGGCTGATAGGAGAGGGTGCTACTTCTGACTTGACAAATAGCATCATGACAGGCAAAGCTAGGGCTGCAGGGAGGAACAGCCTGACAGATGAAAGTGTCAGGCAGTGCCTGTGACTCCAGGAAAGGGATAGGAAGCCCCTGCTGCTCCTGACACTTAAAACCATGATGAGTGGAGGAAAATCTGCAGGCAGGTGAAGGACTGGTGCTGGGATGCAGCAATGCTTTGTGCCCCAGGTAAGCCCCAGGTCCCAAAGCACCATTACTGGTGTCCTCTCACACATTTTGTCAGTCCCAAAACCTCCTAGAGAGTGGGTCCCAGAGGAGATTGGATCATCCCCCAGCTTCCCCTCATCTGTCGGTGGGTAGCCTGGGCATATCAGTGTAGGGGTGGAAATCTGCAGCTTCCAACCTGTGCTTCCCACCTCCAGGATGAATGCCCTGATTCCCAGTCTGGCAGGGAAGAGATGGGGTCCAATCCCAGGCCATTCAACACAGAAACAGTGTCCAACCCCAAGTCATTCAACACTGGAATGGTGTCCAACCCCAGGCCAAGAAAAAGGTGGGGTCCAGCCCCCCAACCCTGACCCTTGTGAAAATAAGGGCCCAAGAGAGGAGCTGCAAGGACCAATGGTGAAAGGTATGTGTGCACAGAGTACACCTAGAGGTTCAGGTTTCACAGAGGACTCAGATGAGAGAATGTCTAATTTGATGATCTTAATGAGGTGGCAAATACTTTGATATCCATCTGAGGTGTATCCTACATTTGAACAAAAGCCTTGTGCAGGGCATGAGTTCATTTATATTTTCTCCTTCAGTCTGACCTTTCATCAAGTACAGGAGGTCTGTACATAAAAGCATGGGGCAATCCTCCTGCTCCTTGCAGGATCCAGCCAAAACCACTACAGAGTGGTGACTCTTTCCAGCACACCTGTAGAAATAGAAGGATGAGGAAAACCAAAACCAAAACATATCCTGTAAGGACACAGCACTGTCAGCCCTAAGACACAATCCAGGTACCCTTTTCCTGCACTTCCTAGGCTTTCAGTGCTTAGTAGCTAAAGACTTACACTTACATGGCAGTAGGAGCTGAACCAGATTCTCCTTCCCCTTCTTGATGCTGAGGTAGCTCTCCTGAGCCTTTATTAAAGCTTCCTCCCTGATGAGAATCATAGAATCATAGAATGGTTGAGGTTGGAAGGGACCTTAAAGATCATCGGGTTCCAACCCTTCTCCTATGAGCAGGGACACCTCACACTAGACCAGGCTGCACAAAGCCTCATCCAGCCTGGCCTTGGACACCTCCACGGAGGGGGCACCAGCTTCCACAACTAGATGAGATAGTTTTATCTGAAGTGGATCATCATGATGGAGGTATGGTGAGGCAAGGGCAGGCTCATCTTTGCAGCTTGATCAGAGCACTCTGAAGTTCAACAAACAATTTTTAGTGTTTTGCTTTGCATTCTGCTTTTGGCTCAGCTGTTGTGTTGGTAAAGTCATTACTGTATTACCTCACCCTTGGCTCCTAGCCTTCTGTTATCACACTGAGCAAGTCTTTGGGAACATCTTTAGCAGGCTAACTGTTTATAGCTTGGCTACAGTCACCAGCTGGAGCAGTCTATGAAAGCTGATTTCTTTACTCTGAGACCAGCTCTTACTTAAATTCTTGTTGCTGTAGAGTAAGAAAGCTCTTACGGAGATTTCTTTGGCAGGAGAGGAAGAAGGTGCACACGGGCTAGAAACTGAAGAGAAAGAAGCTTGAAAGGGATGGATACAAAAGACAAAGTAGTGCCCAGTTGTCTATAGGAACATGGGAGCTGTGCAGTTACAGTCTGGCCAGAAGAAAGGTAGCATTTGCATATATAAAGATCGTTGAATAATTTTAATTATATTCACCGCTTTTTAGGACACACTGTACTGGTCTGTAAAACCTGTCTTTTCTCTTTGAGACCTCTCACTACCTCTTTGTTCAAAAAAACAACTCTACAGCCTGCCTGCTTGTGCTCCCTCAAGGACCACTGCCAGGATGCCCCTTGCTCTGCCTGCTGCTGCCTCTGGGGACCACAGTACTGGCTCCTTGCTCTGCACAACCTTGGAAGTGCACCTCTGGTAGACAGCAGCATCCCATGAGCCTGCCAGAGAGGATTTTACAATGGAGAATAATTCCTGACAGTTGCTGCCTTCTTACTGTACCACAGTTCTCCTGCTAACCAGCAGTATAACCTAACAGCCATCTTTCACTGAAACATCAATGAGATCATGCCCTCAAAACCAGACAGGCATCTGCAATCTGTATGAAAAGCAGGGCTCCCTCATAAATCGAAGTTGCGTACTGACCACGCATGAAAACATGCTCCAGGCTCTTGACTGGCTGTCCAGCTCACGAGAAGGTGGTATTTCAAGCTGTGGTGGTTAATCTGTAAATCTTGAAATGGCAGGAGAGGTAGCAACTCCCTGTGCTGCCCTGCTGCAGCTTTGACAAACCAGGGTACGTGAGCAAACGCTGCCCCACCACAGACACCTGTGAGTCCCCCGGCAGATGTTTCCCAGGGAGGAGCCAGGGCAAGTTACATTTGGTGCTGACTCTGTGTCCCTTCTCTCTAACAGTCCACACCTGGGGTGTATAGGGTACTTCGCAAAACGTTTGTTTTTCAAGCTTTGTGTTTGCCACAGATTTCATAACCACTGTGATGTCTATTCCTTTTTCTGCACATTTTGACTACAAATAGCTAAAAAATAAAGAAAATAAAATAATGGGATGTTTATTATATGTCACACACACAGAAAACCCAGCTGAGTCATTCAAAATATACTGGCATATCCAGAATAAGTCCATGGCAATCAATACTTGAGTGGAAGTTGGGAATTTCCTTGTCAGCTGTGCCTTTGTAACTTTATTATCAGTAATAACACTGGCATCCTCCTAGATAGCAGAATGTGTCTGACAGTGCTCTCAGGAGTTCTGAAGCAAAAAGGTATTACATGGGACTTAAAAGAAGAAGTTGGACCCTAATCTCAGAACTACAGATTAACTTTTCTCTGGGCCTTTCTTTGACATTACAGTGCAGGTCACAGACTGGCCCCAGCATCATTTCTGAAAATTAATGAGCCTATACGCAAGTCTTCATTGACCAGAGGAAAAAATGTATGTTTGAAGGAACTCCTGGAGTTCTTCTAGCACCTCTGACAGCATGAGTTACAAAGCATGCCCAGGATGCAGGACACAGAAATTCTAGGGTGCTTGAAGACTTTGAACCCACAGGTCCCACATCATATGGCAGGTTCTGACTGCTGGAGAGAGGCAACCTGGGGTGTTCAGGCCAGACTGGGAGTAGATAAGAGAGAAGCCAAAACTGTGAACCAGCCATAGACTGAAGAGAGGTGGACAATCCAAAGTACAATTAAAGGTTCAGCTGCGAATGGATTGAGAACAGCCATGAGGAAAATGAGTTGGTGAGCTCCTAAGTTCAAGGACAGGGAACTGCTTGAAAGAGTCCAGTGCAGAGCCACAGAAATGATGAAGGGAGTGGAACATCTCCCTTATGAGGAAAGGCTGAGGGAGCTGGGTCTCTTTAGTTTGGAGAAGAGGAGACTGAGAGGTGACCTCATCAATGTTTACAAATACCTAAAGGGGGAGTGTCAGAAGGATGGAGCCAGGCTTTTTTCAGTGATGTCTAGTGATAGGACAAGGGGCAATGGGTGCAAACTGGAACATAGGAGGTTCCACGTAAACATGAGAAAAAACTTATTTACTGTGAGAGTGACAGAGCCCTGGAACAGGCTCCCAGTTGTGGAGTCTCCTTTCCTGGAGACATTCAAAACTCACCTGGACGTGTTCCTGTGTGATGTGCTCTAGGTGATCCTGCTCTGGCAGGGGGGTTGGACTGGATGATCTTTTGAGGTCACTTCCAACCCCTAAGATTCTGTGATTCTGTGTTGGTCGATGAGAAGCTCAACATGAGCCAGAACCATGTCCTGGGTTGCATCAATAGAAGTGTGGCCAGTAAGTCAAGGGAGGTGATTCTGCCTCTCTACTCTGCTCTCCTGAGGCTCAACGTGGAATCCTGTGTCCAGTTCTGGAGCCCCCAAAACAAGAAGGACATGCAGATATTGGAGTGAATCCAGAGAAGGGCCATGAAGATGATCAGAGGGCTGGAGCACCTCTCCTATGAAGACAGGCTGAGAGAGTTGGGGTTGCTCAGCCTGGAGAAGAGAAGGCTCTGGGGAGACCTTAGGGTGGCCTGCCACTACCTGAAGGGGCTACAGGAAAGCTGGGGAGGAGGTTTTTACCAAGGTGTGTAGTGATAGGATGAGGGGCAATTGCTTTAAACAGGAAGAGGGAGATAGAAGTTAGACATTAGGAAGCAATTCTTGTCTATGAGGGTGGTGAGACACTGGCACAGGATTCCCAAGGAAGTTGCAGGAAAGGTTTATGAGTGCTAATAAGACAACTGTTGAACAAGGGATGCTGACAGATATAGAGACTTTATCTGAAACTTCTGTGACAGGAGCATCCCCATCCTGGTGCAAGCTGGGTCACCCTTCATGTTATGTTCACTTTTAATGAGCTGTTACAGGGGTTTTTTTACAAAGACTGATAGGTCAATAGGTTACCTACAGTAATGGCTTGCATCTATCTATAATAGTATCTATAGTATGTGTAACACGTTTAACATATCCATACATGTTTATAACAGATTAATAATCAGATAAGGCTCTATAAATTACCTGTACACAGAGCCTTAATATAAAGCATGATAGCAAACTGTTCAAGCACAGCCTGAACTGGAGTGCCATGATCAATTGAAGTCATGTTCACATGTGTTTCATCCACGTTAGGGATCAGGGCTTGAGCCCTCATGAGGCAAAAAACGTCTAATTTTTTTGAGGTTTTAAAGGTTACCTTCTTTAAAGGTTGGCTTCTCTACAGAGACTGTAACCCATTGGTCCCAAGTCTGTTTCGAATTACCTTTCTTGTACTGCAGAGAAGATCTCACACAGAGAAAAAATATTTTTATAAAATGATTATGCAGTGAAATTCAGGAATCTTTATTGATAATGTTGTTGTAGCCTTGATAGTTTAAGGACGTAGACAAGACATGTTTTATAGGTAGAAGCAAGATTTTTTATTAGGTCAATTTCCTGGTCTTTACAACTTGCTCTGCAGCTGGAGCCATGGTCAGCGTGCAGACACAGGAGCCTTTCCCAGGTCTCTGTCTGCAATGCTGCTCTGGGCCAGGGCAGGGGCCAGGGTGTGCTGCCAGGTGCCAGGTGCACACTGCCACATGTATTCTCATCCGTACCTGCTCAGCAACCTCACAAGGAATTGTCCTTGCATTTTAAAAAAGGATGTGACAGAGTGTGCCCACCAAACTGCACCTGGACAGGCAAGGGCAGGTGAGCTGGGGGCTGAGGGACAGGGCAATGCCCTCCCTGACACGGGGCCATCCTGCAGCACCTAGCCAGGAGAGCACAGCAGGGACAGGGAGGGTGACCAGGGGCAGCACAGCTCAGCAATGTGTATCCCCATCTCTGTGCTGCTGGTGGAAATACAACCATAACTCCTGTTCCTAGTGCCCCAGCAGCCTTGAGAACTTTGATCCCTCCTGGACTGGACCTGTACCAGCTCTGCAGGCTCAGTGCCTGCTGGAAGGATCCAGCTCCACCAAGACCACAAGAGAAGGACCTTGTGTTCATGTTATTCTGCAGCACAGCAGCAGTAAGTCGCTCACCTGTATGTGACTTACAACACACTAATAGCAGTGTTTTACTTAGACTTATGAAAAAAACATGGGCTTCAGTGGACCTTGCAAATGCTGCTCCACTTCTCAGCTGGCCGTTTTGGACAGCAGAGAGCTGTCCATTTATCACCCTGACCCATGCAGGTCAAAAATGTCAAGTGTTGCTCAAAGCACCATGACCATGAATGTGGTGTGGTAAGAGAGGCCTCAGCCCAGCCCAGGTGCTATTGCAGAGGAAACTGAGCACCCTTTCCAGCACCCCAGGCAGCAGCCCCAAACAGCATGGAGGGGCTGTGCTGGGCACATCTTATCCCCTGCAGACCACAGCTGCCACATAGTCTAGGCCATGGCTGTCATCATGTGGAGGTCAAATCTGAAAAGGCTCCAGAAGCACTTCTGATGGTTTACAGATAAGCCATTCTCAGAGAGGACCCAGAAAGATGGTTGTGGCTTGTGTTATACAAGCTGGGAGCTGACTTGGTTTGAAAAAGTTTGTCAGTGGGTAACATCCCACCACAGACTGCTGTCAGCTTGTGTAATGCTGAGTCTGATCATGCAGGGGAGCCTTGACAGGTCTGTGCAATGTTATTTTTCAACTCATTACTCAATGCTGCAGCTGAATCCATCAAACCAAAGGTGATTTTACTGCCTTTTGGATAAGCAAGTCAGTGTTTATTCAAAAGGCAAGCTTCTCAGTACAGCTTCTATCAGCTTTTTTCTGAGTCAGACTCAAAATGAAATGTCTCTTCTCAGCAAATTGAAAAGAGCGGGGTCAGTACTTCCACTGAGAAACCAGAGCTCAGCTCCAGGAGTTCACTTCATTATGGTGTTCCAAACAACTTCCAAGGCACACGTGTCCATGTGTGGGTACATGCACGCCTGTATGCACACCCCCCTGCCCCTCCCCAGAGCAAAATTTGCTTTTATCCTTCTAATGAGCCTGGTAAGCAAAATGAGTATTTAGGGAACTATTCTTCTATACTTCTTAAAAATTTTATCCTGGATATACAAAGCAACCAGCAAGTTAAAATACCTACCTGTTCTCATCTCTTCATTATATTAAGTGTTAAGGGTTCTCTTTGCCAGTCTGTCAGAAGTGCCACTAATAATAATCTGCTGTCTTGTGGTCCAAGCTGAGCACAGGCTTTTTTATATTCTTTTGTAAGAAAATACCTTGAACAGCTGAAGATCTAAAGAGAAAAAACAGGCATGAAAGGTTCCTTGTTTTCCAGATGATCAGCTATAGTTTAGATACACAGAAAGAGAAATCCTATTGGTGCTGAAGTCAACGAGGAAGCCTCAGTAGGAATGCAGGTTTTATCACAGTTGCTTGACCAAAACATTAAAAAAACTTAAGGACCTAAAAAAAACATATCAAAAAAACTTGAAGGAAATCTGCACAGAGGCAGACACTGGACATGTTTCTCGGGTCCCACATTTGTATCTGAAATTCCCAAGTATGTTTTAGTTGTTTATTCCCAGTGCTAAAAAATATAAGGGACAAAAAAACACTGGCTGTGATATTGAGCAGTGAAACGTGAAAAGCTCGGTTGCTGGTTCTTTAATGAGCTGTTCTAAACAAGGGACAACTTCCTGGTCTTTATGAAGAAGAGTAGTACCTCATGTTGGGCTGCAATGAAATGTTTGCAAGCCCTGTGCTGTTCAGCTGTTTTCAATATAATTTTCCATGAATCCATCTCTTTCAGAGTGCTGAGGGTGGTGCCACCCCTCTCCTGCCCCCAGATGGCTGCAGCATAGATGCCTGCAGAGGAGTCAATCCTTTCAGCCCCCTTGAGAGCTGATGCAGAATGAAAGGCGCTTCTGAGGCGTGGTACATCCCATCCTGAGGCTGACAGCTAAAGCAAGGTGATTGCATGACAGCAGGCAGGAGGAAGAACATAGAGCTGACAGTTTGAAATGAAATAGAAGTAAAGGAGGGACAGGGTGAGGATGAAGGGGAAAGACTTGACAAAGCCATGACAAGATGTGTAAGGCACCAACTGGACCTCTTCCAGCTCCTGTTCTCTATTCACAAAAAGAGTGATATAAACTGTCTCAAACACACTTAATGAATGCTCTTCATATAAGCCAGCTGCAAATTTCTTGCCTGCTTTTGGATTATTTTTGAGGGCTTTTTTTAAAGGAAGCCTGTGTGTGAAAGAGGATGGTTGGAAGTGGTTTGACCTTTCACCAGAGTTCAGCCCCAACCCAGCCTGAAAGGATTGCCATTTGATGGCTGTCTAATTGTTTTCAGGAGGCATAATGAGACAAAACTTGTCTGCAGTAAAACAAGAGAAAAGCAGAGGTGAAGGTGCTTGCCAGCTGGACTAGACAGAGGCAGCTGTTGGTTGCAAAATGGCTGCTTTGAGTCTGGAAATGCTTCCTCTTGCCAAACTTAGAAATAGAAGGACATGCAAGGAAAATAGTCACATATTTTGAATAATAAAATTGAAAGTACTCTCAAGTTGTGGTCTTCTTCAATGTTCTCTGAAACTTTACCACCCAGGTATGTTACTTAGAAGTGGAAAGGTAAAATTAAAGCTTTCTCTGGAATGATTAATGCTAATTTTTTGGTTGCTTTAGCTTCAATACTGAAGCTAAGTGGTGGGTTGCTACAGATAAATCCACCACAGTCCATAAAGGAGATTATTCTTTACCTCAGATAGGCCTGTTCTCAATCAGCCTCTTCAGTTTCCCAAATATGAGCCTGGACTCCCAGTTTTAAGATCCATTACACATTGATATCCTACCTCCTGCAGTTTTCCCATTTAATAAAGCTCTAGATGACTCCAGCAGTTACAGCAACATTCTCAATTCTAACTGCAAGATAAATCCAAAAGCCCCATTAAAAACCCAAACTGCAATTTAATCCCCCAAAAATCTTAAAAATCCAGTTCAGGTCCTACAGTAGAACGTGTCAAACTCCCAAATAATATCCTGTTCCCAAAATTAAAACAACAACATCAAAAAAGATCAAGCAAAGCAATTTCATTTTTTCATATGATGCTCACTGCTGGAAAACAAAACAAAAGAACTTTTATCAGCAAATCTGTAGTATCCTAAATTCATTTTCACCACTCAAGTCCATGGTTTTTTATTGCATATGACACGCTGACTCAAGACGTCTCTCTGTTCAACATAAAGCTTGCTCTGTCTTATTAGCTCCCCAGCCCATAGGGAAAGCACTCAGCGTGATGGACACCATGTGGCACAGAAGTGTCTCAAATGAGCAGAAACATCAGGAGGTGCATTCTTCTACTCAGAATGAGTCGTCACAACAGCTGTTCATGTTTCATTATAAACTTCTTCTAGTTTTGGGCTGTTATAGCACCCCTTCCCCCCATGCACACACACTGTGGTCATGCTGCTGTCTGTTGCTGTCTACTCAGAAGCTGAGAGCAGTGGTCTTAACACAGTTTATGTTTGAAACATATTTGGTGGGAGAATATATCAAATTAAAACCAATGCGACCTAGTTACTGATTTGTGGGGAGGGGGGGCAATGAAAAATAAAAGTACTCAGCTTAAATAAGTCTTCTTATCAGCAGGTTGAGCATGATCAACCAAATCAAAATTTGACAGAAGTCAGCATGCCTTCACATCAGGGTTATAAAATAAAACATTACCAGAAACTTGGATGATTTCTTTAAAATTTCTGTGCTATGAAATCTGCATTAGAGCTTTTGAATGCCATGTAATCCAACAGGAAATAATTCTTTGCAATAAAATTGTAGTGAAAGACAACTCATCTTCCACCACCCTCAGCTCTTGGACTCATTGACATGCTCAGATGAGATAACAGCAGTAAAGGCACTTTTGCTCTGGGGGCTGTTACCTGTTACTTCATTATACACAAGCCAAAGTACACTTGTTAATTTAGCATAGACTTTACTGAGAAATGCACTGTTCATTTTTGTGGGTCTCTATGATGTTATTAATTCTTCTGTCCTTGCATCTGTTCAGTAACGTACAGATGGATTTGAGATATGTGTACCGAATGTGAAAGCAACGTTATTTCATATCAAGTACAGAAGTGGGGATATTTAAACAAGAACAGGCTGCTCTAAACAGAAAACATACAGAAAGAATCAGCTCTAAAACCAATGTGACACAGAAAAGTGTATCTTAATATAAAGAGACATTGTTTGCAATTTGTATGGCTAGAAAGAGAATGCAGAGCAACATCTGTGTCCTCTTTACTAATTGTGTTATACAAATGTACTCCAGCAGCACACACCACAGAAGTGTCTTATGGAATAAGAACTGGTGCAGATTAAATAAGGAACAAACAAGCACCTTTCATAATCACAAGGTATAAGAAAGGTAAACAGGTAAGTTCTTCCTTGTAATCATTCCCAAAGCTTTCTGTCATTTCAACAATGTTATTTATTGTTGATGCACAATAGTGTGTTACACAGGAAAAAAAATAATAATAAAGAAAAACAAACAAACATAAAACCTCTTATGACATCAGATATGTTTTACAAAGGACAGTAAAGGCTGCTTTGTATCTTTCTAACACTGCTTCAGAGCAGCAGTATCTCCAGATAAATGCATGGACCAGCATGGCAGGGTTCAGGAGCTGTCCCTAGGATGGGCAAGAATCAGGATGATGGTTTGGGGCCACCCTTCTTGGGAAGATCAGGTAGCCTGATGGCAGGGACCAAAGCTGCTCAGTGCTAGTTGGCATCAGACCGTGCTTAATAGAATGATAATGAAGACATATTCCTGAAGAGTCCTAGTGGAGTAGATGGGAGGCTCATCTAGTTGAGCTTGGCTGCCTTTGAGAGTGCTTGGCAGAAATGATGAGGGATGGATGGATGTGAGACACTGAGGTGTGAAGGTGGCCACTGCCTTGTCCAGGACCTCCTCGCTCTCAGAGCTCAAAGCAAGCACAGCCATGGCAAGAAAGGCTCAGGATTATCTTACTTTCCCAGATGGGAGAGCATCACAAAACAAGCAAGGTGAATGCTTCAAGTGAGGATGCATTGTGGGAAAGCACACATTCTCTCATGGCCCATTTTTGGTGCTGAGCAACCCCCACAGCCACTCACATGGGTAGCCAGTGGCAAAGCCAGTATTATACAAGGGGCATTTGTGTTTCCTATTGAGGTCACCCTGGCTGATCCCACTCCTTCATGATGCATTTGGATAGACAGAAAGGGAAAATGAAGATGAAATGGGGTAATGGCAGAGTCAAAACGACCAGACCCATTGTCCAATCACCTAATTCTAATCATATGTACCTACTCCACAGTTAAACAAAAGACCATTCCCATGTCTGCCACCAGCCTTCCATTCAGTGCTGTGGTGTTGCATGGTTCAACAATAAAGCTAAACCTGGAGCTCCATGTTGTGTGATCGTACCTTTTTATCCCTGTGTGAACTCCAATCTTCTCTACAGTCAGTCTTAATAATCTTCCAGACATGGAACAATTACCTGCCAGTTTCCAATTTTCCTTGTGGATCTTGTAAGAGTAGGCAGCAAACATACTTTTTTACCCCTTTGTCTCAAACTTTCAGTCTAACCCATTATCAGAGACCAGATCTCAACTACAAGAGCCAGAAGCAGGATTTGTTTACCATTTCGAGCTCCATCTTATCCCTTCTAGCCTTGGGGAACCTCACTATGAAGTTGGATCTCCACCCTTTCTCTCCCACATTCTAGCCCCTCTCCCTGTCTTAGCCAGAACACCACTTCACCTCCACAAGACCCTGCAGCCATCCTGGACTCCGATAAACCCAGCTCTTCAGATCTGCAATACCTTTACCTTCTTCTGCTGACATACTCCAGAAACAAATATCTCCAGTCACCCTAGTCCAGCAAGTCATCTAACCTTCAGGCTGCAGCCCCCAGCCAGGGACCTAGCCCAGCAGTTTGGGTGCTGACACTGCTGGTTGACCTTGGCTGTGCTGCTCTCCTGAGCCAGGCAAAAGGCAGGCATCCCAGCCTGCACAGACCAATCTCCTGCACTCTGCATCGTGGGGAAGTTGAGCTCCATGCCTGTGCATTATGTGCAAGCTCTGTGGGCACAGAAGGGAGATTTGAACTCCATTATTGACTTTTATACTTAAGACATGTTAGTAATGTGCTTAACTAGAAGCCAAAGAACTTCTTGCTCTCTCCTCTCCAGGACCAACAAATAGCTCATGGCATTAAAGTTAAACAAAAGCTTTGCATTTGCTTTCTCTGTTATTGCAGTAATTCATGCTGCCATGTTGCCATAGAAATGGCAGCTATCACAAACATCATGGCATGGGACCTGCTCCAACAGCCAGGTTTGCTCTTTTCATTCTGAGGCCAGTCCTCCTTTTCCTCACCCAGACCCATGTTTCCAACTCTTCTATAACGAGCTGCAATTTTTTTGATGAAAAAAGAGAAACTAAAATTTTATTCTTCTGAGTGAAAAGTTTTATCAGAGAAGATAAAGTGTAAAAATCAAATTTTGTTAACTCTGAAATATCCAGGCACTTTTGGACAACTTCCTGTGGAGAGTTGAGATTTTGGGTATATACATTTTCAAGTTTAATCACATTTGAAAAAGACAGTGAAGAGCAAACAAATTAATCACAAGTTGGTTGAAGTAATCTGTAATTAGTTTTGGCAGAGAGGATAGAGTTTTTTCCCTCAAATGTTTATGAACCAAAAGATACAGATGGGTAGTGGGTGAGACTTTTAAGAGTCCTGCTATGCTCATTTATATTCACCAAGGATTTTGTTTGGAATTTTCTATAGCAGAATTGAAAAGCACTAGAACCTTCCCTGCCAATTCTCCCAGTTCTCCCTTGGACAAATATCCATTGATTTCACTGAAAAACCCATATAACATCAGTATTACCCAAATATAAGGCACAAGAGCTGTGGTTTAACTAAAATGAGCTGCTCTGCTCTAATGTAATGATGAATATCTGATTGGGTGGGCTTGCAATCATATCAGTTTTCACTTACAAGAAAGCTTTGCAGCCACATCAGCAAGAGTTTCATGCAGTGAGTAGAAAAGAAATTTTAACTTCTTTTCAAAGACCAGTAACATGAGTTTTTGAAGACACTGTGTTTTTTATTATTAAAACTCCTGTCTTTTATTTCATTTATTTTGCTTTTGCTAGCCACATGGTTAAAGTTAGAAAAACAAACAGCAGATACTTTCCAGTGAGGACTGTTTACATTAGGTCTAGCTTATCTGTGCAAAGAATAATCTGTGAACTCTCTCTGGCCTTTTGGATAAGCAAATGTAAACCTCATTTCCCTTTATTGTCCACTCCATGTAATAACCAGCCTTCGCAAAGGTCTTCACAGAGGTTATTCAGTCCCAAATGGCTCCTGGGGATTTCCTTTAATGCCTAAAGAGATCACTGTATGTGTTATGGAGTGGCAACATTAGAGCTGTGATGGTCTAAGGACAAATCAGACAAGTTTGCAGGGAGAAGTACCAGCTTATATCAGACTAATCAATACAGCTGGAAAAAGAGAAGCCTTCAAGTATGAGTCCTTTCTCACACCTCTGAAGGTAAATTAGTATGTTCCACAAGTTCATGCATGCAGCCACATAGTCCCATCTCTTTCTTGTCAGCATTTGTACAAACCCTTGTGAGATTATCCAGATTCATAAACCACTAGAAGACTAATCCAGCAAAAAAACAGTGGATTAGCAACCTGATTTGACCCTTTGCAGGGTCACACTGAGTGCCACAGATTCCAGGAGCAAGGCAGAAGAAGAAAAGGAGAGCCAGGCTGCCCTTTTTGGTAACCATAAGATTTAAGGTGCAGTTGTCTCATGCTGGTTAGACTCTGGTTTGGAGATTTCAAAGGGCTGCCAAAAACCCCAGCAATCAGCCTAACCATTGTAAGGGTACACTTAAGCTTCCAATAGCAATCAAGAGGTGGACAATGTTGTTAACAAGAGCTTTCATTAGAGGGCTTTGCAACACTGCCTAGAGCCCTTGCTCTTTTCAACAGGTAGGCACTGAGACTCACTTTCTCAAGGTGCACATGTAGCTGGTGCAACCAGTGAGTAAGATTCCTTGTTATTTAGCATGCCCTTACCTTTATAATGACACAGAAGGTGACATAGACTGAGCAACATATGCTTCAAGGACCTCTTCCCTAGCACATTGAAATTACTGAAATAGCTCATACTGATTTCAGTGGGATTTGGAACTAGTCTTACACACTTTGACAGTTCAAAATGTGCTGAGGGATTTTGTCCTGCTGTAGAGAACACAGGATTTAAAAGGCAAGGTAAAGCTACCAAGTCTGAGCTGCAGAAATGGCACAGGGGTTTATCAATATAGAGTATCACATACATCTTCATTGGAGTAATTAGGCAACTTCCTTTAAGCAGATATACAATTCTGATGCAAAAACACAAGAATGAAACACCTGCCATATTTCTTCATATTCAATTAGTGACCCTAACTGCAATTTTTTGTTTAAATTTGTGCAGACTGATAATGTATGTTTTAACAAAGACAGTTAATATGAGTATGTTTTTAAGAAGAAATATCTTTGAAGGAAGATTAAATGATGACCTGAGAGATTTAGAGTCCATGTGCAGTTCTAAAGGCTCCTGGGTTTTTTTGGTCCTGTAAGACCCCACCGTATTTTACAGTCTCCCACATGAACACAATGCGTGTATGAGCTGACTGGACTGAAGTTGCTGACTGTGTTATAAACATTAAATGTCTCACCCTTATCTTGTTTTTGGCTGCTTTCACCTGCTGCAAATTTCATGGTGGTTCCTTTGAAATCTACTCTTTTCCAGTGACTTACTTGGAAATTACGAGTTTTCGTGCCTGTGTTCTGTTATGAAAGAAAAAAGAAAGATGCTTCACAGTTTCCTCATTCAAGTGGATTTACACAGTTACTAACAGCAGTTGAGAGTGTTTTTCAGTAAAAGCATGACTCCAGGTTTCTACCTTCATCCTTCTCCTTCAGATATCTTCCAGAGGAATTCTTGGGACTTGAGAGTACACCAATGATCAAATAGTAGACATGTCTGTTAAGATATCATAGAACAGTTTGGGTTGGAAAGGACCTTTAAAGGCCATCTAGTCCAACACCTCTGCAATAAATAGGGACATCTTCAGGTTGCTCAGAGCCCCATCCAACCTGACCATGAGTGTTTCCAGGGATGGTACATCTAGTAGACCTCTAGGAAACCTGTGCCAGTGTTTCATCATCCTCATAATAAAATAATTCTTCCTTATATCTAGGCTGAATCAACCTTCTTTTGGTTAAAGAACATTACCCCTTGTCTTATCACCACAGGCCCCGCTGAAAAGTCTGTCCTTATATTTCATATAAGCCTCCTTTAATAACCACAAGAGACCACAATCAGTTTTGCCCAGGAGCCTTCTCTTCTCCAAGTTGAACAACCAAAATTATCTCAGCTTTTCCTCACAGGAGAGGTGCTCCATTCCTCTGATCATCTTTGTAGCCCTCCTCTGGACCTGCTGTAAGAAGTCCATGTCTTTCCAGTGCTGAGGGCTCCAGAATGACACAGTACTCCAAGTGGGGTCTCACAAGAGTAAAGTAGAGGGTTAGAATCACCTCCTTCAACCTTCTTTTGATGCAGCCTTGTCTTTTTTTTTGACAGTGGTCATCTTCCTGCTCAGATTTTTATCTCATTTATTGAGTCAACTACTGAGAAACGTAAGTTAGCTACAAGGGTTCACATCTTGGATTCAAGATGTGTAGGCCAGCTGCAAGAAAGCTGTTAACCCAAAGAACCTGGCTTACTCCAGATCCTTGGGGTGAAGCAAAGTGCCTCAAAATTTTGTATACATCACTGAGAAGAGGCCTGTCAATTTTTTCCCTCTTCAATGAGAAATGACTTCTAGTATTTCCTGGGTCTTCTACTATTGCCTTTTGCATTGGCAGGTGCCTGTAATAGGCTCTTCAGAAACAGGTCAGAGCCATATTTATCACTAGGAAGAGAAAAAATGTTCTCTGGAGGGCTTGGTGGAAATGGGGGCAATCTTCACCATAAACGGCAACAACTGGGATGGAGCCTTATAGATGGCCAGAGTCAAACCAGGTTGATCAGGGATGCAAATTGGTTAGCTAGCCTTGGCACCAACTAGTTATCATACTCTGCTTTTCAAACCACTCCGATTTCTTCTGATCCAGTCTGGGAGACTGAACCACATCACGTCATAGGGAGGTCTGGGTTGAGTCAATGTTTGGGAGAGGGATTTTAGCACTAGGGCATTCTGTGCCTCCTAATGAATAGTTAGCACTTCTCCAGCTTCCATGAATCACCACAACAACCTTTGATATAGGACTACCCAACACTCCTAAATCTGAACTACATGGAGGAGATTGAATGTTTCTTCAGAGGACCTCACAGAATTAGCACTCTTGTCTTAGAATAATATTTTTTTTAATCTCCTTTTCCTATATTTAAGGCTAAATGCTGTACCTTTGCTGAATTTTACCATTTGACCTTCCTTTGCACATATTTTTCACCATTTCTGATACTGCAAGCTCTTCAGTTATCTCTGTTGCAAGGTATTTTGCATCTTATTTCCTCACATGTTCTACAAAAACACAATTTAAAGAACTTAAGCTGAAAGTGATACTTTCTAGAGAACAGAATATAGAAATCCAGTGTATTTTTTGCCCACAAACTCCCCTTAGGGTCTGCAGACACTGATAAAACCAAGAGACTCACTACATTGGCTTTCATAAATTGCTTACCAAGAACTGTCACTGCTCCTACCACACCACTGCATATTGCTCTAGGTAACCACCATGTGGAAAATTCGGCCTGGAAAAGTATCTGCTGGTATTTGAAGACTGTGTCACTGTGTCACAGTTTCTTCTGTTTTTTTCTCCTGCAGTTAAGGCTTTTTTGTTCTTGCTTTAGTTCATATGCCCATGGGATTCACATTTCAACCTGTTATTCTGGGGGAAATTTATACTCTTAGTGACACTGCACCACTTTCCTTCTGCTGATTTGCCTATGCACTGGGGAGAACATAATCCTGGGATAAGCATTTTGCATATGCCATTCATTTAGAGTCTTGGTTGTTGGAGAGAAGATCAATGACTGGAAAAAAGAACCATGTTCCTCTGCAGGACACTGAAATTTGTAGCATGAGCTACAGGAATGGTCCTGGGAACAGCTGTGGTATGAGGCTCTTCACAGGGCCACACTTAATTATTGATTCTCTCCTGTCCCACAATGATAGCAAGTAGCAGCCAGTCCAGACTGAAAGCAATTAGAGACCCATTCATTATCATAGCTTTGTTCTGTGGGCTGATTCAGAGGAGCAAGGGAGGCAGCATCACCAAGGCTCCTCATGTGGAAGCCAATTCAGCAGGAGCAGGACCCAGGGTGAGATGCAGCTACTGGTGGAAAGCACAATATTTCCATCAACTAAGCCCCAGAGGCAACCACACAAAGGAAAAAAGGGAAATGTTATCTTACCTTCTTCCCCAATGTGAGTAGATAAATTTAATTTAACTCTTTCCCTCGTAGGATCTCTTCTGATTGAAATACTGGCATTCTAAAAAGCTTTGCTGGAACAAAACCTGCACCTTAACTCAGCTTGGACTGCAAACTTCTAAATAACTTTGGTCAGAGTCTCCTCGGTTACATTGATTTTGCACTTGCTGTACTGGAGTGATGTCCATCAAAGAAGAAAAGTCATCTCCCTTGCTTTGTTATTTCTCCATGCTTGATTCTTTTTCTCTTCAGTTTATCCCTTTGCAATAATAAAGAGATCTTTCATGTGATTACTAGCTAACACAACGAAGCTGCAATTAAGTGTCCCTACTATGAAATTCCATGCATGAAAAAGAAGGCATAGGAAAAGCTTAGCTGGAAAAGCAAATATTCTATGTTGGCGTATTCATTAATGACTGTTTCATAGTTAAATTCTTGGCATATTGTCATTATATTTTTTCCTTGCAAGGCACAGAATTTTCTTGGCAAAAAGTTCATCAAAGCATATAAGCATGTGTCTTAAATAGTTGCTTTAAGTTAGTCATATGGTCAAATACTTTGCTAAACTGGGACCTGTATGTTCCACATACAGATCTCCCAGAGATCTGGCCCACTAAAACGTGCAGACAGACAGACAAGTGTAGGGCTGACACAAAGAAACCTTGAAATATTAAAATGACTACCTCTACTTCAGGTAATACACAGTCTTAGTGACATTATGCAGTGTGAATTTAAATTTTAAACCTCGTGTTTTTTACCAGTTGTGATTTAGAATCATAGAATCACAGAACTGTTAAGGTTGGAAAGGACCCTTGGGATCACCGAGTCCAACCATCATCCCTTCTCTACAAAGTCCTCCCCTAAACCGTATCCACCAACACCACGTCCAAATGACCCTTAAACATTATCAGTCCATAAGCACGGAAGGATATTAATGAGAAACAGGATAGAGGTCACGTGAATGGAAAGAGTGTAGGAAAAGGCTGAGATGATTTCTGGGACATGAGGAAGAATGACACATGAAAGGCAATGTCACTGGCAAACCATAAGAGACTGCTGCAGTGAGAAGATGAGAGGCATGAGTGAAGCAGAAATACAATATTGGAAGAAGGAGAATGAAATAGTAGATGAAACAGTAAAAACATAAGAAAAATTAACTACATGCAATATTCCTAATTTGACCTTCTGTAAGCCAGGCTCAACATATATATCCTGTCACACTAGCAGGGAACAAGAAAAATCTGTCTCCAGCCCATTCCACTATTTATCACCTCAAAGTAATAATCTCTACATCATTTGTAAATATCCACAGATAGGCATTTTGCTCCACTTCCATACACACACATATTGAAAACTGTGTTACTCTATCCATTATTCAAAACAGATTCTTTAGCCTACCAGCCTTGCCTGAAATGCTGTTATCACAACAGGTTTTGTAAAATTTTCTGAAGAAATGATAGGCACAGACCTCTAAAACCACCTTAAGGACTGTAGTTCCATGAAATATGAAGAGTCATGATAGCAAAGTGATAAGAAACTGATCAGAAAATTTGTCTGAACCTTCTGATAGGGCATTTTAAGAAATTAACTTTTAATGTTAATGTATGCTTCCAAGACACATATTGTGTTCACATAAAGTTCAGGGTGTGCAAGCTTGTAGTGGAAGATAACTATTTATTAATCTGCAAACAAAGTGCTGGGTAAATATCAACAACTAATCATGCTATTATACATTAATGAAATTCCTGCTATTATGGCTCCCCTGACAGAGAAGTGTTAAGAGAAAGAAATTAATTTGAGACAAATTATCACCTTAAAAAATATAATAGCAGGACCTAGGACTGCTTTCTGTTTTGGGATGCATGACTTATTACTCATCATTTTACAGGGAAGTGAGTTCTTCCACTCCAAGAAATGCAGACAAAATTTAAAACAAGGAGGGGACCAGATTCTTATCCTAAACACATGAACTTAACAGGAGGGTATCTCCTCTGCCTTCAGCATAGTCTTTCTGGATTTGAGCAGTTATAAATGAGATCAGTATATAATAACATTTCAGATTCTGTGATATCCACAAGGAAAATACACAAATAGCAAAACGTAATTTCCAGGCAATTCCAGTAAGTGCATTATGCTTGTAACATAATGAGTAATTGCAAAATCTATTATCTTGGAGATGAAAAGATTTTGGAAGATTTAAGATCTGATTTCAAGTTCAAGAAAAACAGGAAACAATAAAGAACAATAAACTAAATACTGGAAAACACATGCATGACTCAAAGTCCTGCAATAGAAGCTGCTCTAAGCTTTCATACACATTAATATGATTAGAAACAACTATGAGATATGAAGGAAAAGTTGAGCTCTGTATCAAATGTGAATTAGAAACTTTTGGAGAACCATTGAAAATTAAAACAAAAGAACAAAGAAGCATGAAGCTTGCTTTGCCAAAACTGAACAGCAAAAGACCAAGAGGCCAAAGCAGTAACACTTACCAGGCAAGATCTCAACATTTGGAGAAGGCTTAGGAGGCCACGGTCTTCAGAGGCCACCCATTATAATTGCCAATTGTATGAAGCACCTGAGGCACTGAAACATCTAAGGCAACTTATTCAGCAGCAGAAAGGGGGAACAACAGCCCAGGAGAGCTTGGAGAACAAACTATCATTTTAGCTGTGAAAGAGCTTGTAAATAGTGTTACAGGGACCTGGGTGTGTGGAAGACTGATGGTTACACAAGGAGACAAAAAAACTTACTCTGAGTAAAATTCACCTCTGTAGAAAAAGCTAGTTTTGAAGATTCAAGTAAAACATAAATAATGCAAAAGTCTTATGAAGGCTCCTCTCAATGGACTGAATTTAACCTCCTGTGCTTACCCTAATAGCTAGAAGGAGAAAGAATACAGGAGAGCAAAAAACAACAGGCCTGAGATAATCTAGGGTTATTATGATTCTTCAAATAATCTTCTGGGCCAGAGGTTTCACGCACTTTTTGGTGGCTTTTGCATCATTTTTCCTGTCTGTCATCTCAGTCTCTGAAATGAAAATAATCTTCAATTTTCCGGATTGTACATAAGAGCTTTAAGTGCCCGGGAGGCAGAGAAACAAACAAATCCTTGGCTTATCTGGAAAGAAGAGAGTCCTGAGAGTAGTCACTGAAATGCTGGAAATCATGGAGCCATTAGTGGTGTTGGAGTAGATACAGATTGTGTAAACTGATAGCAGAGACTCAGAATATTAATACCCAAGAGAATTGAACTCTGCATACTTGTATGTGCAAAGAAATCTCAAGTAACTGCTTTGCAAAGAATGGCAAAATACAGTGCAAAGGAGAAAAGCAAATTATAAAGCCTTTAAAGTTGTGAGATTAACCTTTTGGCACCTCCATTTTCTTCTGACCTTGTTGACAGGCTTCTAGCAACATGCCGCTGTAAGACACAAAAGCAAAGCTTATGCCTTGCAATATATATCTGTGTTAACCTAAATAATGCCAGTGCTTTGTAATCAGGAAAACAAGGATGACAGCAAATCAGTTATGGAACTAGGACAGGCAAATGAAGGTTACTTACCAGCTGGTTCAGGAAGATCACAGAGGACTGGCACAAAGAAAGTACCTTTGATTTGAAATGAAGAAATTATTCATAGGAAGAAATTCTTCACTATAAGGGTGGTGAGGAGCTGGAATGGGTTTCCTAGGGAAGTTGTTGATGCCCCATCCCTGGAGGTTTTTAAGGCCAAGCTGGGTGAGGTTTTGTGCAACCTGATCCAGTGGTAGGCCCCCCTGCTCATGGCAGGGGGGTTGGAACTTGATGATCTTTAAGGTCCCTTCCAACCTTAATGACTCTATGATTCTATGACTCTGTGATTCTATGAAGTTAGCATGCCCTTCTCCACCAGGGCATGAATGAGATTCTACTACTGCTACGCTTGCTTACATCACCAGCAGAAGGTGACAAATTTCAAGTAATACCAATATTTACTCATACACAGGTAAGAACAGGAAAGATCTTGTGCACATGCAAATTTTACCTCTATATAATAGACTTCACTGCATGACGTTAGCCATCCCTGTAGTCAACTCTAATTGTCAGGGGTTTAATTAGACAAGCAGACAAAGATGGGCCAACCGTGCCTTTTAAGAAATATCAAACTAGGGAAGAGACCCATGGACACAAACTCTTAACTGTTGAGATCAACTGGAGCCAGGGTGAGAGGCAGTGGGAAGGGCAGGAGTGAGGCAGTAAAACAGAAGAGCATTGCGAAATGTGTGTGCAGAAAAAGAGAATGGGGGACCTCCAATACTCCTCACTCCCATCAAGTTGTTCACCCATGCTGAAAAGCACAAATTCCTTCTGCTTCACCTCTTCTTGCTACCCCAGCCCCTTTGTAACTATCTCATGCCTCACTCAGTCATGGTCCCATCTTCACAGGACCCTTCAGTCTATACCTGCTTCCCTGCTTTCAAAGGCTTCCTGGAAACACCTCCTCTCATGTGCACCTTGGGCAATGAGGGGACAGACACACTCCTCTTACTCTCCACAGTGAATATGAGAAAACCAGAAGGAAAAGGAGAACATCAAAAAAGTGTGAACTTCTCTAGCCTGAACAGGCAAAGAAGACAAAGGGAACGTGGGATAAAGTAATCTGAATTCCATCTGTAGAGGGGAAACTAAAAAAAAACAGAGGTGACATCCAGAGAAGGTTGGCAGAAGAACTGGAAAAGCAATCCAGCTCTCCTAAAACTATCACAGTATCAAGCTCAAATCTTCCTTCCATTACTTTAGATTTAAGACAACATAAAACAAGTATGTGTCTAATAGCTACAATTAAGCAGGTAATTCAGCCAGATTTTAGGGTAACAAAAATCTCTAAAACCCCCTCTAATTTCCTACCCTATCAGCAGCAATTAAGGCCAATCAGTACACTCATTTGATTTAATCTGAGCTTTGAAAATCCTTTTTTCTCCAAATATCTTGCAAATGCTAAATAACAAAGTTGTAGGTTTTCTCCTGCTGTGCTGGTTTTCCCCCATTGTAATGAAAAGAGAGTAATGTCAGATACACATTGAGTTCTACTTATTTTCCTTCCTATGCTTCTCAGTCCATGTATCTATAAAGTCTAAGGACCTGTATTTTACTAAAGTAGCTGCATTTACTGATTATTTTTTTCCCCAATATTTTCCTTCTGCCTTACCCATGTGCGTTTCTAGTCTCACTGTGTGACAGTAAAAACAAAATCAGTGTCTTCAGACAAATTAAATGGTGCAAATGAGTATAAACCTAGAGAAGGATAAGCAGAAACTCCCTCCAGCCTTGTCTTGCATGGCATTCATTCCTTCTTTAATGACTCCTACTCTCTTGGGATTGCTTTGTCCAGTGATACTTTCTCAAAACAGCTCATTATTTTAGCCAGCTGATTATATTATTACTTTATAAAAAGCTTTTATTCTGCATCATCTTAAGAATTATTTCTACAGTGTAGAGACAAGATGTTTCGCTCTTGTTTTTTTTTAAAGGGGCTTGTCTTTTAATCAAGTCACAATATAATTGCAGTGTTTTACATAAATATCAACATAAAATCTGGATCTTAATGACAACATTCTCTATTTATCCATTTAAGCACTTCTGCATTCCCCATCAGTGTTTGACCATCTCATGTTGTTAATGTCTTTTCCAAGGCAGAGCTATTTGCCTGGATAGATGACTGAAGCCAGGATGGAGAGTTTGCAAGTACTGCTTCATCAAAAGAATCAATAGATGCAGCTTTGCACTGGGTGGATGCTCACCAGTTCTCTGCAGGCACCAGCTTGGACCCAGTGATGCAGTCAGCCAGGCTCACCAGAGCAGACTACACTGCTGCTTTGTCTGGGGGCATCAGAACCACACAGTTCTGCCTGACAAAACCTTTTGTTGCACAAAATAGTTTCTAAAATACTTTTATGAGGTGCTTGTAATCTGATAGGGAGCAAATATTTTCCATGGAATCTAATTCAAGCTGCAGGGTGTAGTACACAGTAATATTCCTCCCCTAGAAGTTTGCAGGGTGCTCCTGAGGAAGCCTGACTGTTCTTCTTTGAGACAACAGTCTGAACCTCTCTCACAAAGCCAGGACCTGGATCAAACAGGAGCAGCAAGCAGCAATACTCTTCCTCTTTGTCATGAACAGGTACCATAAATCCTTAATCAATCTACTAAACCTTTTCACACTGTTTGACATAACCAAATGTGGACTTGGTTATTTTTTCTTCTTTTGCCAGAAATGGAAAAGAAGAGCAAGACTACACAGCAGTGGTTTCATGGAGTTCTCTCTGGATACCCCAGGACAGCAGTTCAGCCTGTGTGGCTGGCACGTCCAGCTCTGCAAGCTCAACCCTACTGGAATGGGGCTGAAAGAGTTTTTGCAGCAGCATGGACTGAAATGTCAATAGTAGTTTGACCATACACACTTCCAAAAGCTCTGCTTAGACCACTATAACATGGCATAGATTAGAAGGGTATGTAAGTGATAAAGAGGTAATTTAGGGGAAACGACAGTTCTTTTAAAAAGCTCCATGCTATCAGACTGTGAGGGAGAAAAGATCCTTAAACCCTTAAGATGGTCTGCAGCCTGATACTCTTCACTGCACTGGGATTGCCAGATGGCTGTGGTCATGGAAAGAATATCTTGGCTTTCAGTATCTGTTTCCTCTTCTTGGATCCTGTTGTGGCTCCCTCCCTACATACAACTAATTTTTGTTAGAAGGAGAACATCATTTAATCCCTCTTTCAGGATGAAACTGCCCACTTGTAAGGGTTGGTTCAGATCCCAGGAAGCCATCTGTTTAGGAGACATAGGCTTTCCAAAGTACATCAACCTGGCATTTAGCTCCATCCCACCATGTCCTGAAGGCTGATATTTGGCGAGGAAGGAGACCAGGAGGAGTGTGTTTCCTCAGTTTCAAAATCCTGGATGTCACTGACCCAAACAAACTCTCTCTGAGTTAACAGTGACTGGTACAGTGAGTTATGTTCTGGCTAAATGATCAAATGCTGGTGTGGGAGGAGGCAGAGTTCTTTGGACAATAGACTTGTCAATAAATTTGAAACATCATCACCAGAAGGAATCTGGGTAGCCACGACCCTCATGCCTTCAGAGGCAGGCAAATCCTCCCCCCAGACATCCACTTTGGGAAAAACAGACTCATAGACAAGATGACAAAAGACAACCAATTTGGGTTCCAGCTGGTGACTGGAGGAGATAGGTCAGTACACCTTTGATTGAGAAGTATTAACCTGGCAGGAGTATGAGTGATCATATAAGACCTATATTTAAAATATAGAAGTAGTTAAGGAGTTATTAAATTGTGTTATTTTAGAATATTCCTGTGATTTTGGCCCTACCACTGTTAAATTAATTGGTTTTTTTCATATCAGCATATTTCCATGTACTTGCTAAAACTGATGACAACAACAAAACTTCTATAAAAATGTCACTGGATCACATGAGAAAGTAAGTACTTACAATAATTATTTGGTTAAATTATCTCCTCTGGCCTCGTGGAGGTAAATCTGGATTACTGGGCTCTAAGGTTGTCAAAAGAGGCCTTGTAGAACACCATACGGCCAAAAACATAATGGTCTTTACTAGAGGGGAGCATAATTCTGAAGTTCAGCAGAAGGTGCATGTTTGTATGTAGTGACTAAGCATATGCAAGTAGGAGGCAATTACAGATGGCTGGAAATATGCTACTACTGCAAAACACATATGATGTTTTGTATCCCAGAGCAGAAAGCAGAAATGCTCTCAAGTACACAAGCTCGGCTACGAGCTGATAGGGCGATGCTGGATTTGTGTTGTTTAGGACCACAGCATCACACTCAACTGCTGCAGATCAGCAACAAAATGTTGCTCACTTCTCTTTTTTCAAATTGAAAGATGTTAATATGATCATGGAAAATTTGCAGAGATAAGAGGAATGGACCCAGTGGAAAGCAGTTCAGTAAGTTACATCCAGTAAAAGCTCCATTAAAAACAAAGGTATGAGTTAACTATGAGCCAGCATGCTTGGGGCACATAGGAAATGAAATCTCTTAACTACATTTGGCAGAGTGGTTAGCCTGCCTTCTCTGCTCCATTTGGGGTTGCCTTATCTGTTTTTTGCTATCCTACACTTCAGAGATTGGTTTGGGTTTAATAAATACTGTTGCTCATTGTAAAATATTAATTTGAGGTGTATTAATTCTCTTAGATGCACTTGACGTGTATTTTTCACTTTTATCTAAGCAGTTGCCTGTGCATGGAGACATCAGCCCTCACAGCACTTACCAGTTTGCATCTGTACTGGGGAGGTGTTCTGGAGGAGGCTTATCAAGAGAGTGTTTTGGAAGTGTTGAATGGGAGCTGTCATTAACATGAGGTTTGCTGGAGAGGACACAGAAATAAACAGGTCCCAGTCCCTCCCCACCTATGGGGAGGAACAGAGACCTTGCATTGGGTGACAGTTTTGTGTTTGGAAAACAGGGATTTACAAATACAACCAACAACTTCTAAACCAAACCACTCTCCACTTCCTATTCTACCCATTTAGGTTTCAACCCAAAGAACGACACTAAGAAAATGAGTCTATGAAGGATAGAATGCATGAGTGGGACCCATGCTCCTGATCCAACCAGCTTTGCATTGGGTGAGAGAAAAGACAATTGCATCTTGAAAGACTGGAAAAACTCAAAAAATTGAGGATTTCCTGCAGGAATACAGGAGGTAATACATATTAGCATACTCTTGCCAGAATTTGCACATGCAGCAAAGCTCTAAGAAATAAGTCAAACTGAGGCTTCGTTTGGAAAAGTTACTCTTAAGAACTTTCACACTTCCTCTGTTAGGGAATGAAGATCCATACACAATGATGCAAAATAGGCTCATCCAGACGACAAATGTGGGAGTTCATTTTTTTTACTCAAAATTGCTCAGTAGAAGGACCTGGTAACTTGATAGAAAGCCTAGACTGACTGTCCTCCTACTCTGGACAGTATGAATGGCCTTCAGAATGTGCTGGAGGTGTTTAGTTTATTTTGGTAGAACTGATCATTGAAAACATCTAAACTTGTTCTTAAACTAGCTAATGAAGATGTAATTTGAACAAAGTCTGCTCTCCTGCTCAGGGGTCTACCAGCTGCATTGCCTCTTTGTCTCCAAGGAGCTTCCTGTATTTGCTCCTTCAAAGCTTCCATCTTCTGACTGTCACCATAGGTGGGTGTTGGGCTGACGGCACAGCTTTTAACACCCTTTCCAGGGACAAAGGGATGGGGAGAGAAAATCCTAAGCAGCATGAGTGCCCAGCAAATCTAACTCTCTATCCCATGCTGAAGAAAACAGAGCTCTTCCTGAAGCAGTGCTTCCATATTTTCTGGATTTTTCAGTGCTATCAATCATTAAGAATTTGTACATTCCACTACATACATTCACTAAAAAAGGCATAACTGCAACATGGCAACAGCACTACACTTCTGCAGATTAGCTCCAACCAACTTCATTAGGACCATGGGGCTGGAGACCTTACTTCATGTACCACTGCTGCATCTTCTCACCACCAAGCAAGCTCTGAGGCCTCGATCTGTTGACCTCTCCTTCCCGACAGAAGAACCCTATTCACCCTCCCTCTCTCACACTCCACCATGAAGTAACATGTGGTGGCTCGACATGTACAACCTCTGCTGGCCTCTTGGAGAATGACAGCAATTGGACATGGTCTGGACCTCAGTCAGCCCAGTGGGTGGGATGAACTGGAGGGTGAGTCACTCCAGGTAGTGTCAGAACAGCGACAGCACCCAAAACTGGGCATTTTTACTGTTCGTAAAAAAATAGCACTAGAACAAGAGTCAAGAAGGTAGAGTGTATCTTACATGAAGGAGTTGATGGTCCTTTTGGTTGGGGTTTTTTTCATATGCACTGACACCAACCTCTCGACTCCTGCCAGAACAAATCTCACTTTGAGGAGAAGAAGTCACTGGTGCTAATTAGCAACAAAGTATTTTAATTCAACAAAAATGCCAGGAGAATCTCTGAATATGCTGATCCTGGGGGGCAGTTACAGTCTTTAAATTCTAAGCTAATGAATGTATTAACTAAGAAAGAACCATCACAGTAATTGGGATAAAATTGGTTGATTTATGGAACTCTTTGCCACAAAATGTAACTGAGATTACAATGTTAGTAAGATCTAAGAAACAGAAATTAGGCTACAGAAAAACTTCCAGTGGGGCTCAAGACAAACTTACCTGTGAAAAGGTTATTCTCTATCATTCTGCTGGAGTAGCAGACAAGATAAATTACTGGTTTTATAAGCTCTGCTACTCTTCTGGTAAATAATATATCAATATCTGTGTTCCTAACTATAGTCCAAGAATGAAAAACATGTTGTTTTGCTGTTTTGTAAAACACACTCACTTTTTTGTTTTTAGGAGATAAAATGTGTTTATCAGCCTGATAGCAATCTTGACAGTAAAACCAAGTTTATGAGTGCACTCTGAATCACCATAAAATTTCTATTTACTGCTTTTCAAAATTATCTGGATTAATTATCTTGTTTTCCACTATCACCTAGTTTACTCAACCTAAAATGTTAAGAATGACAGCATTATAAATGGATTAAGATGTTATCAGATTTTGTTAATATTATTTCTGTTTGCTTGTATTTTTACTCTGGAGTAATCATAGAGTCATAGAACGGTTTGATTGGGAAGGGACCTTAAAGATCATCTAGTTCCAACTTCCCTGCATGGGCAGGGACACCTCCTGCTAGACCAGGTTGTTCCAAGCCCCATCCAACCTGGCCTTGAACACTTTCAGGGATGGGGCAGCCACAGCTTCACTGGGAAACCTGTTCCAGTGTCTCACCACCCTCAGAGTGAAGAATTTCTTCCTAATGTCTAACATAAATCTCCCCTCTTATGGTTTTGATCCATTACCTCTTGTCCTGTCACTAAAAACCCTTGTAAAAAGTCCCTCCCCAGCTTTGCTGTAGCCCCTTCAGGTACTGGAAGGGGCTCTAAGGTCTCCCTGGAGCCTTTTCTTCTCCAGGCTGGACAACCCCAACTCTTTCAGCCTGTCTTCAAGGGAGGGGTGCTCCAGCCCTCTTATCATCTTCATGGCCCTTCTCTGTACTTTCTCTAGGAGCTCCATGTCCTTATATTGGGGGCTCCAAAATGGGACACAGTATTCCAGACAGGGCGTCACGAGAGCAGAGTAGAGGGGCAGAATCACCTCCCTTGACCTGCTGGTTGCACTTCTTTTGATGCAGCCCAAGACACAGTTGGCTTTCTGGGCTGCAAGCTCACACTGCTAGCTCATGTTGAGCTTCTCATCCACCATCACCCCTAAATCCTTCTCCTCCAGACTCTTTTGGATCCATTCTCCACGAACCCTGTACTTTTACTTGAGATTGCCCCAACCCAGGAGCAGAATGTTCTGAGTTGTTGCAAAGATACTTTTCAGGAAAAAAAAAAAGCATCTGTTCATGTCACAGTAACAAAATATAGGGAATTGTGTTCCTCATTTGACTGCAGGACTCTGTTCTCCCAACACAATGAGAGAATTGAGGAACTACTCTGTACTTTGAGTTTGCTTTTTTAAATGAATACATAGACTAAAAATACTTAATAATATAAATATTGTGTATAAATACATGATAAACACCAACAGTTCCAAAACACTGCTTTTCTGACTCACATGACTTATGAGTTTGATGCACAAAGTAAGTTAAAATTAATAACCAAGGCCTGACCCAAAACCTCTTTTAAGAAAACAGAAGTTGGTTTAGAAGTCTAATATTAAGGCTTTACTGAAAACAGGGGTTATATCCTGAATGTGCTATACAACTCCAGCCATACCCATCCAATAAAAGGCAAGACATATGGCTAGGGGCAAAGGGGAAACACCACAAAACTATACTTTTTCCTGATGTCCTAGACACTTCACACACAACTTATTCAGAATGATGTTACTAAACTTAAAAAGAATAATGCAAAAGGGCTTTAAAGATTTGGACAGAAAGAAAAGTACTCTTGGGAACTTTATGATTTCCAGACTTTTTTCTGATTGTCCATAGTGTAAGAACTGTATCATGCTGGCAACAGATTCACAGGAAATAAAGAGATGGGAAGTTACAGCTCCCTCCTCTGTTTACTTGCAGTTTGCTTCCAAAAATAGCTTAGAGAAATGGTTCTTCATGCAAAAGTATTTCTTTTACAAGTTCTCAAACTATCTTGATGATTATGTAAAATCTTTATAATGTAAAAATGCAGGGCTCTGCCTAACAGGTGAGCAGCTGTTACAAAACTGTTGGGGGTTATTCTGCTCTGTTCCAGTGAATTGAACACAGTGAGGGAAAAGCTGAGAACATGAGAACATCACTTACCTGCTTTTTCATAACAAAATCACAGAATCACAGAATCTTAGGGGTTGGAAGGGACTTCAAAAGATCATCTAGTCCGACCCCCCTGCCAGAGCAGGATCACCTAGAGCACATCACACAGGAATGCTCAGGGTACACTGTCCCATCATCCAGATCATTGGTGAAGATGTAAAACAGGATTGGATCCAGTATTGACCCCTGGGGTACATAGTTAGTCACTGGCCTTCACCTAGACTTTCACCTAGACCCTCCAGGCCCAGCTATTCCACCAGTTTTCAATTCACCTCCTTGCCTGCTCATTCAGCCCACGCAGCAACAGTTTGTGTGTGATGATCTTATGGGAGTCAGTGTCAAAGAACTTCCTGAAGTCCAGGCAGACAATATCCACTGCTCTACCCTCATCTACCAGGCCAGTCATTTAATCACAGAAGTTTATCAAGTTTGTGAAGTGTCATTTCTCCTTGAGGAATGCATGCTTACTATTGATGATTTTTTTTCATTCATGTGTCTGGAATTGGTTTCCAGGATCAGCTGCTCCATCATTTTCCCAGGGACTGAGGTGAGGCTGACTGGTCTGTAGTTCCCTGGGTCTTCCTCTTTAAGATTGCTCATGGAATACACAAATACAATACAAAAATGGCTATAGAGTATACGAATGAAAACACTTCTCCCTTCTACTACAGTTACACCTTTGTGAATCCAATTTGTTACAAACAGCCTAAATTTTTAAGTGGTGATGAGGGCTCTCTCACTAGAAAGTCACACAGTGACTTTAAAGTTTAAAGTGCAGCTACCAACAGCATCAGACTGCAAAAAATCTATATCAGAAGTGCATCAGACACAAAGAAAGAGGAAAACAGCAGGTCTTAAACTTTATTCTTCCAAGTCAAAATTCTCCTTACTATTAATCAGTTACATTTAATAATTGTTTCTAAGGTTCAGACGCTGTCAGCTAACTCATTCTACTCATTTATTAGACATCTATTGTGACTAGGACAGATTTTTAAATCATCCACAGCAGGTCCTTCAAAGGAAAAAAAAATATTCACAATCACCACATTACCAGAGGAGTTTGGAGTCTGTTTTCAATTCTAATAATGCCTCTAGTGCAGTCAAGTCAGTAATGCAGTCAGGCTGAATTATTCTACAGATCAGCCTCCTGACCTATAAAATGTGGGTTGTTTTTTTTTTCTTTCTTAAGGTAAAGCAATCACAGAAAACACAATGTAGTTTCAAATATATTTTAAAAACATTTAAGTATATTAAGTATCGTAAACTTGCTTAGTATCACTATGCTTAATTTTCAAAACTATATTTCAAATTTTAAAAGATGTTTTCTAGAGTAAAACTTTTTCATTATTTAGGATATTCTCATTCTAACATAGGTGTTATATTCGAATAGGAACATCTGTCTCCTGTGATGGTGTCCAGAAAGCATCTACAACAACATATTCCTGAGAAACTGTGGTTTAAGCATCATCTAGTGGCTGAAGTTAGGTAGGCAGTCATTCCTATCCAGCTCTAGTTTCTCTTACCAAATTTAGCACTTAGGAAGTAAGGGTAGAGGTTCATTCCATCACTTTTTGGCAACAAGATTCAATGTTGTATTTGCTTTAAAAAAATACTTATATATCACTACGTTTAATGCAAAACAAGAGAAAAAGGCACTATGGACTACTACTCACACTAAAAACTGGAGCCTTTTTTTACACCTGTAAACACACTAATTTAAGTAGTACAGATCTCCATAAGTGAAGGAAAATATCTCACTTTACATCCAACAAAAGGAATAATCTCTATCTCAAAAAGACACTTTTTCGTTAGCAAATTGGTTCAATACTTTTGTATTAGTTAATAACAATTTTTGTAACTTGAACTCTAATCAAGATAGTCACAGAGTATTTTCAAGAGCAGATCATGGCTGGACAAAAGCATTTCAGGAAATAATTCTGTCATCTATGCTGCAGTGGAATTTTGAGCAAACGTAAGTGGATTCTGTAAAATATAAACCACTATGCAAAGAGTGGTCTAAGAAAGTTCAAAAAGTTTCCCAAGGAACATCTATAAATAAAGATTACCTTCAAGATTTCCATAAAACGAAAAGATGAGTTGATGTACCTGATGAAGGATAAATTGTGAAGGCACCACATCTTTTATTAATATAAAGCAAACCACATTTTTCTGTTGGTTCAAGTAAGGGAGAACATGTTCAGGTTTTCAGCATTCAGTTCAAAATTATTTGCTGTAAGTTACTAAAAGAGGGGTGGGTGGGGGGTGTTACAAATGGAGCTAAATATCAACTTAGGCTGCAAATTCCAATACCTACAGAAGCCAGATGGCTCAATGCACCAAACTCCTGTGACAAAGATAACCATGGTCCAAAGCAACTCTGACCTATTTGTTAGTTCAATTATTTGTTGTTTGTCCACAAGCCTTCTGCAATCAAAAGAAGTCACCAGGAAGGTAGTTTTCTGCTTATGCCTCTAAGACTGACCTTATTATTCAAAGAAGATACAAATTTATCTTCAGCATTTAGTATTCTTCAGAAGCTAGAAGGCCTCCTTTCAAATTGACAATTATGTACTCCAAGGGTTAGAAAGCCTTAGCACAAGGAAAATCTACACTCCACAAACAAATTACTACTTTCACTTGGCTTGTTCAACACATCAGCATCCTTAGTATGTAAACCCTCTTTAGCCAAAATGCAAAGTTGTGAAGAATTGCCTTTACCCACCAGGAGAGATCCTGAAGTGACATTCCCAGGAGCAAGAAGGTCAATTAGAACACTGCCAGCACACTATAATGAAACATTTTTAAAGCATATGGGCAAATCTAGACTTGTTTTCTGTTTGAGTTAAAGCAAGGCAAAATTTATGGGATTCATATCTTAGTGAGTGACATATCCTCAGTGACAGTTTCTGTCTAATGTGTGAGGACAGACAAAATGAGTTCAGGCCCTATGTTGAAACTTGCACCATTTCCCAGCTGTGGCAATGGTTGGAAACAGCTCTCTTGGTTTAATTTTATTTATTTTCTTCCAGGCCTAAACAGCATGGCTAGCGGCTTATATGAGGGATTTTTACATTGTACATCTCTACAATTTAATCAAGCTGTTAATTCTCATTTCCTAAACCAGGACTCTATTTTCACAGAATTACAGAATCACAGAATGTTAGGGGTTGGAAGGGACCTCTGGAGATCATCAAGTCCAATCCTTCTGCCAGAGCCAGACCACCACAGAATCTAGGGCAGGTCACAGAGAAACACATCCAGATGGGTCTTGAAAGTCTCCAGAGAAGGAGACTCCACAACCTCTCTGGGCAGCCTGTTTCAGTGCTCTGTCATCCTCACAGTAAAGAAGTTCTTCCACATGTTGAGGTGGAACTTCCTGTGCTTGAGTTTGCATCCATTGCCCCTCGTCCTATCACAGGGCATGACTGAAAAGATATTGCCCTTTCCTTCTTGACGCCCACCCCTCAGATATTTATAGACATTGATAAGATCCCCTCTCAGTCTTCTCTTCTCTGGAGTAAACAGCCCCAGGTCTCTCAGCCTTTCCTCATAAGACAGGTGTTCCAGTCCCTTAATCATCCTTGTAGCCTGACCTTGGACTCTCTCAAGTAGATCCCTGTCCTTCTTGAACTGGGGAGCCCAAAACTGGACACAATCCTCCAGATGTGGTCTCACTAGGGCAGAGGGGTAGAACTTCCCTCGACCTGCTGGCCACACTCTCGTTAATGGCCCCCAGGATACCATTGGCCTTCTTGGCCACAAGGGCACATTGCTGCCCCATGGATAACTTGTTGTCCACCAGGACTCCAAGATCCTTCTCCATGGAGCTGCTTTCTAGCAGGTCAGCTCCTGACCTGTACTGGTGCATGTTGTTATTCCTTCCAGGTGCAGGACTCTACACTTACTCTTGTTGAACCTCATTGCATTCCTCTTTGCCCAGAGCTCCAGTCTATGCAAATTTTGCTGAACAGCTGCACAGCCTTCAAGTGAATTAGCCAATCCTCCCAGCTTTGTGTCATCAGCAAACTTGCTGAGGATACATTCTGTCCCCTCATCCAGGCCATTGATGAAGATGTTGAACAGGACTGGGCCCAGCAATGACCTCTGGAGGACTCCACTAGTTGCAGGTCTCCAGCTGGACTCTGCACCATTGATCACTACCCTCTGGGCTCTGTTGTTCAGCCCGTTCTCAATCCATCTCACTGTCCACCCTTCTACCCCACATTTTCTGAGCTTGCTCATGAGTATGTTATGGGAGACAGTGTCAATAGCCTTGCTAAGGTCAAAGTAGAATACATACATACACTGGTCTCCCTGTGTCTACACATTCAGACACATTATAGAAGGCTATCAGGTTAGTCAAACATGATTTCCCATCGATAAATCCACGCTGACTACTTCTGATAACCTTCTTCTCTTCCATGTCCTTAGAGATGACCTCCAGAATGAGCTGCTCCATCATTTTTCCAGGGATGGAGGTGAGGCTGACTGGTCTGTAGTTTCCTGGATCATCCTTCTTGGCCTCTTTGAAGACTGAAGAGACATTGGCTTTCCTCCAGTTCTCAGGCACCTCTCCTGTTTGATCTGGTATTTTGAAAATGATGGAGAGTGGTAGACCAACATCAGCCAGCTCTCTCAGCACACATGGCTACATCCCATCAGCACCCATGGATTTGTATATGCCCAGTTGCTCCAACTGATCTCTAACCCAATCCTCACTGACCAGCAGTCTTTCTTCTTCCAGGCTTTCCCTCTTACATCCAGGGACTGGGATTCACAAGGGCTGGTCTTTGGAGTAAAGACTGAAGCAAAGAAGGCATTCAGTGACTCTGCCTTCTCTGCACCCTCTGTTACCAGGGCTCCCACCTCACTCAGTGGTGTTCCCTATTCTTCCTTTTAGCACTGATGTATCTGAAGAAGCCCTTATTATTCTCTTTTACTTCCTTAGTCAGGTTTAGTTCTAAGACGGTTTTAGCCTTCCTTGTTGCCTTCCTACATACCCTGAAAATGTTCTTGTAGTTCTCCTAAGTGACAAGTCCATTCTTCCACAAATTGCAAACTTCTTTCTTCCATGTGACTTTTTTTCAGGAGCTCCTTGCTAATCCATGCAGGTCTCCTTCCTCTTTTACCTGATTTTTACTCAAACAAATGCACCTATCTTTAGCTTGGAGGAAGTGACATTTGAAAATTAACCAACTCTCTTGGGCTTCCCTACCTTCTAGAGTCTTAACTCATGGGCTTCCTGCAAGTAGATCTTTGAAGAGTATAAACTTAGTCCTCCAGGAGTCCAGGGTTGCAATCCTACTTATTGCCCTGCTTCTTTCTTATAAAGTACTAAACTCTACCATGTTATGATCACTGTTGCCAAGGCTGTCCAATGCCTTAACATCCCCAACCAGACCTTCTTTATTTGTTAATGTAAGGTCCAGCAGTGCACCTCTCCTCCTTGGTTCTTCCACTACCTGCGTCAGGCAGTTATCATTGATTCACTGCAAGAGCCTTTTGGACTGAGTATGTCCAGCTGTGTGGGCTGGGCTTTCCAGCAAGTATCATGGTGATTGAAGTCACCCATGAGCACTAAGACGTGTGATCTAGAGGCTACTTCCAGCTGACTCTGCTGACAGCTACTTCCAGTAGAAAGCCTCATCAACATGTGCTTTCTGGTTTGGTTTCCAGTTGCTCTGGCACATAAAGAACCATCTTGCCTTGTTAGTCTCTTTCCTAAAGAGTACACAGCCATCCATGACAACATTCCAGTCATGGGAGCTGTCCCATCGTGTCTCAGTCATTTCAACATCCAACATCTCTTTCCACCTTAATAATCCCCTTGACCCATTCCCCCTTCTTCTTCTCCTGGGGGATTCAACAGAAGTAATTTTATACATCAATACCTTTTCTCCCCAATGCCTATATCATAAAAAACCAAAATATTTTATTGAGATAAATTAATCCAAAGCTCTAATTTGTTACAGTTTTCAGGCAGGCCAAGGTGTCTGTAATTCTTCCCAGAAATCTGAATACCAAATGCAAATATTAAATTCTGCCTTTTTTGGCCACAGACTTCAACGAGTGACATCATGTGAAGGATTAACCGGAAACAGGAATTTCTGAAAAAATTTAAAAGGACAGACTGAAGTTTTGACAAGATTTTATTGTGAAACATTGGATTTAGAAAAGGTACAAAATGTCAACGGTCTGATGTGTGCCAGTACAGTATTTCAACAGTCTATACATGTGGACAGCTGAACAGCTTCACTGCAGAATGCGTACTTAGACACTATCTAAAAGGGGGCTGCAATATTCACAGGCTTAAAATACATAAATAACTTGAGCCAAAATGGCCATTACTGGGCAATGCTAATCAACATCTGGAAACAGGCTAAAAAGCACAATACAGTACAACAACCTCCTTGCAGATCCACATTTAAAGAACATCAGTTTATTACGTCAATAATCTACAGCTCCAGGACACTATTTTCAGGATTGGGATTCCACTGGCTAGTTTACAACTGTAAAAAATTCATGTTAAAAAATGATTATGGAAGAAAACCCACGAGTATTTAATTAGAACTGTGAAAACCTTAAGAACTTTTCAGACTACAATTTATAAAATCAATTACTTCTAATACAGAACTTGAGTTTGTTCCTTTAAATGTCCTTACTGCTGCTTGAACAGATATGACTAAGTGATTTTAATTCAAACATTTCAATTTGCTATGTTTTTCTATGTTTTAAAACAAATTTCACCAAACATGGGATGCCATTCAATCAAAAAAAAATAAAAATCCCAATATCAAAATATTAACTCTGAATTAATGAAAGTAATAAGTTTGTATATTAAGAAAAACTAATAACATCCCCAAAGGACAGCAGTATTCTCTACTAGTTGAGTGAGTTTAAAGAGAAGCATTTATAAGCATATAAAATTGATTTTAGGATATAAAAATACACATAGCATCCAAAAAAAACTTGCTTGATTTTTTTCAATTTGTTCAGTAGTCTGTCACTGCTGAAACTTGTTTGAAGTACTGAAAAGGTTTTCATAGTTCAGTACATGGGTGGACACCCAAAGAACTTTGGATCTTAGTTCTTTAGTTAAAAAGTGTATAGTTTATACAATTAAGGTCACTGAAATACAAGCAGTCACCCGGTACCCAGAGCTGAAGGAAACCTTTATTTCCTGAAATTGCAGAATTGTCAGAGCTGGAAGGGACCTCTAGAGATCATCTACTCCAACCCCCTTGCTAAAGCAGGATTACCCAGAGAACATTACTCAGGACTGCATCCAGGCAGGTCTTGAACATCTCCAGACTTAAGTCTATTTCAATTCATGCTGACTCATAACTCACCTTCCTGAACAGAGACCCTGGGGTACAATGAATTATGTTTAACAGAAATTTCTGAATACGACTGATGCCCTTTAGGAGCAGAGCTAAACAAACTGATGTATTTTAGAATCAAAATTTACCCAAAACATTAAAACAATCCACCCTTTGACACCACATCCACTCCCTGAATTCGTTTCAAGACCATTTGTTTTGGCTGCTCTTTTCTCATTGTGTATCTTCACTGGGCCACGAGAAACTTGCAATTCATTAAGAAGAATCACCATTAGTTACAACTAAGTACATTAAATCAGACAGTGGGGAAGAATTTCTTTTACAACTTGGAGTGTGTATCACTAAGGATAGTAGGAGTACAATGTCTGCTATGGAATTAAAATTAGCGCTGTGCCAAATGGGAAAAATATCTAATCAAACCACTCAACTCCAGCGTGGCAAAAGACATGATTTCTTGTTCAGGAAGTGTTTGGCATGAGCAGCACTAACAAAATTCTACGCTTCACAGACACAAGCTACAAAGGTTACCTAAAGCCAATACTCACTGTCCATCAATTAGCTAGCTCTTAATGCTGCTTCAAGCACTGCACTAGCCACTTTGATCTTTGTTTCAGATTCCTCTGTACACACATTTATATTTACATAAAACATTTATTAATCATTATTTTAAAACATAAAAACCTTATGTACAAAATACCAACATTCCTATAAATAAACAGTTGGAGAAAGGCACTTGCAAGAAAAATCTACAGTAAATCTTACAAAAAACACACTGCCTCTGTTACTGTACAATAGATAATCTTTCAGTAAATCCCTATCACAAGAATGTAAAACACTAATTACTTGTTTTAACTAAGAATATAACCGTTACAGTTCTATTTACACATACATATATGACTTTTTTTAGTTTCACTTGAGAGCACCATGATTTCCATTCTAAATTCATATTTTGATACAAAGTAAAAGAACAGTTGCCAGAAACCAGTGTTCAGTCACTGCAGATTTGGAAACATTTGGCTGACATCAGTGTAGTTTAAGACTCAGCTGCTGCTTTTGTAAAAAGTACACCTAGTTTGTTATTGCATGTTGTCCTTTTAGAGAGAGCACTGCTATGTTCTCTATGCAATTGTTTAATACTATTGCTGGCAAAAAGTTTCCAATATCAAAAAAATAAAAACATTCTTCAAGCCAGTTGAAGTATTTCATCTGAACAGTAACTAAAAAAGCTGCATATTAATTATAAAAACGTGTAGGAAACATGCCAACTAATCTGGTGTGCAAAAATATTTCTTTCCACTACACAGGATTTTAAAGGCTTCACAGAATTACTCAAATTTACATTGAGTAGAAAACCCTGTGAATAACCAGTTCCTCAAGGAGATGTTAGTATACTCCCACTTTTATCAAACTTTTTACCCTTTGACAATGCTGCAACCTGTTTGAGCAGTTCTCTGTTTTTGGCCTGCAATAGAGAGAAGAAAAGTTTTATCAATTACTGAAATGTCTCAGACAGCAGTGTCACACAGTAATTTCTCATTGCATTTATGTAACAAAGCCTCAAAATGAACATGCTGAGAATATCTGAGTAAGATGATGATCACTTTTCAAAGATTCGTATATGCTTGATATGCATATTCCACCTTTAAAAGAAAAGGTAACCACATTTTCTCTACTGCAAAATTTAGTATCTGAGCCATTGCACTGAGTCACTGGTTCAGTCTGTGATTGATGAGGCAACTAATTTAGGCTTTCTTTCTGATAAAGTGTGTTTTAACAAGAGACACTTAACTGTCTGTGGTGTTAGGCTGAGCTGCTACATCAGATCAACTACACACTGACTACTGATTACCTATCAGAGAACAGAGACAACAAATGACATAACCTTTGAGAAAGCATGTGAGGTGAGCCTCTAAGTTAGAAAGCAATTCTTACAGTGAGTTTAATTCATATGGAGATTGTCTGTTAACTGCATAAGTGCTGTACAATGGATCTGAAGTTAAATGATCATTCAAGAACTTGGTACCATTTCCCTGCTGTGGGTAGACAGCCTGAATACACAATTCCATCTGACCTTATTTCTCAAGTACTGATGAGCAGTTACCTGCAACTGTTCCACAGCTTCCTTGTGAGCTTTCTCCATACTGTTCATCTTTGTCCTCAAGTTAGACTCCTGGTACTGGAAATCTGCCTTCAGTTCTGTCAACTGATAAGACAATTTATGTGAAAATTCCTTGGACTGCTACAATATACATCTTTCTAATCAATCTGCAAAATCTTTATGGAAGCCTCAGGAATCGCTACACTTAGTTACTATTGTAGTATTGACAGCTTGAGGAGTAGCTTGAATAGTATGTCTGTTTTTTAATAATGAAATTACTGTACTTATATAAACATATTGTTTGCTCAGGATTGGCATAAACGTTAATCCTCAAAAACAACCCAAAACCAACAACAAACACAAGACTAGTGATTTATAATGTTCAGTCTTGTCTATTCAGTGGTATAGTATGGTAACACATGAACAAACTCTTCCACTGAAAGACAACAGAAAGGTTTCCTTTGTGTCCTTTCATGCTACAATTTGTCCTAAGCAGCAGTATACACTCCAGAGCTTCACTGCTTCTCAATCCGCAACAGTGTATTGAATTGTGTTACTAGAAATGTGCAATTAAAATTACTTAACTTAGATTTAATTCTGAGTGTGTGGTGTAAAATTGCTGCCACTGCCTCTCCTGAGACGGGTAAAGACCCAGATGACATACACCAAGGCAGCTGTTTCTAAATAGTGACACATGCTTCTATCCAACCAGCTGAACGCAGCTGGGTGAACTACTAACAGTTTCTTTTATATGGTCACAGAAGTTTTAGGAATCATTCCTGTAAAAGGTTCAGTTCCTCAAAGCATTTCCGAGTCACCTGGTTATTTTGAACCTCCCCAGTAAATCTGGATACGCCAGGAAACGAAGCCTCTTTGCTAGCAATAGGGTGTTAACAAACTAGAGCACACACTCCTGAAACAGCTACCTAGACTGCTATTACCAACCTCAGTATGTGTCAAATCACCTTTACTGAAACAAAGTATTCCAAAGAACTGTGAATCAAATGGTCCTAAAATAAAGTGCAGGTATACAAGGATAGATACCTCACCGTACATAAACTGCTGCTCAAGGTATATATATGTACTTATGGCCACTGTAAATTCCAGAGGATTCAGTACAAAACCCACATACCACAAACTAAGTATCAAAAAACCTAGTGGCAGTATTGCACCACAGTAAAGTATGCAGCTAGGTGAGCAAACACTACCTATGAACATTCAGTATTATGTGCTCCCTTCCTAATGGTAAAGTCTCTAAGTTCCATGATAATGTCTTCTTGTCTCACTAACATTTTGTCCAGAAAGCAAAACAAGGTCAGTACTGCAAACAGCAAGGACTGCAAAGGACACAGCTGAGATCTTGACCCACAACAAAACAAATTATCAATGAGGATAATCTGTAAAGCTGGTGTACCAAGTTTTTTTTGTTGCCATACATTATACATTTCAGAGGTTTTTCTTCTGGAGTGCTGCAAACCATTCAAATGCTGTCCCAACACAGATCTTGGGACAGGAATCTCCCACAGGCCTGGAGCAGGCTTTTAGCCCAGTATGTGTCTTTACACTTACTTTCTCAGTGTTAAAAAAAAAAAAAAAAATCTGTATTCTTTTTTTGGTAAATTTTTCAGCTATGCAAACACTGTACAAAGTGTTCAGTTTTGTTTGCTCCCCCACCCCACAGCAGAAGTAACATTCTGGAAGTGAGTAATTAATGCCTGAAGGAATATAAATTCAAAGAACTCTGAGGTCAAATAATTTAAGCATTGGGGATATTAAAATTATTACACACTTTCCCCATGGAAACAGCACAAAAGAGGTTAGGCCCTTCTTATGCAGAAAGAGGTGACATTTCCTTACCCAACCCTTTTGTTAGCTTTGCCCAGTAGATCAAATATAGAAATAGGCAAGTGAATTTCCTACTGATGCATTATCTTCTACTTTTTTTATGATAAATCAGGGCCTTAATGTCTGTGCTTTGAAGAAACTACCTAAAGAGAATCCATGACAGACTGTTCAGCTCTTTCACATCAATTGCTTGAAGGCTTGAAATAGCAGGTACTTCTAACACCAGGTATATTATAGCAGTAACACGGAAGAAAAAACATTCAATATCCTTTACACAACACATTAAGAGTAGAAATGAAGATACAGATCTATGGTTTAAAGGAAACATTTTCCTTTCAGGATCAATGAGCCTTTTTTAACCACCAAGGTTTTGATAGGCCACCATGCATTTAATTCTTTTTAATACAATTCCATAACCCATCCAATCCTGAACAGACATTGTAGAGTCACCTTCACAGTTTCTTAAAAGCATCTAGTTAACCAGATATCAGAGAAATAAGCTCAAAGAAAGACACAGCGAAGTATATATTTGTAGTTATTTCTCTTTTCTTTCTAGGCAGGTTAGTTGAAAGGTGACTTTTGTATGAGTTTTACTGCAGCCATCTGAGCTGGACTGTTTAGTTTAACTTTGTTGACTGCCAGGCATCTAATCCAAGCTTTCCTACTCATCCCTGACAAAAGATTTTGTCACAAAGATTTGATCATCTACTTTACATATACACTGCCCATCTTTTAAAATCACTTTTCATACACTGTACATGCAAATTTGGACACCAACTCATAAATTAGGGTTATAGTCACTCTAGTTTAAAAATAAACAAAAACTATGCTAAACTTCTAAGTAAATCATCTAAACCCTGTCTGGCATTTTATCCACCACCTAAAGCAGGAAGCCTGACTAACAGTGAGCCAGATGGCTACCTTCTAGACAGCTGAAGGGAGGTAACATGAATTTCTCTATGACTCAGAGCCAAAATACATTCATGACACAAAAGTCTGAAACTTGTCCTTTAAATGGTAAGATCTGATTAGCTGCTATATAATAAAATTGCTTTTGATTTTTGTTTTGTCACTGTTTCGCCACCGTTAGGAGTTTACAAAATAGAAAACAAAAGTTCTTATTAAGCAGGTGCAACTTTTACCTTTTTATCTTTTTCTAAAATAGTCTGATCTCTTTGCTGCAGAAGACGTTTAAGTGACATCACTTCTTCTTTCAGCTGACTTATGAGGACGAAGTTGTCAGTTCCCCCACTGTCTGCTGACTGATTTATAGAGCTACTAAAAATAAAAAACAATAGTTACTTGCAACATCAGTAGGAAAGAACAGTAACTTTTTTTAAACTTCAAATTGGATAATTAATAATACCACAAACATCCTTAAGGACTAAGGGAAAAAAAAGTATGTACCTGACAGAAATGGATGCAACTGGCAAATTACCTTACTAATGGCACACATTACATACACCTGCAGAAATATAATTAAGTGTTAGCTTTGAGGGGGACAAATACCTTTTGACTGAAGCAGCCACTTTTACTTTTATTACAACTATTTGGCCAGAGACTGAAAAAGGTTCAGTTTCACACATTAAGGTCCAAAAGACTTCTCTAGATATCAGGTCAGCTTGAAGCAGCAGGTTGAACACTGCATCTAATTGACAAAACACCGATGTTAGGGAATAATGGTTGGTTAATAACTGCTGCCTTGTGCATAAGTTTTATTTAATTTTGCCACAAACAGCTTAAAAGCAGGAAGACAGTGCCAGTTTTCTGCTAATAATGTCCTTTAGTTAACTGACAGCATTCAGATGCCACCCAATAATCTGGCTGGATAATAGTTTCACCTCCCTCATTTTTCAAACCGAAAAACAAAGAAAAAAGAAAAGAAGCAAGTGGCCACAGATCAGTGCCCTATTTGCTTGAAATGGCTCAGCTTTACAAAAATGTAACTTTACCTATCTCCATTTGATGGCTTGGATTCCAGTTTGGGTTTTTTCTTTGGGGTTTCATTCTGAATAGCTGCAGAGGATTTATGGCTGAAATCAAACAAAATGTAAACCTAAAGCCTCATGCTATATAACTCTCTAGTATCACCATTTGGTACATTTAAAATCACTAGCTCATGCTCCTAGCTGGAATGCTAGAGACTAGCCAGAAATGCAAGAAAAAGTCCTTTAAATGAAAACTGCAAGACAAATTAAGAGGAAATTAATAAACAATATAATATTTACCTCTGTTTCCATAGTCCCTGATCTTGTTCTGGACTCAGACTGCTGATTCTGAAATATGTGAAATGTATTTGGTAACTGACCAAACATGCCATTATTTCTGTGTTTATGTGAATGTTATCTGTACTTGAGAAAAATCCATCCCCCACTTTTTTTTTTTTTAATTAAAATGATTACCAACCATGAATTTTCAGCTGGACAGTCATATTATCTGTCATATTTGTGATCACTCTTTACTACGTCAGGATGCTATAAAAACATTTCTTAGCTAAATGTTTACACTACTGTAAGACACAAGGGGTAGACTTCAAGAATGATGGTTAAGTCTTTCTTCTGTGGTCTCCAAATTTTTGTGAACTTAATATTGCTAATCTTGTACACTCAGCAAACTGGTCTAGAAGAGCATTCCTGGGATTCCCTTACTGCATTATGAACATTGCCTAAAGCAGTACTTATGTGATGGCATAACAACAAACCTAAGCTTTGGGTCCCTGAAAATAACTCCTTTTCAGGTCTAAACATTTATTTTCAGTAATTTCAAAAGCAATTTTAATAAACACCATTGATATAAGAATAGTCAAATGTAGAAGACTGCACTAGATTAAATAGTTTAATAAACCTGTGTTTCTACCTCTACCTCATTGTACCATCTTAACATTAACTGAAATGGACACAGAAAGAAGAGCTGTTTTTATTGGACCAGAAGTGATGGATCCATGGCAATCTATAGAAAAAAAGGTACCAAACTGGAAATACTGTGATCTCTGTAGGGATATGCTGCTTCTCTAACTCTTGAGTATATCAGAAGGTCTAAATTTTTAAAATTTAATTTTACTATATCTTTGCTACATGCATTATATTAGATTTAGCTTGCTGTAACTTGATTTTCAGCAGATTTGAGAGAATAGGAACAATACAGTGAGGCTCCGCATGACAAGCATGGTTTTTTTCCTCAAGTTCCTAAAAAAACCCCTAATCATCTTTTTTATTATTTTTTATTTATTTTTAAGTGAAAGCACATATGGAGTATTCTCCCTATTCCCAGTATCACTCCAGCTTATTTTACTTCTATCTTTAAGTCACACTTAGGCAAGTTTCAGTTGAAATGGAAAAATCTGTGCTCACTGCTAATACACAATTTTTAACCCCTGGTAAATGCATCTAAAATAGCAGTTATCACACAGCAGTTACTGCTTAGAAAGCCAAATTTGAGTTACTCCTCAGGTAACTTGCTCTATAACCATTTTAAGAGTTTATTTTCTAGACATGCTACCAATTTTGACATCAACTTGTCTGATGATGACCAAAAACTTCTGCTTTTTGCTGACCTGCAAACTGTAAGAACACAAGGAGTCTGACAGACCATGGAAGAATATTCTGCTATTGCTTTTGATGCCATATTTTAAACAGCATTTCTTATTTTCAAAGATTTTATCTCAACACTAACAGAATGCAGAAGAGGTACCAACAGCTACTTTCATTTCTGACATACTTACTTATGATGACTGCTGCTGTGACGATGATGGTGGTGGTGGTGGTGATGGTGGTGGTGTTTTGAATGATGCTGGTCTTTCTCAGTAAGAGATGAAGATGAGGAGTTAGAATGTGAAGATCCTAGGCTCTTCCTCTGTTCTTTTGTCTTCTGTAGCACTCTCTTGTAGGACAGCGTGCAGAGCCAACACAACAACTTTCCGTCAACCTTTTGGGAAACAATTCAGAGCAGGTTTTTTTTCCAAGTATACTTGCACTGGACTGACGTACTTCAAAATTTGCACTAAAAACTTGTTTCATTCCATCTTTAGGAAAAATCCAGACACCTCTTTGGTATGAACTAGCACTACCATACTTCCAACATATGCACATTATCTTCTAGCAAAATGAATCTTATTCCACCTCTTTTCGGCACTTAAACTAGAAAGCAGTCTGAGCAAATCTTGGATCACTCTATATCCCAGAAGCAATAACTTTTTAAATGGACGAATCATTTTTAGTTAAGACACTATGTCCCCTCTCTCAAACCCTTGTATTCCAGGCAGAATCAAGATGCCCAACCAATGTATTACTTCTACGAAATAAACTCTTCTGTAAAAACAGCATTATTCTTGGGTTCAGGCAAGAGGCTGTTAAGGTAATTTCCTCAGCACCCTATGTAATTAGAATGTGGCACTCACTGAAGCTATTTAACAAAACAATACAAACTGCTGCTCAGTCTACCTCACTGGTGTTGTACTTTAAGGCAAGGCATGCAAATCAGAAGAAGTATCAGATCCAAGCTATGGACATACAGAAGATTCAGCAAGCAGGAAAATAAAAATAATAATATAAAAAAAGAAAGAAAAGAATCAAAGCACCAGGAACTGTTGAGCTGTTTAACCCCAGTTCGCCAGCTTATGCTTAAGCTTATTTTTAAATGATTTATTTTTAGAGTGATTTAAACTAAGTTAGCTCAGAAGTTAACAGCTGCAATTTACAAAATTCAATTTAAATATGGTAAAGCACAGTGACTTCAATCTAATACAAGTAAGCTTAAGATGCTGCCCTGTTAATCTTTCTCTTACAAAGGAGGAACACTGTCTGCTGCCAGCCTAGGCCACGACAGCTGTGGAACAAACCCTACCTTCCTCCTCCCCTCCTCTTTTCGATCAAAAGCACACTGCTGTTTGCACTGCTCACATGTCTGAGGTGGGCCGTACTTCTTCTCTGAGTTGGTGCAACGCTGACATTTTGTGCCAATAAATGCTGCAATAATGTTACAATACTGACAAGGCTTGGGCTGAAAAACAGATAAATTGAAGTGAATACATGTACAGTTTCTTCAACAGACACAGGCATTTCAAATTCCATGCTTCTAAACTACTAGGGCTCCATATAATCTATTTTAAAGAACCTTTTTCCTATTATTTCTAACTTTGGTACTAAACTTTTCCAAAAAAATGGTGTTCACTTAATGGTAAAAAGCAGCCTGGTTTTTCCATGAAAACCCAGGTACATACTCAATGAAAGAAACACATACAACGTGTCAGAAATGTAGAAGTGTCTCAACCACACCTCTGCCCTGCCCCTTGTTGTTTTGGTTTTTTTTAAAAAAACATATGATCACATTTTCTCTCTATTTTATCATATTACTGAAAAAATTACTTTTAAAACTTTAGAAGAGTAATCAACTAATATTTTTAGACTAGAAGTTTCTGAAAACATCCCTCTCCCTTGCACTACCTTGGGATCTGACAGCTTTACAGCTCCAAGATTAGTACCCTGATTGCTGTAATGCTGCAGGAAACTTAAAAAACAAACCAACCTCAGATATAGTCAAGTCATTTTATGAACTTTCACATCACACACTCAACTAGAACAACATGCTGCTGGAAAATAAAAATGCTGTCAGTTTTCACAGTTTAGAAGTGGTTGATTATCTTCAAAGCAGTTTATTTTTTTTATGAACTACTGATAAAAAAAAAAAAAATTGGATCAGCCTTGCACTTCATTTTACTACATTTTAAGCTTTTGAAAGAATTGTCTTTGTTCAGTTCACATTTCTGTTCACAAAATGCCTGACTACATACCAGCAGCTGTTACACTTCTCAAATAAGCTAAATTTCATCAAATACGGTTTATGCCAGGATACAGTCTGTGTATTCATATATAACAGAAATTAATTTTTCTAACAGAACTGAAGTTGAAACTCGAGATGGGAAAATGCAAAGTAACATGTATACAGCTAATACCCTGTCCTGGTTTAAGCATCCTTTCTATTTAATAGCTTAACACAATTAACATGCATTTAAAAATGTTAAGACTTGCAAATACAAAGTATGCAGTGTTACTGAATTTTCATATTCACAGCTCATTAAAAACACAGGCAGCCAATGGTCTCTCTGATGTCAAGTGTGCATTTATGAGAATACACAAAGGATTACTTTACACACAAAGTGAAGTAAAGTTGTTTTTACTATGAATAGCTATACTGCTGCTATTCACGACTGTTAAGCTACGTTTAATCACAATGGATTTCAATTTGAAGAAAGAAATGTTAAGCCAGGAAGGAAATCAAGAGCTGCCAGTGATTTTCACCACCTTTCTGTAAGGTAATATTTTTTTTATCCCCAAAAGAAAATAAGAAGCTTAGTTGCAAAGAACTTTTTAAAATTTAAAACATGAATGAACTTCAATATTTAGAACTAAGAGCCTACTCACCGTTCCAAACTGCTTCACATTTTGGGCACATTTCTTGCATATGGTATTAGTTTTGCTAAAGACAAAATTGCATAGAGGTGAATTCAGTGACACACACCTTGAAACTCTTCCCCATGCAATTACTAAAAAACCCACGTGCAAACACAGGCTGTGGTAAACAGTCAGTGGCAGGGGAACAACTCATGAAATGGTTGGGGTTGGAACGGACCCTGAGGATCATGCAGCTCCAGCCCTCCCTGCATGGGCAGGGACACCTCCCACCACACCAGGCTGCTCCAAGCACCATCACACCTGCCCTTGAGCACTTCCAGGGATGGGGCAGCCACAAGTTCCCTGGGAAACCTGCGCCAGTGTCCCACCATCCTCACCGTGAATAATTCCTTCACAATATCTCATCTAAATACACTGAAAACCGTTCCCTCTCGTCCTATCGCTACAAGCCCTTGCAAACCGTCCCTCCCCAGCTTTCCTGCAGCCCCTCCAGCCGCTGGAAGGCTGCCAGGAGCTCTCCCCAGAGCCTCCTCTTCTCCGGAGCTCTCGCACCGTGTCGGTGCGAGGCGCCGGTGCCGGGCACCGGGTCATTTCGCCGCGCCCCGCGTTCCTGCCCTTCTCCTGCTCCTCCCGCGGGCCCCGCGGGGCCTCCGCAGCGCCGCGCACCCCGCCTACCTCTCCTGCTGGAACTCGGAGCGGCAGTAGGTGCACTTGACGATGGGATGGGCGATCCGGCACTCCTGAGGGGAGAAGGGCGGCGTCACCCCAGCGCCACGGAACCCCCGCGCCTCCCGCCGCCCGCCCCGGCAGCCACAGCCCCGGCCGGGGGGGGGGGCCCGTCCCGGCGCCTCAGCCCGCCCTACCTTGCACAGCTGCTGGCCCTGGGAGAGCTCCTCGAAGGGGTAGCGCTGGTGACACTTGGTGCAGGCATAAAGAGCCGGACTGGCCGCCGCGGCCGCCGCCGCCATCCGCGCCGCGGCCGGCGGGGCGGGTCACGGGCGGGCCGAGGGAGGGCAGGAGGGAGGCGCCGGGGCAAGGGCCGGAGCGGCCGCCTGGGCCGCCACCAAGGAGCCGCCCCCGCGCCCGCCGCCCTAGGCCCCGCGCCCCGGGGTCGGTGTCGGCAGCGGCGTCACCCGCGCCCCCCGCCCCGCCCCGCCCCGCGCCCCGCGCCCGCCCGGCCAATCGGCGCCTGGCGCCCGACCCGCCTGCCGACCCCGCCGCCCAATCGCCGCCCACCGCCCTGCCCCGCGCCGGGCGCTGATTGGGCGGCCTCACGGAGACGGCGCCGATTGGGCGGCGCCGGGAGGCTCCGGCGTTGCGATTGGCCGCAGGGGGGGGGCTCACTGGGACAAAGGCCGTCCTCTTCCGCCGCCTGCCCCCGGCGCCTGCGCAGCAGGCGCGGCGTGCCGCGCGCGAACCCCGTGGCCGCTCGCCCCGCCCAGGTCAGGCGATTGCCCCGCCCATTGCCCGTTACTGCCCTTCGACTGGCTGAGACGCGACTGTCTTTCTGCCTGATTGGGTAAACCACATGTCACTCAAACTGAGTCTATGACGAGCGCACGTCCACTTTCGGGGCGGGGCTGGTGTTCCCGCTCCTCCCTTTCCATTGGCTGGCGGGGCTGTCAGTCAAGGGGGCCCTGCTGGGCGCGAACGGCGCGGCTGCCGCTCGTTAAAGGGCCATGCACCGCGCGCGCCCGGGCAGACATGGCGGCGGCGGCGGCAGCGCGGGGTCATCAGCGCTCGGTGAGGGCTCGGCGGCCGCCTCTGCGGGGACGGCGGCTCGGGGGGAAGCCCGTCCGAGGGGTGAAGGCTGGCAGGGCCTTCTCGGGCGTGCGGCGCGGCAGCCCCCGTGCCCGAGGGGGCGGGAGCGCGGCCCTCGCCTGCCCCTCTCCTGCCCCTCGCCGCCTCGGGGCCGCGGGGAGGGGAGAGGGACCCATCCGGGCCGGCCGCGGCGCTCTGGGGCGGCAGCGGGGCACGGGGCCCGGGCGGGCAGCCTGCGCGGCCCCGGCCCGCCCGGAGCAGCGGGGCCGGCGGCAGCTGTGCGAGGTTGTGCCCGTCCGGCGCGCTCACGTGTTCCGTACACGCGATGGAAAAGGAGGCTGATCTTCTGCGCTGTCAGCCCGGCCTCTGCAGAGAGTGCTTGTGAGCGAGAGCGGGTAAAACGTCGTCATCTGGTTTATTTGCAGAAACAGCTTGGGGTTCCGAGCCTGCAAGCCCCGGCCGCAAAGCCACCGCAGCTCCACCGAGCGGCGGGTTGTGCGGCTGCGGGCCGTGCTGGGGCTGCAGGCGGGGAGCCCGGGTTGGCTCCTCGCGTTCCTCTCGAGGCGCCTGCTGAGCAGCAGCGGCCCCGGCTCTGCTGGGCACGGGTGACACGAGGAGATGTTCTGGCTGCCGGGCTGGGCTGCCGGCAGGGGGGTCTCTGGTGTGACGTCTTGGCTTGTTGTTTGTCGCTCTCTGAAGTCGAGGGAGGGCTTTTGGTTCCGCTTTTTCTCTCCGTGAGCAGCTGTGTCTCTGCTCTGGAGGCGTGCAGATGGTGGAACAGATGCAGTGAGGGTGTGCAAGACGCATCGTGTGAGGGAGGATTCGTGGGCTGAGGGCTCGGTCGCTGCTGGGTGAGCACCCAGCTCGGAGTTCTCTGCTGCTGTGTCTCCTTCTCCTCTGTGATGCAGTCCCCTACTTACACCTGCCCCAGCACAAGTGGTGGCAGCGTGACCTGAGGGCTCCTGTGTCCTTCCTGACTGGTATTTTCTTGCATGTGCAGAAAATGATGTCAGAAAACTAGTTTTAGTCTTAAGTAGACTAGTTTAAGCTGTTTAATTAACTTAGTAAAACAAGGTTTTTGGGAAGAAAGCTGCCCAATGAAGACTTTGTGTGTGTGTTGGAAAAAAGTAAACTTGGCACTTTCCAAACATGGAAAATAGTTGGTTTTAGTACTTCTGGCACACAACAGTAGAAACCTAACAAAAAAACCCCACTGTATTGTTGCCAACATAATTTTTTTCCTCCTGTTTGTTGTAATGGCTTGACTTAGTGAACTTTTTAATGTTTGCAGTTAACTAATTGCTATCTGGATTTGGAGCACTCCTGACTAGGTCTGTATCAGGGAGGCACAGGCAGCACTCACAATGGCCTCTGCCTGATAGGGGCTGTTCCTCCTTCCCTGCCCTCCCAGTAATGCAGTCCTGAGGGACCAGGGCAGGCTGCTTATGGAGATAGTCTCTCCAAAATGGCTTTTTGGGAAGATTGATAGCTGGGCACTTGGATATTTTATGCTTAGTGAACTCAAAACCTGTTTTTTCTGTTTTATTCTCAGTCCCTACATAATTTTCAACCATTTTGGGTTGTTTGTTTGTTGTTGGGTTTTTTGGGGGGAGGGGAGGGGTTATTTTGTGGGTGGGTTTTTGTTTTTTTATCTGAGTGTGAGGACTACTGTGCATCACTTAAAGCATTACCAAACATAATATTTTTTCTCTTAGTATTTATTTCAGTTCTGAGTACCCATATAAGAACTTAAAATACACTCACTCTAATTTAGTCCCTTTTCCCAGTGCTCAAGTGCTAGTACCAAAGGTCATGACTTAGTGCCTTCAGGCTTTCTTGGTGCAGTTATTGCCCAAGAGACTTTCTGAATTTTCCTGCTGCTTTGGTTCTGCAGTTTGTTTATAAATAATTGCTATTTTCCTAGTCAAATTGTGTATGATAACAAGAAAAATGTAGAATTTTTTTTCCTTTTTGTTCCTGAAACATTTGGAATACCACTGAGAGTAAGGGCCTGCTGGGAAGTTACTCATGGTGTGCCTTATTTCTTCAGCAGAGAAGTAACAATGTATTAGAGGGTCATCTTTACCATCTAAATAAGATGATTGATTTGAAAAATGTCCCGCTGCCCCAAGATGAGAATTGATTTTTGAAAACTTCCCATATGAAGTTATGTTGTTTGATTCTGGGCTTTTTTTTCCCCCCACACTATTTAGTCTTTGGGAGCCTCAGGAGGTCACCATATGCTACTGGCATGTGAGTCCATCACTGCATTGTCTTTTCATTGTTCCTTTTTCCATGCATGAGCAGGAAGGTGATAGCAAGGCAGCAGTGCTGTGTTTTGGTAGGTAACAAATGTTCTCAGGCCTGTGAAGGTGTCACGATCCGGTATTCGGATACGTGGCACTTTTTTATTAAAGGTGATCCCGAATGGTGAAATTAAGACGCAAACGAGGTCAGATGTCACACGCACAACAAGCTTTTATTAGAGTAACACAGCAAAGTCCCTAGAGCGGATAGGACAGGGAGGAAAACAGAGACAGAAAAGAAAGGAGAAAGCAGAAATACAGAGGACAGCAAGCAAGAGCATAGTTACCACCACAGTCCAGCGATGTCGTCGGTGGGGAAGTGGTTCCTGGTGGGGAAGTGCTTCCAATGCACCCATAGTGTCCCAGGTTTTTATACAGTTCTTGCCCACTGCACCCCCACTTTTCTCCCTGAATAAGGGAGAAAATCCTGCTATCTTCTCTGTGCTCCTCCGAGATAGCAGGGGGGTAGGTACGGCTCCAGGGCTATGTCCTGCAGATAGTCTTTGTTTGGCTAAATGTTAAGACCAGCCATTTCAAAGAGGAGGTTGAGACAACTGGCACCACAGGATTAGTTTATTGCAGTGGAGTTTCAGTCCTAGGAAGTGGCTTGAGACCAGCACTCTTTGTCTTGTCCTGCTAAGTTGGTGGTTTTCATGAGATATCATATCAAGGCCTGGTTATCACTGTCCCAGCACCAGCTGTAGATCTCCTTTTTTTCTCCAAGCTCAGCATGTCCCACATTAAACTCCCCAGTTCTCAGGTACACATTGCAGGAGGGGAAGCAAAACAGTTGAGTGGGTTGCTGAGACATCTCTCTAGTCCATCAACAAATGTTGTTCAACTCTCAGATGCCACAAGACAGACAACAGATATCCTGAGTGCCAAAGTCCATCACTTATCTCTTGGATTGTTCGAGACAAACACTGTACATTCTGAATGCCACAGAAGGTTACATAGAATCATAGAATCATCAAGGTTGGAAAAGAGCTTCAAGATCATGAAGTCCAACCATCCGCCCTACAACCCCCAACCATTAAACCATCTCCTCAAACACCATGTCCATATGTGTTTTGCCTGTTCCAATGCCTCACCACTCTTCCTGTGAAGAAACTTTTCCTAATGTTTCCAATCTGAACATCCCCTGGTGCAACTTGACCCCATTTCTTCTTGTCCTATCACTAGTCACTAGGGAGAAGAGGCCAACACCTACCACACCACAACCTCCTCTCAGGTAGTTGTAGCGAGCAATGAGCTCTCCCCTCAGCCTCCTCTTCTCCAGGCTGAACAGCCCCAGCTCCCTCAGCCTCTCCTCATAAGGAGACCTGTTCTCCAGACCCCTCATCAGCCTAGTTGCCCTTCTCTGCACCCTCTCCAGCACCTCAGTGTCCTTCCTAAACTGTGATGCCCAAATCTGGCCATGAGCTGGGCTCACTACCATTAGGTATTACTGGTGCACTTAGCTCCTTGTGTGACTGCTAATCTTCTGCCTGTGTGATTATGAGGCTTTAGTGTGGCTGAAGGAAGGAAAGACTAAAGGGAGTGCCCAGAAAGAGAGGGATTTAGTAAGCAGATGTAGCCTAGGTGAAATTCAGAACAGATTTTGATATGGCTTTTCTATGTTTCACGAGTTTTCTAAGCATGACAATGTGATGCTCCTCATGAGAGTTTCCAAGAACAGAAACATGCTTGAATAATTTTTAATTACTTGAAAGAAAGCAAGGACAACAACAAAGAATTGGTGAGATATTTGAGTCTGGTATTTATGATGTAAAATTCTGTGATGCTTTTTCGTAAACTTTATCAATTTTTACTCAGATTTGTTTAGAAGTTGCTGTTCTGAAACAGAATATAAAAAAGCCTTTTTCTTAAAAATATGATTGATAGGAAGTGATTATTTAGACTGAAGCGAAGAACAATTGCCTATACAATAGACAATATCTGGGCACAATTTTTCAGTACTGATTTCAAGCAGATACCTGTAGTGACTATTACATTATTCCAATCGGTGTCTGTACCCTGCATCCAAGTGACATTTAGAGACATGCAGCTGTTCAAAATCCCAAATTTGTTTTTCTTTCTGTAACTTGGTGTTCCAGTGTTTGAGTATGCTAGCTTTTTCTTTCAGTTAGTTTGCTGTTGGCCAGAGAAGTGTTACTTACACCAGTAAAAGACAAAAAAAGAAACCCTGTAGCTTGGGGTTTTTAATGTAATTATTTTTAATTCACAGACAAGATTTTACAGGTGGAAAATAAAGGTGAAGGAAAACTCTCATGCTGGTAGCCCCTATGTTGATTTCAAATTTATTCCCCCCCCCCCCCTTTTTTTTTTTTACTGTCTCATGGGCTACCTTTGATTTGAATTAAGAGAAGATAGAAATAGCAGATTGATATTTGAATCAATAGTTCCTGTTGTTTGGGCTGCTGAGGCTTATGCTGCTGCTGGTATTATGTTGCCTGCTGCTGCATAAAATACTCTGTATTGCTTTGTTCCTTTTTTACTTTATTATTTTGTCTTATTCATTATTATTCTTGAGGAGAAGGACTTGAGGGTGTTGGTTGATGAAAAGCTCAACATGAGCTGGCAATGTGCAATCTCAGCCCAGAGAGCCAATCATGTCCTGGGCTGTATCAAAAGAAGTGTGGCCAGTAGGTCAAGGGAGGTGATTCTGTGCCTCTGCTTTACTAAGACTCCACCAGGAGTACTATGTCCAGTTCTGTACCTTCCAGCATAAGAAGGACATGGAGCTCCTGGAGAAGGTCCAGAGGAGGGCCATGAAGATGATCAGAGGGGTGTAGCACCTCTGCTATGAAGACAGGCTGAAAGAGTTGGGGCTGTTCAGCTTGGAGAAGAGAAGGCTCCAGGGAGACCTTATAGCACCTTCCAGAACCTGAAGGAGGCCTGGAGGAAAGCTTGGGAGGGACTTTTTACAAGGGCTTGTAGAGATAGAATGAGGGGTAAGGGCTCTAAACTGGAACAGTGGAGATTTATGTTAGACATTAGGAAGAAATTCTTCATTGTGAGGATGGTGAGACACTAGCACAGATTCCTCAGGGAAACTGTGGATGCCTTATCCCTGAAAGTGTTCAAGGGCAGGTTGGATGGGGCTTGGATCAACCTGATCTAGTGGGAGGTGTCCCTGCCCATGGCATGGGGATTGGAACTAGATGATGTTTAAGGTCCCTTCCAACTCAAACCATTGTATGATGATTCTGTGTTCAGCAGTTAAGCAGTTAAGTTCCTGCAGTAGTGAGGTTTAGGTCTTGGTGTTAGCACCTGGCAGGCTTTCATTTGGTTTCAGCATGGTCTACAAAGTTAGACCAGTATGGCTGCTGAGCCACATGCATATATATACATAAAATATATATACACATCCATAAAATGGGTGCGTGCACACAGAATATTTTTGTTACTATGTTCTTAATTAGGGATGAGTGTTCTAATTGGCTTTCTGTGATACCAGAAATTCTTGTGCAAACGCAGTTATTCCAGGAGAAGCACTTACATTGTGTAGGAAAAACACAAAGTGCAGTGCATTCATAAAAGTGTGCTGAGAAACACTGAAAAATGAATCACTTTGTTTAGCAGAGGAAATTAGCTTTGTATAGTCTTTAAGTAACTTGAGAATTTTCTTAGATTTCTTCCCCCCGTATTGTTTTTATTCCTCATAAGGCATTGTGGGCTGTCATATAATTTGCACAGGGTTTAATGGTAACCCCACTGCAAAGCATGTGCACAGCAGGATGGTGGTCACCTCTGGTTGTTGCAACATCCAGAACATGGCAACATTTGGAAAGCTGATGTAGCCTGGTGGGAAATCCATGGTCTCTGTGGCAGTGTTTTTGAGAGCAGTTTCAAGCTGATCTAACAGCACTCTGTTGCTTGGAGGCAGAGGTACCTTCCTGGCCATGATCTGCAGCTGCTTTTCTTGTGCTGATGCCACTAATCAATTGTAGCATAAAGTCATCTAGGTGTGTCTGCTGGAGAGGTGCAGCCTATTCATGGAAGGATAGGAAAGATGAATTAAAGCCAGTGGAAAAGAGGGGTTGGATCTATGCAGCTGGGAGGGTGAGGTGAAGAGGGAGCATGTCTCCTGCCCCATCTCCAGTCAGATAGGTATTATTACATGAGAGGACTGGATGTGAAACTGTGGTCCTGGGTGTGCATTATCAGGTTTGGCCACCTTAGTACAGTTTCTTGTAAGCAGTCAGTATAATCAGTAGTTAAGAAGGTGGCTGTTCCCCAGCTGGTATATTATATTGACTGGCCTATTGCCTTCTCACAATAAGCAGGGGACAGTGTAAGTAAATAGAAAACAGCAGTGGAATTCAGGAACTAGCATGGAAAAGAGATTTTCTTTCTGTTACTGTTTAGTGAAGCGGAGTTGGATACAAAAATGACACAGCCTGAGGCTGTAAGGAAGGAAATGCAGCTTTTGAAATGTCAGTCTCCTGCAGCAATACTCCACACCATCTAATTGGATCATCTTTTTTTGTTGTTGTTGCAAACAGAAACCAATGTGCTGAATAACAGTTGTGTTTTGTTTTCAGGATGATCTACACAAAACTCATAACTCAACAACCACAGATGGACTCTCTGCGACTTCGTATATAGAGTATCCAAAGCACAAGCCATTTATTAATTCGGATTTGCTGCGCTCCCCACGGAAACCAGTAATTCCATATCCTGAAAGCAACAGCAGAGGTAACAGTGCAGCAAAGTTGTTTCCTCAGCTGTTTCCAAGTCATGTGGTGAAATACTGTGTCTCTACATCTACAAAGGTTGCAGTCTTTTTATTCTTTTATCACTTCCCAGTGATGTGCAGGTCATCTGTTTTGTAGGTCCTTTCCACTTCTGCTTCTGAAGAATATCTAGTGAAAAAGGTCATCTTACAGCTGAAGAAAGATTCTCCTCTTTAGTAGCAGAGAGCTATAAAATTGGCTGAATACTTTGTGAAGTTGTACAGACTTGTTTTCTTTGCTGTTTCTCCAGTCCTCCTCTCCCTCAATCTTTACTCTTCTGAGTTCATAGCTGAGTTTTAAATAGAGTATTTAGTCTCCAAAATGGTTTGGAGCAAAGGAAGAGGTTTGCTGCTGCAATAGGAAGGCTTGTCATGGACAAAGGGTGTAGTGAGAATTTTTCTTGTATCAGTGAATACTTAGAGCATGCAGAAAGAGTATTACACAGCGTAGCGCTGAACAGAGATCACAATACCCAAAAGGCTCGAGGGCGTTTTACTCCCATTTATTCTTCCTTCTTTCTAGGCAGTTCCTTCTCTCTCCTTTCCAACTCTGGTCTTGGTGTTCATCTCCAGATAAACAGATTTCTCTTGCCTGACCCGACATGAACAAAAACATTCTTGGTTAGTTTTCTGTTGTTTTAGCGAATTGGTTTGTCATGCAATGAGACATGCTCCAGAGCTGCCTTGGGGTAAGTACAAGAGGCAGCAAGGGGAGTTAAGAGGCTAGAGCAGGACCAGTCCTTTGATGCAAGCTGTTTGGCTCACGGTCACTGCAAAAATACTCCCTTAACACTGGAGTTGCCTGGAGGTTAAGGGTATGAAAAAAATTACTTATTTTCCTTACAGGGAGAAAAATGAGAAGTATTTAGGATGAATCCTAACATTACCTGAACTAAGTAAAAAGAACCCAGCATGATGTGCTCAAGTGCCTGTTCCAAGAACATAATTCATGTCTGAATTACTAGTCTTATCATAGAATCATGGAATGGTTTGGATTGGAAGGAGCCTTAAAGATCATCTAGATGAGGTTGCTCAGGGTCCCATGCAACCTGGCCTTGAACGCTTCCAGGGAGGGGAAGTGTTCCCTGGGCAAGCTGTGCCAATGTCTTGCCACCCTCCCAGTCAAGAATTGCTTCACAATATCTAATCTAAATCTCCCATCTTTCACCTTTAAACTCTTACCTCTCATGTTAACTAGTAGATGAAATCTGAATTCTTGAAGCACTATTAAAAATGCGGTATATGCTGTCATAGCCTCAACACCATCAGTTCTGAGAGGACTGTTGACTCAAAACCAAAGGAACCTTGTGGCAGATGAAAGAGTGAATGTGCAGGAAAGAGCTTCCTTGTGAATTACTAATGCAGGCATATTCTTGTACATTGTGTTGCATGTTGCATTAGTGACAAACTTTTGATTTCCAGGTTTTATTTGGCAACTTTTTTCAGTCGACTTTGAAATAAGTACAGGTAGAGGAAGACAATCCGATAAATTATATCCCTTTTTTAAAAGTATGAAATGTGTTAATATAAAAAAGTGTTTAAATATTAATATGTACTCCAAATTAAATCCAACAGACAGATGATCCAATATCTTACTCTTTTTGCAAATGTTTTAAAAGGGCAAAAATGTTCTGGAGTGTATATTTTAGTAATATTAAATATACAGGAATTAACTTCAGATGGGGAAGTAGATTTGGTTGTTCCTGGGGGTTCTTACAGCTCCTCTTGCACCCTAATTTAAAAAAATAATCATACGTAAAAGCCCATCAATTGAGTATAGTATATTCTGCCTATTTTGGTTTGAACTTGTTTGTGGTGTGTGTGCACCAGTCTCAGCTACACAGTTGGTTTTTGGTGCTCAAACAAATACTCAGTCCCAACATTGCTGTACTCATGCATTCAGTAGTAAAGGTGTGGGTTTAAGCACAAAGGTGTGGGTTAATGTGACCTTACAGATTAATCTGCTATATGAGCTGCCTGTACAGTTGTTCCTGTGTTTTACTTCAACAGGACTATGTATGAAAAAGGATTTATCCTTATGGTTTCCTTTCCAAAATTAAACAATACCTAAGAGGGTTAATACATCAGATTGCCAGCAGATGGTCTAATTGCAAGGTGATGTGTTGTATTACAACTGCTTTTCTTTTTGTGGTGATGAATATGTAAAGGTTTTGTTGAGTAATTGTTAAAGCAGGGAATGGAACAGAGAGAAAGTTGTTCACCTGAAAGGAGATGCGTGTCTCAGTGTAAGGGGGAAGAAGAGAACAGAAGGGCAAAAATTGAAGAATCAAAAAAGAGCTGCCACTTAGAGAAATAAATGTTTTAATAGCCTGTCCAATAGCTAACCTTCTTTCTGCTTCATGACCATTTATAGGAACATTTTGTTTATTTGCTGTGATAGCATGCACTTGTAGAGGAATAAATATAGAGGATTGCCACTGTTTTAAGTATCTAGTTGTGATCTTTCATTTCCTTTCGATAGTCAGAAGATGTGCTGTTTGCACTTAATCTACAGGATATTTACATGCCTTCTTCTGGGAAATGGATGCATCTTTCCCAAATGTTTCAGGTGAAGGTGTGCACCAAACGCATCTGCTTGTTTGAGACTAGTTTTAGATTCAGTTATGGTTTAAAGGGAAGTGAGTTTTAATTCCTGGACAGAGTTTTGAATGCTGGTAAGGAGCATTCTGACTTTCTTACATAGCATGCTTTTATAAAAACGTTTTTACTTCAATGTTATCTTGAATGGTGATTTAATGGTATCTAACCAAAGGTACTTGTTCAATTACAGCAATATTTTCTGCTCTGAAGAATCTTCAGGAAAAAATTCGTCAACTGGAGTTGGAACGGCTTCAGGCAGAGGAGAATGTGAAACACCTCAGCAGAGAAACAGCAGACTATAAAAAAGTGCTACGTGAACAAATGCAACACAAAGAGCTTGACAGGACTGAAGTGTCAAAGAAAAATCAAGGTTGTTTGCAAACCTTATATAGATTCTACAGAGCACTGATGTGGATGAAACTTGAGTTTTATCAATGCCTAAAACTTTTTTAATTTACTTTGTTCAGCATCTTTTACTTTGCAACGGCACGTGGAGCTATGAAGAAATAATTTTAAAGGCATACTTTATTTTAAAGATTTGCATGTGTTCTTCATCAGTGGCTTTAGATGGTCCTTTTCATGTTTGTTTTGGAATTGTCCTGAAAACATTAAAAAAAGTATCTCTGAAACAAGCAGAGAATGATTTCGCTTTTCTGCCTTGTGTTGTCTTCAGAACTGGCTTCTCAACTGGCAGCTGCTGAGACTCGGTGCAGCCTTCTAGAGAAACAGCTGGACTACATGAGAAAAATGATCCAGCATGCTGAAAGTGAGAAGTCGCATCTCCTGGAGAAACAGGTGTGTTCTTAAGATTATCTTGAGGTTCAATCACAAAGCTATGTCCTGATTTTTCATACTTACTGTAATTTTAATAACTTTAAATTGTGGATGTCTTTCAGCTGGCCTTTCAATACCTAGGTGTGGATGATTTTTGTACTTAGGTTTCCCAGTCTTATCAGGACCCTGGTGTTTTCTGTCTCTGTGCACCTATTGCTAGGGCAGTATCATAGACTCTGATATTGAGAAGAATTGTTTGCTTCTGTGTGACTGGCTTACTGCAGTAGCTCATGCTTAGCACACAGTGTGGTGTCCCATGTGCCACTGGAAAAAAAAGTTCCCTTTTCTGTTTAAAAATCTTCAGATCTTGTGAGACTTTCTTTGCTAGTGTTAGTTTTGCTAAACTAGGGCTGAAATACTGATTCTGTAGAATTAATAGTGAGGTTTGTTACCCACCATCACTGGCTGTGAGATTTGCCCATTCTCTAAAATGAGCTTGAATTTTGTTTTATAGGAGTATGGCTTACCTAGAGCTCTGTGTTCATTGGCCTCTGTTGCTGCCCCATTTCACTCTATTAAATATTTACTGAAGAAAAAAAAATTAAGACAGCTGTCTCTTAATAGCTGGGTAATGCGGGGTTTTTACCACGCTGAGTTTGGAGGGAGGAGAAACTGCAGAACTCTCTCTAATCTGAATCTCCCCAGCATTGGTGGACCAGTGGTGCGGTTGCTCCCTGATGGTAGCACCATCTAAAGTCACAGAGGAAGTAGCAGTTCCTTTGGACAGCTTGTGGGTCTGCTTTGTGCTTCAGGCATAACCCTACTGCATAGGGTCTTGTTTTATTGTGCTTATAATTGTCTTGCTTTTCTCCTCTTCCTTCAAGGGTTCGTTGGAGAGAGATCGGCTTCTTGATCAATCACATGTTCAGTTGAAGTTGGAAAAGCTGGATATGCTGGAGAAAGAGTACAGCAGACTCACTGCGATGCAGTCCGTAGCAGAGGTCTGTCATTTGTACCTAGTATTATACCAGATTTATGTTTATTGTAATCAGCACTTTATAGCTCTATGTCAATAATAGAGCTGAGCAAAACTTTATGCTGTAGAGAAAGGCAGCAACTAAAAACCTTTTTGAAGCTGAAGTCTTGTAAAAACTTGCAGTCATTGCTGGAAGACTACACAGCCAGGCAGGCTTTTGGTCACTATGCTTTGTTTAACTTTAATGGCATCTGTTGGTGATCCTCTTTCGTGGTCAGTTGGTGTGTAGGCAGGCAGGATTGCAGGTGTTCCTAAGCTCCCAGCTTCTCAGTTGCCTTGCATGCTACCAAATGCCAGCAGTTGTATTTTGTTATGACCCAGATTTGGCATGACTTGTGTTGGTTTGGTGTGCTTGCTCTTTCTTTTAGCCTCATCTTCCTCCTTATGAAACACAATTATTACTAGTTAGTTTGTGTGCAGGATTCTGGAGTCTGGCATTGATAGCCCTTTAGCACTGGTAGGCTAAACCCACTGTCAGTGTGTTTGAGCCAGTCTGCCTCTTCAGGATTCCTTTTGATTTGATAGCTTTTAAAAGTTCTAAAGTGATTGTGTTTGTTCGTACTCTTTCTGTGTACCATCTGTGGTGTTGTCTTCTGAAGTCTGGTTCATATGTCTCTTTCTGCTGCTGTAGATAGACCACAAAGCTCTGAAGCATGGGAACTGCAGAGGGCTTAACCAGGGAGTGGCTTTCACCTGCAAATTTATCTCCCACCTCTCCAAGAAGGAGCAGACAGTACGTGATTAGATAGTGAAATTGAGGACAGCTCTGGAGTCTGTCAAAATTGTAGGTTTGTCATCTGCACACCAGCCCTTACCAGGCGCTGAAACAAGGTATTTTTTCCAGGAGTATGTAAGGAGGTGTTTGATAGTACATCTTTAGCTAGCTGAGCTGTTGCAGGACCTTTAGATGCTTCATCTCTTCCTGGAAGCCCCTGATCCCAAGACAGCTATAACAAGCTCTTTAAGTCTTGACGCCCCATTGTGGTGAGCTGCAGTAGTGGGGTACAAGAGCCCCTATTGTTTACTTGAGTCAAATGCTTGCAAAGAGAGTTGAGTGTCTCCTGGGCCTTGTTCACTGAAAGCAACAGTAGATTCCTCCAGAGTCAGAGCTGAAATAACTGGTTCAGCTACTGGAATTCCTTTTTAAAGGGCTTGTACCAAGTTCTTGACTGGTAGCAGCTGGAGTTTGGTGGGGCTGAGTTGTTAGTCTTTTTGTGCCAGAGTTGTGAAAATAATTTCAGCCTAGTTGTGTTGTATTGTTGGTTGGTTTGTTGTTTTTTTTTCTGAATCAAATTAGTTGTCTTTGATGTATTTAGAAATTAGTAGCTGTCCCTATTGAATCTGGTTTAGTGGAATTGGGTGTTAAATTCACACTTTTTTTTTTTAAATCAATTATAGGAACTGAGGGAGACCTGGGTTTAGTCATGACTGAAGATCATTTTCCTTGTAGCCATTGTGTTGTCAGGAGCCACTTTCTGATCAACATGTCACTCTGCCTCTGTGCTCACAGGCTGTTTCTATGTGAGCATCCATGTGCTGTTACCTTGTAGTCCCAAAAGGGTGACTGCACACTTTGCTCAAAACAGTTGCATCTGTCTCTGATCTCTGGTTTAGTTGTGGCAAGACCACAGGAACACTTGCAAGTTTAATTTGAAGCAAGAAATAGCTAAGAAATATTATTTCCATACATGATGTGCTGAAATGGATGGAAAGTGGTGAGGTGACTGATCATGAGTGAGCAATGATTTAATTGCCTCTGATTTCAGGCACTGCCAGAGCACAAGTTGTGTGGGTCTTACCAAGAGCATTCAATCTCTGCAGAGCCACTACCTGGCCCTGTGAGTATTACCTTCAGTCAATTTGCCAATGTTAATATTGGCTGTAGAAAGGACATGCTGAGACTCTCATTCATGTGAAGTGTTCATAGTTGGGAGCACTTGCCTCAAAACCATTTTCTCCTGTATGTTTACTGCAACTGCAGCTTTTACTGCAGTGCATGTCTGAAAGGATCTGAACATGTCTATGTCTGAGGATGGAGTTAGGGGATAGGGTTGTACCTTAGAAGTGCAGTTTGGGCTTTGGTCTTGCATGTTGCCAGGTGGCCAGAACTTCAATGTATGTATAGATTACATGTTTTGAAGAACCATAATTGTTAGTAATTGGTATATTAATGCTAACAGTAAGACTTAATAAAACCCTGCCATTCTGTGAACAACAGAAGGGATGAATCCTCACATCCTGATGTGGCTCTACACTACCTACACGGGTAGTCTCTCCTCTGTCCTTTAAATGCCAGGTGGTGAGAAGCAACACCTGCCCTGTTCCAGCTAGGTATATGCTGGCTGCTCAGCTGTCAAGCCAGATGCTAATTTGCACCTAGAAACATTTAGTCTGTGGTGGAACTAATTTGTCCCAGCAGCCAGTTTTTCTGAAATGTGGGTGTTTTGTGCCTTTGAGGTCTCATACTTTTTTTGTCTTCTTTGGTTAAAGTTGTTTGAGGGATGGGACGCCATCCAGAGGGACCTAGACAAGCTCAAGAGGTGGGCCCATGTGAACTTCACAAAGTTCAACAAAGGCCCAGTGCAAGGTCCTGCACCTGAGCAAGGGTGATTCCTACTATCAATACAGGATGGGGGATGAATGGATTGTGAGCAGCCCTGAAGAGAAGGACTTGGAGAGTACTCATGGATGAAAAATTGGACATGTGCTGGCAATGTGCACTTGCAACCCAGAAAGCCAACTGTGTCCTGGGCTGGGAGGGAGGGTGATTCTGCCCCTTTGCTCTGGTGAGACCCCACTTGGGGACCTATGTCCAGTTCTGGGGTCCCCAACACAAGAAGGACATGAAGCTGTTGGAGCGACTCCAGAGGAGAGCCACAAAGGGGGTCAGAAGGCTGGAGCATCTCTCATATGAAGACAGTCTGAGGGAGTTAGGGTTGTTCAGCATGGAGATGGCTCTGAGGAGACCTTATTGCAGCCTTTCAGTAGTTAAAGGGGACTTGTAGGAAGGATGGGGACAAACTTTTTGTCAGGGCCTGTAGTGATAGGATAAGGGGTAAAGGTTTTAGTCTAAAAGAAGGTGGATTCAGACTAGATATAAAGAGGAAACTTTCTACAGTGAGGGTGGTGGAACACTGGGACAAGTTGCCCAGAAAGCTGGTAGATGCCTCATCCCTGAAAACACTCAAGATCAGCCTGGATGATCTAGTTTAAGATGTTCTTTTTTATCGCAGGGGGGTTTGGACTAGATGACCTTTGAAGGTCTCTCCCAACCCAAACCATTCTGTTGAGGTGATTGCATGAAACTTTATTTCCCTTAGAGAAGAATCAAAAATAGACATTGATATATTTATAGATTTTCATTGAATTTTTTTTCTGCAGCTAATGGTGACTGAGCAGATGTTTTGGGCAGCCTAGTGCTGACCTGCAGGGTCATGCTACCTTACATGAGCTGGCCCTCTGGCCTCTCCCTCTCAGTAACACACCAGTAATTCACATAGTACTTTCTTCTATAAGCAAGAAAAAAAAAAATTGTTTTGGGAATGTAACTTGGACAGATCATTTCTAATAGTCTACCACTGATGACACAGTCACATACGCTCTCTTTGTGCAGTTTGAGCTGCACACTGCAGCTAAAGAGCTGGCTGGGTGAATACTCATTCATTTCAGTATAAAAGCATTGGTTCATCCTCATAGAATCATCATCATAGAATCACAGAATGGTTTGGGTTGGAAGGGGACCTTAAAGATCCTCTAGTTCCAACCCCCCTGCATGGGCAGGGACACCTCCTGTTAGATCAGGTTGTTCAGGGCCCCTTCCAACCTGGCCTTCAACACTTCAGTTCAAACAAGATTTTGCTGCGGTATTTTCTTATTAAAAATTCTGTCCTATTTAGCAGGTTAAACAAAGATCTTTGTGAGATTGACCACCTGGAAATCAAGAATTGTGACACATACTGAGCAGGGCATAAGATGATTTTAAGTTACATGGAATGTATCTGATTGAATGAAGAAAAAAAAAAATAGTCAAAAGGGATCTTTTATTCCAGCAGAAAAAGTTGGTTCCTTTATACAGTGCCTTTGTCCTCCATGTTTATCCAGGGGTTTGCCTTTTAACACCTTTGTATAAGAACTGGTTACATTAATCTTGCAGTTAATGCTTAAGGAAAGCAGAATTGAAATATTTACTGTCTTAGTGTAGTGGGTTTATCAACAGAAATGGGCAAATATAGCTGTTAATTTGCATTGCATGCTTTTCTGCCTGGAGTAGTGGCTCAGTGAATAATCAGTCTTTGGGAGAAAAGAAGGGAAGTTGGTTTTGTTCCTGGAGCTCTGGATCATTTTTTCATTCTGCTGTATAAAATCAGAAAGTTACTAAATAACTTGGGAGCTTATGTAAGTGTATGTTGCTTAAACAAGGTTTTCATCTTGTTGGAGGATTTACAGAGAAATATCTGCCTTTCCCCTTAACTTTCCTTTGATAAGGACTTTCAGAAGAGTTCTTGCATCTTTTTTCCATAAAAAGGTGAAATCACTTCAGTTTTGCTTACAGATAACTATTTCAGAGGCATCATATCAACTTTCTTTCGTCTTCTTTATCGGGAAAGTGTTTAGATGTTCAAAAGTTCCTCTCTTCCAAGAGTTTCAGTTCCAGATATTAGCAAAAATACTTCTTAATGGTCTAAATAAGGCAAGGCTTCTCTCAGCTTGTAATGATACATGATATACCTTTGTTAGCCCTTTTATAGTACAAAATCTTTCAGGATAAAGTTCACAAACCAATCTACTTCCCAGGGGTTTCTTTGAACTGAAGAGAAAGAAAGCCTTGTTTATTGCTGTCCCTGTAGGCTATGGCTTGGAAGTAAAAATCGAAAAATCAATTCAGTTTTAAGCACAAACACTTAGCTGCTGCATTTGTGCCTATGCAGGAAGAATGTCAGCAATTGTTCTAATGCTGCAGTCTTCACTTAGCTTGCAGTTGTTAGTTGAACTCACTCACTTTTGCTCAGGGTCTTAGTATTGTAGGCTATGGGAAGAAAATAATAGTTTCATTATTAATGCTATTCTTTTTATTCAACTTTGACCAGAAAAAAATGAAGAAGCTGGAACAGAAGCTGCAGGAGGAAGAACACGCGAGGAAGCTGGTTCAGGAAAAAGCAGCTGAGGTAACCAACAGGAAATTTCTTTTGTACTGGTATGCACTGTAATTATCTCTTCCTTTCCATCAGCTTCTCAACTAAGCTTGCTGAAAGTGCCTCCCATATACAGAATAATGAACAACTTGAAAACTTGTTTTATTCTTGATAGGTTGTTTTTTTTCTCATCTGTTTGGAGAACCAAATATTCTGAAGTCCTCTGACCTTTCTAGAAACCTTTTTCTAACAGCTCCTGTGCACTTAAGTTTGATTTATTTAATAGAAGGAGCTAGTTGGAAAAGGAGACTAATTCATAGTTGAAGTTATATGAAGCTCTCTGCTTTAAACAGATAAAGGACAAAAAGTGTGTTCCCTTGTTCATAATTGTAACTAGAAATACTATAGAAGGAGGAAAAAAAAGACTATATACTATGGTTATAAGCCCATAAGGACACTGGTTTTCTCCTGACCTTAAAGGATTGTGTTCATTTAATGTTCGTTCTATGCTGAAGAAGTTTGTAGATGATGTATTAGTCTTAGCCATGATGCTGGGATGGGGAGAAGGGTGTCTCAAATTAATCATGAATAATTGTTCTCTGAATGCTTCTAGCTGAGATTGCTAAAGCCAATGTTATAGCTTTTATAGTTAATTTCACAACTAAGTAACAAGTTTAAGTGACAGATTTATAGCATGCAGCTGGCCTCTTCTACTAGCTTAACCCCTTAAGGACTCTCCACAAGCTTCCTCTTGGAAGAACAGCAAAGTGTATAGAGCTCACCGTTAACAGTGAGAATCTTAACTACTCCAATGGATGCCTTGGAGCTGGTTTTTTTGGGTTTTTTATTGTCAGATTTAATAGAACAGAAGGACTGTCTGTTAACTCTGTGCCACAGGATCAATTGAGCAGGGTTGGATGGCCTGACTTCCCTAATACTTTGCCAGGTGTAAAGCATGGCTGATGTTTCAGCACTTGCCTGCATCAGAGTAATGCAGGAAGACTAATTCTCTGACATACCAGGATTAGTGATGCACAGTGCTACTAGAGGAAGTATTCTTATTTCATGTTTAAATTGACCTTGGACTGCAGAAGCATCATAAAACCTTGCAGCCCTTGCTTTCAGAGAGCCTGTATTTTCAAAATTGTTGTTATGCAATTCTTAGCTTCTATTAATACAATTCCAGTAATTCCCCTTCATTCACTTAATTGAAGCTTCAGATGGGCCTGGAAACCAACAGACGACTGATTGAAGCAGCATCACCGTTGCTGTCTCCAAATGCAAGAAAACCCAGGAAGAGAAATAAGCATCCAGAGAAGGTAACATGGGGGAAGAGAAGGGCAGTTACTGAGGAGTAAAATAAGGGTGCATGCATGCAATCAGGAAGGTAGGTTGCCTGTTTCATTGCAAAGCAGAGGGAAAATGGATTTGCTGTACTGTAATCTTTGAAAAACATTTCTCTCTTCTTCCCTCCAGAAATGCTCTCGTTCAAGCCATGTCATTACGCAGCCCCATTACAGACTGTGTCTGGGTGATGTACCCTTTGTAGCTGGGAAGGTGAGCCTGCTAAATTCCAAAGCTTAATGCTCAGTAGCTGCAGCTCCTTAGGTGGCTTTGCCTTGGTGCACTCCTGACACCCAGTGGTCACATCATTTAATTTGCTTTGATTTCCAGTTTGTCTCAAAAGGCTGAGTATCAATAACTTGCTGCAGTGGTGCTTCCAGAAAATGGGTCCTCTCTGTGCTGCTAGTCAAGGTGTTCTTGTTAGTGCATATTCATTCAAACAAAAAATAGATTATTGGCAGCAAATAAAACGTGTTATTGTTCTTAAATATTCTTTAGTATCCTCAATTAGGTTGTTATTTAAATGCCATTTAAAAGAAGTCTCTTTTACTTCCAGTCTACCAGTCCCAGTCATTCCGTTGGCGCCAATGTGCAACACGTCTTACACCTGATGAAACAACACACTAAAGCTTTTTGTAACAGTCGGGTGGTAAATGATATACCAGTAGCAAAACATGTCAGCACTGCTTATCCTGCCAGCAAAAGCAGAAAGTCATCTTTGCCAAAGTCATCTTCTTCATCCCAGGAGGAGCTCTCAGAAGTGCTCATGACTTTACAGGATGAATTTGGGCACATGAGTTTGTGAGTTTGGCCTATTTTCCTTTGCAGATTATGAATGTAGATGCTTTGTAGTTTTGCCTTTTGCTTTAAAGTTAGAGGTTATTTTCTGAGGGGTTTTGGCAAGTCTCTGGTGTGTAATTTCTCTTTCTATTGGCTGCAAAGTCTGTCAAAAACTGTAGTAAAAGATAAATTCTGACAATCTGGACTGCATGCCTGTTATATGCAGCAGTACCAAATCTATGAGGGGTCAGAGAGAAGTGTGGTAACAGCCCCTGATGCAATGGACAGTACACCATTAAAGGACAGCTGTACTGGTGATTTGTCTTGTCCTGGTTAAGAGAACACAAATTGTTGCCCTGCTGCGTGCTGACATCATGCCTTCAAGGGGTATTTGGTAGTTTTGAATGTGTGAAGCTACTCATGTTTTTGAAACCTAATGCTGCAGGAGACTGCTACCAGGATGTGTATTGATGCCACTAGCCAGCAAAACTGTGCTTGCTGGTTTGTTGTGGCATGCTGAACATGTCTGGCTGCTGATGCTATGGCTTCCTAGAAGTGTTATTTCTGAACTGGGTGTACAAGGACTAGAAGCCAAGGGAGTCTGGTGCAAAGTTTGTTCTGTCTGAATTCCATGCTAGTGATCACCAACAGCTGTCAAAGCTCGTCCAGGAAGCCCCAACTGCAGCGGTGAGGGAAGATCTGGAGAGGGAACTTGAGGAACTGGTGGGCAAGATGGAAGCAAAGGCAGACCAGATCAACAAAGTCCGCAGGCATCGGTCACAGGTAAGTTGCTTTTGACTGCATTCATGCAGCTGTAGAGTTGCAACCTTAAGGAGTTTTTTATGTTACCTCCTAATCTAGCAGTAATTGAATACAGAAATAACTACGGCAGAGCAGCAGTGCCCAGCTTTAGCTTTCAGGTCCCAAAGATATTCTGCATACCTGCAGCTTTCTATCGCAGTATTTCTGCAGGAGTATCTTTTCTGTCTTGCTTTGTCACCCTTGTGCCCACTCTTTGTCCTGTCCTGGGCTGAGCTTTCACACTTGTTCTTGCACTGCATTCTACGTTCCTTTCATCCCAAAATGGGGAAAAGATCATTCACTGTACAGCAGCAAATCCCACAGCTGCTGAATTCTGTAAGCACCACGCGAGCTGGTTGAGCAGTACACAAGCTGAGAAACAGCATTTAGGGCTGAAAGGTGTGAATCCACTTCCTGGGTCCCCCGTGGTCTGACTGGGAGGTATTTCTGGAAAATTATCTAATGTGTTGGGAGATACCTGTGCTCTGATAATCACACTCACTCCTGGCATGTGTCAAACAGCTGTGCTGAACCAAAGCAACCACTTTGCATGAGGTTCTTAGTGAACCAGCTGCACAGATAGTGGGGGAAAGCCCTTGTGAAATGCTGTTCTTCACATGAACTTAGAGTAACCTAAGCTGTATTTAGAGGGAGACTTGGGTGCCCAGGGACTTTCACTGTTGAGCTGAATCTTTTTAACAAGTCCCCTGTGTTTGGAGTAAATGACCTATTTATGCTTTGATTTGCATTTTATAAAATCAGAAATACCTGTTTCAGTTTAAAACAACCTTCAAAATGTTTTGATTATTGTAGCCTGCTCATTCAAAGCTATAACCCCTGTTGAGTCTCTATTTTCTCTATTCTTCATTCATTCTAGTGAAATTCTTCCAAAGAGCTTACCCCCTTGTGTTTAATCTGGTTTACTTCATATGATCTAAGATTCACTCTCATCTGACATAACTTATACACAAAGTCTGTGCTGAGAGCACTGCTGCTGACATCCAGGATGGACACCTGAAGTGCTTTCAACAGAAGCATTACTCGCCTTTGATTTCTTATCATCTTCAGAGGAGCTATTGCAGAGAAGCAGATGTGCAGTAGTTCCCAGTAGTAATGATTCTGCCTATGCTGAGGCTGCTGACTAGCTGTTGACAAAAGTTTTAGGATTCAGCATTTAGGGAATGCTTCCCACTGAAGCTTATTCCAGCTCAGTCCTTGTTGTTGAGTACAGAGTCTTAAAAGCTGTGATTTATGGTGCTGTGTGTGGATACCAGCTCCTTGCTTCGGCTGAGTTTTGGTGTTCTTTTAAAATCTACTGCTCTGACAGTGGCTAGCTATTGAGATCACTAATAAGTATGTAGAAAAAAAAAACATTTTGTGTTGTTTTGGTTTTTGTAATCACTGGATATTAACAGTGACAAATCAACTTTTTGTCATATGTAGCTTTTCTATTCTCTATGAAGATATTTCACCCTAATAGACTTCTTAAGTTTTTAAAGAGAGAACCTAGTAGTTCAGATTATAAGCTGAACATGGTTCTAAAGATGCTAAAATAGAAATGCTGTGTAAGAAAAACCAAATATTATTCAGGGTGACTTGGGAGCATCCATTTGTTTATCTGGGTGAGATGATTGGTGGGGTTCTTCAGACAGCTGAGATACTGCATGACATAAAATGAAACAAGGTCACTGCTTCATGTTTTTTCTTTGGGCTTCTTTTTCAGCTAGAGAGACTTAAGAGAGATTGCAAGTCCAAAAAGACTTCTGGGAAACAAACAAAAGACAGCAGGTTCCCTGTAAGTGAGGTTAAGGTAACAACTACAGTAACCACAAAAGGAAAGAATGCTGGTCCCATCAAAGTGAAACCTGGAGAGAAGAGTCGGAAGAATCTTCAGTTGTTGAGAGACATGCAGACCATACAGACCTCACTGCAGAAAGATGATATCAGCTGGGACTACTAATTGTTCTACAAGCCACGTTCTTGACACCATCTTGGTCAAACTTCCTCATGTTCTGGATATAAAGCAGCTACCTTTCTTGCTGTGTGAAAGAGACTACTGTATGCTAAGTGCACTTTTGAAATACGGGCCCTTAATTCTCCACCCCTGGGTTTGATTGAATATATTATGGTCTAGCTTAAAACATACTCCATTTTTAAGGTAGCCAGCCACTGAATGAAACCATAAGTCTCCACCAGTTTGTGTTATGGTTCCAGCAGCCCCTCAGTTTTCCTTCAGCAGACCAAGCACTGCAGTTATGTGGGTTGGTGTGTGTGAAATGCCAGTGTGTTGAACTGTGTGTTGGGAGACTTTTCCAGATGCATCCTGTTGACAACGATGCCGCAGCCCTGAGTCTCAAGGGCTTTTGTCAGTTCTGTTCTGTGTGCTGGCAGTTACTGAGCGTGCCTAAGGGAGAACAGGTACATCCTTTTAAAGGTGTTCTATGGAGCTTTCCTCAAAAAGCTTTCCTAGCTCTTGTTCTGCTACTTTGCATCACTCAGCATTAATGGCAGTGGAAGTCTGAGTACTCAAAAAAGGAGCAAAATAACTTTCCTGAATTACTTTGCTTGCTGATTGAAGTCTTTTCAAGTCTGAAGAGGGAAATGTTTCTACAGAAATCCTTCTTTATCAAAAAACTGTGTGATAGGGGATAGTATCCCATCTCCTCATCCACAGCTTTGGGTGGTAAAGGAGTGAGACAGACCACAAGGATTTTAAATTGCAAGTGCCTCAATCATGCCATTCAGTCCAGGCATCTTGCTTTTAACTTGAAACGTGCTTTGAGCTATCTGCAATGTAGTGGTGCAATTAATTTTGCACTCTGACTTGCACAGATGAGTAAATGTTATTTATTATGTTAATAATGTAAAGAATTTCCTATTCATAGAATGTATAGAAGACCCAGATTATCCATTTATACAGCTGAAAAACAGCAAAGCCAGCTTGCCTGTTGTCCTGTGGAAAGCTGCACTTCCTCTAAAAACTCCACTGTTTGCTGCAGCATCATGCCCCACCCAGTGTGCTTTGTGATGGGACATCTGGCTGATCAGGGGGCTTAACAGGAGTTGCAGGTAAGGTGGGAGTCAGAGCTGTCCACCCTTGGCTGTACCTGCACAGGCAGGGAACTCTGTAGGGTGAACATGGCAGGAGGAATGTGAGTTTTAGTTACCTGTAGGTGATCCACCCTGCTTGCCTCCATGCATCTGAGGCACGCATCAGGAGCTGTAAACCAGGCCTTGGAGCCATCCCTCTTCACTTATGTTAAGAGATGGGCTCCAGGTAGCTGAGTAACCACTTGGAGAGTAGTTCATCCCAGAGGTTCCTAGAGATGAGTAGCTAAAACTACACTTAGCAGTTTTGCTTGGGAAGGATTTTTTGGGATCATCTTGCTCCAACATGGGTTAACTGACTTCAGCATTATTACCTCAGGCTGTCTTAGATGAGCTGAAGCTGCAGCTCCTTAATGGTGGAGGACATAGGAGTATTGTAGGCTCCCTATCTGCTGCATACACTGAAGGAGGTGCCTGATTTGGAGACAAGCCTACTAGGGGTGAGAGCTTCAAGCAGCAGGCATTGAGTTGTTACCAAATTATCCCAGTGAATTGGGGCTTAACATGAGTTACATTAAAAAAATGTGAATCCTCCTTTTACATAGAAGTTACTGAGCTAATTCACTGTAAAGTGCAGAGATGGTGGGTTTGGTTTTTTTTAATTGTGAAAGTATTTTTGTAATATTGAGCAGCTAAGCACTGTATTTGTATAAATACTGGTCTGTCTAGGATAAGAGAAACTTGTCCAAAACTGAATTTCATTTTTCTATCATTCTAAATTTCAGAGTTTGAACATTAGCAGCTTGCAAAACCACATGCAGAAGAGTAAGACAGATTTGGATCCAACATCCTAAATTTTCAATGCTGTTTTATTTATGTTTGTGTGTCCTACATGTCCTTTGGAGAACCACATAGTTGAAAATAAAAAACACAGGAACTTTACCCATTCATCAGTTTTTATTAGGGTTAAGGAGACCAAACACCCTTCATCAAGGAAAAAAATAAACACACACAGTCAGTTTGCTAATAGAGAATAATGCACTGAACCATCTTACATAGTGATTGTACGTAAGAGCACATCTGCCCTTTAACCTCAAAGCACATCTGGTCCTTCAGAAGGTGTTTTGTGTGGATCTTTTGCACTATTCAACTGTCATGTCTCAGGCCACCCTGTAACAAATGCAGTGATGCTGCACAGCCTGTTGCTGTGAATTTTTTCTGGAAGTACGAGAGACAGATTGCAGCAGAGCAGGCACAAAGGGAGCTTGCAGGGGGGGAAACTGTTACTGCCTCAGAAGGAATGTGGCTTTTGAAAGGCAGTTTCTTATGTGTAAATTGGTCCACTCTTGTACCCTCTCAGCAAATACATCACTGTGATGGAAAAGGCAGAATGAAGCTGTGTGTTGAGGGGTGTAGTGAGCAGGTGACCACAGTATGGGATCTGATCACACAGGAGCAACACAGGAACCCAGACCAAGCAGTGCTCCTCTCCCTTAGCACAGAGATGAGAAGTGGCCTGGAGTAAAGACCCCTGCACACAACTTCCTTTGCTGTAAGCCTTCTCTTCTACCACCCCATGTTTATCTGTTTTTAAGAGCAATAGCAGTCATGGTTTCACCAAGCATGTTCCTTTACCTCCACTGATACAGTAAGATTTTTGTATTAAAATAGAATTTGGACTTTAGTCAGGCAATGCTAATTCTTGAAGTATGCTATGAGGAAAAAGACCTACATACAGGGCTCAGAAAAGGCTAAGCTGTTCAGACTACCAGAATAACCTTAAGTAGCAGTTGCAATGCAGGCAGAAAGGCTTCTTTGGTTGATAAGACAGTTGCTTCCATTATTGAACAGAAAACTGAAATACTTTAAGTACGCCACTATGATCCTGCACAGAAGCATCAAGATCACTAATCACACCCAAGCAAAATGAAATGACTGATCCCAGCAGTTCCCACATGCCCCGTGGAATTCCACTACCTTTCCCCTGATGAGTGTGAGGCACTGGAGGACAGAGGAGCTGCAGAAAACCCAGGGAAGCCATCTTCTGCTTCCCCCCTTGGAAATAAAAGTGCTGAAGTTGCATCCTGGCACATCTGCTGTAAACCATAAGCAAGACTAAAGTTGCAGAGATGGGAGTAAACTTTGTCCTATAAAGTTATGTCATGTAAGGTTGCTCCTCTAGCCCTGTTTTATCAGTAGAAGCTGCCCTTTTCGTTAAATAAGGCATCATTTACATGGCTTCCTGGGATCTAGATAGAGGTGAAAAGTGAGAACAATGGTGATATGTTTCAGGTTCTATCACTGCTTGTCTCTGTGTTGGGAAATGCTCTCATTAACACTGCTGTGCAGATGTTAATAGCCAGGAGTTTCATGACTTCACAGCTGTATTCTAGGCTCCAATACAAAGTTAGAGTTGATCTTTCAGCAAAGGACGTTTTTTCCTCCATAGCACTAATGCACACTCTAGTGCACAGACTCTTTAAAGCCAAGTGACTTCCAGCACATAAATTAAGAAAGAAAGAGTTCTGGGTTTCTTTTAGGTGGCAAGTGCAATTAGTTTGTACACTAATCTAGCCACTGAGAAGGTTAATTGCATAGGGGGCCTTGTTTGTTTGTTTTTGATTAAGCTTCCTCTAGTGCTACAGTACTAATAAATTACCCTGGAGAGAAATAAATAAATAGGTTGGCATCTTCCAGACATCACAATGGAAATCCAGAGAGTTTCAGAAAAGCTACCCTGATGGTCCTGGGAAGGTACTTGGCAAAAGAAGTCCATGCTACACAACTGTCTGTACTGGAGCGACGCACTGGGCGGGAGAGCCGGCTCTCTCTGAGGATGAGGTGGAACGGTTGGTGATTTCTCTCTGCAGTTCCTCCACTTTCTTCTGCAGCTCAGCCCGCTTGGCGAGAAGCTCCTTGTAGCGATTGTGGACAGGCTCCTGCAAGAAAGCATGTAGCTGAGTGCTGGGAGCTCAGCACGAAATCAGGAGCCTGCACTGCACAATGTCTTTAACCTGGCGCACAGCCCTGAGGGAAGGGGAGTGGGAGGTAAGTTATGTCGTTGTCTCCAGCCCAGGTAGGGAGTGAGTTGTTGCTCTGCCTTTGGGATACTCATTTTAGCCAACACACATAGTGCAATGGTGGCTAAAAACTTGGTGTGTATTTTGAAAGATGATGATTGCAAAACTCTAGTATCTGACATTTCTGGGGGACACTGGTCTTGGCATCTCAGCCTGGACATAATTTCAGGGCTTTGGTGGCGGAGAAAACCAACGCAGATTTATCTAAATATTTCACAATCATTCTGACTGTTAAACAATTAGTACTAGAAAGCAGTTGGTGAGTTCCTGTATCTTATGTTCCAGATTTGCAAAGCTCTGATAACTCCAGTTGGACATTGAGGCAATCCAGGAATTTTTGTCCCTTCCTTTTAAAAAGTGATTTCAGCAGTTAGGGCCACGTTCTGCCTGCTTGTCTCAGGCTCCTGCCCTGGGCACGCACCTTTCCCTGTGTCAGGGGGTTCAAGAGTGTAACAAGGACAGCAGCTGGACCCCTGTGCGTCAGGCTGCCAAAGTAAGCAGCAGGTTCCTCTTGCTGGTAATCTAAATACAGCCCCAAAGCTCAAATCTAGAATCCCACATCCAAGTAAGTCCTAGGTTTTAAGGCTCTTTTGTAAAGAAGGAGGAATTCAGATTATTCTCCCCACATTCTAAGTGAGAAATTTTCCAAACTGCTGAGTACCTTCAGGTCCTGCAGATTTCACAAGGCCGTGACCTCCAGCAGTGCACCCTCACCAGATACCTGAAGTTGCTGCTCTCCTTTACTTGCATTTGAATTTAGGCAAATTCAAATTTGTTTTTAAATTTACAGAGAATCACAGGTGAGGCCACAGCTCGAGTGCTGTGTGCAGTTCTGGGCCCCTCACTACAAGAAGGATGTTGAGTTGCTGGAGCACGTCCAGAGAAGAGCTACCAAGCTGGTGAAAGGTCTGGAGAATAAGCCCTATGAGAAGAGGCTGAGGGAACTGGGATTGTTTAGTTTGAAGAAGAGGAGGCTGAGGGGAGACCTCATTGCTCTCTACAGCTACCTGAAAGGAGGTTGTAGGGAGGTGGGAGTTGGCCTCTTCTCTCAAAAGTGAATAATGACAAGACAAGAGAAAATGGCCTGAAGCTGAACCAGGGGAGGTTTAGACTGGATATTAGAAAGAATTTCTTTACTGAAAGAGTGGTTGGACAGTGGAACAGGCTGCCCAGGGAGGTGGTGGAGTCACCATCCCTGGAAGTGTTTAAAAGAAACATAGATGTGGTGCATTTTTGCAGTGGCAGCCTAAGTTTTTACATTACTTCGTGTGCTTCAAAGGTCTTGAGCTCCAAAACGACAGTATTAAGTACTAGTGGGGAGGGAAAGGAAGAGACGTTACCTGTGGTTTCATCCTGGGGTTCCAGCGGATGTAGTAGCCGACCCACAGCTCCAGGTGGCGCATGCTGGCCACGGGATACAGGACGTGGTTGGAGTAGCTCACATAAAAGGGGTTAGTGAAGTCTTCCAGTTGGCTGTTGATGTAAGACCAAAGCGACACGGTCTTTTTTGGAAGGCTCTGTAAGAGAAGGGGGTGGAGGAGGCTTTATTTCCCATCTGAATCCCAGCATATATCTACAAAGTCTATATAACAGCACATACATATGCCTGTCATTAATACAGAACTGGCTGCCTTTTTGCAGCTTAAAAAACCTCCTTTCTTTTGATGTGGTTATTGTAATCAAAGCAGATGGATGCAGGCAGGCACACACACCCCTTGGCCTGGAACATCCCCTCTTACCCACCCAGCTGCTGACACAGACCAGGAATGGCCATCAGCACAGCAAGGGGACACTAGCATGTGAACTCTCCATGCTCTAGTTAAACTTCACCTCTATCAAGTGCTCCTGGAGGACTTGCTAGACTATTTAATTGCAAAGAAAAAAAGAAAACATCTGACTTAGGCCCAGATCTAGTGGAATAATTAGGCCTGTGAATAGTCCCAGTGAAACCAGTGTTGAAGCGATTCCTAGATTAAGTACTAAGGCCTTAAAAAAAACAACCCAAAACTCTCATGCAAACAGTAAGCAGGTTTTCTTCTCTAGAATTTACAATTATTGAATCCCTGTGGACTCTAGAGAAACAAGGACCCTGGTTTCACTGCAGTACAATGCTATCACAACATTTTTATTATTTTTTAACTGATGTGCTGTCAAATACAATCACATTAGGTCCATGAGGACACTGTACTGTCCTCAATGTACCCCTGTGATTTTAGGCTGCAACCTTTAGGTGACAAAAATACAGAGTAAGTGCCACTGCTTTTTCTTCTGATTCCAGTCTGTGGGCTGAATGGGGTAGTGTTCCAGTGGTCAGAATGTACACGGCCCCTTGGCAGACAAACCTCACCCAGTCGGCTGGGCAGAGCTGGCTGGTGGCAGGACCTAGAGGCACATCCTTCCTTACACTAGCAGCTCTGTCCTCTCCCAGAAAAATGCAAAACCAGCAAGAAAACACATTGAAACAAGTTACTTGCTGTAACCCATGTGTGCAGAATGACAACACACACTAGTTAAAAGCAACCTAAAGGGATGCTTCAAGGAAAAGGGAGGGTAAAAGGTACCAGTTTCCACAAAGAAGGTTATATTAAACTGAAGTTCAAAGAAAAACTGCATTTCCAACTATGTGTGAGACACAAGGATCTATTCAACCATCAGTGAGTAGCTGAAAGCCATGGTGAAAGCAGTGAGACTGTCCAGAGGGAAAGGGCATTGCTCTGAAGTGTGAAATCTCCAACAGACAGCTGTTTGCACGAAGAGGAAAATACTCGAAGTCCCAGCCATTAAGAGGAGAGCTTGACATTACCCAGACTTGCATCTACCACTACCTTGGAGTGCTGAAACAACTTCTCTAGCATTATCTGGCCAGCTAAAGCAATCATAGTAACATGCCTCCACCTTGGAGAGAAACTGTCTTACCTCCTTCACTCTCTGCTGCTCACTGCTGCACAGGAAGGTTCCAAACAAACAGCTGTACAGATGATCCAGGATGGTTATCAGGAAGTACTCATTGAACTCAAATGCTGTAGGAAACTTCAGACAGAACCAGAAAATTAGGCTGGGATTTTAGACCAGGAATCACAAATGAACTTTCTTCCACTTTGTGGTCTTGGTATGGTGTTGGCCTCTCAATTTCTAAAGGAGGATTTTCCCTATTCTCTGCCTGGCTGGATATTCAGGACTGTGTTTGCTCCTTTCAGGAACAAGAGTTTCTCTCTTGGAAAGCTGCCTTACACGTGCAAAGAGGAATTCTGAGCAAAAGCCAGAGGTCTGAAGGGTTTGACCACTGTGTTTATCCACTCCCAATGCTGCTTCAAGCTGAAGCTTATTCTGCTGTGCCTGCCCCTCACGGCAGACCATGCAACAAGACTGTGAACAAAAGGCTGTAGCACATGTGGGATAATGCATAAAAAGAAATTGAAATGTCCTGGGGCCAAATAGAAATAACCTGTGTGGGCAACACAGCACTTCCCAGAGGGAACAGCAGGGAAGCATTTTGCAACACAGGTCAGCAGGAGGAACAGGTGTATGGGTAGGGGCCGTGTTTGCTGTTGCCACCCATGAAGAAATAATCAGACCCAAGAGAGGAAGAAATGAAGCTCCACAAAGAGTGAGTAAGAATACATGCAGTGAACTGCAAAGATAGGCTATGGTAATGGAGAGCAGAGCCTTCCTCTTTCACAAATCACCCTTCTGTTCAATTTCACCTGTTTTAATCCATGATGAGTCCATTTTTTTCAATGAACTGCCTGACCAGGGCTGACGTTTGCCATGAGACATATTTTTTGTCACAGCAGACACAAAAAACCTTCCAGGTCCCACATACCTGGGGAAAAATGTTGCAAGCACAGGGGATGTCTCCTGAACTGTGCTTCTGCCACACCTGGTCTGAAGTAAGAAACATCACATAGGAGCAGGATGTTTGCCTTACAAAGTTAAAGCAGAGCAAATGCATGTCTTGCTGCAGGTTTGGTTATGGGATCAGCTTGAGCAGAGGCAATAGGGATCTGTCTGCAAACCATGCTACAGACTTACAGCTCAAGTCACTGATGCTTCTGAAGGCACAGGGGGTTGGGAGGGTGGCTGAGGTGTCTGCTCACCTGCTCCTGCCTGTGGTTAGTGTGAGGCTGCTGCTCCCTCTTTCAGAGTGAGGCAAGCTTCTTCTCACAAGCTCCCATTTATTATAGCAGCATGTAGAGCCACGAGGTTGGTGAAGGGTTTAGAGGGGAAGCCGTATGAGGAGTGGTTAAAGGCACTTGGTCTATTCAGCCTGGAGAAGGGGACACCTCATCACAGCTAATGCTTCCTCATTAGGGAAGCAGGAGGAGCAGGGGAGACCTCTCTGGTGACCAAGGATAGGACCCAAGGGAATGGTAGGAAGAGGTGCAGAGGGAGGTTTAGGTTGGACATTAGGAAGGTGGGTGGTGGAGCACTGGAACAGGCTCCCCAGGGAAGCAGTAATGATGGCACTGAGCCTGACAATATTCAAGAATCATTTGGACAACACCCTCAGGGACACGGTGTGAACTCTGGGGTTGTTCTGTTCTGGGGCAGGAGTTGGACTTGGTGATCCAGGCTGTCTGAGGAGGTGGTTGAGCCACCATCCCAGAAGACATCGAAAAAAAGACAGATGTGGTGCCAAGGGCAGGTTTTAGTGGTGCATGTGGCAGAGTTAGGGTAGTGGTTGGACTTGATGATCATGAAGGTCTTTTCCAACCAGAATGATACTATGATACTGTGATGTAGACAAGCAGCCCCCAAGGCAAGCACTGGCTAACGTGATGCAAGCCAACATCGTCGCTGTCATGTGCACTTCTGCATTCACACTCTTTGCTAAACAAGACTCCCAAAAAACTTGTTGCCAGAGCCAAGGGAGAGTAGAAGCCCAGGAAGGAGAGCCTGTGCAGGTCAGCTTGGAGATTACTCCCATGGCCAGACACTGTGCCACTTTGGCTTCGTGGACACGTGTGCCATCCAGCAATTTACCTGTCTTGTCATTTGCCAGACACAGTCGATGAACTGGAGGAAAACAGGCGAGCGATCCGCGTCTGCATGATTCTTATCTCCATGGCCAATTCTCTGAAACAGAGCAGGACAAAGAACAGGAGTCACATGGAGCTTCATGGGGAAACTGCTGGGGTCTCCTCTCAGTCACCCAAGCCTGTACCAACAGCTTTAAGAAGGCTCAAGTGAGTCCTGATTTTGCTTTGTCCTTATCAGTGGGTAAAGGAGTAAAGGACAGCTACTCCCTTCGTCTTTGAAGTGAAATTCTTTATAGGGATATTCTCATGCTAAATTAAAACAAGAGTTGTTTGAGAAGGGGCTCCAGATGCTATGCTGGCACTGATTTCAGTTAATAGCTGAAGTTCAGAAAAAAAAAAAACCACAGAGAATGCTTTTTGTTTCAGCTGCAGCTGTCGTCCTGGCTACTTCAGTAGTACAGTCCGCTAGATGGAAACACTACCTACAGGCACGGCATGTGGCGAGAATCGTCACACAACACCTCGCAGCTTCCAAGCACTGTACAAACACTAACCCAGCCCATCTCCTGCCACCTCAAGGAAGGCAGTGATGAAAGCATCCCCAGAAGTAGGCCTCCAACCCTGACCATGCTGTGTGGCCTTGGATAAGACATGTGAGGCCTGATTCCTTATAACTAGTATAGTACATTACTGGTTATATATCACCCAGGAGGCCTAAGTACTGTACAAAGACAGAACAACAACATTTAAGTAACAGAAGTTCCTCCCTCTTCTGTAGTTGTTCTCCCCACACAAAAGGAAATCAGTGTCATTATCTTCTTTGTACAGACAGGGAAGCTAAAATACTCATCTTTCAAACACCAGGTAACAGTTTTGCTACAGCATAACCTTAGTTGCTTAGTGCCTCAGTTTCCCTGCTTTCCTCAGAGCGTTTAACTATGCAACCCACCATCACATGTGCAGTAAACAGACCTTGTTTTAGCCCTGGCCAAAATTAAATGAGAAGAGAACAGCTACGAGCAAAACACAGTGAGCACAAAGACTGAAAGGCTCTCTCAACTCCCATCAGTGCAAACCATAACAAACTGCTGTGTTGCAGGTCCACAAGCTGCCTCTCTGTTGACTCTGGGAACACAACCATGAGTTTCACAGAATCATAGAACTACTCACCCTGCCCCAAAAGCCTTTTCCCCCTCTGGGACAGGTGCATCCCACCTGCCACCAGCAGGCCAGGTGTCTCGTATAGCAGCCTATGATTGAAAAGCCCAAAGCCCTGCCTATGGCACCAGTCACACAGCCATGCATTGATCTGCAGACTCCTCCTGTTTATCCTTTCTTGCAACAGGGATGGAGGCAAACACTACTTGTGCTCCACACCCCCCTTAACCAGCCATCCCAAGGCCCTGAAGTCTCTCTTCATTGCCCTTGGACTCCTTGTAACAATTTCATCACTGCCAACCTGAAAAACCAGCAGTGGATAGTAGTCAGAGGGCTGCACCAGATCAGAGTTTCCTTTTAACATCTCCAATCCAAGCTCCAAGGAGGCAGCAGACTTCCCTGTGGGATGGGTCTGGTCAACAAATGGGCCCTTCTGTTCCCCTCAGAAGGGAGTCATCCACCACAATTACTCTCCTTTTCTTCTTAGTTGAAGAAGTCCTAAGGCATGAGGGTGACTGACAAGCCCTAGGTGACTCACTAGATGGATCTACCTCTCCATCTTCATTTGTCTGGCCCTGAAGTTCCAAAGCCTCATACCTATTTTTCGAGGGCAACTGGGAGGTTGGGGGTTGCTGTGCGGGTTTTTACTTGCCTCTCCGAGGAGGGACCTCCCTCCATTCCTCCCTGTCCTGTGACTTCCCTCCTTCTGTCTGATGACAGGAGGGGAAGGGATCCACCACTTGTTCCAGAACCTCTTCCTTCTGCTCTTGCCTCAGGGAGTGGTTTCTCTCAGTCCAGCCTCAAACTGCTGATCTTTTACATAAACAACTAAAAGCCTCCCCAAAAATAAAACATGCCTTAAGAAAATGTGAGGTTAAGGCCATAACCAAATTCCCCAGCCTCTTCAACACCAAGGCATTTTTTAGATGATGGTGTCTGAGCATCAGAAAATGGACTGAACTGGAAACACAGACAAAAAATATGCCATTGGTCTCTGCAAATGCCCAGCAGAAATGCCTATCCTGAACCAAAAACACACGGTTAGTTTAAGCCCAAACATGGGAACACAACATATCAGTCAGGCACATGAGAGATTTAATACCACCTGTTCCTTGTATCTAACCAAGACTGTCTCCAAGGAGGTTAAGAGATGACTCAAATTGTAGGCAGAAAACAATAGCAGCAGCATTCACCTTTCTTCTGCAAGTTCGGCTGGGAGACTTCTCACAGGGAAGGCTAAACTCCTCTGAAATCCTCCAAGGTGGACAACAACTTTCTGTTCAGTGCCTTCCAAGGGCTAGTGACTCACCAGCTGAAATCTGTGGCCGAAGCTCAGCCACTCCTTCTCCACTAGCACTTCAAAGCCCCTGATAGTTCGGTAGTAGCCATCTAACATGAGCAGAGAGAGAGAGGTGAGCTGGGCTGTCCGGTCCCAGCCGTCACTGCAGTGTACAACCACAGATGTCTTCCCTGACTCCACCTTGTCAGCGATCCGAAGGGCTCCAGCAAGAATGAGCTAGGACAAGGGGAAAAAAAAAACCAGTTACGAAACCTCTTTGGAACAGAAACTACAAATGAAAAACAGGCAGTGACAACACAGGGCAAACCAAGGGCTCTGTCTGCCTCAAGGAGAATGGTAAATCAGTTCCAACTACTTTGTAACTAGGACAGCAGATTTGCAAATGTATTTTCTGTTCCAGAACACACTGAAAATGTAGCCCAGGCACAACTCTAGAAGAGCCCCTGCATTAGAGGCAATGTAAGCTGGATGTTTTTAGGAAAGAGCGAGCTTAATTTGAAAAGCAACATTTGTAGAAGCTGAAGCACTTTGCCCACCTCATTCCAGTTCTGATTGGATTCCTGAAAGGCTGATGGGGCACAAACTCCCAGCATCTGCTGGTCTGGATCAGGCAGTAACACCAGAATGTCAAGGATCCCCAAGTCAAGAGCGTGGAACCTCTGGGAATCCTGTGCTCTAAGCAGGGCTTTCACAATTACACATTACCCAGGAAAACACCTCACTTCCAAATCACCATCTTACAGTCTTTCAACCCACTCTCTTGTTCCTCTTCCCACTTCCTCAAAATTCCCAATTCCAACAAACTGTGATTTTAGTTGTTTTTAAATTGAAAGCAAATTTTAAGTCTTTAAATTACTCATTCACTGAAAATCCAGCACTGGAGTTAGCTCTGGATATATTTCCCAGTGAACAGATTGGTATGGACCTGTGGTTACTCAGCCACATCCAGTGGATGCACACATGCATACCTTGATATGCTCCAGCCAGTGAGTTGACTCTAAATTAGACAGCCAGTGAGTCTCCTCAATATTGGGATACACAATTTCTTTCAGTTTTCTCAGTGATTCTCTCATAACATGAATATTGTGAATGTCCAGGAACACTAACTCTGCATTCTGATAGGCATCCTCACTCTCGTAGCCCCCTCCTTTAGCCTGAAGAACAAAATCCACATAAAAATCATTAAGCAAAACCATATTTTATATCTCATCCCTGTTGTTTGGCCTGAACAAATATCAGCTGACAAAATACCACAGTGATTGTGCTATCTAAAGCAGGCAGAGAACATTGGATTTATCTTATAATTGTGAACAAATATGTACATGAGCACACTTTGTGTCTCTTTACTGCAATAGTAATGAATGCTGTAATTTTAACAAAGAATATCACATTACAAGGCTTTTTTTATCTGTGATTATCATTTATCCCCATTCAAGCTGCTAGCTCATTAGATTCACAATTCTGTCATTTCAAAATTTACCATACTATTACAGAGGAGTATATCCCCCACACTAATTGCCTTTCCTAAGTAGTAGGAAAAACAGACTAAAACCAAAAGAAAACAAAATCAACTTTAGTGAAACAAAGCAGTTCTGCCATTAAAAGAGGGCTTGGAGTGATGGGATGAGACATTAACAGCAGGAAGAACACAGCAACATTCCCAGACATTAAAGATCCCCAGCTTATATTTTGAAATTAGACATCATGATGCTTGATTCTCAGAAGTGATGATTAACACCTGCTCCCCTCAGGGTTAGCAGGGACAGAGTTCTGGTGCTGTCAGAGGCTGCAGCCTTTCAACCATGTGAAGTGAAAAACAGTGATACATAAGACCCAGGGTGCTAGAGTTTGACTGCAATGACTACTTTGATTTTTCCCCTGACAATCGATTTTCAAGTTGTGGATTAATCCAAATGGACCTTTCATAGTCACACTGTTATCTACCAACACTAGTGCAGGTGTAAAAGCTTGTCTAGAGAATGAGCTCACTGCATATCCATCTCTTCATAGTAGAAAAGGAATAATTGTAAATGCTGGTGGAAATGTGCTCTGTATGATGACATTCCCAGCTCCCAACAGAGGAAAGAGCACCCGACCTTATTGGCCACGGCATTCACACTAGGCCTTGCATCAAATATGAAGATTTTATGGGACTGAGCATTAGAATCCATGATGGCCTGAAGGTATTTTTCATCTTCCTTGCTTCGTTTGCCACTCACTCCCACCATCGGCTGGCTACAGCGAGTGATTGTTGCTTGACTCTCTGGGTGAATCCATGACAATACCTTCAGACACAAATGAGAAAGAAATGAAGAAAACATGAGATACATTAAAGCAATGACATGTTTTACCTGTAATGACTTGTGCTGGGATCCTGCCATATATTAGCTGGTTCCAGAATGCCGGATTCTATTAAAACATGATTGAATGAAAGGACTATTCTGTCCTTACTCATTGATTCCAGAGGCATTCCCAAGGTTTGAACAAACAAAAGGTGGCTGAATAGGTTCAAGTCTGACTTTTAAACATGATGCAGAATGTTTTTTCACTGTTGTGTGAGTCACAATCAATTTTTTGCTCTGCAGTCACTGGGCTATGTCTTACTCTTATGTTGCAATATGCAAAAATCAAGAACAGACATAATTTTCTATAGGCTTGGGAAGTGAAATAGTACATTTTCAGTTAGCACTGAAATTATCACAACACTGTGTTTTGTCTTAATTTCATTTAACAAGCATTTTCATCAGGAGTATCACTAGGTATTCCTCTGTCCTGAAAGTCAGAGTACGCCAGACAACTGTAAACAACCACATAGAGCTGCTTTGGGTTTCTTGGGAACTGAACTGAGATTCAGTCTGGATTGTGCTAAGTTATCTTATCTGCTCATTTTGGTTTAGTCTACATCTCTTTCACAAGAGTAGTTCCAGCATATAATGTTGCTTTCTAGCTCCTCAAACATGTTGCTTTCACTGTTATTATCCATTGACCATTTATTTGCTCCCTGGAATCCACGCAGCCTGATCCTGGTATTATTTATGGCCCAAAGGTATTTAACAACATCACATCAAAGTGGCTTCTTTTGTGACACTCACTGGTAGGCGTCCTCTCGATCTGAAAGATGCTACTCTCTTTAATTCTTCATCAGGAATGTTTACGGGCACAGCTAGAATGGCAGGGTATGTGTCACACAGCTCATAGCGCTCATTAATCTTGGTCAGCCTCCAGCTTTCATTGGGAATTCCCTAAAGAGAAAATAACTGCAGGTTAGCAAATGAGTTGGTCAGAGACCTCAAAACAGACCTGAAATTCATGGCAACTTTCATTAATGAAGGACTTTCAGGGCTGGAGCCTGGGACTGCATTATCTTGGTAACCTGAGAGGTACATGTTTTGCTCAGGTCACTGAAGAACAGAAAAACTAGAAGACTGCAGGCAGGCTCACCTATGGCAAAGGAACTCTGGAGGCTACAGATGCAGCAACACAGATGATCCCCCTGAGAGCATCTTTAACATGCCTTCTGCTCTCATCATGGTGCATAAAGAAGAGCCAGGATAGAGCAGGAAAGAACAAGTGACCAAGAGTCCTTGATCCTCTCTTGGCAATTAGTTTAAACATGATGGGTGGAAACAGGGGATGGAAAGTGGAGTTACCAGACAGGATGGAAGACAGAAGGGATAAGAGACTAGAACATCCTCCATAAAATCTGATCTGGGTCTTGCTCAGTGTTTGTGGTACAGCTGTGCAATCCCCTAAACACACCAGAAACCTAACAATTATATGTCCCTGGCTCCATGACTGTGTGTGATCTGGACAGTGAGGTGTGGGTCCCAGGCTCCTCTCAGACTAAGCTCTCTGCTGTACTTAGGCTGGAAGAGCAGGGAATGGACACACGCACATCACAGAGCTCAGCATGCCCTGATGGGGAAGCAACGATACACCTTCTCAGACAATAACCCCCAGGTACCACTCAGAGCACAACAGGGATGATCCTGACAACCTGGAGACTCAGTTTGGCTGACACTGGGAGTTAACAGATCCAGATGGTGTGGTTGCTACTGTGTGCCTGCAATAAAAGATTTAAACAGGAACACGCTGCAGCAGGGGGGAGAACTGACAGAGCAGTCTGTGTGCAACACACATCTACTACAGTGAACATGGCCAGATTGTTAAGCAGAGAGCCCGTGTTAGAAGAACATTAGCTCTTAAAACAATACACACTTCTGTTCTAATAAACAGTCCTTCCATTTGAAGGAGGGTGGTGGGACACTGATCACTACTGTCACGGCTCCCACAGGAAATAAATGACAAATGTAACACAAGTCAGACGAGCTGTGGTAATTGTGGCTGACCCACACAGACTGCAGCCGGTTCCCTGTCAGAGCAGTGACTCATGCTGTCAGAACAGGTCATGGTGAGAAATCTGTCTAATACCAGTCACACCCTGCTTGTGAATCACCCCTGGTTCTGGGGCCCTCCCTGGGAAGGAAATGTTACTATAAGGAACCAGCAGAGCTGTCAGAACCACAAGTACCCCAAGATCCTAAAGGAAAGCTATTTTTGGCACTGCCTAAAGGCAAAGTGGCAGAAACAGGCATCAGTGTGTATACACAGTCCAAGCCTACTGATGGGTAAAATATGCTGGGAGGTCTACCTGCAGCATCCCTTGCAAGGATGGAATCTCCTGTGTCTACCAGCTCTGCTCTCAAGCAGGGAATAGCAAGACTCTTGGTCTTTAGATGTCCATCAGCTATGATCTAACTGGTTACTATCTGGAAGTGAACTAATGGCAAATTACTAAATTGTTCTCAGTCCTGTCCTTGTAAGTACATGACTGCTGCAATGGATCCATCAACAATGCTTGGAGATTTTACCCCCCCAAAATCTGACTTAAAACTACACTGTTGGCACACTCTTGGCAAGGCAAATGGGAGCTAACAAGCAGTTACACGGAAGAAAAGCTCCCTTTCATTCTACCCTGCAACTCTACCAGTGCTCACTGAGAAGATCAAGCAGTCACTGACATTATAAAGCACCTTCTTCACAGTGCTGGGCTTCAGCACACACTGCTCAGTCCAGAACAGACACCTCCAAAGCTCTTTCGGCTGCCACCCTGACAAATCAGAATGAAATCATTCCTTTGCAATAGCCCAGACCAAGAAGATCCATGACAAACCCTCAAAGAAAGAAAAGATGTTGTATGTCAGTGTTCAGATTATCTTCTAATCACAAGGAATGTCTGCTTTCCCCTGGCACAGGAGCCTTGAATCACAGCATCACCCAAAGAGGGCTTTGGATTCAGATCATGACTTTCTCTTAGGACTCAAAGCAAGCAGAAGTAAGCAAAGTAAGCTAGAAGAGGAGCTGAATTTGCATCTTCCCAGGACATTTTCTGTTATGCAGTGTAGCTCGTGCATTTATTCATGCTCCTTCAGATTCGCACTTTCTCCAGCTGGAATAAATAGAAAAAGCTGAACATGATATAAAGCACATTGGTATTTCTTCATATAAGATGCATTTCACTTAACTTCCAGGAAAGCTTCAAGCACCCAAAAGCCTACTATCAAAACAATCCAGACTGTTGCAGATGTAGCTCAAGAAGCCTCTGCAGGCTCAGGTCTGGGAGCAGAAACTGCACCTGCAGGAGGAACCCAGGTGCCTCCCTAACACCAGGTGTGACTGTCCAGAAGCTGCTAGGGAACGTGGTTGCTGGGTGTCCACATTAGTGACCAGAGCTTGCTGCGCTCATCCAGACTGGTGCACAAGGTCTGTCTTCTCCAGGTAAACTAACACCGCTAGTGGATCCTGATTTCAGGAGAACTCATCTTCAGTTGCTTCTAGAGGACAAAGCGAGGAAGGCAATGTGGTCACATCTGTAATTGTAAATTAAATGTGCCCATGACCATTCTCACTGAGCCCAGCTGGCAGAGCAGCTCACATCTATACTATTAAGCTCTTTTATCCTCAAAACCACAATTTTTCCAAACTGCCTACTGGTGATCCTTGGCTTGCATCAGCCTCTGAAACATGCCCAAGTTTGGGAGCAGTTTGGCTGGCTGGCCCTCCAGCCTTCTCTCATCTCTGCTCCACAAGGGCCCGACTGTCTCTTCCAGGTCCCAGCTCTGATGTGGCCCAGCTGCACAGCCGCAGCTCAGACTGCCAAGGACACTGCAAAGCCACAGAAAAGAGCTGTGTAAATATCTATAGAAAGGCAAGAAACACTAAACTGCAGACAGAGGAAGAGGATTGTTGAGATGGGGACTGCTGGTAACTCAAGATTTCAAGAGTGAAAACAACATCATGAAATGGTATAAAATCTCAGAGGAAAAACGGCAAGTTTAGTAGGCAGTCATGGGGTGAGGGTCAACAGCTGGGTGTGCTGGTCTTAACATTACTGGTGGAAGATGGCAACAACAACCGAATTAAGGGAGGTGCAGAGGCTGATCCCTCTCCCTTTACTGGTGCCTGCCTGGCTAGGAAAATCTCTTCAGTTGTCTTCTCTGAGGTGGCGAGTACTAATGCTCAGCCTAGTAGCTAGTTATATCTCAGCTATCTTGTTTGTGTACTGTTTCATACTCTCAATCTACATACATCTTGCTGAAACAGAACCCTCGGGCATGGCTAAAGATGCTCAAACACACTCAAAAGAATGGTAACAGCTTGGACTGAACCCTGGAACTTGCATGGAAGGTGCACCAATACTTGGGAACACTCATGGCTGAATCATCTAACCATAGAGATGCAGCAGATGTGTCATCTCCACAAAAACCAGGCTTGGTTTTCCTTGGGATAGTCATTCATGCCTTACTTTAATGAGATGAGTTTCTTTGTTTCCAGGGAAAAACTGTTGAAGGTACACCAGGATGGCACTGAAACCAGCACCTTGCAAAGCCACATTTAAGCTTAAGCATATGATGATCTTTCACAGACAGCAAAAAAAAAATTCTTTCCTTGCTGGAATTAAACAGTCACATCTCTACTGGACCAGTAGACTGCTTCAGAGCTTAGCCACACAGGTACACCCTGAGCTGCAGCAGGCAATGCAGGGAGGGTCCTGAGTTACACACCAGCAATGCTTCTCTCAAATCTAATTTGAGCCATGAGATACCAAGAGGCTGAGCACACGAGCTGAGGCACACCCCCACACCAACACAGCATACAGTGCCAGAACCAAAGCTGTATGGAGCTCAGATTGTCTCCACTTAGTACAAGAGAGCTGTGATCCATTTTGCAGTAGAGACATCCCTAGCATAAGCAGGATCTCAGTTAAACCATGGGACATTTATCAATTCACTTCTCATTTTGCTCTAAGTTACACCCCACATTCATACATAGGAGGATGTTCTCATGTTTTACCTTTCCCTCTTTGTATACTAATGATGGGCACTTCTATTGTCCTCAAAACATGACAGCTCCTCTTCTGAATTATTAATTTCTCTGTTTCTCTGAAAGCAGCAACCACAGCCCTACACTGTGGCTCCCTGGTATATAAGACCAGAGCATAAGATTAGATGAGCATGACTTCTGTAGGGAAACAGCACACATTTCCAGCTTCACAACCCCTTATAATATTTTCCAAATGCTCCCCACCTTGTTAAAGAAAATGAAAGCTTTAAGTTACTCGAAAGGCATCTCAAGGTCTTTTGGTTTCAACTGAGTCTCATTCACTGTGCAATTCTGTTTTATACTCTGCCAGCCTGCGTGTAATAAAAATCAGGGAGCAATTTCAGTTTTAAATTTCATTTGCCACATGTGATTCCATTTACCGATTAAATCCCAAACCTCTCCGAGTTCCTTTTGTTCTCTACAGGTTGTTTATTACTCCCCATAGTTTTACACAATCACAGATTTTTAATAAGTTACATATTTCCATCTTTCCCAAGAATGTTAATAGGGCAGTCAGGGGTTTACTGAGAATCTTTTTTTACTAATTGCAACAATCTCTGTAATAGAAACACACTTTTACTAATCTGAAAAAAAAATTGTAAAAATAAATCATATTATGTGCAAACTTGCTATGTCTACCAGTGTAAACATAGTTCCTATGATGGATCCTACTCTAAAAGTATTTTTTGGATGCTAGGTAGTTGGCCTCTACTTCTGTTCCGTTCCCCTCCCTCTGTGCTCCTACCCCCACAGGGAAATGACTGACCTGACCTAAGATATACCAAGTTAATGCTTGGCTGTACTGCTGGGCTGCTTATGCTCTACTCCAGCTCTTCTCTAATAGTTTTTAAACCAATTCTACAACGTCCTGCAGATAGTGCAAATGTCCTAGTTTTCTATTTCTGTTCACAATTCATGCATTCAGACAGGTAATCCCATTATCTGATTTGATGATGCCAGTTTTGTTTCACTGTTAACGAATCCCTGCTGCCATTTCAGGACATAATCCTGATTTACTTTAGAATTTGTTATTGCTTTAACAGGACCTGGTTGGATTAAGAAAAAAGGCTAAGACATTCACACAGATAAATTGAACATCCATAGTTACAAATGCTGAAATTAAATAAACAGACTGAAATACCTAAAAGTTTTGAAGGGGACATAAAGCTTCATACTGCACAACTTAAATCAGCTCTAATGAAAAAGATGAAATTCTCATCCTGGCCAGATCACAACATAAATATCTACTGTAGTATGGTTTGCCTCTTCTTCAGCAGCTGGTGTTGGTCACTTTTGGAGATAAGCTACTGAAACAGATGGATTGTGTGATCTGGAATGGGAATGACTGTGGCCTATCATGGGTAAAATTCAAATAGGCTGTGGCTGCAAAAAAATATTCTTTGGATTCATTTTTGCAGTTATCATGTAAGCAAATGACTGAGGGCTTCAGTATGTGGACATCCATTTGATGTCAGGCTAAATTTTTCCCCAGAAATGACACAAAAGAAGGTCATAACAAAAGAAGTACACGCTGCAGCAATGTCTCAATTGTGACATGCTTTGCACACAGCAGTGCTACCTCCTGTGACCAGGAACAAAGACACCACAGCCCCGAGTCCCATTTTCATTACAGAAAGAGCATGAAGAGCTGCAAATCACATGCATGTAAATCTGTGTATCCTTTCACTGTGAAAGCAAGCTCCTGCCAAATTTAAGGTACTGCTTATCACAATATAAAAACTAACATGGATAGAAAAGCTTGTATTCTAAAACCAGACGTGCCAGGATTAAGAAACTGGTTTAATTTACCCTGAAATTCTCAAGGGTCACCCTTCCTTCTTTCCAGGTATTATAAGAATTTCTTTTGTATTTCATCTTTTCTAAGTGAAGCTTGACTAAGTGAGTGCTGTGCTTTTCAATGAGGATTATTTTGACAGCACAGGTGCTCTTTACTCCAAAGTTCTCCAGTCCTGTAAAGAAACATCTTTCCCATACAGCTTGGGCTGCAGATCCTTCTTTATAAACAGATCTTTCCTTAAAATAACTACCAACAAAGAGCTACATTCTCAACAAAGCCATAATCACTGCATTAGACCATTATCTGGTCTTATTGACCAGTCAACCTTAGATACAGCGTGCGTCGCTGATTACAAATGACTGGGGTTTGTCTCTCCTAGGATTTTAGATTGTGGTATCTTGTGGCAAACACACAGTTTTTTTCCAGCAAAGACGGTGGAGGTAAATACATCTCACTTCCAACTAGCAGCCTAGAAGCCAGCGATCTATCTTAGGCAGCTATTTCAGGAGGGAACAAATCACCCCCAACAGTGAAGCTTGCTCTCCCCATCTGTTAATGACAGGCCTAGATAACCAATTTAGAAGGCATACTCAGCTTTTAGAAAACTGAAACAAGGAAAATTAATCCCTTCCTTAGATTTTGAAAGTCAGGAATCAGATTAACAACTAGGCTAGGGCAGAAGCCTTGTTTTGTTTTCCTTTATGGGAAAGACCCAAATAAATCTTTAAATTACATGGCTGTAAATGTCTTAATTTTACAAAGGAAAGCTGGTTTTATCCTGGCAGATCTGGATCAGTTTGCTGTGTCCAGGGCAAAACTGTCACCAAATTGTGCTGTTTCCTCAACTAGTGAATTTTTTACAAGAATTATTCCATTATAAAAAAATTTCTCTCATCTTTTCCCCCAGGAAGGGACATTCAAGTTTTTATTGCAGTATTCCTAATTAACAGCCTACCACTTTACAATAATTAACACCTCTGACCAGTCTACTCTGGACACATTACAACTGTGTGTTCCAAGCTATGGTAAATCCCAGCACCCTCTAGGTTGATCCCTATGCTGATTCCCCAAGAAAATGAAGACATTCTGCATTTAATTATTTGTTTTTCCTTCCAAGTTCCTGTTTGAGATATCTTAAAGAAAACTGCAAAGAATTAAAACTCATACAATCATGAGCTGAGGTGTGAAACTCAACAATGGGACATCTGTACCCACAAAACACACTTCCCCCATTCCTCGCTGCCAGCTGATGACTAAGCCAGAGCAATAGTTTTTTCTTAAAGCCTCAAGTCAGCTCTCTGCAGCCTGAGTAATCTCCATCAGTGGATGCTATTGTACTGCTGTCATCAATCCCTGCAGTGTAGAGAACAATGTCCTAACCCAGCCTGCACAACATGTGTCAGCAGCATCATTTGCTGTTCCATGCAACCTGCACAGAGCCCCACTTCTCCAGCACAGAGAGACAGAGGAAGGACATGGTACATGACCTACCTGTCTTCTGTACTCCCAAGTGGGGTCATACACCTTCCATCCATTTTCTGGGAAAACCTCTTTGTACTCAAATGCAAAAAGTGGCTGAAAGGAAGAAAATTTACCATAAAGAGCCCAGTCAGAGACTATTTACAGGATGTTTGATATCTCAAATAATCACAGAATGTCCTGAGTTGGAAGGCACCTCTAAGGGTCATGTAGTCCAACCCCCTTAAAATCACAGAATCACAGAAACACAGAATGTTAGGGGTTGGAAGGGACTTCTGAAGATCATCGAGTCCAACCCCCCTGCCAGAGCAGGACCAAAGTAGGCAGAGACATCTCCATGACTGGTCCTTCTTTTTTCCCACTACCCTACTTTTCTTTTAGGGGTTTGTTAAAAAGATTAACATGCCTGCTGTAGCAGGTAATTAGTACAACAATGTACCCTCCTCTACACCCCAATCTTGCTTATCTATTACCTAGTACTTCTTCACGGACAAAAGGAGTGTATGATTAAAGAGAGAAAACAAGTCTACTTGGGCAAGAAAGCTCTTACATCTTAAGTAGATCCTTTCAACCAGTATTTGAAGCAGCAATTGCAGTGTCATAACACCACAGAGCAGATTAACTGCATTCCAGATTTGGGCCAGTGCAGTCACCATGAGATGTAAACCTCTCATGGATGTTACTGTGCTTTGAATATTCTCCCTCTGTTATGAGGCTGTTTCAGTAAGTCATTCTCCAGGTATGAAGGAATTCAGCCCCATGGTAGCTGACTTCTGTTTTCTGTACAATCTAAACCCCTACATAATTAACTCTAAAACAGATGTAAAACCCAGCATTTCTCCTTCAACAAAATGCTCCCCATATGAACACTGTACCAAGCAGATGGGACTGAACAACCAGCTTCCTGCCTCTCTGTCTTTTGGTAAAAACTCAAAAGAAAATACCTACCAGATTATTTGAAACTGGGAAAGCATATTTCATTAGGTTCTCAAATATGGATCGTCTAGTTCTCCCTTCAGGCTTGTGAGCAAATCGCAAGTTTCGAATATCCTAGGAAAAGAAGAGGGAAATCACAGTGCAGATTTCAGAACCATTTCCAAATCCAATGAAAATCCAAAAGCCAGCATTCAAAACAGGGTCACATCACAATGCTCTTTTTAGTACTAATTTTATATTGTGCTTTGAACACTCTTTTACTGCAACTCTGGGCTTGGTTCAGTGGTGCTCTGCAGCGTCCAGCAAGGCCTGCCACAACTGCAGAGGAGCAGAGGGAGTGCAGGAGCACACCTGATCACAGCATCTTGCCTTCATCTGAAGCTCTCTACCTCTTCCTCTCTCTACCTGCTGAAAGTCTAAGGGAGAGAGCCTCACTCAGGGACAAGCTATCACTGACCAGCAAGACTGAGAGACAGACCTCCTAGCTGTTGGGCTGACTCGTGGCAGAAGACAGCTGGAAGGTACTGCCTTACAAAGTACCTCCATAGAACTACTAGCACTTGGGCACGTAGGGAGCCCAAGTCCAGCCAGTTTGGTGCAAAGCAACCAATGCCATCTCCCTGTAAAGCTTCCATCTCTCAGAGCACTAGAGAAGATGACTGAAACTGACATCTCCTCCACTCTGCACAGCAGCACACTTTCCACTAGGAGTGGAAACCCAAGATGTTCTTTCCACACTCATCTACAAAATCAAACTCAGAAACTAAATAAAGCATCTCTAAGATGCTAAGATTTTCCAGCCAAATCTACATCTCAAACACTTGTAGTAAACAATTTAAAAGCCACCAGCAGGAAATGAGCTATCAAGTTCAAGAATATGAAGATGGTACAGTAAGTCAGAGAATGAGAAAAACAGATAAAGAATTAGCTGTCTCACAAGACTGAGATTAGGTAATTGGTCTCAGACAGAGAACATTTCAGGATGCATAAGCTGTATCTATTCTGTTATTGCACTAAACTGCTATGCAGACCAGCATATATATATAAATAAAAAAAAAAATTTAAAAATTTATAAAAAAAAGACATCAAGCTATTGGAGCTTATCCAAAGGAGAGTCACGAGGATGGTGAAGGGTCTGGAAGGGATGATTTATGAGGAGTGGCTGAGGTCACTTGGATTATTCAGCTGGGACAAGAGGAGGCTGAGGGGTGACCTCATTGCAGTCTATGGCTTCCTCACAAGGGGGAGAGATGAGGGACGTATGGGTCTCTTCACTCCTGTGACCAATGATAGGAGTCAGGGAAATGGCAGGAAGCTGAATCAGGGGAGGCTTAGGTTGGATATCAGGAAAAGATTTTTCACCCAGAGGGTGGTTGAGCACTGGAACAAGCTCCCCAGGGAAGTGGTCACAGCACCAAGCCTGCGTTCAGGGAGCATTTGGATGATGCTCTCAGGTACACGGTGTCATTCTTGGGGTGCCCTACACAGCGACAGGAGTTGGGCTCGATGATCCTGATGGGTTCCCTCCAACTCAGCATATTCTATGATTCTATGATATGCTGTATAGGTCCTAGATATCTATCCTATAGTTTGTGCCTGGGTTTCCCACTCAGGGGAACAGTGCAGCTCACTCCAAACCCTGACCCTGTGTGCAATTTTATGTACAGGTAAAACGGCTGAGAACTAGGAACAAACACAGAACAGATCAAAACAGGGAACAAATAAGTTTGTCAGCGCAAGCACCCCTATGTTAGCCATGGAGCATCTTGACTGCAGTCAGATGAGGGAGCAGCTGGGTGATTTGGTATAGGTTATATCAACTGCTCTTGAATCAGCACTCCCATAGCCTGAGAGTCTGCTTACCTTCCTGGTGCCTCAGAATCACAGCAGTGACTGCAGCTGTTTGGGACTCATTTTCATTCCTCCATCTGCCCTTATCCAGAAAGTGGCATCCTTTCAGCCTTGAGGGGGCTCTGACAAGAGCTTTAATCAGCCCAAGACCTACAGAGTTCAGAATCCAGCTCTGCCCACATGGCCAACAAGGGAAGCAGAGGGGCCATGCTCTGGGGAACAATGGATTAAGGGTTGGAGATGGTGGGTTAACCTACTTTGTGGGTCTACAGAAAGGAGACAAGAGGATGTGAATTGTTAATTTTTATTGAAGTTTTCATTTCCAGTGATTCCAAGGGCTTGGAGAGGCACATGTGAAACATGTTCTGCCTTGAAAGAAATGAAAGAACAGTCTCAAGGAGGACTGAAGGCTACTTGCCAGCCCCTCACCACAAAGCACAGCAGCAGGTGGACATAAGGTAACAATTAGAGGAAAACGTGCTCCTTTCTTGCTCCTTGAAATGCGCGTGAAAAGCACCCTGTACTCCACAATGACTGGAGTCTTCCTGGGACAGCCTGGTGGCCAACCTTGAGAACTGCATTAGAGGGACGCAAGCCTAGGTTTCCACCACAAAGACAAGACATTAGCTAGCACAAAGCCTGAACAAAGGCCTGGATCTTGTCTTGAATGAGTGGAGCTGGAGAATCCTGAAAATTACTTTGAAAACCAGATGTTTCTTTAAGTCTGTGAAGTCACACTGACTGAAACTTTTTGCAGAACTTCCTACAGTACTACAGAGAAAACCTTTTAAAAATATATATTCCCTTTCGCCTACTGTAAAACAGATAAAAGTTTACCTTGCACACAATCTCCAGTCCATATGAATTCTCACCACGACTGGAAGCACCTCCAATTTTCTCCACTCTGTTGATTACACCTAAAGATGCATCTAGGACAAAAGGAGGATCCTGTAGACAGTTGAAATTTGTGAGTTTAAAAGGGGGAGGGGGAAAAATCCCCAGCTCCTGCTCCCTTATGTCTATATTCCCAAACATACAGCTATGATTCACTAAGAATTATTCTCAAGGAACACTTAGGTTTAAAGATCGAACAGCCAACAAAACAGAGGGTTTCAAAAGCTTACCCGTTCCATGCTTTTAAAATACAATCTGTAATTGGTAACTGTGAGGGTTCCTCTGATTGCTCCAGTGAAGGGGCAGATATAAGTAACATCCTTAGCTTTAAAAAGGAAATAAAAAGGTTGTTAATGTAATGGTTAACTGATGAGAGTAAAATCATGACAGCAACATTATTCGGGGGCTCTACTTTTCAGATGATGGAATGAAAAGCAGCTTAATTTGGGGTTGTAGCCTAGAGCCAACATGCAAGTTTCAGTTCTGTGGAGAGGGTAAAACTGTAATTATGAATTGAACTCTGGGCAAGTACCATCACCTAGAATCCTACATTTGTACAGAACTGCCATCCCTGTAGAGAGCCAGTATTCAGCTGCAACCTGTTCACTTGTACTGAGCAGTGTATTGCCAGTAGCTGAGAACAGCATGCACAAAAAGCAGAGAAAATTCCTGCCTGGATGCATATACTCGAAGCTGACAATAATCTGCATAATAGGTAAGTATTGCCAATAAGCTGGTTTGTGCCACTAAGGATAGGAGAAGGCAGCTCTCCTACACATGGCTTTTAGGATGCTTGGGTCCTTCTGCACACCACTGCATGCAGAGTCAGCTCTGGGATGAGGGCGCTCATGCTAAAATCCAGCAATTTCCAGCAGCCAGGAATCTGCATAGCACCCAACTGCCAGTGATTTTAAGTCTGAAGTCAGTGATCAAGTTACTTTGCAACAATTCAATTATTTTTGAGCCTGAGTGACAGTGACATAAAACAGTCCCCTTCTTAAAAGGCCTCAGACGTTTCTCACTTGTTCCAGCAAAAGGCAAGAGGTGCTGCTGGTTTTCCACAGCAAACACCTACCCTAACAACCCTTCTGTTTTACATCAATTAAAATGACAACATTTAAGTAATTTCCTACCCTTCACCAGCCAGCATTGATCCATCACATCTTCAGCCCCTGAAACACTTGGCTGGCTGTGCCCTGGCAATGGTTTATGCTGTCACCAACAAGTAATGACAACCCTCAAACACACAGAGATCCTTTCAGAAGAAGACCCACTGACCAGAGCTGCCAGGTCCCTGAAAGAACTCTCTGGACCATTTTAAAAATCTCAAGCCTCCAAACCCTGTGGGATCCATTTTCAAGGGCTGTGTGAAGCCACGACAGCTTGCCTTCCAACCAGATGACAGCCATCGTACACAAGAGGCAGGAGGCTGCTGGGGTGTCAGGATGGGGACCCGAATTTCCTCTACCCTTATCTCATGAGATTTATCCTGGAGGGAGGGAGGAAGAGACTACAGGGCACTGGCAATTCATATAACTAAATTATCCTCAGGTCAGCTTTGCTTCTGCATAGTCTTCACTGACTCTTTAGATTTGGATAATGAGAAGGAGTGACTGACTCAGAGCAAAATAGCTCAGAATTTTTTGTTAAAAATAAGTAAAATACAAATATATATATACGCTATAGAAATTTCATTATTTTTTTGTTTATCTAAATGTCCACGCCTTTGTTGGAAGGACAATGAAAGACAAAGTGTTTCTAGCCAATTCTAATTAAACCAAGTGTTTAATTATTGGCTGATTATTAATCACTTCTTTTAAAGACTAGTTTGACAGAGGTTTGAAAGCAGACTCATGAAGCATAATAAGGGTGAGGGCAGCCTGCTTGGTTTTTCCACTAGAGATCCCATTATTCAAAATGCAATTTCAAAATGTTTAATAAAAAACAGAAAAACCCAACAAACCAAACAAGATCTACTAATAAGAGAAGTGTGCATTTACATCTGAAAAGTAACAGGATTTCTGGGTAAAGAGGAAAAGTGCTAGAAAAATGTTTTCCAGGTAAGGAATCCCAGGCACAATCTCAAACACTGGCTTTGCCAGCTTGTAAGCCACATCACCTTCCACATTTGCATTTTATTAGCTTGGTTTCCTAAGGAAACAATTTTCCTTAATTACACTGCACATGTACACATGTACCTACACACCTGGCTTGTCTGACCTTAATCCTGCCACAGCTCTATGGTGTCAGTGGTCTCCATCTGATAAACAGGGGTCTCCAAGGCATTAAGATCCTTCACTGTTTGTAAGAACAGGTGCCAGGTATGAGAGATGTACTAGTGCTACTAGCAAGGGAAAGACTAATAAGCTCAGCCTTTGGTAGGTAGAAGAGAATCCACACGGGAGAAGACTGGAAACCAGGATTTATTAATTTTCCTGCTTATGGAATTCCTGTCTTTTATAGGGCAAATCTTACCCTAGACTACAGGGCTGGCTGAAATAATTTTTCTTCCCCTGCCTGTAAAATACAAAGATAATTACATTTACCTTCTTGACACTTTAAATGAGATATAATTATTGCTTATGAATAATAAAGATTTCCTTTTCACTACCTCCAGCGTCTTGTGGGACAAGGAAGCTGCTGTCTGGCTGACTCCAAAAGCCACCCAGTCTTCCAGACTTATGTGGCTCATCATATCATTTGCCAACAGACAAAATACAAATAACCCTGATCTCTTAAACCATTCCCCAGGAACCTTTCAGAATATAGTCTTGCTGTCAGAGCTAACTGTACCTGCAGTGTGAGTTAGATGCCAGTCTGCAGTGCATGGTTGGAGTATGAGTTCAGAGTTCTCAGGAAATGAGTACAGAAAAAGACTGAGCAGTGAGGTGGGATTTTTTTTCTCCCTCTTTTTAGTTGTAGAGTTTTTTTGTTGTGGGGGTTTTTTGGTAGAGTGTTGAGGTTTTTTTAGGACTGAATTTGCTTTCTTCTTTATCACTTGAAGAGAAAGGCAACATGTTAAAACTAGAAAATGCAAACTCTTTCATAGAAAATTAATCAAGAGGCTTAGAATTTCAGACTAGAGTGCATCAGCAAACCTGATGCATGTCAGAGAGTATGGATGAAAAAAAAGAAGAAAAAGACCCATCTTCATATTGCAAGAAGTTCTCTGCAACAGCACTGTATCCTCTCCTGCAGTTTGTGATAGAAATTTAACACACCGTTGTGCCATGTCAGCCTGCAAAGTTACCCCGTGGCAAGTACAACCTGAAAAAGTTGATCCATGCCCTCTCAGGAGGCAGCAAATGCAAAGCTGTACAATCTTTCTCAACACTCATGCTGAGATATGTTAAATTGCCATGTATTTGCTACATGCTAAGAGAAGACATATAGTTACTTTGGCTCATGGGATGTGCAATAACTTGATTAATGAAACAACCTGATCACACTTCTCAATACAACAGCAATTTGCTGTTGGTCAATGATTGCCAAGATATTTCACTCTATGAATATTCTATCTGGTCAGCAAACAATAAGGAATTCCCTCTTCACATACCCATGTCTTTAATGGTTTCTCCTGGTAGCAAAGGTGGCTCTTCCATTTCAGCCAATTTATTAGTCTCCCTCAGAACCTAAGCAAAAGACAGAGGCAGAAAAATATATTAATTGTGTTTTCATAAGCCATGAAGCTCACACGTACCTGCAACAGGTCAACAGTATCAAGGACAATAAATATTCAAACATCTTGTGGTACTGCCTAGTGTCTCAGCCTCTGAAAGGTCAACAAAAAGCACATTTCAGTGCAGTCCTCCAGCATACTGCTGGGCCATGCAGAAGTGTTTAAAGCAAGGATGTGTGTGATGGAGAGGCTGCACAGTTCCCAGGTATCTGCTTTTCATCTTCCAACCTTCTTCACCACCACCCACCATCACAAGTCAAACTCTCACAGCTACATACAGAAAAGGGCCCCATTCCTTGCCATTTACACTAAGGAAAGTTTAAAAGTTATCACATCACTATCTTCAGTGAGGATCTGACAACTGCAAAGATCTCGATTTGGCTCAGTAGTAGTGACCTGTTACTAAGGTTATGTTTTGATAGCATGTATAGGAGTTACAGTTTCCTTTTTTATTTTTGGCTGTCAAATAACCCCTCCTCCACTTTCATTCGCGTTAAAGTTATACCACAGGACATCACTTTTCACAGATATGACTGCATTTATACAAGGGTTTTCACCAGAACAGCTGCTGTCACAAAACAGATGGACATTTCAGTAAAGCATGGCCATAACCATGAAGCAGAACCTGAGGTCTAAATCTATGGTAAGAACTAGGGGAGAAGAGCATATGTAAGTGACCAAGATGAAGGCTAAGTCTATGTGGCCAAGTGCAGACAACTTTAATTGTATTGTCCATGCCTTGAACCAGTCAAATAACCACAACCACAGCAGCACATCAGTTCATCAACCTAATAACACGGCGAGCAGATAAATTAGCCCAGACTGTGCCTCATGCTGTAGCAACCACAAGACTTGGGGTTTAAAGTTGGTGTGCATCCCACCTGGTGGAGACAGGGCAGAGAGAGCTCATGTCTGCTCACAACTGAATGTGCAGACTCGCCCAAAATGTTTTCTTTATCTTAACATGGGGAAAGAGAAGGAATTGTTTCAATTTGTTATTAGGAAATCCCTGCAAAGAAAATTCAAAAACATGGACTAAAGCAGCACTATGGAACCTGACACATCTGTGGTCAACTTTCATGTAGGATTAAGCCAGAGGGAGAACCTCAGGGAAGAAAAACTTTCTAAACTATGCAAAAAAAAAACTAAAACAAAAATTAAAGAAACCCAATGCTACAATAAAAGCACATTCCAGCATCTTCACACAACAGACTGATGTATAGATGAAAAGATTAGTAAGATCAAAGCCTTCCTGAGAACAAGATGTACATTTGAAAAAATGCATTCAAAAGACTCATAAATAAAATAAAGTAAAATAAAATAAAAGCACAGTCCTGACAGGAACCTCACAATTGTACCCATTTAGGCCAGCTCTTACTGTGGCAGCTGTCAGAGCAGCCAGACTGGAGTCTACAGGATGGGTAAAGGGAGGTAAACATTGATAGAGATCACACTGGAATATTCAACTTGAAGGAAAATTTATCCTCCACATCAGCAATACCAGTAAAAACAAGGTTTTGCTGGTATAACAACCAGAAGTCTATTCTGGGGATTTCTTGTCAGCACAGCTGTGTTGGCCAAAGATCACACAACCCGTCAAAGTCCTGACCAATGGCCTCCCTGACAAAAGTCTGTGAAGTGAACCTGCCCTCAAGTCCTGCATGTCAGTTTTTGTGCTTTGAAATTAGCAGGATAACATCTGGATTATGCCAAATGAGTTAAAGGCTTCTAGCTAATTAGTCCACACGTGGTGGTCATCTTTACAGCTCTTTATCTTGGAAGGACATTAGTAAAAATACACTCTGCTTTTCTGACACAATCACAACTTCTTTGAGAAGGTCCATATTCCAAAGGGCCAGCAGCTGTTCCTAGGATCACTTTGGTCAAGAGCTGGCCTTGCTGCTCTCCTGCAGATGTCAGCAGGAGCACATCCAGCAGTAAACATTTGGAGGATTGGGTTGTCTCTTAAGCCAAAACAAATATGAGATAGATAGCACTCAGTATGACAAACAGCTGCCATGATCAGTAGATGGGCAGTGCTCAGGTGGGTTTCAAACTCTGTACTGCAGGTGGGGGAAAGGAGGAGGGAAGGGGCAAGCAGTACAAGACGAAGACCTCCACATCAATACCATTCTGCTAAAGGCAAGGTCGAAAGCTTTTTTGGTTTAAAACCTGGCTTTTCTAAGTCTAATAAAATTCACCTGCTCACTCGCACTTTCTAAAATGTGGAGTCCCCAGGGTGAGAGGAAAGGATTAACAATCCAAACCTGCGCTCACTGCAGCGCAGGGCAGTGGATGGATGACCTCCTGGAAGCATGGCAGCTTAAGGCCAACAGCTTCTGCCTCCTTGCCTCCTTTTTTTTTTTTTTTTTTTTTTTTTCCTTTTGGTACAAAGATGAGAACTAAACTGTCATTTTCCCCATCCCCCAACTGACTTAAGCCACACGACCTACCTCAGGCAACACAGCACCAACTGCCTTCATGATGATTTCAAAGTCAGCACAACATCACCCCTGGATAACAGTCACCTTCCCAAGAGGCTGAGACAGACATGGTCAGAAAGCCCAGGATAAACACTTCTCTGGTGTGCTGGTCTTTGCAGCACCTGCCCAGCTCTAGACCTTGAATGAGCCTCCTAATTTGAACACAAACACTTGAAACCTGCCCTAGCAGGGACCGAGAAATGAACCATAGGCATTTTCCTGAAATACATCTCCATCAACAGCTCCTTAAAATTGATTCAGGGAAATGCAATCTGTGTGCAGCTGACAATGCAAGCAGCAGGCACAGAAGACATCTGGGGCAGCACTAAAGGACAGAGGGCAGCAGGAGGGAGGAAAAGTGGGTGGATATGAAAGAGGAGTTTTGGAAACAGATCCAAGAGGAAGAGTGGGATAGGACAATGCACATGGAGCTCTGGGAGGATGCCAACACCATAGATGGACCCTCTATCCCCTATTTGACTAAGAAGATGACATGAAAAGCCCCTCCACCTCACTGCCTTCCTTCTCTGCCCCTTCAAATCCAAAAATGGTTCATTAAACTGTCAGAAAAATCTTTTTTTGTACAAGCTATTTTCAAGACTCTAAAAATAACACTCCTGGCCCCAGATTTAGCCCTCTGCAAATTAAGAGCTCCAGTGAAGCAAGGAAGAAGGTAGAGGAGCCAGGGACATGACTGCAGCAGCCCAGCTGCAGAAGAGTGACAGCCAGCTGGCTACTGATGTATTAACACTACTGAGGCAGGTACCACATACATCTGAAACTGAAATGTTTCACCTCTGTGTGCCTCAGGATCTTAAATTGTTTAGGGGGAACAAAACCAACATATGCTTTGAGATCTGCAATGAAGGTTGCTTCCAGAGCTGGGCTGAATCAGCATTATTTAGGAATAAGACCATGCTAGCACAGACACACACTGGCCTTATCTGTGCCAACCATCACTAAGATGATTTATGTAAGAAGCAAAGACAACTACCAAAAACTGTAGACTACTTCCCCTTGCCTCTAAGCCAAACAAGGACTTTGTTATCTGCTTGGTAACTGAATCTCTGGGGAAGCTGACAGTTTAGGTACTCACCAGATTAGCCTTTATTTCTGCCTTACACACCAGAATAACCTTTATTTCTGTCTTCTTTTACAGAGTAATGTAAATCTACCCATTCCACCCATCAGGATACACTCATCCACGATACTGAGCATAGGAATCCTTTAGCAGCTAAACACAAGTCCTGCCTCAGCTCAGAGGGTGTGAGGACTTCATGCCACCACCTACCTTTGTTCTCTGCTCAAGCAATGACTTGGCAGAACAATCCCACACTTGCTACATTTAGCAACTGCTTATTTTACTTCAGGATCTCACCTTGTGTTAGCTCCAGCCCACTTACCCATGGCTGAAGGTGCAGAGCTCTCTCATGCCTTCCCACCTAAGCCAGAGAAACCCTGATGTTGTATTGCTGACACAACATCCATATATAAGCAACAAAATTATCACCTCCTTTGCCTGTGTGTATGGGGTCAGGGAAAAACGTTTAGCTCCTACTAAAAAGGTAAGAGTGCGCCCTGCCTCATCCCTTACCTCTTCATACTGAGATTTCAGGGTGCTGTGGTTCTGCCAAGCCTCTCCAACTGTGTGTTCACACTGCCTCCTAACCCAGCAGCCAGCATGCTGCTCCAAAAATCCCTCTCCTGACTGATGTCTCTGCCTGACTCATGCATGCAGCTCATCCTCAGCAGTTACATCCAGCTTGGGCTGGTACAGAGCTATGCTGCACCAGAACTCTTAAGCACAGGGTCACAGCAGCCTGGGCATCACTGAATGAAACTTTATTCAGGGTTTGCTTTTGTTTGTCAGCAAAAAAACCTGTATGTTTTTCTCTTGTAATGCCTGAGAGGCATTTGCCTACCAGTGAAGCTGGACAGCCAGGCTGACAACACACATCCTGTGCTGGCTGAGGCCAAGCCAGGATTGCCTCCTCCTATCCATCTGCCAATGCTGTAATTGTTCCTCTATCTACTGCAGTCAAGATGCCTGGATCTGCTTAATGGCTTTTTTAATGGCTGTTTATCCATAACCTGGATTGTTCTGCCAGGACTGTCTCAGGGTATGAGTGAAGGGTGCAACCCTAGGGTGAGGGAGGGAGAGCAGCAGGGACTGACCACAGACAGTAACTTTGTCCTTGGACACCAACACCTGCAGTACAAGACTCCAGATAATAAAGATGCATGAAGAGAGCACCTGAAGTCCTTCCTAACTATTTTCCAGTCATTTTCTTCTACATTCTCCTGAATATTTGAGTCCTGAAATCTACAGACATTGGTCAGGTTTTTTGGCTTCATGCAACTTCAGAGAAGACTACAAGTTTGTGCTACTGAATTGTTGTTTAACAGTTTTCCCAAGCCTGCATAGATTCTTCTATCCAGAATCACAATAAAAATGAACTAAAATAAATATTTTTGCTTTAGACAAAATTGAAATTTACCTTTTTTGTGAATTTCACTCCCTGCCCGAGTTAATCTCTCCTTGGTAACCTCCTACATGCTGAAAAATCAATTTGCACATTTTTAACAGATTTCTTTATATTATTATATTTATATTATTGTATTTATTTATAAAGCCACAGTGCCGGTGCAAAATGTCCAACCTGACACTGTCACCACCTTCCTCCTGCATTATTCCTTTCCCCAAAACCACATCTGCCCCATCTATTGAAAAGACAAGTGCTCCAGGCTGGGAGCTTCTTTTGTTCCAGCTACACACAGTCCTGTTCTGTGTTTCCTGCAGCAGGAAGCTGGTCTCTTAATTGGTGCCTTGACATAAACATATATAATCTGTCTGTACAAACATCGTGCATATGCAGACACCCAAAAAAAAACCCCAAGACCCTCTGCATCTGCAGCTTACAGGTGTGGCATGCTGGACTTGTGAGCATGCACTGGTCATGAGCAGCAGGTGGGATATACGCTGTGGAGACAAGAATCTGAGTGTTGTACACGTGTGTGCAAGAATACACACACAGAATTAGAAGATTTGGAAAAGCTTTTCAAATTATGGGTGAAATATGGACTTGAAACTCAACAGCCAAGTGTAAGGTTTTGCCTCCTACAGGAACATATTTGTCTGATAGTTCACATTTTAACAGACTACCTGGGAATATTCTGCTTGTAGTTAACATGTCTAAACTTTCCTTTCTCCCTTTTTTTTTTTAAATGTCTTTCTCCCAAGGACTGGCACTTGATTAAGTGCCCTCCTGCATCAGCACTCCTGCCACTCTGCTGGCAGGGTAATCAGTAAACTGCAGGGATACGCATTTCATCTGAAAGTGCAGATCTGCATCTGAGCTAGTCAACCTAGGTGCTCTGCACTGTCATTGGACAGCAGGAGAACAAGGAGATTCCCCTTTAGGATGAGTACCTTTCTTCCCACCAAAGGCTGAGAGCTAGGGTAAGTAACTCCAATGCAGATCTGGTGGGTTGTACCCATCTGATGCTTCCCTGTGGGCAGTGTAGCAATGCCCAATCTCCCAGACAACCCGATGCAACTGAGCAACCACAACCCATACTTTGCAGAGAAGTCCAAACTTTGTGCAGAGAGGCAGCAGGAGATGAGCCAGGCCAGATCAAAAAATTGCATGAAATTATTTAAAACAGGCTCCAAAGCTTGAAGGATAGGTCTTGATAGCTGATTTACCAGAGACAACATTTGGGTCAGAGTTGGCTCCTTTCTGCCGTCTCAGAGAACCACATGAGGGAGGTCAGCCTTTCTGCAAAGCTCCTAGGATTATTTTTACATACTTGATTTATTTATTTATTTATTTTCTTTGTAAATCAAGAGGAAAACATATACACTTACGTACCCACTGTTTTTCTCCTCTAAATGCCTTTTGGTGGTTGTAGACCATGTTCATCTGCTCCTTCCCCTGAATTATCCTCCTACTCAATCCCTTTTCTCTATCATGACTGTTGCCATAAAATTCAATCAACAAAGGACAGTGCCACTATGGTAGGTGTACCAAGATTTATCATTACCCCAGTGATGATACAAAAACCTCTGAAACAAAACAGATAAAGAAGCTCTTTCCTTTAACCTCAGAAAAAACAACAGCACAGATCTCATTCTATCTAGCTGACGCTGACAGAGTTGCAGAACTGACATGAATGTGTGCAGAATCAAGACTCATATGATTATTTAGGATACTTTTTCATAGGTGCCTTGGTTTCTTCTCTAAATGAAACATTTCTTACAACAGGAAAAGGGGCACATTTTTTTCTAGCATTTTGCTGCTAAGATGCTTCTGTCATCTCAATGCTCAGTAAGAAGGACTGCAGAACAGCAGCCATGCTTACTTGACAAATCCTTCTGTAGACTGAGAACACTGTACTACTTTGGAGAGATTTTTCAGCTGCCATTTTTGGCTATTTCACATGTACTTTGAGAATATTTATGTGCTATGTATCCTACATGAAATGCAAGAAAATATAAATCATGCAAGTAAATAGACCTTGTGATTATCTTTCAAGCATTAGGAATACCACAGCAGAATGACTACAGGAAAGAACAGCAGTATCTCTGCAATGACTGAAGCACAGGGACTTTTCTGAGGATTATGACCAGATGGGTTGAAAAACTATGTTAGAGACATTCAGACCAGCAAGATACTTACTGGAGGGAAATGCTTTGTATCTTATTCTTTTGGGATATTAGAAGTTTGAAGGGACAAAGACAAAACATCATGAACATATGGATCATTTCAGAACAGTAAACCGAGAATCAAATATACCATCGAAAGATCACATCAGGTCAATTCAGCTCCTAAGAGAGCACTCAGCCAAATAAGCCTTCCTAGCTTGGTTGAAAAACAACACAAGACACATTTAAGATATCAAGAAAATATTCTGACAACAGATCCTCTATTACACTACTCTAAAGACAATAATCACATACAATGTACATTGCCAACTGCCTCTTAACTATGCTTTCTTGACACAACTAAAAAAAAACAAATTGCAAATGTGATCTCTACCTACCATATACACTTTGAGAAAGTATAAAAAGGCTTGAGAAATCACTTGCTTACTTACCACTGTCTTGAAAATCTTTAAAAATAAGTTGAAGATTAGTGTATTTAAATAAAAATAAAAATAGAGTCACTAGAGTAATATAAAGTGACTCGTCCACAGGAGGAAGTAGCCACCATGCAGTGTTTCCCTCGGGTTTTCTGCTTAGTTTTTACCACAATGTACTTTCCCACTCAGGCTGGAGTGCCCCGTGATGAAGAACAGCCTCTCTGAGCTGGTGAATATCCTGGACCCTCACTGCACAAGTACAAGGCAAGGTTCAGAAGCTCAAAGGAACACATTGTTGAGGGCCACTCGTTCAGCCTCAGCTGGCTTGTCTCTTCAAGTTTGTATGGCTTGGTGCCTCAAGACAATTCTCTCATTAGGCTCTGACAGAAAGTCGTCATTGACTCAGCACAGCAACGCTCCCTGCACAGAAGGTTGCAGATATTATCTATTCAGACAAGTCCAACATTTTTTAATACAGAACCTTCTTCAGTGCCCAGGGTTCCACATATGCCTCAAATGACAACAGATCTCCACTGGCTGCTCAAGAACTTTGGACAGCATATTAGCCTGATTCTATCCTTTCTTTAATTTTACTGTATTTTGTTTAGCAAACAGCTTATATGGGAACATAGTTTAAAGTTTTCAAGGAAAGCATTAAACTAGTCCAGGGACATTCATACCATCAGTCTTAAGGAACAGAAAAATCAAAAGAGAGTTCTCTCTGACCAAAGAGAGAATTACAAATTCTACCAACTAAAACAAGTCACAGAAAACTGTCTCTGATAACACAATTTTCATTTCACAGTTTAGTGATATATAAGATAAGGATTCAAGATACAAGCTATAATGAGTAAACAATCATACAAAGGGGAATGAACATATTTCATTCGGTGTCAAAACATATACAGAAAATCTTGGCAGGTACTGCATGCAGTCACAAATCTGCATGCTCCTTTTAAATACCATGCTTGTTCATTCCTGCCTGTTTTGTGCTTCAATCTACAAAACTATAACTATAGGGGGGAAAAAAAGGCACGTCTTACCCAGTTTTACTCAGCAGAAGGAGAATTCTTGCACTTTTTATCTAGGAGTAATCCAGCAGTCAACTAGAAAGAGCTGAAAATATTTTTGAGGAACATATGAAGGCCATTTGCTTATTCTCCTTAGTTTTCCACTCCTAATAGATGGCAATGATAAATGCTTCCAGAGATTTCTTTCACTGTGCATTACTTCATACTCAAACATTCAGGTACCTCTATACAAGAAAAATCAGCAATGCTTGCTGTCTTTGCTCTCTTCTAACTAGATGAGCACTTAGGGAGTATTATTTCCACGTATAGGAGACAGAAAACTGACTGTATCTGACTTTCCCCCCATCTAATTTGCATGAAATCAATATTTTGCAACACAGAGCTTGGCTACTCTTTTTTTTGTTTGTTTTCTGAAAGGGGGAGGTGGAGAGAAGGACTTAATGGGAAGAGGTGCAGGGAAAGGACCAAGATTTTCCATCTCTTAGGACAGTTAAAAAAGAAAAAGATTGTAATTCTAATGAAATACTTTATTTTACATGTACTGCATTTACAGTCATGCAAACTGGAGTCCTAGAAAAACATAGCAATGGCAGGGATTAAATTCCAGTCACTCATGGGGCTGTCCTGGAATGACCACGTTTATGGACAAGGGCATCATTCATTCTCCAAAACCAGTCCTTTGTGTCTTTGTTCATCGACAGCGTAATGCTCCAAAGAAGTAAGGAAGCCTATTTCCCACAGACACACACATGCAACTCGTACAAGCTAAAATCAGAATTCCAAGATAGTTAAAGTATTTTTCCTCATTAGGTTTTCTTCTCTGCTGCTCTTTAAGTCCTACTTGATATCTTTGATAATGTAAAGCATCACCTGCTCCTGTATTTGGCTCAAATTTCATCCCTGTGTGCAAAGGTATCCAGGCAAACATTACATGCAGATCAGGTAAGGACTACTTCTGCCAGCATAGTTCTACTCCTGCATAGTACCCACAAAAATGTGAGGGGCACCTTTGTGTGAGAATATAACTGAGCCCAAAGTGATGACAGAGAAACACATATGAACAAGTCTTCACAAAGCAACAATAAAAAGATAAACTGTTTGTTTCATTTTACTTTATCACCAGTTCACATCTAGCCAAGTCTTTTGTGACCACAGGTCAATTATCTTCATCATCTGGTGGCTTGTGTAATATGGTCTGTAATTTAGTAGCAGTCACAGTCCAGTGCACTGGGAAGGAAAGCTCACACAGCAGAAGACATCTTTGCATTTGCTATGAACTAATCTTCTTACAGGCAGTCTCAGGCAAAGAGTCAAGGGCCAGTGTGAAACAGGAAAACTTATCCATTCCTATCATTAAGTGAGGGATGGAGCTGACTGTCTGGGCAGAGAGTCTTCAAAGCTAGCCTGGAGTTGTTTAGGTAGATTTTTTTTCATGATTTACTGCTTCCAAGCTCCATCATTCACTAGTCTCTTAAAAGCAAAACTAAAAAACTTTGCCTAAATGAATCCTGAAAGTTTAAAAAGTTATGCCACTTTAAACCCAGCTCTTGTTGAACATGTGTTACACATAACCAAAGCCTGACACACTTCCTGCGTTGGCAGGAAGATAGCAATGGAAAAGCTCATTGAGGCTAGTTTTAGTGATTTACAGAAAAGGATGAGGGGGGGTGGAAATCACATCTTTCTTCAATATGTTTTTCTACTAACAATATACATGTTCTTCATAAAACTAGTCTAAGCCACTTTGCACTAAAACTAGAATAAAGTAACAAAGGTGGCAAAGTCAGTGACTGGCATGTTGGATAATCCTGCCCCACATCACCTGAGGGACAGGATTTACCTCAATTTTAGAGGTCTACATCTAGAGAAATTACCCTTACTCTCCTCACAGTCAGAGAAGAAACACAGTAAGTTTTCAAATGAGACAAAACTGCACCTTTACTGGAGCACAGCTAAAGCTGAGATCCACTCTGAGAAAGCCGCTACTGTCACTCAAACAACATTCACAACATCCTGCAGCAAGGACTTCTCTATCTCAGCCTACCTGATGTTTTCACCTAGCACAGGCATTTCCTTAAAGCTGAGATAGATCATAAATAATCTATTTCTTTTTTTTCCATTTATTACAAAGGAATTGTAGTTTTCTAGTTTGAATGCAGACTCACTCAGATTTCATCCAGGAAACCTAAGGAGACAGCAGTGACATCCTTTTACTGTCTTGCATCAGTTATGTATTTTACAACATTAGCCACATGGGCTTGTCTACAGTCTCCAGCCATACACACAGTGGACAACAAATTATGGTTACACAAGCAACTCTTTCTTTCCTTTTCTAACCTTCAACTCCTGAGCACTACTACTTTCCAACTACTTCAATTCTGTTCTTGCCTGGTCTATAACTTACGTTTAAATATATGACAGTGTATTTGCTATGAATTCCCTCAAGCAGTGTATTCCCTAGATCAATTCTAAAGAGCTTCAGATTTGTGATCAGGAAGAGGGTGGGAGAACCTAATGGGGCTATGTCATTTTTCAGCTGGGTTTTGGTGGGGTTTTTTTCTTCTTCTCTCCCCCATCCCCCCCAACTATGAAGCTACCTGAAGCAGCCAAAAGTTACTTAGATTTAGTTTATGAAGTAAAAATTCTATTAATTGTAGTGGAGAGGCAATTTAATCTTATTTCCAGATACTGACATGCTCAATATCCATGGAAAAAAGACCAAACCAAGAAACAACAAAACAACTTCATAGAGGTTATTATTAAACACTTTGGAGAAAGATATTTATGAATAATACTGCACATGCATTCAGCAGGAATCCCCAGTGGTTGTCTCATTTACCTCATTACACACACGCGTGTGCACACACACACAGTGTTAATTGCTCTCCAAAAGAAAACGGCAGGCACAGACTGCAAGAAATTATGTGGGTCCTCTCCCTGGTTTCCTCCTCCTGATGGATGCCTACTGTTCTTCTAAAAATTCCCCGGCAGAAAAAGAGAGTGCTAATTGTAGCTATCACAAAGTATTTTTCCATTGTCACAGAAATCTAATTCCTAAATTTGAGTCAGTGCACATGCAGAGACCACGTAGAGGTAGGAGTGATGATGGATCCACATAGCAATTCACTCTAGCAGGGAAAATTTAAATACACATCAAGAGCATAATCCCATAATTGACAGATCCACTTCAAAATCTTGAAAAGCTTATTTTCAGCCTCTTAAAGCTAACTGATGCAACACCTTCCTGTGAGAACACCATGTAGCCTAGGCACTTGTCTCCTATACCACAGTTACCACAAAATGCATTCGTTCCTGCTTCAGGGCTTATTCTCTTACATTTTTCCAGGAACAATGTAGGACTTCTTTTTGCCCTCAGAAATAATAAGATGCTTAGCTCAAATCTCAGTACCTGTTAAGACTTGGGAGTTTGTGCTGTCTTGTGCCAATCAAAGCTGCACAAGATGCTCAAGTGTGTAATGAAAGGGCTAGAAATGAGAACATGCTCATGCCACTGTATCAGTTAATGGCATGACCTCATCTGCAATGTAAGAGGCAAGGCCACAACTCAGAAAGATATTTAAAAAAAAAAAAAAAAAACAATCAGGACCATGAAAAATCTCTCACTGAACTGACTGGAAAACAAAAAACAACCAACTTGCAGAACTGACACATGACAGAGATGTTAATTTTGAGAAAATGGACATTGAATGATAACCCTTGAGAAAGGGTATCTGTTCTCCTCAAGGCCTGAAATAAATTAGTGTAAGCTGATGACTATTCATAACACATCTTCCCTTTAGAAGCTAGTACTAGGCTTCAGGAGCAAGTCCAGGGAGCAAACAGCAATGCAGTAGCACTGACAGCAGTTGATTTGAGGACAGGTTGTGGGACTGCAGTTGCACTTGGAGTATCAACACAACAGGCTATCCATAGGTAGAGACAGATCTTCATCCCACCTGCCAGGCACCTTCTCCAGCAACAAAGACTCAGAAACTAAGAGAGAAAAACTAATGTATTAATTCTTACAGGAACAATTAAGTCCACCTGTACTAGGAAACTGCCCCTTTCTCCCTCTAGCCTGAATAGAAGTAGGACCATGGGAACACATTTTTTCTAGGTCTATGCACGATTGACAAGTGGTCACTCAAGTGTCAATGCAAGGACCAGCTTCATACCTACAGAAGACTGCATTGTAGCCACTGACACCACCTCTGCGAGGGCAAGCTTCAGGGCAAGCATGGCAGCCTTATGCTCAATTGCAGCCCCACAAAGCTGAGGCAGGCTGAGAAAGAAGCATTTTGCCAGCAGAGGCACATGCTTGAACTTGGCCTGCAGTGCCTTTATTCTGAGAAAGTAATTCTCGCTTTACTATCTCTTCTGAAACACTAATCTAAAATGAAAGGGGAGCAGCCTTTGTTCCAATCATTACAGAACTTCAGTTGGCCTAGAAATAACAAAAAAAAAAAAAAAAAAAAAAAAAAAAAAAGAAAAGAAAAAAAAGGAGAGGGCAGGCTGTGAAGAAATTGCTCCACAAAGTACAGGAACTGCAGCCCAGCAAGGAAGTGTGGGCTTCTAATGGCCTCCACTAACCAATAGGTATGCATCTTCTGCCTGAAAAATCTATCATGCAGCTAAGTGAACATTGCTCTACAGAGGCTCTACTGGATGGGGATCCAGACAAGCCCAGGAGAGCTGGAATGCCTGCCCAGACCACTTACAATGCACACAGATAATGTGACAAAAGGAGGGAAAGACTCACAAGACTGCAGTCAGGGTGATGGAGAAAATATGTTGAGCCAACTTAACCACTGGGAAGGAAAGATAACCTCAATTCTAGAAAAGAAATGTTGCTTCCTTCTCTACCTCTAAAGGTAATCCCCAAGTGTTACAAAAAACTGTGAAAATGCAGTTGAATTGTGCATCAAAACTGGAAAAAGAAACCCACTTAATGCAAACTTCTGTTAAAAAAAAAGGAAAATAAAACAAGTTTGTGTAAATCTTTTTTTATAATATTGTATAGTTAGAGCTGTAGCAGTATTTGCAAACTTATATATATTCATACCAATGAATCACTTGGCCTCAGCCTAAAAATTATGTTTGCTCTATGCTGGAGTAACCAAACACTCCCACTTCACAGGGGAAAATCTTGAAACAAATTACAAACTTCTTCACCCAGGCATGTTCTGAAGAATACTTTTTATATCCATAGGTAAAAGATGTAAAATATCATTAGATTACACATAAACTACTGATTAATTTTCAAATCTTAGCTTAATATTGGCTAATAAGTTGCCTTTAGAAAGAAAAATTAATGTTCTTGTCACTTATGAAGAGGTGAACTTTCTGTTACTAATGATGGACTACTGAGACAACACTCTAGGGACAAAAAACTTAACATGGTTGTCAAAGGAATTAGTTTAGCATTTAGAGGTTTTAATGCAATTTTACTGTGTTTAGGTTTTACAAAGATGCTCAACCACAGCTGTAAAATGCTAAAAGTCATTACTAGAATGTACCAATATCAACAGTTTTATACTCAGGAACTTTTTTGAAGCAGAGATGTATCAGCAAATCCCTTTGCTTCATATGAGGAATGTGCAGGTAGCTTTCAAAACTCTCGTGACACTGAACTAGAACTTTGAATCTCTAATTGACTTATCTAGCAACAGACTGAAGAGAGCCTTGTTTGGACTTTTTTATGCCAGAACAATTTATTGTGGCAGATTATTTTTATCAGCTTGGAGTTAGCAAATATTCTCTGAAAGAAGAAACTTCTAAGGACTCAGTGCTTACAAACAATCAGGAGTTCTCGAGTGAGAATATCTCATGTATACACACAACACCAAAAAAAGAAAAGAACATAAAACTGGCAGGTTGAAGATTTCACTTACCTAAAGCACTTAAAAGAAAATGTAGTTCCTTTGAAAATTAATCTCCATGTGTGGGTTGCAGAGTCAGGTTTTTGAAGATTAAACAACTTTATGAAGAAAGGAGTAATACCACCGAGGTTAAACTTCAATTTCACCAGTTTGACTTTGGGTCCTTTCATGCTTTGGTTACATAAAATTTGAAATTAACCTGAAAGCTGACATCATTTTACCATATCCAAATTCAGAGGAGGAACAAATGTCCTCTGAAGGAGATATAAATATATATATATATAGATATATATAAACACATATATTTTTTAAGACAAAACATACATACCTTTAAATCTGGAGAGAAGTTGTCTGCTGAGGTGGAGACCGAGTCTGACGATACAGCAGAAGCAGATTTGGTGTGAGCAGAATGGTCCGAGTGAGAAGTGGAAGCACTATAAAAGAAACACCAGTGTATCAAAACCATGCTCAAGACTGCTCAAAAACTGACAAGCACAGCCACTTGCTTACAGTCACATCAGGTATTTTTCACTGTTTCTACCCTTTCCATACTCAGTTATTCAGCCCACAGTAGTGGTTTAAGAGAACTTGTTTTACCCACCGTTGCCACGGATTACCAAAGCATACACAATTCATTACCAATCTCATCTCAGACTGAGCCAACATCACCATGATCACACGCTTGATCAAATCCTGGATCGCAGAAACTAAGGGCCTCCATTTCAGATGGGAGATATTAGTGCACTGCAAGGGGACGGAAACAGACAGGCTCCTGAAAGCATGCCAGCTCAACTCCAGTCACAGCTTTACAACAGTGGAAGAAACTCAGAATAAAAACTCTTTCCATCACACATAACTTTTCTCCTTCAGGTATAAGTACAACCCTCAGAAGAATTAAAAAAGACTCTCTCAGCATGCCTCTCCAGTGACACAAAGTGCGATCTGCTGAACCACAAAGCAAAACAGTTATTTTATTTTTCAGTAGTTTTTCTAGTACAGCTGTAAGCAATTACAATAAGCTTATTTTACAGCATTTTAATGCTGCGACCTCTCCTACAACCATAATTGCTTAAAATTAGCATTTGTTAATAATGCTCTTAAAAACCCAGATGACTGTAAAGAAAGTTCCCCTGTGGTCAGCATTACTCCCTGAAGCCAAAGTACAGCAGTGAATGCTACCTGTGCCAACCAACTCCCACACTCTTATAAATACCAGAAAGGTTTTACCTGGGTATAAAGACCCTCACAAGGATCAACTGTAAGGCTTGCAAACCTAGCCTTGGCCAAAGCAGAATACCAGCAGAAGTATAATAATTACTACTCGTATTAATTAGACAGTTGACAACCTAGAAACAGCTTCCAAAGGCCTGGAGATCTGATAATTGTTTTGCTGCTGGTAAACAGCCACTGAAAGGCCAAAATGTTCCATTTTTATTTCTGTTCTTCAGAGTTTGGCAAAGTATTGCACAGGCAAAACTGGGCTCTTGCTTGGAGTTAGTCCTTTCTCTCCAAGGATTAAAGAGTATTGGCAACTCTTTCATCTTTTGAAGTAGAAACTTAGAACCTTTGGAAACAGTAAAAAATAATTTAAAGTAAATGATACTGGTGTGCCAATTGCACAATTCCACTGAATGCATTTGTTGTACATGGTTCAACAGCTAATCACTCAGCTTTCCAACCTGCTCAGTTGTTGTAGTGTTGCCAGGCAAACTCACACAACTTCAGATGGACGGTGGCTTTTGTGCACACACTGCTCACCCTGCAGCAGCCCCAGAGCCTCTGTCCCAGGCAGAAAATAAACTTATGCTAAAATAGCAAGAACTGATCCTGTTCTTACGGATCAAAGGGCCTCACACGTACACTGAATTTGTGTAGTTCCCCATTACAACAAAATTGATATGAAGTGTATGCTGCTGCTGAACCAGTTGTTCATGTTCCTGTCCCCCTCCTCCTCTCAAGCTGGGCTGCACCACTGCTGCACCTCCACTGTGCTCGACAAGCATCACAGGATGCATGGCTGAATTTGCTGATCTGCTGGCGCAGTAAACTATTAATCAACATGAAGACAGTCTTCTGTTGGATAACAGGACTGACTGGGATTTATTACACAGCTGTATAAATCTTCATAGGCAGCACATGGTGAGGGTAGGAATTTGCATCTGGAGTTGACAAGGAAGGCTGAGAGCACTTCTGCCCACAGCTGCCTGCAGGCATGCTAAATTAGGCTTAGCACTAAACCACATTTTTACATTACTATACTTAAATAAGCTCAGACCCCTGGATGTGCTGCCTTGAAACTCCTTTCAGCCTGGTTTCTGCACGGTTATCCTTCATCTTCCAAGCACTCACCCTTGTGTTTGCAGCTGTTTAATTACTTAGATTTTTAAAAGCGTGCAAAATATAAAGAATCACACTTAAATTAATTGCTCTGCAAAGCAGCACCAGTTTATTGTACAGCAACTCATCAGGAGATGGTACTTAAAGTTATCAATAAAAAGCAAGCAGATAGTGTAGATGCCTTTATCACTGGGTGACAACTTCAACTCCTTTCCCTGGGTTCCCACTGTGTCTTCTCCCGTGTAGGATCCAGTCGGGGGAGCCAGAGGCTCAGACTAAGCCTCCATAAGCCAAGCCTTCTAGCTCCCTGCCCTTTCAGGGCCCAGAATTTTGTGTATTTAAATACATTTTACAGGTCAGCAGCTCTGCTGACTTTACAAGTCACTTAGCACAGGTAAATAAGCAAGGGCACACGGCAGCTAACCTGGCCCCCATGCACCATGCAGGACAGCTTACTCACCCAGCAACCATCACTAAATCACTCAGCACAGTAACCTATTAGTAGAAGCATTTACATCAAGAATTTCATATCCTTTAGTCACAGAAAAGGGAGCTGGGAAGGCTGAAAGGTTTAATGGAGTCTGCTAGTCCCTCTGCCCCCAAGCTAGGACAAGCTTCCAAAAAACTTCCAAGACTTGTGTGTCCAACCTGCACATAACAACAGCTCCCAGGGAGGGACAATGCTAAAAATCTGACCAAAATTTCATCAGGTTTTCTGCTTACACAACTCGTCTAGATAATCACTGCTTGTGTATTAAGTAATCATTGTAGACCAAAGGTTTTTATGAAATTGTTAATTAATTTCACTTCGGCAAGCTAAGGGGCAAACTGCTTTACTCAGAAAAAAAAAAAAAAAGAGAACCATAATCCACAGCATGTCTGAGCTGTGAAAGTGTTTTGTGTTTTTTGATCACACTTGGTTTCAAGAGGGTTTTAATGAAGGAAAGCATCTGCATTTTAGAAGTGGATTTTCAAAAGCTCCCTGTACCAGGCATCCCTCTGCTCCCGCAGAAGCCACCGGTGAAGCCTCCCTCCAGCAACAGCAGTACAAGTTTTTGGGAAGCACCACCTGCACGTAGAGTGAACCATACCACTTGGATTATGCAGCTCTGCACAGTATGCATAGGTTGCATATGTTTGGCTCGCTGCCTCTGTTCTCCTCATCCATCATTTATTGTGAGCTGAGAGGGAACGGAGCAGCAGACAACTGAAATGCCACTGGCTTGTGGCTCCCACCTCTTATCATCGTCAGGCAGTTGCGTGGTTCCAGCTCTGCTGCTTTGCAAACTAATTAAACTAATGTCCCTGCATGCACATGAGAAGTTTATTAACTTCAATGGTGTAGTCAATCTCGAGCTCTCCTCTGCTGCCAACGCAAAAGGAAAGATCTTCAAACTACACACTTTCATGTGCCTTTGAATAGGAAAAGAGGGAGAGTGTCCCAGGGTGGACATGCAAACACAGAGGCAGGGGGCCAGAGCTCCCTCCTTGCTTTGCCACCACCCCTTCTGCATCATCTTGGGCGAATCATTTACTCCTGCTTCTGTCATGACTTCTGCACGTTATCCCAGCTTTTGCCAATGTAAAGTTAAAGGTGTCTTGTACAATACTTGTGACAGCACAACAATGTACTTCTGGGATCAGTCTAAAATGCTGACAACCCCTCTGAGGATGTTCTGTCATCCCCCCAACACCTGTGTTCCACCAGTCAGACAACACAGAACAACCCTGAGTGATGGCAAGGGCACAATGGTCAGACATAACTGCTGGGTTCAGGGGCACCTGACAAACTCTAGAGCACAGGTAGGTTTGGCCAGATTTCAGCTAGGGTTAAAAGTCACTGGAGCTGTGCCAGTCACTTTCAGCTGAAGGTCTGGTTCAATACAACTTAATAAGTGCACAAAATAACCTCAGTAAGGACCTAGGAAACAATATATAATCAAGTTCAGAAAATACTTTGAGCTCTTCCTACAGAAAAGGAGTGCAGATGTTCCTGTGAGGAACCTGTAAAGACCAAGGACCTCCTGGAGCATTTCTCTTCCCATGCTTCAAACCCAGGCAGCTCCACAATGTTCCTGCTGATGAATGTCTGTGTTAAGTGCCAAAAGAGATCCCTACAACAGTTCAAAAGCATCTCCAGGGAGAGCACCTTACTCCTGTGACTGTCATCCCCATTTACTCCTTCCTTCCTCCCCATGCAGAAGCAGGAAATAGGTATAGGATGCAATTAACACTGATATGTGTCTTTCATTTCTGTAATTATTTTTATTATTTACATGTATTTCTTATGGCCAGATTTCAAATGATAAATGAGTCCAAATGAAAGCCGATAGCACAATGGTCTTATACAGTATCTGCAAGCAGTATGAACCCCTTGGCTACACGAAATACATCTATGCAACTAATAAGAGAATTACAACGGAAACCAAGCACACTCACTCAACTCCTGATAAACTGTTCATTGTTATTATTTGGACTATCCCACAACGTGCCAGATGATTTTCAAACATAATTCAGACTCAGCCAGAAGCCCTCTGGTGATTCTTGTTCAGGCAATTGAAAGGTATTACTGCATCCGTAGCAGAATTGAAGGACTGCCAGTGTGAGTAGCTTAAACTGTCAACAAAGATGTAAAGAAGCTGCAAACAGAAGCGTCTGAGACACGCAAACTTATCCTGTTGAAGTATGAAGGTGCAGGGGAAATATTTTGGGGGAAAGCAGTGACGAAGTCTTAACCCACTTCAAAAAATGCCACTAAATGGCATCTCCCAAAGTCATCTGAGGCAATGTCTACCCTCAGACCCCTGCAATCTAAAAACCACGGTGCATAAAAAAGCCAAGAAATAAAAACTTGTAGTTGCCATTTGTTTTGCCAGCTTTTACAGAAAGAGTTTGACTATTAAGTTTTGCTTTCCTAGAGTAGATAAGCAAGTTTTCCCTGGAAGGGAAAAGCAAAAGAGGAGCTTTTGAGGATGGCAATTTTACCACGCGAGGTGGTTCGAGTGTGACACAGTGAACTCAGGTCAAGCAGAAGATAAGCAGAGAGATGCAAAGGAAGCATCCAAATTAAACTGTGAAGCCCACAGCTTTCACCTGATGCAGACAAATGCACCACCTACGAAGGACAGAGTTCTCCTTGTATCCTTAACCCTATTGTAGGAAACTTAATAAAATGATCTTTAAACTATTTTCCTTCCTTGTCCCCACCCTCCACAGGAAGGACAACTCTACAAAGAGCTTTCTGTGAATGTCAGCTTAAGGACAACCACACTATACAACCTCTTCTCTTAGGCCATGTGACTCAAGAAGAAAGTCACAACAACAAATTTAATATATCACATAAAACTTCACAACAACTTCTGGCAAAACTTAAGACAAAGGTCATGACATCACTATGAGGGATTGTTTGGCTAAACCATCCCAGTTTGTAATTGCTGAGAAATTGTTTCTGAGGACACATCTTAAAGGTGTGCCTCCCTCTGTTCTGCAAGAACATTAAAAACATACATATATATTCCTTCTACTATACTTCTGTTCAGCAACAACATAAAAAGTACACACATACATATGCCTTCCTAAAGGCAAGAAACAATCCTATGCAGAAAGGGGTCTGGCTACGAAGAGGGCGGTGAGACACTGGCACGGGTTGCCTAGAGAACAGTATCACAGTATCATTCTGGTTGGAAAAGACCTTCAACTTCATCCAGTCCAACCACAACCCCAACTCTGCTGCATCCACCACCAAACCCTGTCCCCTGGCACCATAACTGTCTTGTTAGATGTCTCCAGGGATGGTGGCTCAACTGTCTCCTCGGACAGCCTGGATCACCAAGTCCAACTCCTGCCCCAGAACAGGACAACCCCAAAGTTCACACCATGTCCCTGAGGGTGTTGTCCAAGTGTTTCTTGAATATTGTCAGGCTTGATGCCGTTACTGCTTCCCTGGGGAATTCTAACAGTAGCTGATGGATGCTCCATTCCTGGAAGTGTTCAAGGCCAGGTTGGATGGGGCTTTGAGCAACCTGGTCTAGTGGAAGGTGTCCCTGCCTATGCAGGGGGGTAGGAACTAGATGATCTTTAAGGTCCCATCCAACCCAAACCACTGGGTAGCAACTCCCTGAGAAACTACTGGTAATTTCTGAAGACAGTTGTTCAGACTTTGAAAGCTGAAGAAGAGAGCTTTGTCTTGCTTAAAAAACCAAACCAAAACAAAAACAACAAAAGGGGAAAAAAAAATTAAAACTCCATAAATCCATGACATGGAACCTGTGTCTGAGTTTAACGCCCAGAACTCTGTGAAAAACAGGTGGGACAGGAAGAAAACACAACTCTGGAAACTATGCCATTTTTATTTACAGCATATATGTAGGGCTCAAGGACACCTTTTTTTTTTTTTTTTTTGTACCAAAAAATAAAATACTTAAAATACTGACCTGGCTCACTCCTATAAATAACACAACCAACATGCAGTCAGTGATGACAAAGTCAGCTCTCCCGCACCTCCTTTATGAATATTTCCTCCCTGCCAGTATAACAAGTAGCTGCTCATTGCTTGCACGGGTGTGCCAATTACTCAGACATTAACTGGCACAGACTGCTCACACAATTTCTTCTGTATCAAACTGAATGTTTTGTTTCAATAGTCACTGAACTGACATGAAAAACAGGTGATAAAATGCACCACTGGGTTCAGCCACAGAGGTCATAAATGAGAAAAACACCACAGAGGGCAAATTTCCATTTCCTTTCTTCCTGTTTTTGTAAAAGTTTCTCATTATGTATATTCCTAAAAATTAATCAAGGTGAAATCTGCAAATTAATGATGACTAGTGGCAAATACAATTTACTTTAGAAGTTTCAGATGCCAAGACAGCAGGATCTGATTGGTTCAAATTTACAGCAGGACCACGAACAGGAGCACCTGTAGCATTTTGGCACTTCTCTTAAAAGTATAATGACACTGCGATAGTGAGCACTCCATGCTCACTTCCTAAACTCAAGCTGACAACTCTCCTTCCCCAATACTTTCAACACTCCTGTTTCTTTCAGAGAAGGAAAAAGAAATACTGAAAAATCTTTTGGGTCACATCAGACCAGAGGGAGACAAACCAGTGCTTGTTCTCCATGAATATGACTTTGTCCTAGCTACCACTGGCTGAACTGGCCTGGGAGATCCAGCTGCTGCCTACATCAGGCTCCCCTTTACAGCAGCTCTCTGTGGATCTGTGCTAAGGCTAAGTTGTCCCCTTAGTCATTACCTGTATATTTATACACCCAAAGGTATGGAGCAGTCACTTGTATCCCCTTCTTTGGGCAAGCACTTGAAAGCACAGCTGGCATCTGACAGAACCAGGGCCTTGCAGCAGGAGCTGGGTGCTCTGTGCTGGCTTCCACTCCACCATGGAGCCTTAACTGGCTCTGCTGCTGTAAATGAAGTTTTAGCATCTTAACACCATTTCTCCCAGAGCAGGAATCCCACAGTGCTTGGCACTACGCATGTCCACAGTAACAGGCAACCCTCTCCCAAAGAGCTTACATGGACAAACAAAATAGTATCTCCAGCAAGCAGTGACTCAATTCTTCACAGTGGAATAAATAAATAAATAAATAAATAAATCAGGCTTATTCTACTTCAACAACAGGCACAGAAAGAAAATATTTAGTGTACATGAGACACACCCTTACCCTCACAGAACACCCAGTATCCTCTTATTTAGACACACACAGAACACACAATTGCTACATTTCAGAAGTACATGGAACTCACAATGTTTCTAAACGTTTAAGCTCCCACTTTAACCTCTGCTTGACCTGTAACTACCTCAGAGGGGAGGGAAGCCATAAATAAACATGCTTTGGAAGGAAAGAAAAGTACCGACTGCCAAGCTTCCTCTGGCATCCAGAGGAGGCAGACAGTTATATAATAAAATTATGTACCCCCTCCATTCAAAAGGGCTGGCAACGTCAGAGCTTAACATCTTTTAAAAAAGCCACTTCAGCAAACAAATCATTGTGCATGTGTGTGACAGACCTAAAATAGCCCCCCACACCACTTGCCTGAATGAAAAAGATTCACTTCTGTTGTGAAGCAAAGCTGCGTCTCAGTCTGATTTTAATGTTCCAAGAGATGAAAATGCCACTTTTAAAAAGTCGATCTTTTAAAGTAGCATCCCGAGATGAATATATAGTACATGTTTTCCCATGAGCCATGAAGAGAATGTCCTATATTTTGCCCGTGAACAAGCTTTTCTAGGAATGTAAATTTTGCTCTCAATAGCTACACAATGGACTACAGTGTCACAAGCACCGTTCATGCTCCATTAGTCATCTTTTTCTTTTTTTTTTTAAAGAGAAATTCACAAAAGGTTTACAGTGTGTGTAGAGCACTTGCTAAACAATAGGCTTATTGTTTAAAATATTTGCAAGATTCTGAGAATAGAAAGCCAACACCCAAAGACAAACCAATATGCAGAATGTAATTAATAACAGCAAGCAGCCCACAGTATCATGCTTTTATGAGTCAAACAACCCAGAAGGTTAAAAAACAGGAAGAACAGCAGCTATCAGGCCTGAACCAGTATCCTCTGATCAGCACACGGATGATAACTACATAATTATCTGTATTCACAAGAGGAACAAAAGGGTAGTTAGACTTCTAACAAGCTCCAGGCTGGTATGGGATAGTGCTCAGCTACAAGGCAGAATATAGAAGGAAAAAAAAATTAAAAAAAATTTCAATAAGTTGTTAAAACTTATGCTGGCAACTGACATTTTACCTGTTTCACCAAGTAAATTTCAGCTCATATCTAGAGAGTCCAAAATTAGTTACTAACTCCTGAAAGCAGGCTGATAATCCAGTACTTTGGTCTGATTCCAATCCCCAATGGAAATTTCTGCCTTGCAAAATCCACTACAAGCATAAGAGCCTTTTCTTGCTGGATCAGCAGTTAGGGCTGTGAGTGGTAGGCAAGGCAAGAAACCCACTTCTCCCAGGTGAGACATGCAAAAATGCAGCCCAGTTGTACTGGCTCTGCCCTAGTACTTGGGAGAAAGGTTTGACAGACTTCCTGGAGGTAGCGTGCACGTCTGGGTCCATGCTCCAAAGCTTTGGGGTTTCCAATCACCAGGACAGACCTTTAGTAGTGAAAAGAAATTGAGATCATAAAGTTAAGAGGGGTTCAAAACACAACGCTGCTTACCATCAGCAGAAACAAGGTTGCCTGCTAGAACAGTTCTCCCACCTGCTCATCTCTGTACCTTCCTACATATTAGGTTGTTTCCATGCTTTTTGGCATCATTTCAGGTTGTCCAGAAAGAGCTTGAGTCTTTGTTTTCAAATATAAAATGCTGCAGCAGGCAGGACCAGACTAAAGTGAAGAAGATCCCCTTGAGAAAACAGTATTTCTAGGTCAAAAAACCATGGGTAACAGATAAAAGTTCCAGTAGCTCAGGCTTCACATGGTTGAAGAAGTGCTGCACAGTGACAGATAGAAAGCCATTAGGGAGACCACTGATTGACAGGACGACTGGTAAATGATCTCTTGGGGCTGTGATGAATCAGCACATGTCCTAACTTGCAGCTTTCTCCCCCAAGCAGCCAAGGGGCTGTCCATGCAGCATGACTGTGTCTAGCAAAAAGACAACTCAAGAATCTAAATCCAAGTTTTCCTAGTGCCACAAGACCACCCATGTCTCTTAGCACTACCTGTAGAAGAATAAGATTCCAGGGCTCAGAACACTTTCTGGCAGACAAGTAGGAGACCTGGGTGGTGCAGCTATGTCCCACATCACAGCAACCTCTGATTTACCACTGCACCCCACAAGGAGAAAGAGGGCTGGCAATATTACCTGTCTCCACAGGTGCTTTGCAGGCATAAGGCATTATGGAAAACCTACATACAGTTCAAAACCACTCTTGCTGTCTACCAATATTTATATTTACCACATAAACTTCCATTTCCTTCCCTTAAAAAGATACTAAGCCAGAAAAAAATACACAAGTAAAAAATTACCAGCACTTTGATGCAAATTCAGACAGTCTCAGGATAAGGTGCAATAATAATTCCAGAGTTTGAGTGCAAGGAGAAGCAAAAATAATGGAAATCAACACAGCATGTAAAATCTTCAGCTTGTTTGTTAGGCTTTTTTGTTTGTTATTTTTTAGAAGAAACCTATTCACTTGATCAAGGAAAGAAACAAAAATAATACTTACATTAGTAAGTACTGACCTTAGGACAGAAAGGAGAACCGGAGAAAAAGACAGTAACTTCTCTTTTATTATCTGTGTTCTGGCAGTACTTTGCTTTCTGATTACATGCTAACACCCAGCTATGTATAGTTTAACCAAATATAAGTACACTTCCCACAGTTGATGTGCTGTCTCAATTCTTCCTTAGATTCCTACGTATTTATTTAAAAAAACACCTTAGTTAGAACGTAACACATATTGTTAAATGTTCCGACTTTCTTCAAACACACACCACACAACCCTCCTCCATCCCAATAAATCAAACACCCACAGGAATTAAAAATACCAGTGATTAACTGATCAATGACATTAGTTGCTCCATACTAGGAATAATCAAATATTCCATACTAGGAATAATCAAAAAAGAATCAAAGAATATACAATACAGCCAGTCTGGAAAGTCTTTTATCACCTAGCAAAACTGATGCAGTGTAACACCTTGATAAGCTTTCACAGACACTATGCAGCTCTGTGTTCTCCCAGATTTGTCTCAAAAAAGGATTGGGAACAACTCTACTGTCAACAGCCCCACTCCTGCATGAAACTGGTCCCTAGCAGAGTCTCAGGGCTAAACTAAGACAAGTGTTCAAAAATCTGGAGGCTAAAACAACACAGTCAGTTTTCAAAAACATTGAGCACCTTTATCTTGTCACAACATCCAGAGGGCATCTCTGATGATCGAGGTTCATCAAAGTCCCCAGGTTCAACACTCATACCTGGTACCAGGTTTTCCCATGAACTCAGTGCCATTTGTTGTCCAAACAGAAAGTCCAGTTTCCACAGTGAAAATGCTCACCAGTCCTTGATTTTGATCTGGCCCATATCTGCAAAATGGTAGACTCATTCCCTCCACTAGACAACTGCAGGGTACATGTTGAAAAAAGAAGTCTTTCAAATTCTCTCAAAAATTGCAAAGCTCATCTGCAATTTTTCTTTACATCACAGAATACCACATTGGACCTCAAGGATCTAGTCCAACCTTCTGTTCTCATGCATCCAAAATGAGGGTTAATCTCCTAAGATCACATACAGCCACTTCCACTTCCTCAAGCAGAAGCCAGTCTATGCAAAAAAACAAAGTAACTCAAGGAAGTAGGATCAATGAGGTCTGGACGGTTCAGCTCCCAGTGGCAGACATCACAGGTGTCTATGCTTCCACTTAGTCAATGGAAACTCAGGCATTGGAGTCTAAAAGAGTATTCAGCAACACTTATCTTTGTTCAGTTGAATTACGTGCAGAGCACATTGACTCTGCTGAAGGTAGGCAAGTTTTAGATACCTATTTCACGTGGATATGGCAATCTGAACTAGATTCTGCCCTGGTTTCCAGAACATAGGTGTCTTGTGGCAGAGAAGTCTGTATTTGCTTTTTGCTTTTAATTGAATGCAGCCTTTTGCAGCCACAAGAGAAAGCCCAAGAAAGAAGGAAACACAAAAAGAAGAGACACAGAATATGTCCCTTACTTGAGAAAAGCCTTGTCCAAGAGAATCCGCATATATTCATGTCAGCTTTCTAACCTAGATATTTCCTTATATTGAACAAGCTTTTTCCATAATGGAAAAACTAAGATGACCTCCCTTCCCATTGCCATCTCTGTTTAAATGTAAAAACTTGTCTTAAGTTATTACTTTTACTCCTCTGTCATGGTTAAAGTTGACAAAATGTTACAAAAACTATTAGTGGACAAACCAGACAGATATACACACGTACATGAAGAAATAGGCTTAAGAAACCAGACTACAAATATCTGCTTTCTCCTCAGTTGCCAAGAGATTTAGTTGATACCTGAAAAAAAGAGCAGTAACATGAATCAGAAAATAGCTCCTTCCTTTTTTTATTTTTGAGCAGAGAACAACCCAAACTCAATGCACTTTTTGCCCCTATCAAAAGAACTGGAAGGAAGTTCTGCATAGGTGATCACATCTGAATCAGTCACTGTGGGGTGTCCTTACAGTCACTGGGGAGAAGCAGAGATGACTCATGCTTCCCCAGTGCTTACAAATAGAAACCCAGAGATTGGAAGAAATCTGTATTAGTCTAGTAAGATGTAAGAGATCTAATCCAGGGTGCCTGTCTTCTTCTTTATGCAAGGTGGGAGTAGAAGGTGAAATCTATAATCAGAATGTTTCAGCAAAAAAAGATGAAACATGTCCCTCCATGGTGTTGGAGGCAGCAGTGATGAGCAGAAGTTGCACCCCAGCAGATGGTAACAAGTAAAGGGCCAAGACTGCTCTACCGGCACCTGTCCTGAGCACATCCACAAAACATCCCACCACATTCTTCTTACACCCCGTTGTTTAATGACCATTCTGGTAGCATGCTTCTTCACCTTTGAGCAAATAGGCTTGGGAAGCACTCTCTCATGACATGTGAGGGCTCATTTTCAATGCAGAAATGGGATGTCCATTCTCAGAGTGGAGGACACAGCCTGAATTTTTCAAGAACAGCCTACTCCAAAAGTCAACTTGGGTAAAACACAAACAGATGTTCCCACATTTTTCATCTGTCAGAGGTCTTCTACCAACAAATGAGATGCCTTTCAGTTTTCATTTGTTAAAGATATTCTATCTAGTTAAGCCAACCTCCATTTTGATGACTGACTGATTTTGACAGTCATCCTTCAGCAGCTCACCTCTGGTACTACAGGTTTTAGTGACCTGCCCCTACCTTTAGATGTGTGACCTGCAGGGGCACACATCTGCTCTCTACAGCAGCCAGACAGCCCCATAATCTTCCATATGTAACCCACTTGTTCTCAGGCACGACCTCATTCATGGGCAGATCTGTCTGAAACAGTTGAGGAGACTAGTCTTACTACCTCTTTTTGCAGTCTTCCTCTTTCAGAAGATGAGCATCTTATAGCACTGATATCAACTGAAATCAACAATAGGATTTATTGACACGGCAACAAAAGCAGCACGAATACTTTATTTTCACTAAAAGCAGGAGGTATGAATGAGGCTGTGGTGCAGGAGCTCAGTAATTCAGACATTAGTGCTTTTTGTGCCAAGGGAAAAAAAAAACACGAATGCTTTGCTCACAAAGCACCAAGCAATGATCAGATGTATACCCACTCCACCAGTTAAATTTTGTTCAGAAAAATATAGTTGGGTTAACCTTTAGCCGTGTCATTCAGTACTGCCATAGCTCTCCATAGGCCACAAGCTTTGTAGCGAATTTTCAAGGTCTCAGGACTGACATTTGTAACTCTTGCATTGCCTGCACTTTTCTTGGCCTGCCTGAAGCTTTATTTACTTGGTTTAGCTGTGAATGTAATGCCTGTAATTGGCCAAGTGTCTACATCTATTATGTTTTATTCTTGTTTGTGTGTGGTACAAACACAGTTTTGCACAGACAGCAATAGGCAGTTATTCTACATACAATGAGATATTTAATGCTAATGTAATGACTTTGTATAGAGAAGTACAAAGCCTGGTATGATAGCAGAGGCCTGGAGAAGTGGAGATAAAGAAAGTGGCACAAAGGAGTACAGGCACAAGACGAGACAGGGCACAGGCATGGCACTGGAGACCATGGCTATAAACAAGTCACCAATGGTCAGTTAAAGAAATGAAGACGTGGAGCTGGACAAAACTGGTTTTACAGGTAACAAAGAGAACAAAGAAATAGTATCCAATACCATAAAACCAAACACATTTAGCAAAAATTAGATGTAAGGTGGAATTGCAGACTTATGAAGAGATAGTTGTAAAGTTGTTTTACCAACCATACTAAAACAATCCTGGGTGGATCCTACAGTAAGGGAAGAAGAAACCATCAATGTGAACCTCACAGTTTTCCCAGCAAAGGACTCCAGATGCTGACTACTCACTGTAACACCCACCACCACCAGAACAAAACCAGCAACCTTGGGACCCAGAGGAGCAGTGGAGGGTTGAGCATAAGACCAGGAAGAGGGATAGAAATAAAGATCTTGACAGTTTTAACTGTATTGTTACTCTTTTTCTGTAACGACTGCATCTCAAGTAATGATTAGAGTTTCAACATTTCAGTTACACTAACAATAACTCTTTGCTATATAAAGATGTGCTGCCTTTTTGCCCGTGAACAAGATTTTGAGTGTAACACTTTGTACATGCACATAGTCTCTTTACATCACAGTACATAAATCCAGATAAAAATGTTGTTTTATTCTGAACAGGTGTTGCCCATCTTCCCAGAACAAAGAAAAAAGCCCCATAAACTCATGTTTTTCTAACTAGTGCTGCAGAAATATGATCACATACCCACACCTGACCCAGATTAAATTTAAACCATTGGGTGACCTAACATTAATGATTCTGGAGCCACGGTCAGAAGGCTATAGAAAGGTAAGCTCTGTAAAGTTGGAGCATTTGTGCAGAGCTAACAAAAAGACTAGAACATCACCTCGAAGAAGTTATGGATTAGAAAAAAAAAAAAAGCTAACACTTTCTCTTCACCAAATATATCAGGGTTTAGAAAGCAATGGAAGAATTCATGGATTAGAGAGGCAAAAGAGAAGCAAGGAAGAGATACCTTGAAATCACTGGAAAATTACTGAGTGAGAACATCATCTGGCAAAAGAAACTACAGATGGTAGGAAAATGAAAAACAAATACTTGAAAAGCTCCACTGATTTTTTGTTGTTGTCTTTCACAGAATTCTTCAATTAGCTCCCAGTTACTGGGGCTATAAAACAGCCAGATGCTTTTTAGCTAAAAATGAAGAGGGGGGGTAATTACTGTGTCTTTTCTAGATACTCTCCTGGGTTATTCCAAGCACCTCTAAAAACCAAGCCACTTCATTACCTTCCTGTCACCCTCTTCTTCGTGGTGGAATGGGCTTCCCATGGACAAACAGTAAGATCACTTTCTTCATGTCATACAAGTACACATTTTATGTAACACCTTATCAAAGTGACCTCTGGAGGGTTTCCAATGCGTTTCTAATGCATGCTTGCTGTTTTTTTCCTCAGCTAAGCTTTCTGGTAATGTAAGCTCTTTGGTGTACAGATCAGGTTTCTTTTTACACTACCTGGTACCCTCAGCAATGAAAAAACAGTAACAGTAAAGCAGGTCATTAGGAAAAGAGTAATGAAGAAGAAGCTGCAGACCATTGATTCTGCTGAGCCATTCAAGAGGTGTTAAGACATTCCCAAATGCAGTTTTTACATTTGTATAAAAGCTATAGAAGAATTATAAAAGTGAGAGATGATAAAACATCACAAATAGGTAACAAAACATGTTTGAGACAGATGACAATCTATAACTGAAGTCACAGCAGTACAATAACGTAATAGATAGAAATTGTGTAATTTGACATTGTCGGGTCATCCTCAATCTTAAAATTTAGGTTCTGTGATTGCATCACTCTTGTAAATAGCCTGTAGTTAAGGAACTATGTGCACAACTCAAATCTGTCTAGCAAATAGATTGCTGGTCAATGTAACATTACCCTCTCTCTTCAGAAAAGGCAGTGCTTGATGGGACCCAAGAGAGTCGTGTTCTAAGCCTAGAGTTACTCCTCACCAGCTGTCAGATCTTGCCTCATCTCTCCACAGCAGTTTTTCATCTCATCCTTAGACTTTCTTGCTCTTTGCCCAATCTCTCAGCAAGGAGCCTCAGAACTCGAGTGCACATCCAAGAATTTAGTAAAATTACCCACCAGGCATTAGTAAAAATAGAGTAGTTCTGGCTTAGGCACATTAAATAGTTCAACCCTAGTGTTCAAAGCACAAGTCACTGCTCTATCTATATAGCAGCTAGAATCACGGCACCCCCAATGCCTGAGGCCTTTAAACAGCAATATAACATTAATTACAATCAAAGGAAGAGGTGTCAATCGTACTTAAAATTCTCAAATGGAAAATATACTTAAAAAACCAAAAACATACACTTTTATTGAATGGTCAGACCCTGGCCGAAGAGGTCTTTATGTTGCCTGATAGAGAAAAACTAAGACTGAGGATCTCACACTCCAACAGAAGTAGGAATGGTTTCTGCTGAATGCAGGAGCTGAAACCTGCATGCCAAAGACTGCTACTAAAAACAATTCCCGAGTTCTTCAAAGGTAACAGGTTCTCTTCACAAGTGCACTGTGTAAATTAAAAGCTCTAAAATTCTTTTTTCACTGAATTTTATTTTCTGCCCCAAATCCTCAGACTCTAATAAAAAGATTATCCTCACTTCACAAACATATATGCAGGCAAAATTGTTATATTAACAATATACAGTACCCCCAAAAAAATATCTCAGAATGGACTTTAGTTGCAAATAAGTGTTATAAATTATCCTTCACATATTAAAATTAATGATAATGAGCCCATCTGGAGTTGCTAATTGGTTCTAGGCATAGTGTTAAGCTTCTCAGATGCAAAAAACAGTTCATTATCAACACCCAGCCAGCAATGTACTTGTCTTTAATGGTAACAACTCCTGAGAAATCCTGCTTCACACATATAAGAAATCAAATGCAAGAAGTGCTCTCAAAGCCCATGAGGAAAATGACAGCTACTCACATTTCACTGAACACCAGAACTGGCAAAAATCTTCCCTTTCAAACTCTAACTTCAATGACTCATCACAGAACAACTCAATCAGCAGATCTCACACATCTGGTAGCAATGTGGTGCTAGGGAGCCCTCCTCAGCCAACAGTTTACAGATCCAACTCCTTCCAGCATTGCTCTCACCCATGGGGAAAGAATTCCTTCAACACAGCCTTAAATCAGATCAGGTATTGACAGGACCTTATTTGAGATGAAGCAGGGAGTTCATACCTCATGGAACTATTGCTTCAACAGACCTTGCTGCACTGATTTACACAGTTCATGTTTTCAGAGTTATCCCTGCAAACATAAAGACAAGGAGCATAATTATTCTCATATGCTTCAGTAAAAGTACACTGCATAGGATCCACTGTAGATGATAACCATGAGCAGAGAGGTGGGAACAAGCAACCAGAAAGTGGTAACATCAAACATAGCTACAGTTATGCTGGCAGGAAACATCTGCCCACTACCTTACCTCTTTCTCTCATTTTATACTGAGGTTGAAATACCACTGACATCTCCTACCGCAGTTTCTTTACAGCACAATCACCTCCACTCTTTTGCACAGGCACTATGAATTACCCTTCAATGGATCTAACAAAAAGTCTCTAAGCTATCTTACTGAAACAGTGTCCAGACTGGACTGCAATGTCCTTTTGCAGACATTTCAGAGGAATACAAAGATGTATATGTTCATTAGGAAACCACAGCACATAATCACACAGACTGCATGAACAAAATTGCTTTTAATGAAAAGTAAATATCTGAAGTTTGACAACAGCTTTTTCCTAAAGTCATGTGTTCTGCTGAAGTCATACCTGGCTCTATCTGGCTTTCCTTTCACAAAAGGAAGATTATGGCAGAATTTTGCTGACTGTTATTGTGAACCCCAAAGGTCAGAGGGTCCACATGCAACTTCAAATTTAAAACATAACACAAAAAGCCACCCACAACTCTACCTACATATTCACTTGAAGACTGATCTTTGAAAAAGTCTGATTAGCTAGCACAGCTGAAAGGTGTTTACCACTCACCCAGGATCACCATTTTAAAGCAATCCATAACAGAGTAAGGCTTGCTTTTCTGAACATAACTGTGACATAGCTCATCAAACATTGGTACTAGGGTTTCACCTCCTCCTTTCTGCCTCATGGGTTGCTCCTGACCCTGCAGACACACTAGCACTGCTTGCAAGCTGCTAGTTAAATACCACCACAGCTCTTCATGAGTAGGTGGCTCATAGTCACCTGTCCTCCACAAGAGCAGGAAGCAAGGGGAAAATCCATCCCAAGTACTGACCTCTGGAAAGCACAGAGCTGCAGAAGCCAGTGTTGTGCCTCCCAAAACAAGCACTGGGTGAGATGGCTTACACTTGAGAAGCAGAGTAGCTGTTTCAGCACAACTATGAAAGCAGATGAGTTAATTAGCTGTGACCCGCTCATTTGAAATGGATTTGGTATTTCCATGTAAGCTGGGGATTTTTTTACCATGTACAAACAGCTATACTGTGTGTCTCATAAAGAGTTTATAAAATATTTTTTTCTAGTTGAGACAGAAAGTGTAACATTATTTAACTATTTCAGGGAGCACAGGCACTGCACATTACTAAGGTCTATTAAAATATTAGAGCAACTTTCATTGCCAAATGCCATTAGTGCCATATCTCATGTGCATTACTAAAATACAAATAAAGACATGTTATTTAAGGCATTTATTCATGTAGGCAGCCTTACAGATCAGTAAACTCTTTCAAGCACATCTTATTAAGGAACTTGATTTCAAGTATCTCTAGAAATATGAAACTCACTTCTATGCTGCAGCTGAGAGAATCCAAATAACATGATGCTGTATATATATTACACTCACACCTTTCCAAGTCTTCTAAATCTTGCATAGAACAACTTGGTCAACTATAGCCACACTGTCATGTAACTGTGAATCTGTAATGAATAAGCATCTACTAACTCTTCGTTATTGTTCCTTTTAAATAAAACTGATTATAAAAACTGATGATGGCATTCTCCTGATTCATTGTGCTCCTCACATCACCCACAAAGCTAACTTATTCAACAAAACCACTTAGTGAAAATGTGTCATAACTCTATAGTTAAAGGTTAACAATTAAAAGTAGGTCTAACTGTAACAGAGCAAGCGTGTTTCCATGCATACAAACAGTCCCATTAACTGCAGAGGGGTTGTTCTGATGCAGAAAATCAGACTGCAGTATAGCTTTAATGAAAAATTATCTTAAAAAAACCAACAACAAACTTGGATCTACAGTCCAATTCATAGCAAAAGTATTTATTTGTTCATGAGTATCATGAGATTTGCAAGGGAAGCTGGTAGTAAACATTCTGAAGGTCACCAGTCACCTCATTACAAGAACCTTATTTTACTTTCTCAAAATTTTGCCTTGATCTTAACCATTTCAACCAAAGATTTTCACAGAATACACCAAATCTAGATGAGAGGGTTTTTTATTAATAACTGCAGATGAGAAGTATCTATTTCCAACATTTGGCTAGAGAAAAATATTTTTTTAATACATTTTTAAAAATTGGCTACCTTTCTTCTACAATTTCTATGTGTTGGAGCAAAGACTTGAAATTCTGAAAGATTTTTTGTAAGCTTTTTTATATCCCAAGAAATCTGTTCCAAGTCTGGGCCTTTTCAGGGCTTGGAGGACATAGCGTTGTGCATGCTCAACAGAAACAGATTTATCATCTCAGTTTCCTAAAGGTTCCATCTGTGCAGGGCATGTGGCCGAGAGGCTGAACAGGAGTTTCCTTGTAAGCAATTGGCTCTTCTGAGTTAAGCTCTCTTTTGTGTCCATTGGCCTGTGTCACAGTGATTGACCTCCAACTGGGTCCAAGCTGCCCGAGCTGATGTAGAGGGAAAAAGAAGAGTACATTGGGTCAGTGAGGTAAGGGGAAAAGAGGCTTGTAATCACCTGGCAGGGCACAGGTAACCTGCACAAAAAGACTGATATGGAGAGCAGAACAATTTGATGAAGGAGGATGAAATAACGATGAGGAGTCGTGTAGGATTTGAGAAGGAAGAAATCCAAATGCAAAGTGTGCCTGTCTGGGGAGCAGCTCTGCATGAAAAGCCTTGGGAGTGCTGCTGGGGAAAAACCAAGCATAGGAGTACAGAGATGACAGCTGCAAAGGCCACCAGCACCCTGGGTGTCAGAACGGAGGTAGAGCCACGAGATGCAGGGAAAGATCCCCCTCTACTACTTCTGGAATACTGCATCCAGTTTTTAGCTCCCCAGTGCAGGAAAGACATTGATGAGCTGGAGGGTGTTCAGTGAAGCTCCACCAGGATGGTGGGGTTGGAGCACCTGCTTATGAGAAGACACTGGGGGAGCCTGGGGCAGAGACCAAAAAGTAGCCCCAGTGCCTATGTGGAAAGTATCCAGGACATGGACTGCTCAGCGAGGTTGTGCAGTCTCCATCTTTATGGGTTTTCAAGCACAAACTGGGGAAAAAGCCATGAGCAACCTGATCTGATTTCAGAGCTATTCCTGCTGTGAGCAGGAGCCTGGACTGGGGGATGCTGAGATCCCATCAGCCTGAGTTACTTTGTGTTCCTACAACCTGTTCTGGTGAGGACAGTCAGAACAGGACAAGACAGCCCCTGCCACAAAACCCAGAGCCTCCTGTGCCACCACTCCTGCCCATTAGACAATGTCCTCCCTTGCCATCCTACCATTCTTTCCTGCATCAAACATACAGCCCAAGTGAGATGCTCTTTTGAACCACAAAATGCAAACTTCAGTGATAGCCTGGTGAAGGGTGGGAGGAACAGGAAAGTCTCCTTTCAGCTTCTGTGGCTGGAAATCACCCACATGGCATTAAAAGTCATTCAGACCACAAAGTCAAGCTCTTGGAAAAAGCCATGAGGACAAAACCAGAAATGCTCAACATCCCCTGGGAAATCTGTTGCTGGAAAAGCACAGGGCAAGGCCTAGCTTGGGAACAGCAGCACAAAGGAAGGCAGCAAATGCACCTGGTGCCCTGCCCTGTCCTTCAAGCCATAGCTCACCTGTACGGCTGATTTCTCGAATCCGTTCCCTGCACGTACCAAAGACAGGCAGCACGGAACTGGTTATTTTTAGAGCCTTTGTCGGAAGGCTGGTGGGGTGGTACCTCCTCTGACTAAATCCCCGCCACAGACACCGGCCTGGCCACAGCCGAGCGATGCCCACACCTGCAGCTCCGCCACGCCCAGGCCACCCGAGACGCCGGGATCCCCCGGCGGGCAAGACCCGTCGGCGGGTGAGCGCCGGAGCCTGCTGACCACGGAGGGAGAAAACGGAACCGGCTCCACTCCCCTCGGTTTTCTTTTCCCTCTCGGCCTCTCTTCACCCTGCTCCTCTCTCCCCACGCCCCGCGCGGGCTCTGCTCTGACGAGGGCCCCTCGGGGCTGCACGCCCGCGGCTCAGCCCAGCCCAGCCCCGCCCCGGGGGCCATGGCGCGGCGGCCGTTACCTGGAGAGGGAGTCGCGGCTGGGCGGCCGCGCCGCCGCCCGCCCGGCGCCCAGGCTCTCGCAGCTGGAGCTCTCCTCCATGGCGGGCGGCAGGCCGGCCCGGGGCGGGGCGGGGCGGGCGGCTGTCCCTCAGCCCCGCGGCGGGCGGCCGGCGGGGCGGGAAGCGGCCATGTTGGCCCGGCGTGCCGCGCGGGGAGGGCGGGCCCAGGCGGGGCGGCGGGAGGAGGAGGAGGAGGAGGAGGAGGCGGCCGCGCCCGCCGGCTGGGGGGCGGGAGGCAGCGCCGCGGTGCGGGGCCGGCGCGGGGCTCTGTCCTTTCAGCCCGCAGCCCCGGCAGCCGCGGGTGCTTCTCCTGGCCGGCTGAGGGGCGGGAGGAGTGGGCCGAGCCGAAAGGCTGCGGCTGCCCCGGGCGGGGAAGGGGGACGTGCCCCCGGCACCGCCCCAGCTCCCTCCCTTCCCCCCGCGGCCGCCCGGGGCTGCTCATCTCGCCGACGTAGGGAGCGAGAGGGGTGAGAGGGGAGGTGGTTGTTCATGCGGGTGCAGGATTGGGCGGGATCTCCCTCTGCGGCCTCTTCAAAGCCAGGGAAGGCGGCAGCTCCCGGGCTCCCTCCTGGCGGCACCGACATCACTCCTGACGCGCTCTGTCAACAACGCCCTGAAGTAATCTGCGGTGTTTAACGTTCTGTCACGTTTCTGTTAGCCTCGCCTCCTGGAGGCTCTGCTGAGACCCCTTCTGCTGCGGGTCGTGTACCCGTCAGACAGAGGAACAGCTCTGCCCCTGAAATTTGCCATTGCCCGTGTCCGCCCAAGGCCCCCGGGTGAGGTTATCCCTGACGGGGCAGGGCGGGAGCTGCGGAACGCGGCAGGCCAGCACAGCTGATGCTGGCACGGATCCCCTGCGTGCTCCTGGGGAGAGAAGTTTGTCTGGCTGGCGGCTGGTGTGCGAGGGGGACAACCCGTGCCCGGGGAGCCTCGCAGCCCCAGCTTGCTGTCAGGTGTTCCGGGGCACGTTCAGGTCCCGGGAGCAGTTCTGTCAACAAGAGAAAAGCTCCTGACATGGTTCGCGGAGACTGGGGAGTTGCATCTCAAGCTTCCCTTATCCAGCTCACAGCTGTTTTTTTTGGGGGGAAACCCCACAAGGCAAAGAAACTGAACCGCTGGGGAGGTGTTAGTAGGCAGGTGGGTTTCCAGTAAAGAGCACCCGATGCCACCAGCTTCAGTTTGAAAAACTACCTCAAAAGAGCGCGAACCCTGTCTCTTCTAAACCTCTGAATGCTCTGTGGCTGTGAAATGGTTACTGAAACACCATCCCTCTTTGTGCTCTAAGGAATGAATTGCTTGATTTATCTTTTCCCCTTGTTTCCTCTTTTGTTCCTGCCATCAGTGTAGCTCCAGAGCAGCTACGATCCTGCAGAAGCCCGTGAACACGAGCAGGATGCTGAAGTGGGTTTGCAGCAGCCTCGCCTGGGACTGCACAAAGCAGCTGTGAAATTGTCTCCTTTTCCCTACCCTTTAGTGTCTACCAGCTGCTGTTGAGCAAGCTTGCTGTTGTGAGATGGTTTTGAAGCTGGTTTAATCTTGAAAGCACAGCTTTGTCAAAGCAATTTTTTTTTTTCTGTTTTTTTTTTTTACTTAATCTTCTAAAAGAAAAGTTAAAAAATTGGCAAATGAGTTTATCTAGTGGCTTGGGTTTTTTCCCAGCCTAGAAAATTGAACTTGTGTAGGCTTTTCTAAAATGAAAACTATTTTCTGGTTAGAAATGAGATTTTTGTTTTTAAAAATAAGCTGATCACTAGTGTTTCATTGCAATGTTAAAATCCAAAGAAAACGCTTCAATGTTATTAAAATTAAAAGATCTATAGACTTGTGCTGATTTTATTCCACCTGTATTTTTTTTTAAATGTTGATTTTTTTATTATTTATTTTTTTGTAGCTAGGGCAAGAAACCTTTCAGAGGCACCATTTATTAGTGAAAAATGAGGCACTAATGAGATACGATTCTCCTTACCCACAGCTTCTCTTTGGCTTTCCATCCCCACCTACATCCAGAGGACAAGTGGACTCTACTGTAGCAGCAATAGTTTTGCACCACTGGTAAGCAGTCATTCGGTTCCCAGTAGCCTTTTCCCACTGGTGCCCTCTTTTGCCAGCCTTTTTGAGGATGGAATCCCTGACAATAGTGGCCCTTGAGAGAGGTAAGTGTTGTAGAACGAGCACAGAACAGTGCATGTCTCCCTTTCCTATCTTACCAGACTTCTGGCCTTGTGCTGAGTTGTTATCACCTCTGTTCCCTCTGCTAAATGTAGTTTGATAGTGGTGCAGTTGTTTAAAATAAGTCAGGTAGGAATAAAATGAAATATAAACTTATTTTGCTCTGTGAAAGTATTAGGGTGCCTTCCATTCTTCCTAATTTGCTACTGATGTGGCATCTCTAACTAGTTTATTGATGAAGTGCTCTATTTGCTTTTCACTGCCCTGTTTTGTTCTTGGCCTTATCCCCCAGGGCTCGTGAAACCCTTTAGAAATTCCCACTGGTGCTTTGTAAATGAGAACAAAGCTAATCACCTCCTGGATCTCTCCTGCTGCTGAAACTGGCAGTCTGCTCAGTGAGTCTTTTTGCTCAACAATAACTCATTTGCAAAGTCAGTCAGAATTTTCTCTCTGTGAAGTGAGTTACCTCAGGGCTCTTAAAAGTGATAGAGAATTAAATAAAGTCCCTGACATAACCAAAACCAATTAAGGACAATTCACACGACTGTTTTAGAACTGATGCAAAATAAGCCTAGCTCAGTCTGTTAACCTACTTTTGATTGCCACATCCCTTACCATTAAATGTATCATTCCTTCCTTTTTTTATGAAGGAGCGTTCTGCCTTTTTGTGGTTTGAAAACAGGAAACAGTAAAAGAAAATTAACATAATGGGTAAGTAATAAAATTACCTATGTTCATCATTAGTGCCCAGTGGCTGACACAGCTGAGCTAAGTGATATCCCAAAAGAGAGAAAGACAAGGGAGGTCTTTTTAATCAAAGGTGTGAAAGATTATTTCCAAGTAAAGGACAAGCAGACATTCTCCAATACCTTCTGAAACTGTACATGGTCATAGCTTTTGTTTATAGCACACAAGAAGTGTAAAATACACAGCCTGGCTTTGTTAGTTGCTTAGAGGCTGTCAGAGCTGTGGCAACTGCAGCACAAGAGGATAATTTTATGTACCAGGTAAAACATTAAGTGGGGGGAAGTAAAACTTTGGCCTCAGTCCTTCAATGTGAAAGGGGGGTGGTATTTGTGTTGACTCCATTTAAGCTACGTGTCTGTTGAGTAAGGGGTACCTCTGTGTGTACGTGTAGTCCATACATCTGGTATATGATAGATTAATCACAGAATCATGGGATTGTCAGAGTTGGAAGGAACCTCTAGAGATCATCTAGTCCAACTCAATCTAATATGTCATATATTACTATTCCAGATGTTCCCATCCCTGAAACTCTTGGGCTTTGCTGCTGCACAGCCAAACAGAAGCCTGTCATGTCTCAAGCTGTGAGCACAGTGCTCCCCAAAGCTGGCGACAGTCACACATCTCAGGCATCCTGGCACAAACTCACTCTGCCTCCATGCTCATAGAGATCTTGTGGGAATATTTGGTTGTGGTCTGTGACTCCTTGACTAAACATCTGGACAACAGGTGCCAGAGCAGAGGAGGAATCATGCTTCTGCAGTGGTCAAAGGGGGGACCATGAAGCTGGATCTTGTGCTCAAATGATTCTCTCTAAGAAAGCATGCTCCCCTGATACAGTCTTTGTCATAACCTGTCCTCACATCAGACAGTCTCCTCTCTCTGCCTCTTCCCTATCACACAACCCAACACAGTTATTTGAAAGGCCTACAAATAATAAGAGAGCGAGAGCCCTAAATACTTCTGAAAATGGTCACATTGTCCCCTTTACTGCAGCCCCAACATTAAAATTGTATCCACCATAAAACTCTCGCTCCTTGCTGTAGCTCTATGGATCTCGCATGTTTTTCCCACTATGCTCATATATTCCTGTGCCCTGTCAGCCAACACATTAAAGAATTCATAGCAATGGCAGCTTCACACAATGTGCCTTCCTCTCTAGTAGTCCAGACCAGTGAGTCTAACAAATTTGCAGCATGACTCAGTCCCATAATTGTTCTGAAAACCACACAACCAGAGACACCCTTGTCTCTCCCTTTGATTCGCTAAAATGGTTCTCAGATTTATGACATTTCCTTGTCTTCTTGATGCACAGCTTAAGGGCAGTGGGCAGCAGATAAAAGATTCTCAGCGCCTTGGGAAGGGCACATTGTCACTGGTGAGACCCCACTGTGATGTATGATCATCAAATCACACTGGAGGTGGCATGTGTTCCTTTTGTCCAGCTCCATCAATTGATAAAGTATGAGGTCAGAAACAGTGGGCTTTGACACACTCAGAGAGGCTGATGAAGAGCACTGTGCTGTGGCTGTGATCTGGACCTGGAACTGCTTGTGGTTGCAGGAAAATCTGTCACAAGATGGTCATGGGGCATTATGCATGGATTTGGTCCTGTTGTCGCAGGATGCCTGTGCTGTTGATGCTGGAAACTAGTCAAAACCAAGAGAGGGACTTGCAGCTACACTTAAATCATCACCATGTCTCCAACATTACTGTACTTGAGGTTAACCTGACCAGAGTGGTCACCCTAGCTCACTCATGATGTGGTTCTTTAGTGGTGGTGACAGGACCCTGACAGGGCTTTTGCCTTGCACCCCTCATGTGTCTGATAGAAGCAGAAGATCATGGGCCTCTGACACCTTTTTTTTGTTTGGTTGGTTTGGGTTTTTTTGTTGTTTTTTTTGTGACTTGATTGTTTCTTTTATGCAGCCAGGCACATATTGGTGCAGGGTGCTACAGGTGTGGAGCTCTGGACTCCATCTGGACCTAATCCTGCATGCTGTAGCTTGCTCCTCTTTACAGAACACTTACAATGAGCAGAATAATTATTATGCTTGCTGCTCTACCTCTGTAGTGCTTTCTTGTCCTCATTCCCACCAGGAGCTGGTGGTGGGAGTGAGGTCAGATGGGCTAAGGAGTATGTCAGATCCATCCCAATGTGTGCCTGGAGTCAGGCATTTCACCCAGCTTTTAATTGCCTTATGCTTTTAATTTTTAATGGCCTCTGCAGATACTGATTTACTGCAATGTACTGTAGCATGAGTTTGCTTATAGCTGAGCAGTGACACCAGTGCAGCCCCAGGCTGACAAGGTAGGTGCGTTAGTGCTGTAGCAGACTGTGAAGTCTGAAGGTGCAGGCCCCCTGTTCTGGAGGGCTCGAGGCTGTCTCACCTGCCAAGGGCTCCATCCCTCAGGCTCTAAGAGCAGGGCTTCCAATACATGCTGCAAAACATATTGTAGTTTTTAGAAGATCAATTTTTAGTGTCACTTCAAATCAAGTAGTATAGTATCTTTCCTCCTGAAGGACTAAATACATCACCACAACTGTCTGGCTGTCTACAGGTTTGGACTGCAACACTTCAGCAGCTCCTTGCCATCTGAGTAATCATCTCCAATCTGACAAACATCAAGTCAGAATTACTCACAGGAGTTAAAATTGAAAGTTCTGGTGCTTGTTAAACCACCACTGCTGGAAATAAATGCATTTCCAGACCTTGTAGACTGATCAGGCAGGAAGGACATTTGGGCATGAGTTGGTTTTGATATTGCTGGCCATTAGGAGGGGGATTTTCTGACATCCCAGCACTTGTGCTGAGCAGTCTCATTCAGATGAACAGGGATAGGTGTCCACAAGCAGGGTAAGATCCAGGTTTCTCTACCTCTTGGATCTCAAATCTTTATCTGACAGTTCTGATCTATACACCAATTTTCAAGAAAGCAGTTATTTTAAACACAGGTAATTTTGTCTAAATTGTCTGGAATAGTGTTGTCTGTATCTGCCTGTATATTGTGTATGTGTGCACAGACTCCTCAAAGTGAGATCTTAATCTACATCTGGTGTGTTTAATAGCTACAATTAGGGAGATGTTTAAGAATATTTGATTTAATCTAATTTATGCTTCTTTTCCTATTAAGGATGATGTGCATTTGTGGTAGAGTTTTAATAAAACACAATAAAATGATGATGGTAAGATCTGGAGATGATATAAAAAATGAGAAGGACACATCTAGAATGCAAAATACAGTAGAATGTAATTCCTTTTTGTTTCCCTTTTACTTACCTTGTTGGCTCAAATTTCCATGTGGAAGGCTCATACAGTTATCTGACTTCTTTTAGAAGCACTAGGGTGTTCAGCTCTAATGGTGAAAGGGCTGGGGAGTTGCAGGCTTAAAAATGAGTGCAATAAAAATTAAGAATTTGAGAGATGTTTGATTATCTGCCCTGTGTCAGTAACCTCTCTGCAGCAGGTGAACTGTGGAAAACATACAGGGAGCTACCAAAGACACATTAAGCCTCTGGATACAATGAGGAAGGAAGCTTACTGCCCTTTCCAATGGTGCTGTAATTTGGAGGTGGCAGCTCACAGGGTTGTCAATGCCAAATGAGAGGCACAAGGAGCAAATTTAAGTGCTGAAGCCTTGATAAATCACACTACTTAATGGTTAACTTACTGGCTAGGGTGGGGACACTGCTTCAATCTGCTGCCTTCACAACACTCACAATGCCTTTTCGTATTTACCCCTGGGAAAATGATCTTCAAGATGGGGCTTGTCCCAGCGTTGAGTCTCAAAAGGAGGTGTGGGATGGGACTGCACCAGGTTGGGCTCCCTGCACTCTACACAGCCTGTGGCACAGTGACAGCAAGCTGTGCCTTCGCAAACAGCCCTGCGCTCTCCTGCTGCACCTCCAGATGTGCAAGGCATACCTGTCCTCTTCTGCCATGAAAATGCCTGCCTGGTGGGTCTCCCTGTGTAACAGACATGCTGATTTGAAGTGGCCTCCTAAAATGAAAATGTCATCTTAGTGCCACATGGGGGCCGGAGGAGAACCAGGCTCAATATAGCGTGGATGTGACCATGAAGGAACTGGTTCTAGTGTGAGTAGAAGCCAGCTTGCTCCACCTGGCTTTATGGCCAGCATCTCTTCCTGACCACTTTCTTTATTTAGCAGTGTTGATCTACCCTGGTAGTTGTTTCTCAGTGCCTCCAAGGCCATTACACACCCAGTATGGAGACACTGGTTAATACTTCTTGGAGCACCAGGCTGCTGGAAAGGGGAGTGAGTGCTTCTCCCAGAAAGGTGGTAGGGAGTAACTGGTCAGGGAAGTGCACAGCTGTAGGAATGTGCAGTGTCCTGCAAGCAGTCTCAGACTAAAATTTTGTTATGTCCTGAAGGAAGAAGTTACTGTTACCGTTCTCCTAGACATCAGCACCACTTTTCTCCTCTTGAAGCTAGTTTTAGATCATGACAGTAGCAAGCTTGTGCTTATCCTGCCACTTGCTTTGTGGTCAAACCTAAGCTGCATTCATCAAATGAATGCATGAAAGAAATATTAATGCTGCCATACCATGTGTACAAAAAGTTAGGAAATGCCTGGTTTAAATTTCCCCATATAACCTGAACGGATCCCATTCAGACATCTCACCTGTGTGCTGGATGCGGTAAAGGTTCAGCACAAAAAGCATGATGTGACTGTGTAGATAAAAATCAGTTTAATTCCTGTGTGGAAGTGTGGCTGAGTTCAGGTTTCACAAACAACTCCAAATATGCCATTTCTGGCCATAGTCCAGCATTTGGATGTCAATTGCTTCTACCCCGCATAGCAAGACTCTGATGAAGTGCTGATATATAAGCTCCTGCAATTTGTGAAGGTCGGAACTAAGCATGAATTATCTTATGTGAGTGTAATAAGTCTGTAATAAGTCACTTCACTATCATCTGCAGAGAGTGACCTCTGAGCTCTCAGTACTGTAACTCAGAGACTGTGATGGTCCTGATACCCTCATTCTGTGCCTGTCTGTGTGGTTTTGGATCTGGGATGTTGGAAAATGATCACTGTCTTATATGTTTTGCTCAAAAGATAAGGAGGAGAAGCCCAATCCAGTATCTTCTTTCCTGCCCTAGAAAGGCAAGGACCTCATGTCACTGCAATTTGTCTGAGAGACTGAGAGGAACATACACTATTGTTGGGGAGTTTATGGGTGGAAGATGATAGCCCTCATTTCTCAGGTGGGGAATTCCTGCCTGTGAGGAGGAGGGGGAAGGATGAGAAGTAAGTTTAGTGCTGGATCTTGTGGCACTACTATGGAGGGAGAAGAAAGCAGCATAAGGTAACCTTTCTTTTTTTTTTTTTTTTCCCAGCCTGGGGATGGCACCCCTCCATCCATCATGGGGGCCCCGGAGTGTTGTGATGATGACACGATGCACAATCCTCCTCCGTCTCCCAGCTGCAGCTGCTCTGGCAGCTCAGCAATGTCTCCAGGCAATATCTGCTGCTGCTCTGCCAGGTTCAGCACATCCTCAGCATGCTGACAGACAAGCTCAAGTAGTTCGTGATCAGGGACAGGTTGGAGGCTGATACTTTGGCCAGGACATGTTTTTTTTTTGGCCAGCTCTGCTACAAAAGCAACTGCAGAGAGCAGAGGTGCTTGTGGGGCTGGCAGTGCCTGAAGTGAGCAGGTATTCAGAATGAGCCCTGGCTTGAACCATCAGCCTGTGCCTCACAGCTCCCTCAGAAGCTTCAGTCATGCTGGAGCATTGCCAACATGCTTTCCAGCCTAAGAAAACTGAGAAAAGTGAAAGAACAGAAGTTTACCATTAAATGTCTCAACCAAAGCAGAGTGAAATTTCCCAGGGCAAAGATACGTCTTGGCCGTGAAGGCATTCCCTGTGCTGAGTATTGAAAATGGAGGTGTGATCCCTTCCCGGAAAAGCATCCCAAGAATCCTTTGTAATGGCAAGAGTTAGGTAAGTTAATGTAGGATGGACCAATGTTCCCAATAGGATGCATTAATTCCCTTTTAGAAAGGAAGAGAAGTGTCCTTGTTCTGCTCAAACGTTTCTTCATGGACAAGATTTAAAGCCTTTGGCTGTGTGAATGTACTGCTCAATAACCAAAATACCCATTAGCTCAATGCCCATTGTAAAAATGCTTGGATAATATTCTATACAGCACACTCCTGCTCTGACTTAAGCTAATACAAAACCAAACACCCTTCATATTTATACTATGGTGACAGTGAAGATGAACTAAATTACTTTCTTCACTGTTGGGCCTGTGAAGTCACAAGTAATGCAGCTCCGTTAGATGATGGGCAGCTTAGGAAACTGGGATTGTGTTTGCTTAGAATGAGTGTTTATTTGCTGTTGCAAAGAATTTCCCCTTATTCTATAAGGGTGATGTCAACTGCTGCTAATCCAAATTAACTGTTTCAGTGATAACATCTTCCACAGAGATGGGCTGGAGCAAGGACAGGGGAAAGGGACGGAGGTTTTCACATTTGCTCTGCTCCTTCTATAACAAACAAAAGAATATGCTCCTTCTATAACAAACAAAAGAATAAGAGCAGTGAAGAAGAATCAGTAAAAGCCCTAAATGCAGCTGGAAGACATGTTCCCTCATGCAGAAAACAGCCATTGGTTTGCCTTTTGAAGATGCTTTTGGAAACACTGGCCCTGGTATTTTGGAAAGGATGCTGGAGACAGAAAGGCCCAGAGTGAGAGTGCAGCCATGGTGCAGAGCAGAGTGGCTGCCCCAGGCCAAGCTCTGGTGTCCAGAGAGCAGTTGCTGTGGTGTGCCACAGCTTAGCCAACATTTCCAGAGATGTCTAAGCTATGCAGAATAGCTCAGAATCAGGAACATGCCAAGGTATCTTGAGACCACTTTAGTCCTACTCCTGCAATTTTCTTAGTTCAGTAAAAATCTGATTTAATATCATAACCTCTCCTAGAAAGATCTCTCTTTCCCTTTAGAGACTCTCCATTCCTCCTCTTGCAAGTGAATTTATCTGAATCCTTAACTAAACCTTCTCCCCAGAAAGCACCTGCTGACCTGAGAATCTCACTGAGAGTGTTTCAGTCTTAGATTTGCTTTTTCCTAAAAGGTTATAGAGAAAGTTCCTTGTTTGGGAACTGAAGAGCTCTGACTGTAGGTACAAGACAGATTTAACAGCAGCAGCTGAACTGGTGACCACCTCTGGCTGCCATGGGCTGCCTTGCTCCCTTACTGGCCAATTAACCCACAGGCCCGTGTAGTGGGATAAACTGAAACCACCAGCCAAGATGTTTGCCTTCTGTTTCCCAGAGAGGGATTCTGGGCTGGCTTTTTTGTTCATGCTGGGCAATATTCACTGGCATTTTAAATTGTGAACTTCATATCACTGTTTTATCCTGCAGAATAGCATGTTCTTCACCCATCTGATAAGAATCATCCGGTATCTTTGTGTATAAACCTGTTAGGTCATGCCTGCATTTTCCAGCTATTGTTTTAGAGGTCCTGTTCCTGTATTTAAAAAAAGGGAAAATATCTTCTTTAATACCATCTTCCAGCTCTGAAGCTGTGCTGAACAACCAAGACAGACAAACATTTAATTCACCCCTAATCCTTTAAATATCCTTACAACCACATGGCATTCACACTCTGCTAAGCCCATCTCCTGTAGCTGCTGTCTGTCTTCTTCCAAATCTGCCCTTAAAGCCTGGAGCTTCAACTGGGGTGGAACAGGAGCCCACGATGCTTCATCCCATGGTGGCTGTCTTTCTGGGTGGTATGGAGAGGGCTGTTTTCCATAATAAAGAGATCATCTGGATTGAATTGCAGATATCTAATCCTCACACAAGCTATTCCTGTTTGGTTTTGTGAAGAGAACAAAGACATCAGCTTAGACACGGTCAGGGGTGGATTCGGGTGTCTCTGGAACCTTCTGATCGCTCCAGTGATTAGCCAGCCTGCCTTGGGAACTTGAACACAAAAGGGCAAGCATAGAATAAAAACCTATTTCTTTAGGAAAGGGGATCAAATGGAAGATTTCCTGAACTTGAACCCCGAGGAAAAAGACTGAAGAGGTAGGCAGGATAGTTTGGACAAACCCAACTCTCCCAGGCCTCACGTTGATGATTTGAGTAGCTGCATTACAGGATCGGGGGTGATGTTCATGTAGATCAGTAACTTCATTGGCTTAAGCCCCACAAAACCATCTTTACTGACTTTTTTTCCCTTTTCTTGCTCAAAACAAAAACTTTGTTTGTTTTTCACCTTTTTTCTGTTTCTGTGGGGATCCATGAAGACATCTGTGAAGACAGTCATGACCATCTGAAGGCAGATAAACTGTACCAGTATCATTTATGACAGGTTCCCAATCAGGTACTGAGGACCTTGGCTGGGAATCCTCCTCAGACAGTTCTTTCTCAAATTATTCTTCCTGTTAAAAACTTACACCTGGCATCTATCCTGAACTTATTATTTCCTGGCCTCCACAAATCAATATGGAAATAGATAAGCTTTTCCCTTGTCAGCAGTGACTTCTCTATTCAAGGTCTTCTTATCCTATCCCCATTCAAATCTCCTCTACTTTAGGCTAAACCACCCTAGTTCTTTTCTACATATTTTCTAGACTTCTGATCATTTGCATTCTTTACTTCTACCCAGAGTACAGCACATTACCAGGGTGCCTCTATTCTGCAAGCAACCGTGTGAGCTAAAATCTGAGGGCCAGACATCACCATTTTGATCAGAGGAAGCCAGACTTTGGGCTCCTCTTTGGAAATTCTGCCTTTTATCAAAAGACATAAAAAGCCTGGTGTAAGCATCCTCTGCTGAAAGCTTGGCTAGTTTAATAGAAAGTAGCATTTCTGGAGCTAACCTGCCATCCAAGTGCACAACTACACTGTGTCACTGTATTGGTGGCTGTGGGGAGATTTTTCTTTGTTGCACACTCTCACTTACTGAAAGCTAAAACTGATCTAATAGCAGGAGGCTTTGGAGGCACAGCAAAGTATATAAAAAGGACTCTTTTTTAAAAAAAAAAAAAAAAAGAAAAATGAAAAGAAAACCAAAATAGGCCACTACTGAGGCTTAAAAAACCTGAGGAACAAGAAAATTTCTGAGGTTTGTGCTGTTTTGTGCACTTGCAAAACTGCACAGTCTATAATCAACATTGAGAAGTAATGAAATTATCTCCAGGCTGATTCCACACACACACACACACCCCCCCTCCCCCCCCCCCGGTTTTTAGTGATTTGCTTCTTTAAAAGACACTACCTTGTCAGTATTTCAAACTTTCTCTTTGTAATCCTCTAAAACACTCCAGTCATTTTCTCCCCACTCTAAACAGATGGTCTGTTGGAATTTTTATGTAAGAAGCTAGTGGATTATATTGTAAGACAGACTGGACTAAGTCTTTGGGGTTGGATGGAAATTTAATGAATAAGATTAACATGCTATGGCTTTACTCCAGTGAGATCCACAGTAATCAGGACCACTGTGGCATATTATAATGTAAAGATACAATGTAAATATGGGGAAACTCCTTTGATTAGTGGGTTTGTTTCTTAAATGAAGGGAAAGGTTGGCCTTGAGGGAGTATTATGCATGAAATCCTGATTTTAGCTGTACTAATGCAATTAACTTGCTGCTCGTGTGAATAGTGGCACCACATAACTTTGATCAGCCTTTTGGCAATGCACATGGAGCTCCTCCCTCTGAGCAGACATCCCGTGAGCCTGGTTATCCAACAGACCAAGGGTAGCATGTTCACACTGAGGAAACCATGGGAAGGACTACTACAGGTTTCTTTACACCAGTTTTATTTTGGTCTGCAGTTCAGTTACTCAGAGTTGCTATGAATAACATTATGCCAGCTACAAGTCTTGCTGGAGGACAAGTATCATGGGAAAAAAGCAAGATCCTTAAGAAGAGAAGGAACTCAAAAAAGGAATAAACCAACATCATTGACAAAGTTGTTCTGTAGATTCACAAAGGGTTATTTTGGCCAATGTATATGTTTTTATACATTCCTCGGTATTTACCTTAAAGACACTGGTAAGTTTGATGAATTAAATAATATGGCACATGCTTCTGGCACTCTTCTCTTTTTAAAAACTACACTTTTGAAAAATGTATCAAATTCCCTCTAAAAACATGTGAAGAGATGCAACCAACTTGCTGAGTCCACAGATATGCCTTTCCTAGAGAAAGTGAGATGTCTTTCACTGATGGAAATTGCTCTCATATATGAATTATACTCATATATTAACCTGACTGGCACGTATGCTCAGTCATTCATTAAATCAGTTTATGGATCTAACCCTATGGGCTACTTCTACAAGAAGGAGGATTCCAAATCTGATCCTCAAATGATAACACAACAATTTCTAGTAAGGATTTCTCAGTCCTATGGTACCCTGGAGCTAGTGGTCCTCAGGCACTATTTTAGTTTTTTGGGGTTTTTTAAGGCATCTATAGTTAAACCTTCCTGTTGTACTTAGAGACCAGGTCAGCACAACACACAATTTGAATACATTCCCTGGTTTTATTCTCACCAAGTCACTCCAGCAGAACAGTGTCAAAGGCTAACTCTTCCTCACATGATGATCATTGACCCCACAATGACCAGGAGCCTTTCCCTTCATGTCAAATTGATACTGAGTGGTAGATTTTGCCATAAGACCTGTTAACTTGAACTTGAGCTGCATGGATGAGCCTATATTCTGTTTCATCCAAGTACCAAAGGATTTTCCTGATGTTCCTGGGCCTGAAGGATAAATCAGAGCAACTGTGTCCTGTAGAATAAGGCAGACCAGTCAGCCAGAGTGAAAACATGGCAGGCAGCCCTCCAAAAAATGTAGATAGATCATCTTTGTGCCCAGCCATGCACAAGAATGTGTGACATGTCTGGGGAGAGAGGGCAGCACATCAGGCACACACCACTGCACCCAGTGGGTCATCAACTTCAGGAGACACTGACTGGCCCTGCTGTTGCACATCCTGAGGACAACCAAGCAGCTCATCTAACCATGATACCCAGGTCAGCAGCAACACAAACATCCGTCAGCACATGTTCATCAGGACTTGCAGTCACTTACACAGAAGAGGCTGAATCATGACAGAAAAAACAGTCCTGGAGAGCCCTTTTTCATTTGCTCCATCTGAAAATAGCACAGCGGGGCCTTCGAGTGTGGGCAGCGCTGTGATGGCATTTGTCCCTTCCAAGCATCCCCTCCACCACTCCTTGCTGCTCAGTTCATGGGGTGGGAAGGGCCACCTGCTTGGAGATGGAGCCTGGCTAACAAGGAAAGCCTCCCAAAGAATGGGGAGATTGCTTCATTGGGGCTGACCTGCCAAAAATAGCCCAAAAGGGATGGAAACTTGTGTGAAGCAATTCACAACACAACGTGATCTGCTGGAGTTTCTTTATGAGGTGTAATGCAAGGTGGGCATGAAGAAGAGGAGGAGAAAACCATTATCTGAGTTCTGACATCTCATTAGGGGTCTCTGCTAAAGGGGGAGAGAGGGGCAGATATCTCCAGGGCATGATCTAGGGCAGGGCATGGGCTTGGGGACCCAGCAAGCCCTCTTGGGTTACCTACACAGCTCTTGGGGTACCTACCCAACTCTTGGGGTACCCAGCATTCTGCTGTAACTTCAGCAGGATCCCAGAGCAAGTTGCCACACTGCAACACTACACCAACCCATTCACCAGGAGCTAAAATACCATGTGTTATTTGTTGACCTTTGCTGGCAATGAAACCGTGGCTTCAGTCAGTAGGAAAGCATCACAGCTCTGTTGCAAAGAGGCAGACTGGGCTCCTAGAAGCTGCCAGATACTAATTTTTTCTCACCCCTTCCTAAAATACCACTGTAATTTTAATTTACTCCAATGAACGGGCAGTTGACTAGACAGACATCCATTATAAAATTCATAGTAAAAAAAGAGACAGTTGGTATAATTTTGATTGATTTACTTGGCAGAGTTTTGATAGCTACTGAAAAACATACTATTCATGTTTAGGTGAAAAATAAATGGAGTCAAATAAGTGTCACTGCATAGTACTAGGAGGTATATACAGCCACATGTAAAAAGGCATAAACACAAACATTTCTGTACAGCAACTTTTCCTTTCAGTCTGTATAGAGAAACACTGGTTTATAATATGGGGAAAATATAAAGCAGACATACATGCAACAAGGACATGACAGTTACATAGGTCCCACCTGCCTCCCAAGAGTTACAATAATAATAATAATAACAATAATAATAATAATAAAAGCCTTTTTCAGGGAAAATATTTGAAACCTGGAATGTTTTCATGTTGAGGTTTCCAGAGAGCTTCAGATGTCAAACATATCTGAAAGTGATTTAAAGGCTTGATTCAAAGCCCTGTGAAGGCAATGGAAAGACTCCATTGGTTTCAGTGAGCTTGGGGTCAGGCCCAGCTATTTAACCATGATCCCATTCTGCCCTCCCCCAAAATCCAAAGTTGAAGTCTGCAGATAAAAATAAACAATCGTATCATACAAAACTTTGCATATAGAATACAAAAGGTAACCGTTGACTTTTTGTATAAAATACAACTTTCTGATAGTATATTTATTTCACATATGTATAAATATAACCCAAATAATATGATTTTTTAATTTTTCCTACCAAAATATTACTTTTTGTTTTTTGTTTGTTTGGTTTTTTTTTACAAAAGTTTACAAAACAAATAATTCTTTATATTTACAACCCAATACTGTGAAGAGTGCCTGGTCAATGATGAAAAATAGACTATAAGGGTAGTGCACTTAGCCATTGCAAAGAAAGAGAAAAAAGACACTAGCTCCATTCAACTACTTACGTTCTGAAGAAATGATACTGGATTCAAGTTTTGGTTGCAAGAGTTTTTCATAAGGTCGTGTTTCAACTGCATCAGATATTTCCTTACAGGACTGCAAATGGCCTCTAGTTTTGCTGAATTTACTCAAGACAGGATGAAACTTTGATTCTGGGGATGGCACCCACAGCCCAGTGTCTTCTCCTCTCCAGGCTGAGGCCAATGGGACAAAGCAGGATAAAATCCACTGCCAGATGATATCCTGAAGTCTTGGGACCAGCTCCTCAGCTGAACAATTTTTCAACATGATTTGAGGATCTGGAAAACAACCTGACCTTAATATGAAAACCAATGTGGACTTTTTCATTGGCATGTGAGGGTAGTTGATACTACCAGACTTCAGTGCCCATTGGTCATGGTGATACTAACTCAGCCTCAGCCTTGGTGGCATTGCAGTTTTCTCCTCCTTCCAGAGCTTTGGCAGTCACTGCTGACCTGCTCATGGATGGGGTGTGTGCCCATATGTGAGGCAGATGAGCCCATCTTCCCTCCACTTTACACTCCTGCAGCTACTATTTCAATGCAGTTTTGCACAATTTATAGGGGACTCATTTGTTAGACCACATCTGTATCTCTCCAAACTTAGATGGGGCCACCAGTGACCTAGGCTGAAAAGCTCTTTAAAGACTTGGAAAAATTTATACTGGCATATCAAAGGGAGTGCATGCACCCCAGCCAAAACTGGGGAGAAAAGAGAGCTTTCTGAGCAGCTGAGCCACCATGTTACACAATGCAGGGGTGTGCAATGATCACTAGCTGGAGCAGCAGAAAGGACTCTTCAGCAAGCTTTCTTGTCCCTCTTATGAAAAACATGTCTGGGAATGAACAGTCCACCTCAACTGGCATATCTAGCTAAATGCCCACATTACACCTTTCCTGGAGGTGCTGGTGCTCTTTTGTGTGACAAAGCTTCCTGAAATATCATGAAAAATTGTGCCCACAGAAAATGACAGTGTGAAATGACAGGAAAAGCCTTATTAAAACCTCTCTTGAGAAACAGGTAAGTGCAGAGGCTATTGTCAAGTAGTCTACTCATCCCACTGCTACTAACAAGGATGAATAAAGCACTTGCATGGGGCAGAGCAAGGCCTCTTGGCACAGAGGCAGGTGAACCTAGGCACTGTGCTCCTTTGCCACATCTAGTTCTAGCTTATTCAGAGGAGGCTGCAAAACACACCTTACCACATCATTTTAAAGAACAGCATTTTCATTTGAATCACAAGGTCCATTCCCGTTTACAAATCCTCCTGTCTGACTCGCTGCAGAGGTGCTTTACAGCAACACAACACCTCCTTCTGATGCCCTTGCTGACCATCTATAGGAGAAAATTTAACAAAGTCAGGACTATTCCCTGGCACTGAGGGCAAGAACACATGACTGATTCCAGTGCCCAGAAGTATTCTGAAAAACTGTTTCACTTACAAGCACAGATGTGGCTTGAGTGGAGCCTCCTACTGTGAGTAACCCAGGTGGTTATAACTGATCTGCATGCTACTTCCAAGGGCAGAGCCTCTCATACTCTGCCTGACGGAGGCTGTGGGGGCCTGGGTCATCACCGGACCTCTTTCAGCTGCTCCTGCATGGCAAAGCAGGATGGAGGCAAAATGCCCTGCAATCAAAATGGTAGCCTCTCCCCAGACAGCGATGCTGGCATTTCTGCTGGGTTAAACCTGTTCAGTAGGAGTGCGCTGAGCTACCTGACCCTTTGCCACAGGTTAAGATTAAAACAGGGTTTGTGGTTTAGCTAAGACATTTGCCCTTCTCTAACCTGGACTAGGGAAGTAGTCAGTGAGGGTCAAATCACGAGCACCTTTTTCACTTAAGTTGTCCATTAAGTCACTGGAGGCCCTGGAGCAGGGCAAGGTGGCAAAGTGAGGTTCCTGAGCTTTGGTGTAGTTCATCTCAAGTTTCCCTCAATGCCCAAAATGATTGTGCTGCTGGCAGGACAGTAGCCTCCTCTGATACTCGCTGCAAACACTGATGAAAGGGAGAAAATGAACACCAGAGCACACTGAGTAACACACTGCATGGTCTGTTTCCTTCTTCCCTTGGATGAGACCACTTACCCTTTTGTGTGCTACAAAATATAGGGGGTTTACACCAAAGTCATTGGGAAAGCAAATGTGAGTTCTGTGTAGAAGTAAACAGTTTTTGTAACGCAATGAGATTTACACACGGCCTGATGCTGTCAGGGCCAAATAGTCCCAAGGAAGTTAAGGGCTGCAAGCACGGTGACTGAAGAACTCTGGACTGCTTGGGCTCTTACTTGCACTCAGAGAAATGTTGTTATACAACCCATACCACTGTCTGGTGCTTATGTGTGTAGGAAGCTAAACACGTTTTTCCACACAGCCCCTGTGAGAATAACTGATCGGCTTTTTTATGAGCTGAGCACTGGTGTGGGGAACAGACCCTTCATATGTTCTCACTCCTTTGTGGCAGGCATGAATGTCACTCACGTTATTGTTTTGTCATGAGAGACTTCAGTTTTGTTCCTAGAACTCTTCAAACAGGGCAGTTGCCCTATGTAGTACTTTAATAGACAGCCCAGTTACTGGAGTGTACATTAATAAGTTTGTTGGCATCTCAAGAGAACTAATGTCCTTACTGTCTCTTCTTCTGGTTCACCCTTGGTACTGTCACTTAAGAGTGGCTCCCCAAAATTTCATCAAGGTTGATGTCTTTCATCCAGTCATCGTTACCAGGCTCTGTTTTCAGTAAAGAATCTATAAAGTCTGAGTCACTGTTGAGCGCGGGTCCTATACTGTCACCTTGCTGGTTCAGGAAGTCAAACGCTAGGTCACTACTGTGGTCACTTCCTGGGTAAGCCCGAGGGTTTTGGTTGGTAGATGTGAAACTGGTTGATGGCAGAGATGATGGAGGTGTCATACTTGTTCCTGGTTGATTCAAGGTGGGCACAGTCTGTCCTCTCAGCTGGTTAGGTCTTATGCTGAGACCTCGTAGTGAGCCAGCAGATTGTCCATTTAGAGTCTGGTGCATTTGGTTTGGAGGAGGCCTCATCTGGGCTCCAGCTGTTAACTGGTGAGGAGGTGCCAATGCACGCTGAGGAAAATGCTGGTTGCCTACATTGCGTTGCAAAGACTGGTTTGGGTATGGGGTGCCCGTGGGGACACGGACCCCGGTGGGTTTCAGTGCATCCTGCTGCTTCACTGCAGCTTCTTGCGGGGCCCAGTTCTGGGCAGTGGCCGTGGCCGTGATCATCACGTTGGCCGGCCTTTGCGCGGGGATTCCTGTGGCTCCCTGGTTCAAGCTGGGCCTTACTTGCTGTGAATTGACCACCGACCCTGTCCCAAAAGCCGCTACACTGTTTCCCTGTGTCATGGTTTGCTGTCGAGACATCATGGGGTTATTCTGACTGGGCAGGACTTGATTTTGGTTTCTGTGTGGCTGCATCTGGCTGATTCCTGAAGTCACATTGTATGCGCTCGGTTGGTTGCAAGGAAGGTTCCCATAACAGCCCATACTCCGAGCGGCAGGAACAGAAGGCATTCGGGTCCCAGCAGGGGTGGACAAGAGGCTGGAGCTCTGAGGCATGATGCTATGTGTTGAAATTGGGTTGGATAAGGACATGTTGGAGCTCATACTCACAGCTGGTGAACCACCTGGAAAGGAGAAAACCAAAGTGTTAAACAAACATGAGTGCATAAATGCATTGTATAATTTTAATACCAACAGGTTAAAAACCCAGTTGTCCAGCAGCAGAATTTTTTGAAGACACTTTGCTCGAACTGCTTAAGGCCTTCAAGTTGCCTGTCATCCAAAGGTGGTGTATATGAAGCCATCAGTGATCTTTCCATCCCTTCAGAGGACATCAAATAAGCCAAAACCAATGCTCACTGTAAGAGAACTATTGGACCAGGGAAGGACAGACAGAACCACTGGGTGGGAGAAAATATTTTCTGCCTTTTTTTACAGAAGCACTAGATGCCTCAGACAGGACAAAGCCTAAGTAAGCAGAGGCAGAGGAGATAAAGGAATTTTCTTTCTTACACGGCATGGTTTCTTCTGGATCCCCCTAGAGACAGTGGGGAGTGGTGTGCACCATTATAATGCCTCTTTTCCACCTTTCTTAGACGCCTACAGCAGTGGTATCTATCCCTTCTGGAAAGGCCTGTCCCAGATGAGCAGGAGCCAAGATTACATCTCTCACTGTTGCAGCACTCAGAGCCCTTGTCCCAGCCAGCTCAGCCCAGTCAAGTGGCCTGCTTGTCCTCTTGTGTGGCAGCTGAGCAGGCACAAGGACATGGCTTGGTGCTATGCCTGGAGAGAACCATCCACATGCCCCCTCTAAGCTGTGTTTCCAGCTGACCTGTGGCTATTTGCCCCTGTCAAGGCTGACTTGCCCATGAGTGAGCCATGTATGATATCTGACGTGCAGGCATTTGCTGCACATTAATATCAGAAAGCTGGAAGTTAGGCACTGGCAGTACCACTTATCTACCACTCATGGCTAATTCTGCCCAATGAACGATTTTTCTGTACCCAGCATCTTCCAGTGAATGATAAGAAGTTACACTTCCCTTCTCTTCAGCCTCCAAGCCCTGAACCAACCTCACTTTTTTGGCATATTTGTAGCTATTTTGAAGCCACAATAAGTCATTTATGCAATGTAGGCTGATGGCTTATGCATTGCAGGGCTCTGCATTAATCCCTGAGAGATGGGTTGAAGGCCAAATGTTTTCTAAACACAGCCAGTGGAGATGGCACCGTGGAGAATCCCCCTCTGCACGTGATCAGCTGCTCCACAGCCTAATTCCCATTGCTACTGTCGCTTTCAGTTCACTGCCCTTCCTACAAGAGGTGAAGATCGAAGTCAGGTTCAAATCAAATCAAAGGAGATGCTTCTTCACACAACATGGATCAGCCAAAGTATCTTTGCCACGTGGCACAGTACACGATAAATTCTTGTACCACCCTGGGTGTCTCCCAGACTGTGAGAAAAGCTGTTGAACAGGCTTACTGCCAAGGTGCCACCACATTTCAGGAATTCCCTGAGCTTACCCCAAAGGAAGAACAGAGGAACATAGAGCCCTGGAGTTTTGCTGCTTCATAGGAAGCAACAAGTAGCAGTTGTAAGACAAGGGACACCTCCTTGGTTTGATCCTTTGTACATACAACAACACCAGACTGAATTTGACTAACTTCAACCTCATAAATCTTATTATATATTAGTCTGTGTGATTAATTGTATTCGTTGCTCCATCATCAATTCCATCTTACTGTACAGGTGCTTCAAGACAGGGATCATGCATACAGAGTTCTCCAAATACATCAGTCTCAGCGTGTGGCCCGTTTTCCAGTTCTTCAGTCCTTCTAAGCTCTTTTCAGAACTTGACAGTTTTCAACATCTGATTTCAAGGCTGCACATCACAGCTGGTCACAGCAAGAGCTCTCCCACATCTCCAACATAGATGTAAAATCAGCTTTTTTCCTTGTTCATTATAATCTCAGACTGTGTTTATCCTTCCAATTGCAATTGTAGTCAATGGGGCAGAATCTAGTTGGAGACCTGTGACTAGTGGAGTCCCTCAGGGGTCGGTACTGGGACCGGTGTTGTTCAACATCTTCATCAACAACCTGGATGAGGGTACAGAATGTACCCTCAGCAAGTTTGCTGATGACACCAAGCTGGGAGGAGCGGCTGACACACCAGAAGGCTGTGCTGCCATTCAGAGAGACCTAGACAGGCTGGAGAGTTGGGCGGGGAAAAACCTGATGAAGTTCAACAAGGGCAAGTGTAGAGTTTTGCATTTGGGGAAGAACAACCCCATGGAGCAGTACAGGTTGGGGACTGACCTGCTGGAGAGCAGTGTAGGAGAAAGGGACCTGGAGGTCCTGGTGGACAGGAGGATGACCATGAGCCAGCAGTGTGCCCTTGTGGCTAAGAAGGCCAATGACGTCCTGGGGTGCATTAGAAAGGGGGTGTTTAGTCAGTCAAGAGAGGTTCTCCTCCCCCTCTATTCTGCCTCGGTGAGGCCGCATCTGGAATATTGTGTCCAGTTCTGGGCCTTTCAGTTCAAGAAGGACAGGGAACTGCTTGAGAGAGTCCAGGGCAGAGCCACAAAGATGATTAAGGGAGTGGAACATCTCCCTTATGAGGAATGGCTGAGGGAGCTGGGTCTCTTTAGCTTGGAGGAAACTGAGGGGTGACCTCATCAATGTTTACAAATACGTACAGGGTGCGTGTCAGGGAGATGGAGTTAAGCTTTTTTCAGTGATGACCAGTGATAGGACAAGGGCCAATGGATGCAAATTGGAGCATAGGAGGTTCAAGGTGAATATCAGAATATTTTTTTTTTACTGTGAGAGTGACAGAGCCCTGGAACAGGCTGCCCAGAGAGGTTGTGGAGTCTCCTTCACTGGAGACATTCAAAACCCACCTGGACACGTTCCTGTGTGATGTGCTCTAGGTGACCCTGCTCTAGATTATCTTTCGAGGTCCCTTCCAACCCCTAGGATTCTATGATTCTATGATTACACAGCCTACTTACAGTGATACCAGGAGCCTGTGACCTGTCAGACATTTCCTTATGTATCATGTTACTTTTGTATCACTCTGGTTTTTTTTAACCAAATTAGGCAGTACAAAGTCGGATGCTTTAATGGACATTACCTGAACAACTGTTACTTTTATCAACCAAAGTTGTGATTTTACTAAAAAAAAAATATCACGCTAGTTTGAAAATATTCTTTTACATCAGCCCATGTTGCCTGACATTAATTATATTCCCTTCTTAAATTCTTTATCATTCAGGCTGTATCATCTCCCTAGTATTGTTGCTGAGCTCTGCATTAGGTCACTAGGGTTACAATTACCTACTTGCTCTTTTAATTTTTGTCATGGCATTAGCAGTCTTCCTAAGAGTTTCAAGATTAAATAAAAAGTGACATGAAGAATTTGGAGAACCTCTCAGCCAGCTCTTTTAAAACTCTTGAAGACAAATCATGCACATACATATTTAAAAATTCTATGTTTAGGAACAGCTGTTTAAGATACTGTTCCTTTTGAAACTTCAGCATAATGATATTCAGTTCCCTCAGACTGGAACCAAAGAAAAAATTATCATATATTTCTGCCTTTCCTGTGTTATTTTTATACATATTCTATTTCCATTTAGTAATGGATGCAAAGGACTCCTTTTTTCCCTAACTACTTGAAAACCATTTCTTCCCAAATCATTATTAACGCTGAATGTGACTCCACAACCAGAGTTCTTGTTTCAAATAAATATAAACATATATTCTTAAATTAGGAAGCTCACCTTATCTGGGAAAGCAGGCTTTTCCACAAACTGGCTCTAAGCAGGAGACACTTGACTATAGAGAATCTAACTGTCCTAGCAATTATATTGTCCTAATTTAAGCACCTAAATTCAGTCCCTGAACTGGGAAATTCCTGGGACAGGAGACTCTGAGGAGTCCACTTTGTTTCACCTCCACAGGGACAATCAGATTCTCCTCCATGTCCTCCCAGGGAGCCACCTAACTGAATTTAGCCCTGGAAATGAAGAGGAGAAATTCAGTGCTCAGCAGACAACCTCTTGATGACAGGTTTGGCTTTGCTAGTGGGTTGTGCATTGCTCACAGGTTTTTTGGAAATACTGTCAACATCTTTTCACAGGGTGATGGGGATGGGGGCCCTGATTCTTTGCTTCCTTATGCTGGTCCTAAAGAGAAGGAATGGCACGAAATCAGTGGCATTTCAAAAGACCTGGAACAGCCATCTGGGGAGAGCTGGTTTTCTTCCTCCAGCTGAACTACAAGTTTGTAGAGTCACTTCACTTGCAGCTGGGATGAAGCTTCTCCTGGGGTGACCCTGCCATCTGTTGAGCAGCCCCCACGGCTCCCATCACACCGCTCCTGCAGATGCCATGCTTCTTAAAGAGCACAAGTGGTGGGGACATGGGTTGTACTTGTTGAGCAAAAGATGAAGCTTCCCTTTTCCTTGTATTGCTATTTTTATGCTTTTATTTTTGACACAAATATTTTCCATTCTGGTTTTTTCCAGATGGGAAGAAATGTCTTCCCCAGCAGTGCTGTGTACAGCAGCTGGGCACCCCAGGCTGCAGAGACTCGAAGGCCTTTGCTGCCCAATTCACCTGCTCTTGTCTTGGGGGTTTCTTGCTGTGACACAGAACTATGGGGAAAAGCTATAGGGAGATACTACGCTTAACCATGTGTCTCCAAGCTCCTATCTTACTTTATTTAATTTTTGTCTCCTCTTCCCTGTCCCAAGCAAAGCAATTCCCAGAAAAAGGGAACAGATTCCTTGCTGTTACTCCCTTATGCAAGAGTTTCCCAATCACTCCATCTGGTAGCTTTGCCGCGTGCTCCCAGCACAGCCCTTTCTCCCAGGCACGCCCGAAAAGCTGCTCTCCTCCCTGGGCTCACTCAGCAGGGACTTGAGATTTGAATGGACAAGCGCTGCCAATCCCACATGTTTTAAAGTCAGGAGAGGGGGCTCCAAATACCACAAGATTGGCAAAGAATCCATCAGATTAAGAACAAGAAGAGCCACATAACAATGGTGATCTACTTCTTTTGGAGCCTTTCACAGATGTGGCTGCAGTAATTTCCATTTTCTCTCTCAGGCTAGACATGGATTGTTTTTAAGTAAAAGCCAAGAATATCAGTTAATCATTTGATTCCAGGAATGAGACTTTAAACAACACACCAAATTGCAGGATTCCCCAGCAAACTTCTGGGGTTGCCAAAGCATTTGTTTTACAAGCACTGGAGGTATCAAGCCAACACCCCTTCTGTCCTGAGGCATTGCCCTCACCAGGGGTTATTACACTGGCATCAGAGCAAATTTACTGAAGATGAGAAACATTCAGGCCTGTAGGAAAGCAGCAGTTTCCAGACTGCAGCAAGCTTATCACCACTGGAACTTGTAAACAAAACAAAGGAGTGCACAGACATTGCCTGAGCCCAGCCCTTCCACACACAGCCGGGCTGCTGGTGCCATGGCCAGCAAGTTGGGCAGAGGGCTGGCATGTAGTGAGCTGCCCTTGGGAACCTGTTAGTCATAACAGAAGATGAAGAAGTTTTTCTACAACAGAGACACAGGAAGGAAAGACTCAGATCCCTGGCTGAATCTGCAGAGCCAACAATTATGGAAAAACAAACTCACCACTTCTTCAGAGTGCTGTATGCAAAGATAAACTAGAAGGCAAGGGATCCTTTTTATACTTAAATGCACAGACACTTTGCAGTGTAAAGAACATGCTTTGATCCCATCTGCTGCAGTTCCCCCCTTCCTCTTTTCTCTTCCCAGTATCTTTTCCCAACTTTGCCTTTGCTCTCAGCAGCCTCCAGCTAACCAGCATGATGGGCAGCATGAAAAGCCAAACAGTCATTCCTCTGCTCCAAAAATAGACTCTCTAAGGAGGTGACGGCACAGGAGATCAAATCAAGGCCTAGTCCTGAATTGTTAGGCATATCCCGCCCTGAGTGGTTCTGGCTGAAAGCAGGGGATTTTACCCCACTGGTTGACGGATCTGTTGAAATGCTGCTTGTAAAGCAGCACTGAGACCATGCCTGTGCCATATTTAACAGACCAAAAGTTCAGATGGCATGTTTGGTTGCCCATGATGGTGTCATACAAGGTACTTTAAAATCAGTATGTGGGTCCTCATCCTGTACATGAGCTGCCATTCAAAGAGAGGGATGGTACATGAGAGATGGAATAAAGTTAAATAGTCAAAAGGACATCTCTGCATCAAGTATTTGGGTGCACAACTGCCTCAGTCAGTGCTACTGGGAGGAGTATCAGCCCTTCCTTCCCCATGTCTGAGAGATGCAGCATCAGCCTGGATGAACCACCAGCTGGTCTTCAGATCATACATCAGCACTCCTCAGAGGTGGGGGACAAAAAGACCAATAGCACAGGACAGCAGCAGGCACCACCTACTGCCTCTGCAGGAGTGTAAGTGGATACTCAGAAAATCAGGCCCCAGTCCTCAGTGGCTCTTCTGAGTGGTCTTCCAGCTGGAAAAAAGGAAGGAAACAGTTTTATTTAGCCCATGAGCACTTACCAGGATATTGGTTTGCTTGTTGCATGTTGACCACGTTCCTTCTTTGGTCTTTGTAATCTGGTGGTGGTCGTGTCAAGTGTCTGTTCAGCTGATCTTGTGGAGTGATTTTCTCCTAGAGGATCAGAATAGAAATATATTAATTTGCTTTTCTTTTTGCTTTCCTGGCTCTGGTTTTTGCCTACATCTTTTTTTTCTTAGTATGTAAAAAGCCGAAATGTTCATTCTTTCCTCCCTGTCTGGTTGACAGGAGAGGCATCTGTGAACCTGTGCCATTACCCATTGAAGTCTGTATGGAAACCTTTCTGCTGGTTGCATTGTGTTTGAGTCTGTCTAGCTTTGCTTACAACAACTGAGGGTTGCTCAGCCTCTGCAAATATTGGCCCACATCTGCACTGTAGTACCATGTGTCCTCAGATGTCTGTCCCATCTTGCTCACCATGCTCATCAGACAGAAGAGCCTGACAGTTCCTCGTGGCTCCCTTCCTGTCTGTGAGGCTGGGTTTGCTTTCAGAGAAAGCCCAGAGACAGAGCAAACACCTGGGTCTAACACAAACACCCAGCTGGGATGCAGCTGGGGAGCAACAAGGGTCCAGATCTGCAAGGTTGACATGTGCCCCTTGTCTGTGTTGATGGTCTTCAGCCCATTCCCCACCCCCACCAGCCCTCTCAGCATGCACAGCTGGCAAAGAGCATTTCAGCCTGTCCTTAAACATGTTTTGCCCCAGCCATCACCAGCCTTCTCTCTCCTTCTTCCTGCACTGGAGGATTTCCCACAAAAATCAGCAAAACCCATTGCTTTATCCTCCCCTGTGCCTCTCCTCACAAGGGATACCAGCAGGAGACATGGCCAGGGTTTGGCAAGGATGGTGGTGAGCTGGCTGGTTTTCATGCCACTCACCATTGCCCTGTGCTTCCCCACTTGTGGAAGGACAGGGGGGAAAGATTGCAGAAAACACTCATTAGTATGGGAGGGTTTTTTTTGGGGGGGCCTGCAAAAACACATCTCCACTGAAGGGAAGACAGAAATCCAAGTTTTTGAACTGAAATTGGCTTATCAGGGTGAAAGTGTCAGGTCTGGCTGGTGATGGATGTCCATAAGAGTAATTTGGGGATCATCTGCCTCAAAAAAGCACCCAAATGGACCTTATTGTGAAAAATCTTTTTTTTTCCTCTGCTGGGAGCACTTTAAACACTGGGAAAAAAGCCTTTCTTGAGGTATTTAGGCATTTCCATAATGCACTCTGGGAGTGAGGGGTCTGGTTAAGAATTTTAAGGCTCATTTTAACATACCACTTGACCTGAACCCTTGTGAAGAGGAAAGACAAGTTATCTCCCAGGAAATTCCTGCACTACATGTAAAAACTGTAGGCAGGTTTTGTATTTTATTTATTTTTAAGAAAGATATTTGAGCAAATAATTTTGCTAAAAATTCTGATGGAAATCTGTAGCACGTGGAGCTCACTTGAAACTTCACTTTTCTTCTGCATAAAATAAAAAGTCAACAAATATTTCCCTTAGAGGACAAATTAAATCCTTAATTTCAAATTCAAGTTTTCTAATTGTGTTTTTGGAATGCAAATAAATTTGCAAACAAAAAGATATTCCCTATAAAAAATGGAATGATATTTTTTTTAAAGCATCCCCACAAAAAGATGAATGCTTCTCCATTTCTGTGTTGTTCTTTAATTGCTGAATGGCATTCACTAAGTGTGTCAGTATTTCTGAGTTACATCTTTATAGACAAAGAAAGTTTTGGATTTAAAATGTCAAGCCAGCACAAATGGGTCTACCCCATAGGCTATTCTGACAGACATGCAGGTTGAGGTAAATAAGCCAAAGGTTGGGGGTCTGCTGTCATTGCAGCCTGAAGGAAGCAAAGCAGGTGGTGGCATCACCTCCATCCTTCCCCAGCATCCTCCCTGCAGCCCTTCCCTAGTGGCCACAGGGCACTCACATTACCTTCTACCTGTCCCAAAAACATGCCAAGCTCAGCTCCTCTTCTAGGACTTCTCTCTTCTCCTTGGTTTGGCAAGAAGGGCTACCAAGGTGAATATGAGGATGCAGAGGACATCTGCTACTGCTCTGGTTAGCTGGGAGTCCCCCCATTGCACTGGCCATGGGTGATGGGCCATGGAAACACCTTCAGCTGACTCAGTTTGTGCAAGAGCAATGGCAGCACCAACTTAATGGAACAAAATCAGTGAGTCCTAGCACTTATCACTGCCAACAAGACCACAGGTATCCTCCATGCCTCATAAAATGACCAGAAACTCCCAGCTGGTCTCTCAGACATGAGAAGAATGGCTACAAATGTTTGGAAATGCAAAAAGAAAAACAGAGAAAGGAGTCATGTATGATCCCAGCCAAGCACACAAACTTGTGCTGAACACTCAAATCAAAGTACCTGGTCCTTGTTTACACGCAGGCACTTTTTGCCATGCTGCCCAGGTTGCAGAGCCTGGAAATCAACTTTCCTCTATGGTCGAAGTAGCATAGCAGTGCATCTTAGCTTATCTTGCAAAGAAAACCACTGATAATATTCATATGCCTCAAGCATATGTTTAGACTGTTCTCATAACAAAACCACAGTAGCTCGGGTATTTTAGTTGTTTCACATGAACTGTAGAAAGTTTCAAAGGGGCTTAGCAGAGCGCTGAAAAACATGAGGCACGCTCTAGAAGGTCGAGGCATTGCCAAAATGACCTCAGAGTTTTGGGGGCTTTCTTCCCCCTGTCTTAGCTTTCTTTTCTATTGTTTCTGTGATGATATTTTCCATGTAAAATAGGGAATTAGGAAACTTACAGCTTCTGCCAACATCTGCTGCTGTAGAAGGAGTTGTTTTTGCTCCATCATTTGCCGTTGCAGAGCCTGTTTCTTTTCCATCAGTTGCTGATTCAACATTGATTGCTGGGATGAGTTCATGTAACCACTTCCAGTGTTTGGATTTGAGCAAGAACTGGAGCTTGGAGTGGGGCCAGCTCCCTGGCCTACCACAGAGTGTTGATCCTGAAACAGAAGAAATGGCTCGTGAAGCACAAAAATAATAACAATAATAACAAAGGAAATAATCCTTTTTATGCAAGTAGCTGAAGTACAGGACACAGCCCACAGGCTCTCAGAACAAGTGACCAATACAAAGGGTTTGACAAAATAAGAAAGGAATTGAGCAACTTCATCACTCATGGAAGACTCTGAAAATGTGCCAGGTGGTTCCAGTGGAAAACCTCAACGTTGTACCAGGAGCTTGGGAAGCATTAACAGAAGCAACAGAGCCCACCTGGGGATCTTTCAGGAAACTCACATTGGGCTGTATGGCAGTTTGACCACAGGGGAACAAACGCAGAGTCTGCTGGTTCCTACCATCTGGTAAGCAGGAGCCAGAAGTTACAGACTCCTTGCTAGAAGTGGCATCTATTCTTAGAAAATACAGAAGCTGTAAGCTGTTACTTTGCAGCGGGGTGAGTGTTGCTGTTTTCATTTGTCCCATCACCTCCCTGACAAGCACAAGCTCTGGCAGATTGCTAATTGTGTCTCATTAGCAGCAGGATTAAATAGGCTTGGAGTTTATCTACTTCCTTGGTAAAGCAAATGTGTAATTGGACAGGCCTTTGAAGCAGGATTTAGGGTCTCCCTTTGCTGGAATTAGCTGATCTTTAAGGTCTCTTTCAACCCAAACCATTCTATGATTCTATGATTCTATGGTCTTTGGGATGGATCTAGATCCACTCCCTCTTTGTCTTGTGCAGCTTCATGAGGAAGAGATGGCAAAAAGTCATTGCAGGGGGTGAAGAAAGTACTCAGACCTTGCACATACAGGATGAGAATGAACAAGGGATGACAATATGATGCTCGTTTTCTTTTTACCCATGATTTCTCTTGGCAGCAATATGTTTTCTGTCTACTTGCCCCATCAGTCTCTGGTACTTGGACCTTCACCAAATGTAGTAAACAGTTTTCTCAGTCCACCCCACAAAAATATCCAGCATACCCTGGATCACTCGATAGTTAGATATTCCTTAGCTGCCCAGATACAAAGACAATAGGAAACACCGGATAGGTCACAGAAGTAATGAAAAACATCAGTCTTCTGACTCCACTTTGCTGCAATTCCAGGTAGGAAGCAAACCCCTTACTTCTGTGTAGCCATAATGTGCCAGTGTATTTGCTTCCCAACACAGGATTCCTGGGCAGCTGCAGTCTGATGCTCGCTGTTATGCAGCAGTTCTCTCTGTACCAAGGTGTAGTCCCAAGGCCTACTCTACTACCTGGGTAAAGCTCTGCTCCATGGACATTGCCTCCCATGCCATCCAGGAAAATACAGACACACCAACAGTGAAAGACTGTCCAGGCATAGCCTACACATGCCCTGAAGACCACGGAGCACTGATGCTCATCACTTTGCAAACTCCAGGAAAGCTCATTTCTATGCCTTAGTTCTCACTCCGTGCCTTCAGCACACAAAGGCACCCCCACACACACAGTAACACAGACACACACTACAAACTAATCCAACTTATCCTTCTACCATCTGGCATGGAAGAAAGACAATGATCGATATGGTTATTTCTATTTTAAAATAATTCTGTGGCTTTTTGATGGGGCCACATGCGTGTGTAGCTAGCTAGATAAAGTATTTGACATCTGTTATTGAAATAAAAACCTCGACTTTCTTCTGGAGCCACCTGCAGCCCCAAGGCAGTGTTATAAACCCACCCTTCAAAATTTATTGGGCTCTTACACAATTATATCCCTCACACTTTCTTTCAGTTCCAGAAGGAACCCAGGACTGCTCAGCACTGCCACATTTTTCAGCCCTTATGTTAGCTGCAAGACAGAAAATACCTCCTCTCAACAGACCTGCTTGCCAAGTTGTTGTGCAAACTTTTTTGTCTTTCTTAAAATATTTTGAAAAGAAAAATATGTTACAATAAATTGGCTTTGACTTCTATATTCAAATGACAACTCCAGCTTGAACCCAGCCACATGTTACATCCATTAATAGAATTCATCTGTTGTATTTTTGCACAGATAATGCAGGCTCCCCTAAATGTGCTTTCATAGTCCTACGTGAAAAACAAAACAACACAACAAAGCCAAACTTTTTCCTTCCGTCATCCCCTGCCAGCCTGTAGAAGCTGTGAGGAGGGATTTTGTTTTAAGCTAAACCATGTCATGTCCATTCATGATACCTATCAAAGAAAGCTCTTCTCTAATAGCAATTGGAACAAAACAACAGCTGCTTGGCAAACAAGCCCTGAGAAAATGGTATAAATCACCAGCTTGGTGGGGGTTTTTTTGCATTTGGTCCTTTCTCTGCTGTTCATGAAATGTCAGTGTGAGCCTATGAATCTATGATGTGTTACTTCTCCTGCCTGCTGCTCTTCCATCGGCAGAGATGTGAGAAGGAAGAAACAGTTTCCTAATAAATCAGAGGATTAGCTGCATGGCAGTTTGACCCATTGTGAACGGGTGATATGGAGCTTTACTCTCACCCCACGCTTGTATCTCTGCAAATCTGAAGGCAGAAGGGCTACAACGCTGCCAGGGAGGTGGGGCTCTGCCCCTATGTTAAGACAAAACACACAGAATCACAGAATCACAGAATCTTGGGGGTTGTAAGTGACCTTGAAAGACCATCTAGTCCAACCTCCCTGCCAGAGCAGGATCACCTAGAGCACATCACACAGGAACCCGTCCAGGCTGGTTTTGAATGTCTCCAGAGAAGGAGACTCCACAACCTCTTTGGGCAGCCTGTTCCAGTGCTCTGTCACTCTCACAGTAAACAAGTTTTTCTGATCTTTATGTGGAACCTCCTATGTTCCAGTTTGCATCCATTGCCCCTTGTCCTATCACTAGACATCACTGAAAAAACTTAAAAACATCACTTAAAAACACACTTTCTGATGTCCTTGCTCAGTAAAATCTACCCTGCTTTTACTGAACCTGGGGCCAGCTGAAGCAGGGGCAGAAGTAGTGCTCACCAAGCACCACAAACCCCCATCTGCTCCACCGGTGCCAAAACTCCAGCACAGTGATGCTCTAGGTGCAAAGAACTCTCTAGGTGTGCCCACTCTGCACCCTCTTCTCTGATGTTGCAAGGAGATGTAAAACTTTTGAGAAGCAGAAAGAGAGGCAGAGGCAGTGGAAGCTCCTCAGAGCTGTTAGCACAACTGGGTTTTTTTCATAAGCATCAGAAAGAACATTATGCTCAAATGTTTAAATGAGCAGTAAATCAAAACATTTAAGACTGATTTTGCCTTTCACTATCCCTGTTGCATCTGAATTGTGTTCATACAAATGAAGGGAGATTTTGGTTCCTAACACAAACATGGACTTTACAAAGTAGACTATTTCCTCTCCTCTCCTTTCCCTTGCCCCTGCCCGTGCCCCAGACCATGCCCTCGAGGTACAACCTGACTGCATGTCAGCTCTGTTGCTGCTTTTGGGGTCATTCCTGATGCTTTCACAGAGAGGTGCTGCCAGTTGCCTCATCTTGGTCTTCTGCTCATAGTGCAGGACCATGCTGGCCAGCCTCTGTCCTGCTTGTGCCCTGCCAGCTCTGGCAGCTCACACCAGCATGTCCCTGCCACCATGTCCTGGGCTCATGCAGCTCTTCCCTGCTGGCTCTCTCCTGTGCCAGGACCCCTTGTGTTGCTGCTTAAACCTTCGACACCAAATGCTGCTCTCCGGGCTGAGGCCATGGCAAGGAGCTGTAGCCACTGCTGGGCATCCTGCCTCCACGACCCCACAGCACTGCAGGCTCCTGCCACCCCACTCTGAAGAGGCTTCTCCATGGAGCTCAAAGAGGTGGAGGAGTCTTTAAGGTCTTTAAGGTTCCTTCTAACCCAAACCATTCTATGAATTTATGAAAGGCTCCATAGAAGTGCAAGATGTTGCTGCGTTTACCAGGAAAAAGAGGGGATTTTCCAGATCACTACTTTTATATTGAGCAGTAACAGTGATGTGCAACTGGAGAGAGGGATTTCTGCCAAACAGAGAGCTGGCAGGGCTCTATGTCACTGGGACAAAGTGCACCTTCCTCCCTTCCTATTCTCTCCTTTCTCTCCCAAGCCTTTCAGGAGCCCTTGAAAGCCATTTGCAAGCTTGTATTTCTAAATTTGTAGTTCAGAAGTGGTTTAGGGACACTGGCTGGAAAAGGGTCTGCAAACCTTTTGCCTCTTTCTCCTGGAAACGCCTTGAATTGATTAATAATTTTGTTGGGACAGAAGGAAAACAATGGTCAATTTGTAACTAAACCACAATGCCTTCAGAGGCTGTTCTTTTCCCAGCCAGGAGCACTGCATCTGTGTCACAGGACCAACTTCTGCTTCTTGCAGATTTTTCCTCAAAAGGAGGGGGTGAATTTTTTCACCTTTCTGTTCCTCTGAACAGAATGTGCAGCTCATTCTGTGCCCAGCATCAAGTCAGGAGTGACAGCACTAACTTGGCACTCACCTTTTGCATTAGTTCTAGTTTAAAGAAACAAAGAATTAAAAGAAAAAAAGAAAAGGCTTCCATTCCTTGAAGCCTGCTCAGTGACAGATGCCTGCTTTACCAAAAGTTGCTTGCAGAGGAAGAGCTGTGCAAAGTTATGTTCATCTGGTGACCAAACCTGTCCAGGATATTCCCACTCATAAGCACTGATTCAATTGTATTAATTGGTGTAACAGGCTATTTAGAATGAGGATGGAGGAGATCAAGGCACCTCTGTGGATTTCCTCCTCTTTAATCAGGGACCAGTGGCCATCCTGACCCCATCAGCTTCTCAAGGACATTGAGGTTTGGCTGCAAACCACTTGGCACAGCACACGCTGGAAAGAGTAGGAGGAGGAAGAGAAGGTCTCTGAGGAATAGCTCACTGAATTCCTGCCACAACATTTCAGAGTGGTTCAAGACTGGTGGCAAAGCCCAGACCCCCCATGACTCCCTGGTGTGACCCTCCATCACCTCAACTGCCATGCTCTTTTCCACAGCCAGAAATTGGGGCTCTCCAGTAGGCCCCAGGGCCAAGCACAGGGCAGTACCAGCCTTACTGAGAAGAGCTCATCTCACTCATGCAACTTTAGGAAGCCAAGCACAGGGTGCTCTGTCACACAGGCAGTCTCAGCACCTGCCAGCTCTCTTCTGAGCCACCTCTCTTCTGGTACGTTTAATGCCAGCAGAAACACCCTTTTCTGCTGAAGACTGGGGCTTCCATGGATGTCTGGACTCCAAGCACTGCCTGCTTGTGTCCTTGACTCAGACAGGAAAACAAAACTACAGCAGGACCATGGAAAAATGCATGTAGAGTAAGAGCTCTTCTATAGTGGAAAAGCTAAAGCATTTCCTTACTTTTAGGAATAACTCCCAGTGCTGAGTGGAGGGCTGAGGGCTGCTTCCTGTGCCAGTGTACACTGAGAGAGCCCAAAGTAGTTCCTGAGCTTACACTGTTTTGCAACAGCTGAGGATCTGATCTATGTATCAGGGCTGGAAATAACACAGACAGGGCAGAAACCCAGCCAGCCTGATTCTCCCTTGCATTATTGCTTGTTCAGCCCAATAGGGGTGCAAAAAAGCATCTTCCTGAGCACCCCAAACCCATTCAACCTTTATATCTGGAACATTTAGCAAAAATGTGAGATTCCTCTAAGTTTAAGTCTCTAACAAAAAAATTAGATCAGATTATCTCTAGACTGCCTGCTGGAGCTTTCCTTTCTCTATATAGAAGGATGGGGATGTATAATTAGGTTCTGGATGCCTAATTTAGACAACTAAGTTAGGAGCCCAGATTAGATGATACGAACATTCCCTTAGAGTCCTCATTTTAGATGCTTCTAATCACACTTGATAAGATGCATAGAAGAGTGAGTGTGAACACCCCTTGATCCGCCAAGCACCAGTGGATCTCTTTCTAAGGGTGCTGTATAGAGTGACCTAAAAGAAAGCTTCACAGGTTAATCATGCAGAAGACACTGTTAAAGGTTGAATTTCTCCTAATAGCCTGCCAGAGAGTAGTTTCATGCATTCCAGCAAGATCACTTTCATATGTGTAAACAGCATTTGAAAAATCTGAATATTGCAAGATCCCAAGACCTGGTTTTCCTGTTTCTATATCAAGAGATACTGCTGGGTAAAGACTGCAAAATATGTCCCTTCAGTAATTTCACGGAGTGTTTATAAGAAGTTGGCTCAGCCACATGGGACCATCTTCTGTGTTTTTCTCCAGTGAATATCTGAGCTCTCAGAACAAAAATTCCAGGGCCGACCATGTTTCCAAGGCACATACACAAGGAATCATGGACACTAGCATTTGCAATTTCACAAGCCCAGGCTGTCTGCCAGAAATACTTGTGCCTTCATCCAACCAAGGAAAAGAAGCAAACACTACGTCACTCCTCCAACAAACCGAACAATGGAGCTCAAAGAAGAAATGTGGATGAATCCCTTCAAATACAATGGAGCTGGAAATGATCATGACAGTAGGGAGTGCACACTGATTTCTGCAGCCTCATGGCTGAGAGTCACCTGTTGGAGTGGCAGGTTTGGGTATCAAGTGATGCAGCAGATACTCAACATGCAGAGGGGTAACTATTTCAGCACACCCACCAGCTGCCGCTCTCTCTAGGAGAGCCAAGGAAGCCAGGCTTTTATAAAGGCCAATTGTTTGGACACACTGTCAATTCAGGTGCACTCCAGAACTATTTTCAGAAAGAGCTAATTCTCTGGATACTCAGTTTTGCAGAAGTTTACTCATAAAAATAGTAAAAAAAGGACATTGTGCACAATGTCTTAGTTAAAAATGGGTGATCAAATACCTTAAAGGAGCCAGTCCCCAACATCGGTGAGAAACCACAAGAAAGACACTTTGACAGATAGCTTGATATTTGTGCAGTTGTTAATATAAACCTTTTAGAGCACTTTGCTTTTTCAGCACCAACAAGGAAGCTGCTCACTCCTGAGATCCTTGTGAACCAATTTTCAGCCATTGGTGATTCATCTCTAGCCTTGCCATAATTCCTTGCCAGAAAGCTGCCCGGCCCTACAGCCACTAGCAGGCACTCTCACAACAATGCTCCCACCCCAGCTCCTTCAACTTGGGCAAAGTGGGAGCTGCATCTTGCAGGGTCCGAGGCTCAGATTCAGCCTTTGCACAATCACATAGCAACAGACCCAGGAACAGTGCCTCATTACCAGCCTTGTCTGACAAGCAAGTCGTTTAACGAGAACAAAGGTTGACAGTGATTAATCATTAAGACATTTCTTGTTCCTTGCTGCACGTGTTGGAGGCAGCCTCCTGCCAAGGCAGTCTGGCAGATTTCCTGTCTGCTCTATACCAGGGCCCGTGTCTGGACACACAGAGACGTCTTTTCCCAAAGCCAAGCGCACAGATAAACGCCTTGTCTCCATTTCCGAGCACGGCGAATTCGGAATGCGTGTGCATTCTGCAAAAATAATAAACCCTCAGCTGCATATCTGATTGCTGTATATTCAGGCAAAATGACCTAAAGGGGATTTGTTCACATCAGAAATATTCTCAGTGACTTCAAGGATAGATTATTAGTATTTTACCACATGCACCGTGATGAACTTATAATGGGATCTTCTGGTACAACGTATATGCGAAGGTCTCCATTTTAGAAAGATTTTGTTTATTTGTAATGAAAATACCATGCATGTGTTGAGAGTTCAACAGAGGAGGTTATTGTGAAACGTCTGCATCAGAACAGGAATGTTGGCTCCACTGAAGCCAATGGCAAAACTCCAGCTGACTTCAACAGGGCTAGAATTTCCTCCTGAATCTCCATCCAGCCATAGGGCACTCCTTGGATTGAAGTCACCTGTGCACACACCTTCTGGATAAGATACCTGGTTCAGAGAGACACCAGCAAAGATACTCCACTAGTGTACTCGGGCAAAGACTCTCCTCAGGTTTGTGCAGAGCTCTAGTTTCAAATGCTTCATGTGCTCCAGCTTATACTGGAATAAGTGTGCCAATAAGCATGAATGATGAAGGCTCCTATCAGGTTTTTGACAGGATTAGACACTTACTCTTTTGTTCTACTTTAGCATTACCATTTGCAGTGACTGTAATATGCAATATCCACATTGTAACAAGCCAAGCCCTTTAGTTTATCTATATACAATTGAAGGAAACCAGATTAGAGAGGTTTAAGAACTGGCCACTCCTCTAGCTAGAACAAGAGCTGGTGTGAGTGGACCTGTTTAGCCTAGTACTTCAGGACAAGGTATGTGCATGCTCATGGGTTCTGTGCTTCTGCAAAGGAGTGGTAGTTTCCAGCTCAGACAGTGAAAACTTCCTGAACTGATTGAGTTAAACACTTGTGATTATCTATCAGTATCTTTAGTGTGGGCATATATTAGCTGTGGATTGGTACACCCAAGTCATCTAAATGTTCTTGTCTCATTGCCATATGTTTACTACCTTTCCCAAAAATTATATAGCCTTAGGCTGATACGGAAATATTCAACCCACTTAGAAAAACTATAAGCAATCAAAACAAGGGGCTTGTATGAGGAAGTGTTGGGTGAATTCAGTAATAGGAGACCCTCTCATACATACGTGCTTATATTTAAATGTCCAGTTTATAGAACAGTGCTAAAATTACACTGAAGTCTTACATATAACAGGCTTACATATAACATGTCTTTTTTGCCAGATCATCCTCATGCCTCATCCTCCAGCTCCCCCTCCCTGCAGAGACTCTGAATGTCCCACTAACCCATGGGAATCATACAGGAAAGCATGATCCAGAGCTCCCTGAGCTTGTGGAGACCTGAGCAGCAAAGATTTCAAGGAGCAGTTCCAAGTGAATCACCGAATTATAGAATGGTTTGGGTTGGAAGGGACCTTAAAAATCATGTAGTTCCAATCCCCCTGCCTGGGCAGGGACACCTCCCATTACACCAGGTTGCTCAAAGCCCCATCCAACCTGGCATTCAACACTTTCAGGGAGGGGGCATCCACAACTTCCCTGGGCAACCTGCTCCAGTGTCTCACCACCCTCCCACCAAAGAATTTCTTCCTAATGTCTAACCTAAATTTCCAGTTTTAATCCATTACTCCTTGTCCTATCACTACAAGCCCTTGTAAGAAGTCCCTCCCCAGCTTTCTTGTAGCCCCTTCAGGTACTGGAAGGCTGCTATAAGGCTTTTCCCACTGGCAATTACTTAGGTTTTCTTTACATCTTTCATATCTCTCCTCATATAGGCTTCACCCTCCCCATTAATTGTTTAAACACATTTGTGTCACTTCTAGATAACAACTACCACAAAAAATTTAAAATAAAATAAAAAAAAGAGATGACATAATGTGAAAATCTTCCTCAAGCAATAAAACAAAGCAAAGCAAACACCATAAAATGCCAGTTTTTTTCTGCAGGAGGGTATGAGGGAGCAGGCAACCTGAACAAAATATTTAACGAAGAAAGAAAAAATAATTAAACACAAAGAAGAAGAGCAACAGAAAAACCACATCACTGGGACCAAACACTTGAATACAAATGGGCACAACATGGGTGACATGACTTTCAGAGACACATATTATGATCAAAGCCCTCCTGCTGAGAATACAAAGCAATAACATGAGCATCCTTAAACCAGAGCCTCCTGGGATCTGCTTTCTAAACAAACAGCTCTGAACTCTGATGGAAAACAATGCCGAATACTGGAAAGCAACGTGTGAAGAATGGCTCTGACCTGTGTCTCCAAGGCTTTGGGTGGAACACATGGTAGGACTGGATCTCCTTGTTCCAAGTTGCCCATCCTGGGACAATGACTGATGCTAACCAAAATCAGCATCCAGGGCAGGGGGGCAAGTGTCACTGGGCACAGGAGGGTGGAGGGACAACAAATTGTTTCCCCACTGTGGCAGCCCATGGCACTGGTGCTAGTGCACAACAGAGCAGATATGACTGCCCATCTGCTCAGGTTTAAATGAATCTCTAGCACACAACCTCAACTTCTGCCTTCCCTTTTCCTGCCAAAGGACCTTCTCCTTCCTTTCTAATAATTTCTGTCTTTGTTCTAAAACAACTTAATTTGATGGCTGTTAATTTGTGGGAATTGACATAAACCTGAAGCTCCTGCCATCCCCTCTCTCTCTCTTGATGAATGTGATAAAACAATGCCAGTGGCCACAGCAGCCTGAGGAGCTGACAAATCTACCTATCCTCCGTCTGTCTGTGCCAGCAGCAGGTTCATTAAAATGTGGAAAAACCAGGTTTCCTCAAGAGCACTCTGGGGATTTGCCTCATTTCTCACTTTGAACTCAAGACCGAGGAAGTGATGTGGTTTTACCCGCTACCTCAGCAGCTCTGGACACTTCTTCTCTAGGGAGCAACAGGCTTACAGAGAGCTAACCCACTTCTGCTCTCAGAACTGCAGAGTTTAGTTCTTTGCCTGGTCAAGATCCCCATCATGGGAGCTTATCTGCTGCCTCATTGCCCCTCTGGTAGCATTACTAGACATGGCAATGCTGCATGGTGGTTACATTTTTAATCTGCCATCAGGAAAAAAGGTTAACTAAAGATGACAGAAGGCCACTACCACTGCATCATGGCATTGGCTTTTCAAGGAGAGCCTGGCATCTCACCAAGATCAAAGAAAGGTCCAACATACTTGGATGTAGTGAATTGTTTCTTCTGTTCTTTATCATCAACCTTTACAGAGCTGAAATGGAGCCAGCTACAGAGGTCAGAATAGTTTGATCCACCAGGGACTAGTCCTGCCTCAGACAGCATGCCTGGGAGGAATTATCTCAGGAAAGGCTTCCTAAAATCAGATGAAGTAAAAAAGAACTATACTTCTGGCACTTATTTAAGCTATTTACTGCCCAAATCTTGCAGCGTGGGAAAGAATAACAGATTATCTGGGGCCTGCTGTATTCCAGCTATCAGATAAAGTGCAACTCTGGAGAATGGGAAGGTTGGTGCCAACAAAAACCTTCTTGGTCTTCTGCTCATTTTGCTCTATTCTTGTGCAAGAGCAGTGAAAACCTGTTTTGCATTCCTGTTTCTAAACAGACCTGCTCACATATGACAAAGAGCAGGTGATCAGGGTATCACAGTTTCGTTTTCTTTCTCTGAGCAGGGGAAAGCAGAAATGCAATTTCCCATGTCTACAAACCATCCTCAAATGATGTTGTGGTGTTTCCCACAGTTTGGGAAATAGCAAAGGTCAGTACCCCACAGTGCAAGGATGAGGGGTCTCTGGTTAGCCTGTTTCACTCATGCTGTGTCCCCACCAGACCAGCCCGGGACTTTGCTGAGGAGGACACAGTGTTGCCTTCTGGCAGGACCTTCAATGAGGCACTGGGGAGATGCAAGTTCTTCCCCTGTCTTTGCATGGATGTGGAACTCAGTCCATGGCTTGAAGAGTGATCTGACCTCCCCTTTATCCTTTTGTCTAACATGACTTCTTAAGATACCATGAGCATTAGTGAGCACATACTGGCAGCAACAGGTTCTCTTTTCTGCTGCTAAATGTGGCTATAGCTAAAGATTTTGTTTCAATTTTCCATGCTTCTCCTATTCTTTCTGGAGAGATCCTTGGGTCCTTGTTTCGTGTGTCAGCAAAAATGCAGATGAAGGAAACTTTAAGGTGAACTTTGCTTCCTTGGATGGATATCCTGGCTTCCACTTGCACTCAGCCTCTAATGCCTGTAGGGAGGAATTATTTCAGTGCTCTCCCCACTGCCATTGTGTTCCCTAGACCAGCCCTTTCCTCCTTAGTCTCATGGCACACACTAAACGTATGTAAGTAGTATTGTTTTAAGAAGCAACTGTTACAGAAATCCTATGTAACAGTAAATTGCTCAGCTTTTCTCAAACAATTCAGAGAGATGGAATACAACTCATCCATGAACAAGGCAGCAAGCAGACTTGAGAATGAAGATGTTCAGCACCTTGATGGTCACAGCCACACAATTAATAAACACATAAACTAAGAAAGGACTCAGTCTATATCAGGCTTTTCAGGGGACAGAATATATCCTTCTCACTGGCTGGTGGCAGAGCTGAGGAGATAAAAGTATGGTAAGGAGCCTTTCATAGGCACCTGCACTGCCTGTTGAGGTAAGTTGGACCAGGCAGTCCAGACAAAACACTGAAGTAGAAACACCCAACTCACCACGTCACTGTGGAAAGAAAAAAAAAAAAAAAATAGGGCAGGGAAAGCAAAGGGAATACTATGAGGAGAAATCAGATGAACTAAATGAATTATCTGGAGTTGTACTCTGTTCTGTAAACACTTGGTTAGACAGCACAGAGGTAAAAAAAGGAGTTGGCTGGATTTGCTTTGTCTTGGCCTGTAGAGGTCACCCCTTCGCAGTCCTCACAGCTGGACGACAATATAAGGCAAGAGAGAAGCATTCCTTTATTGCAAGCTTGTATTATTTTGGATTTTAGATAGTCTAAACCTGCCTATTTGCTCCGATGAAAAGCTATCTTTATCTATGACATCCTTTTCCCTGTCCTAAAAAGCAAAAGTTGGATTCAGTTTCTTGGGCAATAGACAACATATGCTTCCTTTAACTTCAAAACAAGTTTTAAATGGGATTTACTTGGCTTACTGGTTTGTACTATCTTGCACAGAAATAAATTTCACCCAGAGGCTGCTTTGCAGACTGCTCCTGCAAGTAACCTTCCCTCTGGGCTGCATAAAAATAAATTTTTGTGATGGAGAGAATTTTGGAGATAAGTTTTGGCCGGATAAATGTACAAGGATGAAGATTGTGTGGATTCAGAGAACAGGAAGGGACTCTGTCACAGAAGAATTTGCCTGTGTTTGTTAATTAGGGGAAGGGCAAAAATCTTGTCATGGGTCGAACTGTGGACTCAGAATATTCAGAATATAATGACAAAGGTTTGACACTGGGTAGCAAGGAGTTTTGATGTGACACCAGAAGTCTTGTTAGATTGTGTTAAAGTTTCTACGAGTCTTCATAAAATATCTCTAAAATACTGTGTCCTTCTTATTATTAGAAATAATCTTATTGATAATGACATCCTTCTTATGTCATTAGAAAGTTAGGTGTCTAATCCCATTAGCCAGTCTCTCCCAGTTGTTCACAGAGAGAAGATGGCTTGTTGCTTCCAGAGGGTGACTGGTCAAGACTGCCCTCTGAAATGGATGGGGTGAGTCTGGAGGTGCCTCTGTCCCTGTCCTTCTGCTAAGTGGAGGAGCATGGGGGCCTAACTTGGACACAAGACCATATGTTGAAATGAGACAATTCTCATCTGATGGTAAGAAATCTGAAGAAGAAATTGTATGGGCAATGAGTCTGTGGTAACAGATTTAGGAGCCAAATGTAAATGTATTGGAAAATCCTACTGGACTTTGGACCAGGGTCTGTCACAAAGATGAGTACTTATCTGCTCTGATACGCTGAAGAGGAAGCAAGATAAAGGATGTGCAAAAATATTGTTCACCTTCTCATCACATACAGAAGGAAAGCAAACGAAATGTAGAGAATAGGCACTTTGTGGCACTACCCTTGCATCCATTGTGTTCACATGGAAAGCTTCGCTATCACCCAATGTCTTCATTCCAGCCTTGGTAGAAAAGGACAATATAGAGTAATGCCACTGATTAGAAAAGAACTAGTTTTGCCTTATAAAAAAAGAAAAGCAGAAAAGCTTGTTACCCTGCTTCCATGGGTATCAAAATTAGCAATCAAGACCATGATCCAACAAGATGTTTATGTTTCTTAATTTCCTCAGCATGATACCAGTGGGATATCATTGCAATCCAAAGAGCTCTTCATAATTGCACTTAAAATACTGTTCTTCACAGTTCTGGGTATTTTCAGTGTGTCCACATAAAGACGTTTCCCATATTTGCAGTGTAGTCCTTTTGCCCAGCGGTGAGGATGAACTGAAGTTTATTCTATTTAGGATGGTCCAGTTGAAAGCCAGCTAGACTTTGGAAGTAAGGAAGACTAGGGTCTTGGTGAATCTAGAGCAAAATACCAACTTTTCCTGCCTTTGATTCCCACAAGGCCTGTACAGCCAACACCATTACCAGAAAGGAGAGCTGAATGGTATTATTATTATTTTAAGTCATCAACATACAGTTTTCCATTCCTTCTGCTTTTGAAAACATTAACTTGGTAATAGGATAACAAACATGTCATTAATAGCATTGTTTAGCCTGCAGAAACTGGTGCTGGCAAGAAATTTTGGGAATGTGGGGACCCAACCTATTTCAGAGCTCAAGCTGTGGAAGCATGGCTGGAGGGGAGAGCTTCTTTGTGCATAATAGAGAGATTATCAGGTTTCACTGGCTGTTGAGGCAGTACATTTGATCTGGAAGGACAGATACAGTCATGGAGCAGTCAGATGACATTTAGAAGGAGTGTGCTTTAGAGAAGTCCTATTACACCAACTGCTGTGGAGGGGAAAGCCTGCAATAAAATACTGTTCAGGTGCGGATTTTAGTAGTAATTTACATGCCTTTAGACATTAAACACAATGTCTTCCTTGTTTATTACTCTTATCTTTAATGAGATTTTATCTGCTTGTTGCTGATGCTGTTCAGAAGTGAGGGACATGGAGATGTGCAGAGAACTCCAAACCTAAACACCCTCATGGAGAGATGTGTTTGTTTCTGGCCTGCTCCTCTTGAGCTCTTCTAGGGGAATTACTCCAACTAATGCCCATCTTGTACATACAGTCATTCTGAAAGGATAAGGGATGATCTAATGTATTTTCCTCCCTTGCTCAAATCACTTATCTAGTCTTTGTCTTCACACACTGCATGACCTGATTTTCCTCTCTGAGATAAGTCTTCCTAAGCTGCTAAAAGCTGGTCTGAAAAGCCAACGCAGAGGTCAAGTGAGCAGGATTTCATTATTTCAGTGGATATCCTTAAGGAGAAAATGAAAGCTTTGGGTTACACTGCTAGTCTGCCAGCATTACACATAAGCTGGGTCCAACGAAATCTTGCAGTGCTCAGTCACCCAGTAGAAAGCACATTCACCTTGAGATATCAATGGTTCCCTAGCCAGGGCAGCTATGAGTTTAGATGAATAAAAACAAATGAAAGAGGTGAAATAAATAAATAAATAAATAATTCCTGAGGGCCAGCCTGACACTTTACAATCTGGTCTAAGTAAAGGTCTAAGTAAAGGTCTCCAGAGAGACACCACAAGGACTGTGTCTTTTCTTTGCTCCATAAGCCCTGATAGGGAAAATTTCTCCACTGAAATTAGGGGCAAAACTCCCACCAATGTAAGCAGGACCATGGGCTCCCCAAGAGTTTGCACAGATCTGCATGTGGAAGGATCCCTGGGCTCTGCAAGGAGCGGATGTTTAAAGGCATGGCACACTGAAAATATGTGGCATAAATGGCACAATGGTTATATAGATAAGCAGACAGAATATGATATATTCCTTCCTAACAAAGAAGGAGAGCCCTCTCTACAGCTGAGAGACCTATCAGCATCTTTGATATTATTGTTCTTGGGGGAACTGCTGAATAAAGGGTCTCTGTCTTTTTGAGCATAATTACAACTGATTTTTTTTTTTCCTGATAAAGAATGAGCCATAATGACCTTATCTGATGACTTAAATTCATCCTCTAATCCCTCCAAAATGGTATAAATTATTGAATAAGTCACTCAGCCCTATAAAAGCACTTTAAAAACATTTTGTTCAGCACAATAATGATCAAACAGAATGTAGCAAGAGTTACAGTAAATTAGACTCATGCTCCAAGCTGGCTGCCACTCAATATACTCATAGCTGAATTCTCACCTACTGAGTAAGACACTCTGCCATGGATAAATTAAGACATAGCCAGTTCTAAAGTTTGTTGGCAAGGACCTTTAGTTCCTTCCCATTTTTAACAGAGCTCATCCATGTGATTTCTGGAGGTACTATCCGAGTACTGTACAATGTTGGGACTTGCAGAGATGCTGCAGTAGCTTTGAGCAAGCTCGGAAACAAGGAAAACTAGTTTGCGTAGATCTAACTTTTCCAGCACACCATTTCCAGCATATAAATTAGCTTCTCAGATACTCAAAGTTTCTCTGCTACCATCCTCAAGCAGTGCCACAAGTTAACCCCAAGGTGCCTACACCTCATTCAGAGGTGAACCTCCCTGCTTAGGAATCTACATCCACTAGCATCACAGGTATTCCTGTAGTGGTATTCCTCCTGTGCTGTGAGGAAGGAGATCTACCCCAAATTCAAGACCATCAACAATGAAAGCCTTGCTCCCTGTCTCATCCTACACCTTCCAATCTCTTACATTGCAATGGGGATGCCCCAGTAATGCAAGACCTCACAGTGTTGTGGTACTGGGGCAGCAAAGTGGGATCCTCAGTGGAACTGAGGTCCATAATGAAAATTATCATCATTTATCTTTGGTGATTAAAAACCACCAACTATAGATAAGCTATCTATACTCAGCTAAATACTCAGCTGAGAACACAGCTTGACAGCACTAGTAATCATACACAATTTGTTAGTTTTTATTAATAGTATCAGTATGACAACACAATTATTCATGATGCTTCTTAACAAAGGGCACATTAACTGCTTGAGTGTTACCAAAGATGATGACAGATAATGCACACCAATAATTACAACCACAGTACTGTAATTTCTGCACTTCTCTGAATTGGTGATAGGTAGCTGACAACTTTAAAAGCTGAAATACTTTCACTAAATGTCACCACATGATTCTCTTTGCCACTGCCTAGTAGAGTTAGCACAACCCTGTATACCTGAGACACAGTTATGGAGTAGCAGATACTTTTGAATCAGGTCCATTCTGAGGAACTTGACCAGTCTTACAAAACACTGCCTAGGTTTGTTCCTGTGCTGGAACGGAGAACCAGTGTGCTTGGGAGCCAAGCCAAAGCACTAATTCTGCCCAGCTGCCAATGTATTCTGGGAAATTCCTGCCCACAAGCTAAACTTCGGCTTGTTTCTCATCATCGTAACTATGCCTCAGCAGAAACTCTGGCCTGACCTTCTCTGCTGCCCTTCATACTGTGCAAAAAATCAGTGGTACATTCACAGTAGAGCAAGATGCAATACAACTTTCCCCATATGAGTTATAGTTGGTTGCAACAACTTTCTCCTGCCTCAAATAAAAGAGCGTAAGAACTAGCAAAAAGCTCCAGTTATCGGGCTATCCTGTTTCCAGAAGAAAATGGTAAAAACTGCACTCATACTTGTACACTTCTGTCAGGCCCTCCCAGATTTCTCTTTTTCAAGCTAAAGAGTGCTGGACTGTCTAATCTGCTGCCACCTGGAGGCATCTGTACCTCTTGATCATCTTTGCTGCCTTTCTCTGATCCTCTTCTAGGCAGAACAGAACTGCATGCAGCTGTCAAAATGAGGGTGGATCATGGCCTGAAACATTATGATAGTGATGTTTGTAATGTGCTTTCTATTCATTTTCTAACACTTTGTACCTGCTCTTTGCTTTTCCAATAACTGTTGATCCTGATATTTTCAGATAACTGCTCATAGTAATTCAATATATCTCTCTTAAGCAGTGGCAGCTAAGTCAGAGCTCATGATTTTGTACATATACACAGGATTGTTTCTTTTAACCATGTCTGTTACTCTGTGTTTATAAATATTCATCATTTCATACAGCCACTCAGTTTTCAGAAACCTTTTCTTCACTTTTTGCAGCTGGCTTTTGGTTTTACACCAAATAATCCGTGTTATGAGCAAACTTTATCGCTTTGTTACTCACCCTTTTTTCTAGATCTATATTGTCTGTTACACCAAAGGCCCTGTCCTTAATCTCAGTAATAAAACTCCTTTATTGAGAGCCTGATCATGTACCCCCCCAGTTTCTTTCCTAACTTGATCTGACTTTCTCTCTTAGCCAATCAATAGTATGAACTTTCATAGAAGCATAAAATGGTTTGGGTTGGAAGAGACCAGTTCCAGATGCCCTGTGTGGGCAGGGACAGCCCCCACTAGATGAAGTTGCTCAAAGCCCCATCCAATCTCTCCTTGAACACTTGCAGGAATGGGGCATTCAAAATTTCCCTGAGCAACCTGTGCCAGGGTCTCACCACTCTCGTAGTGAAGAATTTCCTCTTAATGTCTAACCTAAATCTACCCTCTTCCAGTTTAAAACCATTACCTGTTGTCCTGTTGCTACACAGCCTTGTAAAAAGTCCCTCCCCAGCTTTCCTGAAGCCCCTTTGAGGTACTGGAAGGCCACTATATGTTGTCTCTGGAGCCTGCTCTTCTCCAAGCTGAACAACCCCAAGTCTCTCAGCCTGTCCTGATAGGAGAGGTGCTCCAGCCCTCCAGTCATCTTCGTGGCCCTCCTCTGGGCTTGCTCCAACAGCTTCATGTCCTTCTTATGTTGGGGACTCCAGAATTGGACACAGTGATCCAGGTGGGGTTTGTTAGATAAAAGTCTCCACATCTCTTTATTTACATAACAGAACTGAAAGGAAGTGGAAGTTCGTATTAAGCCAGATGGGGAGCAGAAAACAGGTATCTGCTAAAACAAACCCCAAATCCATCCACACCAGCACTCCCAAACTGCATTTCTGGCTGTACTTTCTGTAGCTAACCAGCAGGCCACTTCCAAAACCCGGGATAAAGCCCAAGGCTCCCAATATCCTACATTCTGGCATTTATAAATGACAAAACAATCCTGCACATGAGCTAAGGCATCTTGAAATCTCTTCTAACCCATGCCAGCTACAGCGGTTCTGCAGGAACTACCTTTCTTGCATGACACTGGCCATGCAATTGTCCCTGTTCCTACAAAAAAATGGAAAGTATGAGTCTGGTTATGCTGGATTTCTGTCTGCATGGGGATGCCTGTATCTTAAAAATTTCAGTTGTCCCTTAAGGACAAAAGTCCACAGCTTTCATAGCAATGAAGTGACACATTTAATAAACTCCAACCCCATCTTTTACGTTGGAAGCCAACATGTGAGGTACTGACACAATGGACATAATCCCAGTGTTCGTACCTTGGGGAGAAATAAAACTACTATGTTTGGATTATTACCTCAAGATTTGGATCATCACCTTAAGGTTCCTTACCTTAAGGTTCCTTACTGTCACAGGCACATTTTGAGAAGTGAGAAAACTATAAGGATTACTGAGAAATTCCTGTTGTAATGACATCTCCTGCAATCCCCTGGGAGCCAAACCAAGCAAGCACACAGCTGGTCTGTCTGCAGTGAAGATACAGACTGGAGACTGAATCAGGGTCACTTCTATAAGCGTTTCAAATCTGAAGACTGATATGGGCTTTTTTCTCCCTAGATATGTCAGGGTGGAGCATCACTACATTAAGAGGAAGAGGTGAAAGAAAGAGCATTCAGATTTGTAGGAGATATGGAAAGGTTTGGAAGTCAAGCTTCTGCCTCCTGGATAAATAATCTTCCAAAGAAAGCACTCAGTGACAGCAACAGAAGAGAAAAATTCCTGATTTGCTTTCTAAGATATCCTCAAGCTTTTCCTTAGAAGACAGAGTGCCTTATTTCAATGCCAGCAGAAGACCAATAGCACTGTTTTACCCAAGACCAAGGTCAACCTGACAAACACTTGTGACAGAGATGCCAAGCACAGAAGTCTGTGTGACCATTGGGCCACACAGCTCATTCAGAAAGATTTGCTGAACATTCTTGGGAAACTCAGTAACCAGCCATGTGAGCCATCAGAACTACACTTTTGCTCTTCCATGGGTTTTCCTGGTGTTGTGTCGTCCCTGGCTGATGTTTCCTGGTAAGGAACAAACTTTCTTTTAATTCCTTCTCTGATCTTTTGAGATTCCCATCAGTAATGCTGGGAGAGCAAAGTGTGAATCATGCAAAGCAGAGGTGGAAAGCCAGCTAAATGTCCTCTGGGGAATGCAGAAGTCATGACAGAAGTCAGCTGACCAATTGTGCTCATCACTGCTTTCCACCTCCTACCTGACACCCTCTCTCTGATTCTCTCTTGCTCTGTTTTGACCAGATTTGTCCAGTGGGATATGGCCCCTGAAGGGGGCCTACATGAAAGCTGGGGAGGGACATTTTAGAAGGGCTTGTAGTGAGAGGAGAAGGGGTAATGGTTTTAAACTGAAAGGGGAGAGATTTAAGTTAGAGATCAGGAAGAAATTCTTTAGTGTGAGGATAGTGAGACACTGGAACAGGCTGCTCAGAGAAGCTGTGGAAGCTCCATTCCTGGAAGTGTTCAAGGGCAGGTTGGATGAGGCGCTCAGCAACCTGATCTAGAGGGAGGTGTCCCTGCCCTTGCAGGGGAGTTGGAACTCGATGATCTTTAAGGTCTCTTCCAACTGTAACCTTTCTATGATTCTATGATTCCCTGAAAAATGGCCTTTGCTAAAGCTCTCTGTGCAACTGCAGCACTTCATCCCTTTTGAAATGACTCAGATGTGTAGGCCAAATGACTCAGTGGTTTGGAGAGCTTAAATGTCAAGAGACTATTGACAATAGCCTTCCCTAGCTTGAGTAAGGATTACAGATCTCAGTGCTTTGGGATTGAAAGGTTCTGTCAGCATCTTCTCAGCTCCTTAAGTTGTTCATACCCTCCCTCGTATGGCAAAGGCATGATCAGGTGGCACTCTGATGAGAAATTGGAAATAAAAACTTCCTTCTTTCCTGTGGCTGCTTAGGCACCAAGCTGGGATCTTCAACGCACAGAGTCAGTGTGAAGAGATCAGCATTACCCCACAGTTCCTGACCTCACAAGACCCAAAAGTGTTTTAGCATTTTCTCAACCTGCACCTTCTCTGTTTCCTTTTTTTCCAAGAAAAGGGAATACAAGCACCTGAGATCGTTGCCTTATTTCCACTAAAATGCAAAGGACTCAACTACCAGAAAGCCCCTGAACAATAGATGATGGAAGGCTGCAGATGACAGCTGTATGCCCTTGTCTCCACACCAGGTCTCCCTCCTGCCTGCCACAACCAAGGCACCTAGCAGCATCAGGTTGCCTGGCACTAGCAGGGAGCAGGCAGCAGAAAAACAGACATTTCCAGGAGCTGGAACAGTCTGAAAAGCACATAATGGGAGATGAGAGACTGAGCAAAAAGAAAGAGACAGGTTGCTAAATGGATGAGAGCAAAAAAAAAAATTGTAAAGAATTATGATTGTCTTGCCTGAATGCCCCTTTCCATATACACATAGGAAGCACCCAGAACCACAGTGAGCAAAATAAAGATGCTATCCAGAGAAATATGTGTTTACATGTTTGCTTTGATGTAGGTTAACAATAAGGAGCAGAGAGGATGAAAACATTACCGAATAATCATACTCTTAAAAGATTATATTTAGCTTTGATACACTGTTGATGTATCAGGGCAGGAAGAAAAGATTATTTAAACTGCATGTGATTTTTACATATGTAAGTAATTTTATTTGTGCACATTTTTGCTCTGCTTTCTAAGTGAAGGAAAATGTGATGTACTGTGAGTGCCTAAAAACTTCTTCTTGACATTTATCTCATTTGTTGAAAACAGATCCCTCTGAATTGATTTAATAAATGCTCCAAGTGCCAAGTTTCCTGCTTGGAGCAATTGTTTTAGACAGTGAATGAAGGTATTTCAGTACTCTTCCCCCTTTTCTCATTCCAACTCCACAAAACCACCATTTTTTCTTCCACATATTCACTCTTTTCTTTATTTCTTAAAATTTTCCAAGTTCAACAATGAGACTGTGGCTATGTTTTGTTTAGTTCTAAATCCTGTTAATTTATTCTCCTGCCAAATCAATAAGCAACCAAGCGAAGAGGGGAAAGAATTAATACCAAACTTTGTTCTCAGCTTTTGTCAGTGTGCATGTTCAAACACATTAAAGGTAAACAAAAGATTTGCTTGTACATATTTGCAAAAAGCTATCCAGTTTTATCACAATAAGAAGGCAGCTGCTGAACTACTCTCCTGGCATTCCAGATAGGATTTCAGAGCACCAGGACTGACACATTTTGTAGAGGGACAGGGTACATCGTTTTTCACCAGGAGGGAGAAGAAGCACTGCACCACTGAGAACAGGGATTGCTCATGGATTCCAAACACATGTAGAATTTTTCAAACAGTAGGTTTTACAATCTTCCATCTTCCTCTGGCAACTATTATTATTGGAGCTGTTATTAATATTGTACTAGTTTAATTTAAATACATTGAGTGTATTATTGCATCCTGACAAATAAGTCCTCTGGTGTTATTGTCTTCTGTGGTGTTAAAAGACTTAGGACAAGCACAAAGCAAACTTTTTAGATATAAGACATTCAGGGAGCTTGGAGAGCTTTATGTTTCAGAAGTAGTAACATCTCAAAAGACACAAAATTGTCCTCCCTCCCCTTCCCAGCAATCCCCTTATTTTCTCTTCACTGGAACAACCCCTAAGCTTCCCATGCTGCTGCTGTCAGGAGCCCATTCTTCAATTCCTGGTTGGGAAAAATCACACAAAAGATTAATCCCTGATTTTGAGAGGAGCTGGAAATGAAGCTTCCAATAGCACAGATTCCCTCTGAAGGAGCAGGTCCATCTGCTCACCCTGGCCAGAGGAATAGGTGAGCCTGTGCTCAAGGGTGAGGTGCTTCATGAACTGACCCCTCATGGAGACGAGCATAAAAAAACCCAGCAAACTTAATACTCCAGTGGCCAGTTTCAGGATCAAGGTGAGGGAGAAAAGATTTGAACTTTCAAACAAATGAAATGCAGATCATCTGATGGTCACTTTCTTAAATCCCTGGCCAGTTGCTTGGCTGGTCGGTCATCTACACAAGCAGCCACCTGTGTGACTGCCTATTATTTTTCACCACCATTAATATATTAATTCCTCCAGATCTTTAAGACATGATACTTGCAGGACTTTGAAGATTAAACTTTACAAGTCTCTAACAATTCATGGTTTTGCAAGTCACTACTATGAGCTACTGATTGTTGCCAGTGCAAGGAAGACATGGAGCTTCCAAGCTGAATTAAGTTTACAATACAAAATAGGTATTTGATGCACCTACATTTCTGTTCTCTCCTTTTCCTGTTTGCATGCTTGCTCCCACTCTTTTCTTCTGAGTCCTTGACATCTTCTTTCTACCTCCCAGCCCCAAGATCTACCTAAGGATGTTGCCAGGGCCTCCTGCTGCTAAAGCATAGACCTGTGGTTCATGGTTCCCAAGGGCTTAACGCTGGTCTTACACCCAGTGGGAGGGGAGCGTCTCATGGTGCAACACCTATTCCCATCTGTCCTGACAGGAGCAGTGCCATGCTGAGCCTGCCCAATTTTAAATGACTCCCTGTAAGGCTCTGAACGGGATCTCAGGTGGCATATGAAAGTGGAGCCCCACAGCAATACATATGTGTGCATGTTCAAACTCTGATGCTAAAAAAGGATGCTCAACCCGATTATTTTTAATTCTTATCAATATATGCTGTGAGCTATCATTTATCCTTTTCCATGACAAACTGACACAGGTGTCTTTGTTATTGTCAACTCATCCAACTCCAGTTTACAGAGAGCTACTCTCATGACTGCTGCTCAATGAATCTTATTCAGATGGGCTCCCATGTGTGTTGTGCTTGCTTTCTTTTTCTTTTTTAATCAGCTGGCATAGCCCCAGATATTTCCTGATAAATCATATGTAATGTCTGTCTTGAGGATTTCTGATGTGAACAACAACAACAACAAAATAAAAACTCAAAGTGGTAAAAAGCAATATTAAAAACACATTTAGTGCAATCACACACTGAGGGGAAATGAAGAAAGCACTAAGCTCTATCTACTTCACTGCAACCACCTTGGAAGTTTGAAAGTTACAGTGAGAACACAGTGGGTTGTAGAGAGAAGCAGTAATGAGAATCAGAGGATTAAATCAAAAAACAGTTAGCAGTTTTATTCCTGACATGCTGTTTCCTGCATTCGGTTTCATTTTATCTTTATTATTCAAGCATTTGCATAAGTGCTTAACTAAGGTGTTAGCAGCATTACTCAGTGAAGTTCAACATTTTGCTGGATTAGAGACAGACATTTATCAGTCCCCATATATGACAATTATTGTTATTGCAGTTCCTGCTATTAGGAGCTTTCCATTCCAAGGCTCTAGGTTTATTTTTCTTCTTGCTTACATTTCTAGATTTTTAACCTTTCCTTCCGCTTTATATCTACTCTTACTGATTGTCCTACAACTTTCTATTTGACTTCTTTCTCTTTTCCCCTCCATGTGCTCCTTCCAAGCCTCACACACCCACAAACAGCAGAAGTGGCCATGATTCAGCACCTGCTTGGCCAACAAGGGTTGGACAAACATCCCATCTGAGGAGACTGGCAGCTTCAGATGTGGAGAAAGAGGGAGGTGGGATTCACTCCTAGCTAGTGGCTACTCACGATATTCAGTCTTAATATAATCTTCCATATCATTTGCTCACAGCGTCTTTCACCTCTGCTTCTCCTTCTGACTATGTCCAAACTTTCCAGCAGATGGCATCTCCCCCCAACTTCTACCTAAGCTCACCATGTGCCCGAAGAGCCTGCAACTGCTTGTTTCTAAAACCACTAATTTTACAATCTATCTGAGCAAGAAACGTGCTGAAGGAAAACCTGCAAACAGGAATGAATCTACACCATTAACGGGTATTTGCAGCTTGGGCTAATATGTTTCTCGCAATGTTCAGACAGTTATGGATTTTTTACTACTGGAAAAGAACCAGTATTTATTCACAGGTCAGTTCAAAAAAAGCAACCAAAGAGTGCAGATCATTTGCATCTATTGCAACAGCAACTCTAAAATGGAGTACAATCTATTACTTAACAAAGCCAAATGGAAGCAACAATAACAAGGGCAGTGAGGCTGATGTACAAGATCTTTCCTTCTTAAGCAACAGCTGTAGAGCTGGAGCAGTTGCAACCCTCAGCCTTCTACCAGTAGCTGCATACAGTCGTCTCATCCTACCTCTGAGGACAATGTGAGTGTGACTGAATGACACTCAAAAACTTTGTCCCAATGGCTTGATAAATTCAGATAGACAGGATTTAGATCAAGCCTTGAGTAGCAAAGCCACAGCAGCACTATCAGCTCTGCACATCTGAGGATCCATCTCCAGATGCTCCTCAGAGATCAATTCCTTTGTAGGTTGTGGGAGAAAATGGGAGAGGGAGGGGACAAACAGAAAGTTGGGGAGGGGAGGCTTGGAGGAGGATGGTGGGAGAAGCATTTAGGAAAAATGTAAAGGATATATTATTGATGGGATGCATTGAAGGAAAAAATTAGGACAATACTTCTTGGGACAAGCACTGGCTAAGCCCATCTCTGTTCTGCCTCTGGTTGGCCTTGCTTTATTGACCACTGAACACTAGTATACTGAAGGAATACAGGTATTTTTTCCCCCAAACTTATGTACTATGGCTACCAAATGAATAAATAGAAATTATGCTCTTGGGCTGGTGTGACCACATACAATTAACTATCACAACTCAACCATGAAATGTTTACAGAGAATTCTTCATGAATAGTTCAAAGTTTAAAAACATGGTTTCATATAAAATCAAGCAAAGCAATTATCTGAATATCAGGAATTTGTATCACTGACCTACAAACAGAAACTGAGAGTAAGTATGTACAGTAAATAAGCCACTTTCTCAGGTCTAACTTTTGACAAGGTGGTCCTTGTGAATGCAGTCTGCAGAGAATACCAGTGAGTCACACTCATGATGGGATTTAAGAAGTACATAAAAAAACAATCACAGAAATGTTACTAAATAAGAGGAGCTGCATCAAAGATACATTTTTTTCCTCATTAAGACCAAAAAAAGCCTACTCATATGAAATGTGATTAGCACTGGCACACTTCTCATGTTTGCTACATTTACTATTGTTATTAAATTTCACTGCTTGCGTGCACAATGCTGCAAAGACCATAATCTTGGGAGTGCTTTCAGCTGGAAGTCGACCTAAGGCTTTTCTAATCTGAAGCCACCCTCTTGGAAAGGCAGACAAAGACAAGCCAGAAAAAAAAAAAAAAAAAGTTCAAATCCTGTGTAAATAAAAACTGGACCTCTGTAACATGCTTGTTGGTACTCTGTTCAGTCACATTTCTATATAATGAGTGAGATTTAATAAAAGCCTTCAGCCAGTCTGTTCCTGTTGCAATCGCTGGTCATTATTTTAGTTGAAGAGGGGCAGATAAACTAAAGTTGTGTGTTTTTTAAATTACCACCCTGTCATTTAACTGGAGTGGTCATTTCCTTTAACATATTGGACACGAATTCCATTCCCAAAGAGAGAGAAGCTTAATGGCAAGAGCTGCTAAGGCAGCACGTGCCAGTTTCAGAGCATTTAAAGTGGCTGTCTAAAATCCCCCAAATTTCTGGGGAAACTATCTAGGTGAGGACTTTTAAAACATAACCTAAATAATTATTTCAGTTATTACATGGCTTCTTCTCTTCCTTATGACTTGTTTGAATTGTAATTGCACAAAAATTTCTGATTTCAAGCACAAAATAAATAAGCAAGAGGACACACACATTTGCTGGACAGTTTTTCTCCCCTCAAAGGCAGTTTGGTGCCTTAGGAAAAAGTCAGAGGGGAAGATTAGTGCACCATGGGTCCCTTTTTGATCCCCCAGCATCACAGCAGGAGGTGGTGACCTGGAGCCTCAGCCCCTGAGGGGATGGTAGGCTGCATCAGGGACCTTCAGGAAGAGAGACACTGGGGAGCTTAACACAGAAGGTTACAGTCCCTGAGACCCAGGAAAGCAATTACAGATTTTAAGTAACTCTTGGTTTGGGCTGTTATGGGACACTGAGAAGATTCTTGCCCTGGACTGCCATGAGATGAGCAAGCTCATGCAGGAGACTCCAAATCCAAGGGATGTCAAACACAAGCCAGGGGCTCAAGTGACACAGCAGCCACTGAGCGAGGGATGACAGACATGACCAAACTGAAGTCTTATCAGCTATTTATGCAAATATGTGGGGCCACAGGACCTCGGTTCCTTACTGAGGGAACAACTGAAATCTGGGTGATGGCAGAGCCATGTGGGGGCATGTTTGTGTTGCCACCGGCACACGCTTCACATCTTCCCCTACCCAAGCCAGGCCTGGCAAGGTCTGGAGAGCTCAGGGAGGAAGGATCCCCCACAGAATGGCAGCCTCTTTTTTTTTTTTTTTTTTTTTTGTCCCCAAGCACCGGCTAAAACCCAAAGACAGAGGCTTGCCTTCACTCACAGATGCAGTGGAAACCATAGGGGATTTCAGTCTTGGAAAACTAAGATCCCCTTCTGCCTATTCACTAAGAGTACAGGCTGCTCTAAGAAATGCCTTTGTACTGGGCTTGTACGGGGCAGCCTTAATTATTCCTGTTCCTCTTAAATAATCTCTTTGTGTTACAGGCTCAGTCATGATGATTTTTCATTTGAGAGGATTGCATCACATCAGACACGGGGCCATAAATCCTCCCAAAGGAGCAGACTAGTGACAGCACTGGCCTGTTTTACAGCAGGGAAGTGTAAAGTTTATTGTCATTTTTAGAAGCAAAATTATTTTAAAATTACATAATCTTAAAGAAAAAACCCTGCATACTAAAAGCAACCTTGCAGAAAGTTAATGTCTTCCTCAAACAAAGTGACCAGGTTATGGGAAGGGGTGGGAGTGGGTGTGTTGTGGAAGTGGCCAGAGATGAATGAAAACAGGAAAGGAGAGTAGCTCTGATGTGGTTGCCATGGCCCGAACTCCTTAACCCTTTGCTGTCCCTTTCCAACTCTTGTGTGGCTTTGGGCTGCTTTGCCTCAGAGGATGTTCTAATCCATGAGTGTTCTCCATCCAGGAAAGGGATAGAGGGGCTCAGTCATCACCCAAGGAATTGCATACTGGGCCACATGCCTCCCGGGATGTCCCCTCCCTGGGGACAGCCAGCCGTGGGCACAGGAGAAAGTCTAGCGGCCCTGGGATTACACTTGTGACAGAATGTTTGGAAAGAACACACGGAGACTTGGAGGGAGGGATAGCAAAGTGCAGCCCAAAGATCTGGCTCAGCATTGTGCCAGTGTGGCATTTCAGGTCTGGACGAGGAGGATCTCTGCCACATGCTCTGCACTGGCCTCACACTGCTCCTCTGAAGCCAACAGTGCCCACCCTAAGAACTTCAAAAGCCCCAGCCTGGTTTTTGGTTCTGTTATTACCCTGCCATGCTGGATGGGAGCACCTCTGTTATGATGTAGGATTTGCTGAACTACCAAAGTGGGGAAAGGGGCACCCTAAGGAAAGGCAGGGGACGAGGGGAGAAGAACCAAGACCTGCTCTGCATGTCCCAGGTCACCATTAGTGGGGAACTTCTGTCCTTGGCTGAAAAAGGATGCAAAGGCTCCTTTCTGCTCCTATAGAAGTTGGCTCTAACACTGAAAACCCCTTTGTGAACATGACACCCTGGTCACATGGTGAATGCTTCCAAGGAGTGCATTAGCAGTTAGAAAATGCAGACTGGCAGCCCTGGAGGACAGCACAGGGGTCAGTCTGCCTTAGCAGAGCAAGGCTTGGAGGTCTACAGGGAGCCCTGCAGCACTGAGTCTCCCAAGCAGTATTTGAAACTCATGTTGGTTATCACAAAGCAGCCTGTACTCTACATGTTCAGAGAGATGGAGCTCCAGCACAGAAATACTCCCCAAGCCTGTTCTCAGGGAGAGCCCATGCCAGTTGACCACATAACTCTGCTGAACTCCTGTGAATCAAGCTCCTTGCTTGGTGTCATTACATCAGTTAGCAACATGTCTCAAAAGCCAATTTTTCTTATATACCCAGCCTCCGCTCATTAAGTGTTGGGCTGCATTTTCAATTCCAAAGGGCTTATGAATTCAGGTCCCTTCTCCACAGCGTGCCAGCCCCGGTGTCCCCAGAGACTACGGCGTCTCATGAGCCTAACAAAAGGCAGTGTATGTCTTCCCCAAAGAGCCTGACTTTCACACTCAGAGCAAGTGTTTCAGAGAGTTACAAGCAACATTTCTGTTCAGACAAATCCATTTCTGCAGCCAGCTGCAAATCCATCTAACAGTAATGTTTCTATTTCAGTAGGCAAGTCTATTATGTCAGAAACCATCTAGCAACAACCGTTCAGAACACAAAAGCAATCGCATAATCCCCTTAGTCTGTGTGAGATAAGCAAGGCTCTGATAAATGGAGCACTTCTTCTCTTGAGGATTTCATCCCCATTTCAGGTTTTTTTTATTGTTAGCATTATCCTTTCTAATCACCCAGGAGTAAGCAAGGATCTTGAATGAAAACTGCCCCTAAAGATTTTCATCTTTTATATACATGTCCATACATATAAACAAATATACATGCACGTATACAAACACATACGTATAAATTTGCATGCATATATATATATATATATATATATATCACTGCATTCACTCATAGATTCACAAAACGTCTTTTATTCTGATTCCACAAGTGGGATCCCTTCCCAGAAGAAATATGAAGTGCTGCAGCTCTGTGCCAGTGGTTTCAAGTTGCAGGCTTTTAAGCTTTCTCTGACCTTTGTACAGAATTTTAATTCTTTCTTTTCTCCCTTGCATTTCTAGCTGGAGGGTGATGATGGAGACCTACATACTCTAAGAGGGACCACCATCCCAAAAAGCAACTGAAAACAATAAAAGTGGTGAGCTTCGTAGAAATCGTCACCTAGCCTGCAAGGTAAGTAATAAAAAAAAAAAAAAACTTTTTGGAAAATAGTTAACCAGATTTCTTTTCTGTTTTAACAGTAAAAGGGGACGCCAGCTCCTTTTCTCAAGTAAGAAGACTTGCAACTGAGGAAAGACATAATCTCCCAGGTTCTGAAACAGGTCATGGGCTTGAACAGCATCTGTCTCAGTTGGAACTCTGTGTTGGACACTCAGTAGCAAGTTTCTGGACTCTGGTGTCCTGGCCATAGGCCTAGGAGAGGGAAAAACAGCTTCATACCATTTCCTTTGGCCTGAAAGAACTGTTTTCAGGATAAGTAGCAGATTGTTACTTCAAATGAGGAGTGAGATAGAGGAATAAAAAGCCCAGAGATGAGAGAGAGAATCAAATTTACAAGAAACCTCTTGTTCATGAATGTTTAAGTGAAAATATATTCCTCCCTGTACCAATGCCTCACAATTAAAGCAGCATTTAAAGGATGCTTAAGAGATTATATATATGAAACAGATCTTGCTGGGAGCTCTCTGCCTTGGGATCAGTCTTCAAAGCTGTACTTTTGCTTATGCTTACACGGCTGGCAGGAAAACCCTGCTCCCTCATCATAGCAAAAGTATGAGAGAACAACAGTTTATCCCCAAAAAATGCAAAACCCTGAGAGGACTTGTATTGGTACTACAAGCATGAGCGCAAAATGAGGGTAAGTAAAACCAAGTCATTCAAGTTTTTTCCTGTAGCATGGGGAACACACAGATGCCAGCAGGGTGGCAACAGCAGGGCAGTGCTCCACATGAGCATCTGGTCAGGCCACAGGGAGACAGTAGCAAGTGATCAGCTTGATGCTATTAAAAAAATTATTGTCCCCTCAACTTGATGCCACCTCAAAGTTGGTTTTAATGAAGTGATTTTATTTTTCATTGCAGACTCTCAGTGGAGAACCTGGACTTGTGCAGTTACTAAATAACAACTGAGAGGTCAGGCTGAAGATGAAAGTGCTATTTCAAAACTGAAAAAAATATCAATTCTGAATTTTGGCAGAAAAGCAAGTAAGTTAAACCTGGTGAAGAGCAAATAAGTTAAAGCTGGTGAAGAGCAATCTTTGCAACTGTTGTAACTGGCTTGTCTTGTAGCTTTGGATAGGTCAAAAGCAATTATCAACTCTTTTTTGGGATAGGCAACAAGCTGCTTTTGCAGCACTTTCCACTAAAGCAATATATGCATGAGTTGTTCTGGTTATTATATACATACAAGATATCACAATAACATATCAGAGTTTCTGAATAAGCCAAAGAACATGCACAGTTTTTAGTACACTGACTGCCATTCACTTCATCATGGAGCTCACTGAGGAAAACGTTGATGATCTGGCTCACCTTTATCTGCTTTTACAATTGAAGTGTGAAATAATCTGCAATAATTACCTGTAGTCATTTTAGGAACCAAAAAATTCTGATGGTAGTTGGAGTATTCTTAGGAGTAAAATCAGGTGAGTGTATAAATATTAGCATGAGGGTATTATATCACAAGCTTCCAGCCTATGTGGACTGATCTGTGATTCAGTGATGTCAGTGGGAGAGATGAGTCTCTTGCTAGATTTTGGGCTGTTACAAAAATAAAAGTGCTACTGGTGTAGGAGTGAGGATGCACACTTTGAGGGGGTCAAGCACATTGTTTTCAAATCATCAGCGTTTTGTGGAGAAAATGATATTTTAATTTTTTTTTTTGTTGAGGGTTTTGTTTTAGTAGTTTGAGGGTGAGTGTCTCAGCTAAACTAAATACTCAACATTGAAATGCAGAAAAAGTACAGAAGAAAATGTTAAATTCTAGTTCTGATAAAAAGGAATTTTATTTCTAGTACATATTAAATTTGCTTTCAAATTTGATGAAGATTAGGAGAGCTCAGACTACATGGATGTTTCATTTATTTTGATGGTAGAACTAGGTCTTTTACTGAAACATGACTTTTGAAAGGTACAGTTAGCATTAGATTTAAATTCAGAAAGCAAGATTTTTTTTTTCCTATGCAAGAAATCTTTACTGCAGCTAAATAAATTAAATAAATACAATTAGAAAAAATATTTTATAGAACCAAAGCCACTGAAGTCACTAAAAGATTTCCCATTGGAGTCTGTATGAGAATACTTCAGATTTCAATGCATTTAGTTTAATGAATTAAAACTTCTCAGTTAAACTAAATTAAATAATTCACAAGGCAAATTCTACCCTTCAAAGGGACCTACTTAAAGAGTAGCAGATTTGCCTGAGGTTCACTTATAACTGATTCTTCAAGGAGCCACTGGAAGCCTCTTCCCTCAAACTGTTAATTCAATGGACTCACAGCATGAGTCCTCCCATCCCTCCTTGCTCCACTGCCAGAGGTCTGGCATTAGCTGAGGATGAACCAGGAGACAATAATGGTGACAGGAAACGATAAATGCTTTTTGTGTCCATCCCTCTTTTGCCTCAAGGGCAAAACTTTTTATTGCAGCCTGGTGGTTTCACCTCTGCTATGTGCTGGCAGCATTGCTTGAGAGCAATCTCAGTTGGTAGAGCTTCCTAGTGAGTGTAAATAAGTGTAAACAGCATGCATATGAACAGCTCTGTAGAAACTGGAGGGAAAAAAAAGACTGCTGGCACCAGTATCTATCCACATATTCCAAACTTACGGAAAGCTGATACGATAGACTTTGGAAAATAACTATAGGCCTAACGTTAATGCAAAATTGGCACATATAAACCCAGCTTATTTCCCTGGTTAAATGGCATCTGTTCTGGTTAGCAACAAACACAAGAGGCACATGGAACAGTGTGAAGTACATTGCTATAGCCCCAGTTTAGCTGGCTAGTTTGGTTAAATCTTGTTTTCCAGCACTGGAAACAGACTGGAGTGTTTGGCCCTTAGGCTGTCAAAGCAGACAGTGCACACGCAGGAGACTGAACAAGACTTTAGTGGCATGAACCTCCTTAGCTGACAAATGAACCAACCGGTTACCTTATCATTCACAAAACCATTTGCATGGCCCAAGACCAGTTATGGAGATTATCTTGTGGAGGAAGAACAGGGCATCTGCCCACACCACATCCCAGCTTAGATCAGTAAAGCCCCCTGGTGTCTATATGGCCTCCTGCTGTTCCTCATTGCCTTCTGTTTCAGCTTTGTTTCTGCCCACCCAAAACCATGCCTCTGTCCTCAAAAAGGGCATAGACTGGTTTAGAGTTTGCTAAGGGTAAGACTTGACCCACTTTTTCTTTTTTGAATCAATCTATGGCATTTTATACAGCCTAGCTTTTGTGTAGTATCTGCTGTGAATGTGGATACTCAGAGGGCTGGGCTCACATTTTCTTTCCATTGCAAAATCCCTCATTTGTGTCTTTTAGCTGCCAGGACTGCAAATGCTACCTGAGGCCTGAAAGTCAGGCTGTGTTCTTCTGGCCTGTGCATCATCACAGCAATAAAACATAGTTCACTCATCTCTTGGAGATCTGAGAGCCAGAGTATGATCTAGTCAGTCCTCCCTTTGCTGTCAGTGCTATGAGTTGCTAATAGGAAGGGGGAGGAAAAAAAGAGTAAAAACTTGCTTCTGTTAGTGAAATAAGCAGGTATGACTCATAATGCACACAGGGACGTATCGGCTGAGTAAGAAAGTATCTTTTCACTCCCTGCCTTTCTGTCCATAATCAGTGATGCTTTGGCCTCAAAATGAGTATTGCAATAGTGCTACATAGTCAAAAGCTTCTTTTAGATGTTTTCCCCCAAGAATCTTAGAACTTGGAAGGCAAATGGAAATATTGACAAGACATAGATTTATTTTATGCTCTTGCTCTTTTATTTTCCCTACTTCTGCCTATGCTTCTGACACGTCTGAGTCTAACTAGAAAGGATGCAGTTGTTCCCCTTTCTGGGGGTGAAGGGTCTATCAGAAGATGGAAGATTTTGATAGAAGCCTGATGCCAAGGGCTGGAATCAAATTATGTTTCAATTTCAAAATTCCCATCAGCTGGGCTCGCTGAACTTCTCTAGCTGAAGATATCAGCCAATATCCCAAAACCCTCTCTGAAAGGACTTCAGTGACGTCTAAACTGAGTGTTAAGGCAGCCCCAAGCAGAATGTAGCTAACGCCTCTGTAGCAGTCCTCAGTTACATGAACCAATCATTCATCCACCCTTCCAAACTGTAGCTACTCAGCATCAAACCTGGGATGACAGCCACCAGAAGCTCTGGATCAGCTTTTCAAAATCTCCTATTTTTGACTTTTGGCACCAATGTCTTTGGAAGAGGTGGGTATGGCAGGTGTATGCTGACTGCTAAAATCAAGTTAAACATATCTGAGAGACAGCTGTCAAGCTGAGAGCTCTAGAAAACCTGACCTCCAGCTTGCCGAAGCATCTTCATAAAAAAAAATGTACTGGCTGAGTTCTCATTTTTGCAACATTTCAACATGTGCTAACTTTAATGTCTTGTTCCTTCCATCATTAGACAGCTCTATAAAGCTGAGTCACACAGACTCATCTGGTATATTGGTCATGTGCCTGACTCATATGGAGGGAGATGGCTCATAGCACCAGCCCAGGCCATGGTGTGGCCTCTTGATAGGGCTGCTGGAGCAGGAGAGCACACTGCATGGTGAGTCCCTGGCAGCAGAGCTTCGCTGGGGTTTGGTTTCTGCCCAAGACCTTCTGGCCAACAGGGCATACATCTCTTGAGGGATCTCAAATCAATCTGAGAAGTTTTGCCAGGTGTGGGCTCTCCTAAGGCATGGCAGACATCATCACCACACTCACTGAAATGGAGGCCCACATCCAGGGAGGTATGACAAAGAAGCTGGTGAGACTTGTGAAGGCTGAATTTGGGTATCTCTATGACACTGGTGAGATGCTGGAAGTGCCATGACCTTGTGGCCCGTAGCGTTCCAGTGAGGATTCCTGCAGCCCTGAGCTGGACTGGTTCTTAAGCAGGTTAGTAGGTCAAAAGGTTCTCCTCCCCCTCTATTCTGCCTTGGTGAGGCCACATCTGGAATATTGTGTCCAGTTCTGGGCCCCTCAGTCCAAGAAGGACAGGGAACTGCTTGAAAGAGTCCAGCGCAGAGCCACAAAGATGATGAAGGGAGTGGAACATCTCCCTTATGAGAAAAGGCTGAGGGAGCTGGGTCTCTTTAGCTTGGAGAAGAGGAGACTGAGGGGTGACCTCATCAATGTTTACAAATATGTTAAGGGTGAGTGTTTGGAGGACAGAGCCAGGCTTTTTTCAGTGATGTCCACCGATAGGACAAGGAGCAATGGATGCAAACTGGAGCATAGGAGGTTCCATGTAAAGATAAGAAAAAACTTCTTTACTGTGAGAGTGACAGAGCACTGGAACAGGCTGCCCAGAGAGGTTGTGGAGTCCCCTTTGCTGGAGACATTCAAAACCCGCCTGGACACGTTCCTGTGTGATGTGGTCTAGGTGACCCTGCTCTGGCAGGGGTGTTGGACTGGATGATCTTTTGAGGTCCCTTCCAACCCCTAGGATTCTGTGATTCTGTGATTTGGCTGCTCCATTGCATGGCCTCAGAAGATGCTAAGCACTTCTGGAGATCTGGCTGCAGCCAGGCACTCTGAGGACTTGGGAAAACGAGACTATCAGCCACACCTGGGCTGACCTGGACATATGCTAAGTTACCTTCAAATCCATCTGTTGTCTAAAAGAGACTTGACACAGCAGGAGAAACTACCAGGTAATGTTCCAAAGAGTGGAAGGAGACCCAGGCTTGTCCACACCATAGAATCAGAATGGTTAAGGTTGGAAGGGACCTTAAAGATCATCAGGTTCCAATCTCCCTGCCATGAGCAGGGACACCTCACACTAGACCAGGCTGCACAAAGCTCATCCTTAAGCACCTCCAGGGATGGGGCATCCACAACATCCCTGGGCGACATATTCCAGCACCTTCCTACCCTCATGGTGAAGGATTTCTTCCTAATGTCTAACCTAAATCTCCCCTCTTTCAGTTTAAAACCATTATGCCTTGTCCTCTCACTACCCTCTCTGGTGAAAAGCCCCTCCCCAGCTTTTCTGTAGGTCCCCTGATGTACTAGAAGGCTGCTAGAAGGTCTCCCCAGAGCCTTCTCTTCTCCAGAAGAGAACAATCAACCACAGCACACAGCTTGGTATTGTCAGCAAACTTGCTGAGGATACACTCAATCCCACTGTCCATGTCTCTAACAAAGATGTTAAACAGCACTGGTCCAAATACTGACCCCTGAGGAACATCACTTATCACTTCCCTCCACTTGAACATTGAACCATTGACCACAACTCTCTGGGTGCAGCCATCCAGCCAATCTCTTACCCACTGAGTGGTCCATCTGTTAAATCCATGTCTTGTCAGTTTGCAGACCAGGATGTCATGTGGGACAGTGTCAAACACCTTGCACAAATACAGGCAAATGACGCCAGTTGCTCTGCCACCATTCACCATCTCTGTAGCCTTGTCATAGAAGGCCACCAAATTGGTCAGGAATGATTTGCCCTTAGTGAAACCATATTGGCTGTCACCAATCACCTCCTTATTTTCCATGTGCCTTTTATCCCCAACATACCTATAGAAGCTTTTCTTATTGCTCTTTACATTACTGGTGAGTTTTAATTCCATTTGGGATTTGGCTCTCCTCACCTGATCCCTAGCTGCTCAGACAAACTCTCTGCAATCCTCCCAGGATACCTGCCTTTGCTTCCACCCCCTGAAGGCTTCCTTTTTCAGTTTGAGCTTTTCGAGGAGCTGCTTTCTCATCCACACCAGCCCCCTGGAGTTTTTACCTGACTTTCTCTTAGTTGGAATGCATCACTTTGGGGCCTGAAGAAGGCAATCCTTAACTATCAGCCAGTTTTCAGGGTGTTACGCCGTCACACTCTCTTGAGTAGATCACTGAAGAGGCTGAAATCTGCCCTCCTGAAGCCAAGGGTAGCAAACAGTGAGCCCTCCTTGCTGCCCTAAGGATCTTGAACTCCACCATTTAATGGCTGCTACAACCAAGGCTGCCCTTGAGCTTAACATTCCTCATCAGCCCTTTCTCATTGGTGAGGACAAGGTCCAGCACAGCACCTCTCCTTGATTACCTAGAAAGGGGAGTTGTCATCAACACAGTCTAGGAACCTTCTGGATTGTTTGTGCTCTGCAGAGTAGTCCCTCCAACAGATATCAGGGTGGTTGAAGTCCTTCAATGGGCACCATGGCTTGCAAACATGAAGCTGCTCCTGTCTGTCTGTAGCATGCCTCGTCTGTACTGTCCTCTTGGTCAAGCAGCCTGTAGCAGACTCCCACTGTAATATGCACTTCAGCTGGTCTTTGACACAGAGGGCAACACCCCCACCTTGTCTCCCCTGTCTGTCCTTCCCAGAGTCTATAGGATGTTTCCACCACAGCAGACACGCTGGCATAGGCCCCAGTGGAAATACACCCTATGCTGACAGAGGTCCTTCTGCTGGCAGCTTTACTGCTACTGAATGACACAAACTAAGCTGATAATAACACTTGTCTGTCAGCAGGGAGGTATTCTTCAGTGCTTCAGCCGGTGCTTTGACCAGCGGGGAGGAGAAGGGATGGTGGCAGATACTTCTGCAGATGGCATTGCTGCCCTGGCCTCTGTGGAATTGGGTATCAGGAAACTGTATTTGAATTTCATGGGGCTGGGCTTTATTTACCCTGTAGCACCTTTCTATCACTCTGGAAGCATCAAGAAGTTTAAGACTAGGAATGAGTGATTTCTACAAGTAATGTAACGTCTTTGTACGCTGTGGCAGCATCAGGCACATTCCTGAGTCATGTCTTTAAGTCATGACACTAGCAAGTGTAGATCACCCATGTAAAGTTCTCATGTTATAGCCAATGTCAAGATGAGCAAGGACAAATTCTCATGCTTCCTCTCTGCTTATGATGAGGGAAATAAGCCCCTTCTCCAGTTAAAAGTGGAATTTCCCACTAGGAGGAGAGTTTTTTTGTGTGTGAGTATTTCACACAGCTTTACTAGCTGTCATCTGTACAAGCTAATCAAACTCACCTTAATAATGAAAATTATTTTTTAATTGCATGAAAATTATAAATTTGCATGATGAATGAGGCATCATATTGCAAAAGTGACAGACCTTCAAAACATCCTTTTAGTCCTCATCCTACTCCTGCCCCAGCATCTTTATTTCTTGTGTCTGCCATGAACCTAGGCTCCTCAATTTTCTCCAAAACACATGGTCACTGGGCTACAAATGGGATCTGGGGCAAGTCCAGGTGGCCTTCTGCCACCTACATCTATGAGAGCAGAAACAGCGCTGTTTGTGATCATGTTTGAATGCAGTAGATACAGTTTAGTATAATTAGAAAGAATTATCACTCAATCCTAAAGGGTCACATAATCATTTAGGACATGGGAATCATGTCAGTTCCTGATTTGGAGTTCTCATTTACAGATATGACATGCTAGATATGAAGCAGCAGAAAAAAACCAGAGTGCAATTTATCTCGCATTTTCTGAACCAAAACTGCCAGTAGGTACACAATTAAATGTCCACCAGAACATGTAAAATGAATGTTCAGCAGATGACACCAAGGTCCAGTGCTTGGACTGTTGCCGTTTCATTTGTTATATGCAATAATACAGCTCAAAGGCCACCCCAGTTGCTGTTCCAGCAGTATGAACTAAGGCAAAAAAGGATTTTTCCCATACCCTGCAAGTGAGGTAAAGGTATTTTTTTCCTCTCCAAAGACAATGTGGTCAGAAGAATGTTTAGAAGAGCTATACTTTTCTGGCAGATGTACCCCTTCTCCTTCAGATCTCTTTAAATCCATAGTTTTCACTGTAAGATCACATGCTTGGGAGTCCAGAGATTACTGCTGAGGGTCAAAAGGTAACTAAGTAAAGCAAGGTTTCTATTTGCTGTACTGGGTCTGTGGATTTCCTTTAAATAATGTGGGTTCACCAGCTGGTAGAGGTTGAAGAGCAGCCTGCTTAGCAGCCTGTTGGAAAGCTAAAAGCTGGAGGAAAGTCACATAAAAGAATCTCAGATTTTAAAATTTTGTCCCCTCTCAGCCATATCTGCATCTTCAGGCTAAATGTTAGCAAATGCATCTCATCAGGATGTTCTTTTGCTGTGAAACAGGTAAACAGAAATGTCCCTCATTCCTTACACCCAGTCCATAGAAACTGCTGGTAAATCGTAAACGAAGTGGGTGGTAAAGGAAAGAAGACAGAAAAAGAAAAGGAGGAAACGTAAGAGTCTGCAGTGGATTTGTTATCCGTGAGTAATAAGGGCAGTTACGGAGGAAAAAAATGTTTATCCCTTGCAATTACTAAGTGAACCTTTCATCTTGATCACAAAACTTGGGTAATGAGATTATGCCATTTGGCTGTGAAAAACATAATTTTAACTCTACAGTATTCTCTCCCCAAAGATTTGTGCAAACATTACCTCAAACATCAAACATGCATATTTTAATGAACTGTATTAGTCTGCCTTCTATTAAACTACAGTTTAAAACACCAGTATTAATGAGTTCTCCCCATTTCTGATAAAATCAAAATAGCTAGGGAAAAAATTAGTTTTTGCTGACAGGGGGTTTGAAATTATTTTTATTTAATAAGTCAAACAAAGCTAGTCTTATTTTTACATTCCTTTTTAATGCACAGATTGGGGGATGATGCTCAGGGATGCCATCAGTAGAGCCTTCCTGGTTTTCCCCAGCAGGGACCAGCCAGTTTGCTGAGCTGCCTCATGTCTGCAGGTCCATCTCTGCCCTGCCACAGCACCCTGCAAAGGGTAAGTGGGTTTCAGTGGATTCGCACCCAAGTGTAAATGAAACAAACCCCAAGTGTTGGAAGGAGCACACAGGGGTTCGGGGCACACTGGGTGGGGTGCAAGGGCTGGGACAGCAGGTGGATCTGCCGGCCCTCCCCTGTGGCATTGGCCAGCGAGGACCGAGCTGCTCCTCCATCCTCACAAACAGGCTGCAACAAACACACAATCTTCCCTACTATCTGCTCTGGCTGCTCGCAGCAGCTTCCTCTGTTCCTTCCAAACTAGGATGCAGTCCCAAGGGGGAGTTGAGGCATCTCGTTTTTGGCAGAGAACCTCATTCCCATGAAAGCAAGCACAACTTTTACAACACTGTTTAATAACATGGCAACATTCTCATGCATTGGACTCATTTCCCTGCTGCCCTGACTTGAGCAACCAAAACTGCCATATAGCAAGCTTCTGGAAAGCAAAGCAGTTCTCAAGCTCTGAGACAATGTTTTAAAAAATACTTAAATACACTTTTGTCTGCCCAGTTTAGTGTCATTGCAGACTTTGTACCCTTCCGCAGCATACTCTAGACAACAGCAACCAGCTTATCTAGAGAAGAAAGACTTCTGAAAAGCAAATTCAGTTTCCCTGAGCATGACTGAGGCTGCACATTTGTGTGCTTAACAGTGGCTGCTACAGGAGTGAGTGTGAAAACAACTGGAGTTGTACAACAGTGTAGCTGCAGGACAGAAGGCAGGGGGTATGTGCAGAGTGATGTCCTGGACAAAGCTCATAGCCAAAAGTGGACAGAGCTCATATGGATAAAGAAAAGCCTAAATGCAACAGTTTAACCTGACTTTAAAAAGACCAGGCTGAGGTAGTTACATAGTCTACACCAGCTGACCAGGTCTAGATTTCTTCTTTACCTGTGCCAGAACAGGGTGATTTGAGACCAAACTCTCGATGCTCATGGCTGGTTGCTCAAAGGCCAGGACCGGCCCCAAGCTGAGCTTGTGCCTGTGTGTACACCACCCTGCTGGGGGATCCATCTCATCCACTGGTAGCTCTCCAAAGTGGGATGAGCATGACATCATCACCCCCTGCCTCCATCACCACATGTCACACCACCTCTCTTGGGCAACACTTGGGGGACAGAGACATTCATTCCCTGGAGGTCCCTGGCTCTCTCCATTGACTCCTGAGGTAACGCGGATTAGGAGTGTAAGCAAGAAGCATAATTTTTGGGTAAGTATAGTGCAGTGAGGCAGCTGGGAACCTGAGTGATCAGCAGGTAAAATTCTTCCTACTTTTATATCATATACCCTGAAATGCAGGAAATTCCAAAAGAGACCTTCACTTGTGGAGATGAAAAAGCATGGCATTAAGGTTCCTACAGCACCAGACCTTTCTGTCACCATTACAGCATATTAACAATTTTTAGTGATTTTTATATGTATGGCATATAAAATTAACAAACATAATTTATTGCCCTCTCACACTGTAGCTGAATGTTTTACACAGAGGACCTATTCATCACTCTCTAACTAGTGCAAACAAACAGGGTTCCACAGTGTTGATTGATGGATATATCGGGTTTCTTTGCTGCTGCTGCTGCTGCTGCTCATACTGTTCTTGAATTAATAACTCGGAGTTTACTTTGCACATTGTTGTCTCTTTTTTTAAAGAACGTTTGGAACACCTAAAGCCTGATTCCTATATACATTAAGTCCCTGTTACACTGAAGAGGCCTGAATATGTAATTAGATTTTTCTGTGATTAAAGGCTCCTTTCCATGGTTATAATGATATAAAGGTGGATCTCTACCTGAACAAGAACCAGACACGAAATCTTTGCATAGGAACTTGCAATAGCAGGGAGGAGTAAACAAGGATTGTTGTCACTGTTTACACAAATCACCCTAGTAATCAGTGAAAGTCTTTTGAACATAGTGTGAAAAGCAGGCATTTAGTATTATGCAGCCTTTACATACTGTGCTTAAAAGGGATCCTGTCATAATTGGTTTAGAAATCTAATTTCCTTAATTTTTTGCAAACACATTTGGAAGTAAGCAAGACTAGTCTTGACACTATTGCTTTTGGCTTCTCCATGAAATGCCATTCCAGTTTGGATCAGTTATAAATGGCTGAAAATCACCGTTTCCCCTTCCATTCCTTGTGTTCTTCAGGATATTTAAACTTGCCTTGAAGGCAGCAACAGGAGAAGTAGATCTGCCAGTAGAAACTGCTAGGGTAGTGATATACTCTCCTTAAGCTGCAATTTGAAAAAAAACCTTTCCAAGAGGCATGGCTCACCATCACATCCCTGAGCCTGCTCTCACAGCAAACAGTAGATCCACTTCCACAAGTCCTGGGGCTGCTGGGCCAAAATGGGCCAGGTCAACTGGTAAAAATAGTGCTGCAATGAGGAGCTGGTAGGTTAGGGGATCCTAAGCTTCCTTGGGGAAGACATGACTATGCTGAACTCTCCCAAAGGCAGACATAATTTCTGGCATTCCTTGTATTAATAACCTTTTCTGCTATGAACAAGCAGTGCTATTTCTGTGGCTCCAAACAGAACTGTGTTATAGTGGTCACCTTCAGAGGAGATGTTCACAGATGGACGGTAGGAACAGAGCCACTATATGCTGGGACTGCCTCCAACATATCTTCTAGCTTCTGACATTTAGGGATTTTCTGAGTGCAACTTTGCATCTCTATCATAGTGTTTGACTCCCTCCAGTATATATTTCTTCTGAATTTGCCCAACACCTGTTCTGAATCCAAGCTTACTTCTAGCACCCACAACGCTGTGCAGCAAAGATGCCCTCAAAAAGAGTTCCTTGGTGTTGGATATAAGATGCCTTCCTCTTCCTTGCTTTGCTGCCTGATTATTTCATTAGGTGCCTGCAGCTCTCCTGCTAGGAGAATCAGTGATTAATTCTTCCCTGTTTGTCTTCCCTACGTCACTCATAATCTCTACCTATAGCTTCTTTCTTATACCTTCTTGTTGTCTAAAAGTCTCAGATTAATTATAAGAAAGTTGCTTCTTCCCTTCCACATGTTCCCTGAGATGGATGTGCAGTGGCAAGATGCTACCCTGGCGTACATGAGCTCATTTTAATCACACATAAGTATCAACACATGCATCCTCCCTTGGCATGGAATCTAAATCTCTGAATTTTTAAACTGATTTAAACTAGATATATTTACATTTTTATGAAATGGAATTCTGACCACTTTGGCTGCTGAATCCTCTAAATCTTTAAAAAGAAATATCCTGAAAATACACTTTGGCATCTGTAGAAAACTTTTCCTATCCAAATTTTTGGCAGGGGAGTGCTTGGTCAAAAAATTTGAATTTGAAAAATTTTGAAAAAAATGCAAGGTTTATGCTAGTTTTGAATCCAACCCTATTTTGGAGACTAAAATTAAAGCTGTACTTATGCATCTAAATAGCTGGCCTGTTTTCACAAGAACTGATCTGCTTCATCTCTCCTTGACTCAGTCCCTTTGTACCAAGACACCCACTTAGATGCACCACATGTGTTTCTAAAGCTTTAATTTCACCAGCTGTGTTAGAATAAAGTGTTCATCTCACCATCTCCACTTCTAACCTTTCCAGAACAGTTACTAGTTACTTGCTTCACAGAAGCTTTATGGACAAATTAGTTTATAGGAAACAATTAGGATATACTACATAAACTAATTACTTCTGCTATCACTGCTATCTCAGCATTCCTACTGATATTTGTGCTTGAAATTAATTTGTTTTAGTTTTTGCTTGTAGTATTTGCACGGCTAAAATAATCACAAAATCTGGGCATTCTACATATTTGTTTTCCACTAACATTTATAGCCTAATTCCAATTCCTGCATTGCTTTGTTGCCACAAAAAGACCAGAGATGTGAGAAAAATATGGAAAAAGCACAATAAACCCAAATATTTACCCTGGGAGGACGCAGGAGACCAAGAGGCACCTTGAAAACACTGTTTGAGAGGACACAGAAGCCATTTCCTTGCTTCTTGCCCTGAGAGTCTATGGTGTCCAGATCTGTAGGCTCAAATGCAAAAGATCAAGACAGAGTTACTTAATTAGCAGCCTCAGAGTTGCCTCTGGGTTTTGTGTGCTGTTTTTGTCAGGCATGGTTTTGTATAGTAGTCTCCTCTGTTTGAAAGACTATAATGAAGGTGATTAAAATGATTCATTAACATTGTGCCCGTTTGAGCAAACAGTCCAAACATTTCTATATTCCCTGATTTCCAGCACAGTGATCTTCACACAAATGTCCAAAAGTTATTTTTATCCTTTTTAATTTTTTCCACAGCTTGACTTTAATTAATGATTAATGTGCAAATTTCTATACAATTACTGTACCAAATGACTAGCTTTTGATTTGCTTTGGACTCTTTGAGAGGAAGAGAGGCAAAATATCCTCAGAGCTCAATGACAACAGTAGACCATATATTTAAACGAATGCTACAATGTCTATAAGTCTGTCTGGTGTCCCTAACCATGCCATCTACTCTGTTTTGCTTAGTAGAGGCTTGCACAGCCCCCAAGTGATTCCTTCAAAGAAAGGGCCACATGAGGTGACAGCCAAAGCACTATTCTGTGTCTTTAATACAAAAGCAGAGGAGCAGAAAGGGATGTCATTTTAAAACTGAGTGCCTTGCTATCACATATCATCTAACATTTATTCTAAATTTTCTCTTAGAAGCAGTCAGATTTTTGGCCACCAGTACTCTCCTCAGGAAAGACAAATAATTTAACCAATTGCTAGGAACATGCTACTAATTTCCAATCTAAATTTACTTATGCCCAATTTCAAAGGTGGTTACTAGGTGCACTGGTTGGAAAACTTGTCCAATGCTCTAGAAACCATTTCAGGTAGGATTAAAAACACAAAGATTTTTTATTTATTTTTTTTTTAAATTTATGCAGTAAAAAGTTGGCTATGGAAAACCTTACTGAATAACTGCTCCAACACTACCTGAGACCCCAGAGCTTGGCCCACAACAAAGTGCTGCTTCTGAAAAAGGCCACCCTTGATAGCACTTAGAATATGAAGCAAGATTTTGACAACACAGCTGTGCTTAGCCTATGAAGTAGATTTCATATTTACCAAAAAGGGCTGTAATTTGTGGATGGAGAGTTATTTACGTCTTTTAAAAATAAAACTCAGCAGTGAGAACCCTACATGAAGAAAAGAAGATGCCAAAATCAAGGCCTGTGGCACTCTTGGGTCTCCTGCATCAGTGTGATGGATACTGCTCCTTGCTCGCTGTGTTTAAGCAGCCCACGTGGCTGTGAGATGTTTCTCCTTGGTGTTTCAGCTCCCCAGAGTAAGTGCTGAAGTGGAACCAGGGCTGAGAAGGGACAGTTGTTGGGATGGAGGTACAAAAAAAGGTCTGTGGGCTTAAAAGTAAGGATGGGGCTGAGAGGCAGACAGCAAAGGAAGACTTTACACCCTCCTTGTGCTATAAGGCTGGCATTGCACAACAGACCAAAATGGAAGAGGAATTTGGGGTTCAAGTACCTTTGGCTTTTCTTAGGAAGCCCTAGCCAGAGATGAACAAGCCAGTCTGTATGCTATTGGTAGGAATATGTTAGTGAAACAACCTGCCCCACAAAAAAAAAAACAAAGCAGAGAAAGTCAGATAAAATACAGCAGCTACGGCTGGAAATGAGACACTCAAACTGTTCTGGATCTGCTCTGGTTTGGTGGATGAAGCAGGTAAACAGTTAATCCAGCCATTAAAGAACAAATGCAATGATCAAAAACCAACAGGAAAAGGCCATGCTTGCCATAATGGAAGCAAAACTACCACCCTGAACCTCCTCCCTGCTGGGAAGTGGCAACACCAGATAAAAGCAAGAGGAAAAAATAAACATTTTGGAATAAAACTCTCCCTGCCCCAAACCTTTTTCTTCCTGATGGAAATTTTTGAAGTCTAGTTATTACTGTTTGGCCAGGTTTGTTCACAGGAAAAACAGAGAATGATGGAGCTGGAAAAAACTCAATTCTCAGCCTGTGAAATGCTCATAAGACCCAGTTTAGAGCTTGCAGATGCCATGAGTAACAAGGTCTGTGGACTCTGCTACAGGGAGAAAATGATGGAGAGAGGGAAACAGGCAGGTTCATACTTGGCATGCTATGGAAAGGGTTAAAAGCGGTCAGTTCATCACTTTTCTGTGTGGTGCCTTGGAAGTTTTCACAACACCAGATGTGCAAAAAAAAAAATAAAAGAAGAAAGAAAGAAAAGCGAACACCAGTAGACATCCTGGTGCCCTGGAAGCAGTTAAATTAACACCCAGCAGGGACAAATTTGCAGCTTTGGGAACAAGCTTAAAGTTAGTCTGTTTTCATTCCTGGAGTGAATTTGCAAGTGTATGACAGTGAAGTATAGCCTGGAAAGGAGCAAACAGTTTTGGATTAAGGACGGATAGCCAGAACTCACTCTCACCCTCCCTCCTCCCACTCTGTTTTGCACTTAGGAGGCTGTGAAGCTCCCAATACTTCTGCTAATCCCTATGTCTTCCCATGGCTTTTACCAGTTCCAGTAGGGAATAAAAAGGCATTATTTTTTTTTTCTTTTTTTTTTTTTTCTTAATTCTAGCTGAAACCAGACAAGACTGGAGTCACCCCAGTGAAGCCTGCTTTAGCTGGGATTGCAGCTTACAGTCATTCGGAGAAACCTAGTTCTGCAATAGATGAAGTTGGATGCTCTTCTAACCAGAACCAAGGCACTAAATCCTTTAGTCATTCATCACTGACTTGGAGCCAGGCTGTGGCCCTGCTTGCAACTACTGCAAATTACAGAAAGAACTGGGAAAAGAAAAGACTGTGAGAGTACATCTAACCCATCTTCACAGAATTATGGAAAGCTCTCAGAGTCTCTTTCCTTACACAGAACAAACTAGCTCCATAGAAATACCATTTCTCTTGATTTTCACACCTTGATCATTGCAAGTATTGTGGCAGCATTCAATCATGGGGAACTTTTCAACCAAGGTGGACTATGCAGCTTCTTATGAAGGCCTGAGAGGACCATTCAATCTTCATCATTCTTCCTCATGTGCATCTTTTACATGGGAAGAAGAAACTGCAAACCCTGGAAAAGGATTACTAGACAGATGGTTGTTGCCCCACACCTATCAGTGTTTAAGAGGCATCAGGACGCCTCCTTAATAAAATGTCCTTAATAACATGCTTTAACTTTTGGCTAGCCCTGAAGTGGTCAGGCAGTTGAACTAGATGATTGTTGTAGGTCCTGTCCAATGGAATTATTCTATTTAATAACCAACATTTCATATTTCATTTGTTCATATTTCATATTTAATATCTCATATTCATAATTCTATTCTATTTATGTTGATTATTCAGTGCCTACACTTCCATCTGGAGGTGGCAGAAAAGCTGTTGTGTCCCTTGAAGAAAGAAAACCAGGGAATGGAGTGTATTTTTTTTTTCCAGTGGGACAAATATGCTGTTTATTCTGTCTCCCTGACTGACAGAAACTGACAAGATGAATAGCACAACCTGAAATACATAGCATGTCCTTTCAGCTGACAATTTTAAGTGCTCTGAGGCAGGTCTGGAGAGCTGCATTTCCTGCCCTGTGCTGAAGACTTCCTGTAGATGCTTTGGAAACCACTGGGCAACAACCATCTTATGTCCCTTCACTTAATGCTGGCATAGGGTACAGAAACAGTTAGTTTCAAAGTATTATCAGTCTTCCACTCTCTCTCCCGTTTGCAAAGCCCAGAGATGCTTGTCCCCTCTGTGTCAGTAGCTCCTGTTTTGCCCCATTTCCTTCCACACTATTTTCCGCTCTCAGATCCCCTGCCCCTCTCATCTTCCACCTCCTGAGCTCTCAGTCCTTTGTCCTTGTCCCCTCTCACACAAAACCATTTTGCAATCTGTACCAGTGTTGGCTTTGTCTGGTCTCACAAGCTGCAGAAAGTCACTAAAAGATCAGAAAACAGAGAGAGAAAAAGAATAGTTTTCTGCTGGTTTTGTGAGGGCTCAGACAAGTGCTAGAGCTGGTGCTAGGGGGAGGAGTGGGCAGGGGGCTGGGGTGGGGGAGACCTCCTTGCCCCCTTCTGAAACTCCTAGCCTTTAGATCTGCTCTGCCATCCTGTGAGACCTCACCTAAGAGTGTCCAAAGCCCGCTGTGCTCCCCTTGCTTTGCCATATTGGCACACAACTGAATGCAATGTAGTTTCAGTCTGTGTGTGTCTTGTGGGCAGAGCAGCACAGACTGCAACAGTTATGTCCCACATTTGGCTGGCTTGGGAGCTCAGAGATGCATCTTCCTCCCCAGTTATGTGGAAATCTTAGGGGATTAACATTAAATACAGATAACTGGTATGACAGAGAGGGATTGATATCCATTGTTTTACCCAACCTCTGCATTTTCTACTGATTCATGGTATGGTGTGGACCTCACACAAATCCTCACCTCTTCCCATGAACTTGGAAAAACCACTGAACTCTCATGTTTCCACCATGCTGTCAAGGCTAAGTATTACTTCTAAAAGACTCTAGGAAAGGTGCTTGGCTTGCCCAGAGATGTTGTGGATACCCCATCCCTAGAAGTGTTCAAGGACAGGTTGGACAGGACTTTGAGCAACCTGGTGTACTGAAAGGTGTCCCTGCCCCTGCAGGGGGGTTGGAAGTAGATGATTGTTAAGGTCTCTTCCTACCCAAACCATTCTATGATTCAAAGAGACCAGCTGCTTCAGGTACTCAGTCCCCCTCCAAATTCCAGCTGGGTGCTTGCCAAAACAGAGCCTCATCAGAGGGGACAGGGAAGTGAAGACTCTTTTTGAAGAGAAGACAGATGTCAACATGGTTGGCCTGTTCAATGTGGCGTGAGGCTGTTCCCAAGACCCCACTGCTTTCCCACGCACATGGTGGCAAGCAGAATCTCAGGCACATAGCCAGGACATGTCCCCCCATATAGAGGTGTCTCAAAGTCAAACCCCCTTGGAGAGTTGGCAAGGTGCTGGGTGCACTTCAGTGGGCTTTTTGACACTGATCTATAGCTACAAAGAGAAAAAAAGGCATCAAACACTGTTGCAAGCATTCCAGTGATCTCCTCTGGAGGATGGCAGAGGTTTTGAAAGCTCCAAGCTGTGGATACTGCATCTACAGAGAAGATTCTCAGATCAAGGGGCAAAGGGCAGTCAGGTCAAGATGAGCAGGAAGGGGATGATAGGTTCAGGTTCTCAGGTTCCTTGTGTTCTAGAATAGTGCCTCTGAAACCAATACTGAGCCTAGCTCAACTGCAGAGTCTGTCAGAGGATTGCTCTGCAATGGTAAAAGTGTTAATTATGTCCTTATCCAACAACTCCTGTGGATTGATTGTAATAGCATTGTTTTTTCTCTTTCCTAAAATATATAATATATAAAATATACAATATATAAAATGTACAGTAACATTTCCTTCCTCTCAAAGTTTGGCTGCCTGGCTTATTTAGATTATAAATTCTTCAGGACAAAAGCTGTCTCCTGCACTGGGTGTGTACACAGGCTTGTGTACATGAAACAGGCATGCAGCAAATGAAGCAGGCAGATGGTTCTGGGTTAGTTCTGTTGGAGCATCTGGCTGATTTTCTGGATCAGCATCACATACAAGTGGTAAGTTCACCCATGAAAACTCACATTAAAGGAACATTACTAGGTCTGTTGCTGTCTTAATGACAGTCATCTGTGGCCTGGGGCAGGTCTCCACCATAAAAACACCAGCAGTAAAAGTGGCTGAGCAGAGGAACAAATATTTGACATTAAAATATTCCTTCATTTTGAACCTTCATTTTGAACCCTTACCGACACAATTTACTGGGACTTGGTCTTGAGGACTTTAGGGAATTAAAATAGTAGGAAGACTCTAGAGAAAGAAATGTGAACTGGGGCTTGTTAATTTTTTTATTTTATTTTACTTTTTTTTTGTTGCTTGACTTGCTGAGGTATTCATAAATTGCCTACAAACAAGCAGAAATTTACAGGAAACGGTTTTTCACCATGCCAGCTCCAAATGGCTGTGGAATTATATCGTTTTTCCAGGCTGCCTTTCCAAAATCCCTGCAGGAAGTTGACTCAGGGCTTGACTCTGGCCTCAGATGCCCACACAGCAACAGCAGAAATCCTCACTTCAACCAGGTAAGAAGCTTTTACTGATATCCCAGCTTTATTGAGATCACAGGCCAAGACAGGCTAATTTGCTTAGCAGCAAAGAACCAGACCTGAAACATCCTTGGCCCCTTGCCTCTTGGTCAGCATTGCAGCTTCACAGTTCCTTATTCCAGTCATGTCCTGCTGCACCTTCTTTCCAGTTCATCTCATAAGCACAAACTCATGTCCTGTCTTTGGGGATGGGTCCCTACTTTACCCAACAGCCCAGGCCTGCAAACTGTAACCTCAACCACCAGCACTGTGGATCTCCTCACCTGCCTTTTCCTCCTTGTAGCCACCAACATCTTCTCTACATACACACCAAGTACCTTGGCTGTCTCTCTGCTTCCCTACCCTAACCCATGTCTTTCAATTGGCAGTGGAGTAAAATCAGAGGACTGAAGCAGCTAGCACCCTTACCATACCTCCTGTCTCCAACAGAATTTATTCCTCACAGCCAAGACAACTGAGTGGCTCAGTAAGTGCCTCCTGGATCACTGCAGTCCTCTCATATACATCTCTAGACGTGCAGGGTAGAAGCTGATCTCCTTCAAATTCCTTCTGTAAAACTCATCTTCTCTTTGATTCTTACAGAAGCCAGATCAACACTGTCCCTTTGAGACGGGGGTCATTTTTAATCTGAGCTTAATCTGTGTTCACAGAAGGACATTTTACCCTATCAGTGGACATCCCAGACAGTTTCACAATGCTAATAAATAAATAAGTCTTCAAGTGTGCTGGCATTAGCAAAGAACTCCAGACAAGTACAATGATGGTTTTTATCATTCACGGATCTTCAAGGAAGTACCTTCAAAAGGCAGTTCAAATGAGACTACAGGGACTAGCTCAGCTAAGTCCCAAACCCCCAAAACCAGAAGCATGTGACCTAAGTGTCTAATATCCTACTATTCCACCAGCAGAAATACTTTATGCAAAGAGTTCAGTAAACCTCATGAAATTGGAAGTATCTCTGAGCTTTTGAATTACAATGTCGTCAGGGACTGACCATCCACAGTGTGATTGTCTATATATTTCCATTCAGCAAACTGAGCATGAATGATATAAGGCACTATCAAAACAACTGTCCACCATGAAAATACAGGAACTTACATTTTCTCTCTGGTTTTATGTTCATAAATCAGCTATGACTCTGCAACTGATGGTGGCTAATGGGACATACTAACATTTTTATCCCGAATATTTAATTCGGAAGCCCTTGCATGAAGGAATGCAACCAAAATGGAGCTATCTAGAAAAGCTGTCATCCAAGTATTTTTATAGCAAGCATTGAAAGAAAGGTCACATTGTTATTTTCTTACACTATGGAACAGTTTCTATTATTGCAGATTCCAAAAAGCCTGGAATCGTTATTTATGATCTAAGTCGAACTGAGTCCTAGTTTGTACCAGTTACCACAAACGACTCTAGGTTTTATCTCTTCATTTCAGGACTATTTGCAAAATAATTCCTTCACACTTGAAAATAGAGAGGTTACCTCACTGAAATGTACTCTTCTTCTCTTTAATAGTAAACACAAAGGTCTAGGAAAATATTGTTTTGATATGAATCACCAAAAAATCCACATTTGCTTTGAGAAATTGTGGAAGCTAAATTAGAGGTGTAAGTTATTGCTCAGCGGTGAACGATAACCATACTTTTTCTATCTGCATTTTCAAAAAAGCTCCTGGTGCTTCTTCCTCACGTAGCACTCTAACAATTGGACAGTTTAACATTCATTTCTTAGTAAATCCATATGGTGCCCATGCTTTAAAAAAACAAGATAGAAGTCCTTATCCCACTGCTGACAATGCTGCTGTAAGTCCCATTATGCTGTCCTGAAAATAAATGAGATTACTCCGGGTTTACACTGGAGAAAATGAGAGCAGAATCTGTCTCAACATCTCTGCAGAGCTGCCAGGTTAGTTGAAATACCATCTCTGTCCCTTGGGGATATTTAAGAGCGATGCATTTATATCAGCTAAGCACTAACTTTCTGGGCATTTGAAGGGCTGGTGTAAGGGAGGGGGCCTGCAAGGGGGGGTCACCTCAGCACCTGGTGCTCCTCTGAGCTCAAGCTCCTTACTGGTGGCACATCCCTTGGTGCAGTGCTGCACCATGACTGCTGTCCAGCCAGATGCAGCCACGCTGTGTCCCTGGGTCATGGAGCACCTGAGAGGCCACTAGCCACATGCTGCAAAATAGAAAGCCTTGCTGTGGAACAGCCTGAGGCAAGAGGCACCTATGGGACACCTGTGCTTGAAGCAGGTAATGGAGAAGGAAGGGAGGGAAGGGCTGGATATAAAAGGAGCCAGTTAAGACCTCGTGAAGAACATGATCTAGGGCCTGCCTCAATTACAGAATCACGGAATACTAGGGGTTGGAAGGGACCTCCAAAGATCATCGAGCCCAACCCCCCTGCCAGAGTAGGACCGAAAAAGCTCAAAAGCAACCAGGGCAGATCACATAGAAAGACATCCATACAGGTCTTGAAAGTCTCCAGAGAAAGAAACTCCACAACCACTCTGAGCAGCCTGTTCCAGTGCTCTGTAACCCTCACAGTAAAGAAATTCTTCCTTATGTAGAGGTGAAACTTCCTGTGCTTGAGTTTGAATACATTGCCCCTCATCCTATCACTGGACACAAGTGAAAAGAGCTTGTCCCTGCCTTCTTGATGCCCAGCCCTCATGTATTTATAGACATTAATTAGATCGCCCCTCAGTCTTCTCCTCTCTAGACTGAAAAGCCACAGGTCTCTCAGCCTTTCCTCATAAGGCAGGTGTTCCAGTCCCTTAATCATCCTTGTAATTAGGGCAAGTAAGGGCAAAAAAAACCCCAAACTGCAACTGATTTCCCCACATTCCTGGGATCTTGAAAAAAAAAAAAAATGAGAAAAGAAAAAAAGGTGAAGATGATCCAGCCTTAAAATTATTATAAAGCAACAAGGACTAAGAAGGCTCTGAACTCTGCACAAAGGAATACTGTTGTGGGTTGTAACAACATAGAGAACACCAACATTGCCAGAGCCTTAAAAATAAGGAACACTGGTTGTTTGTTTAAAGTGGGGACTGAAGCTCTCATGATCTCTTGTGTCACCCTTACCCCCCTAAATGGGGCACATGCCCACATGTAGCAAATAGAGTGGCTGTGCTTCATCAGGGTTCCTGTTCTCATGAGCTCAGCCTTCTTTGCTCCCTTCCCTTGAGTGAATGAAGTTGAATAAAAAAAATTTGGAGAAAAAGTCAGCTTGAAACCTTGGAGTTTAATTTGGCTTTAGGTCAAAACCAGAAGAGGATGAATAATATTTTATTTAGTAGATACAGGCTTTATTTTATTTTATTTTTCTTTATTTTTAAATTTCTTCACAGAAGACTAATGGATCTTACTGAACAAGTCTTATGGCTGATCAAAAACTTTGAAAATATGAATGGAATTTCTTAGACTACTTGAAAATGTCGAGGTTTGTTGTTTTTTTTTTTTCAGAAATCCTAAGTCTTCCCTCAGAAGCATGTTTCACTGACTGGATTACATTTCTTCACAAGGGGAAATTTAGACTTCAAACTTCTACCCAAGCCTAGTTACAGATTTTCCCCACATCAGCCCAGGTTCTGTGTAAGTATTGCAAACCTGATTAAACCTGTGCAGAATTTGGAGTTTCTAACTATTCCCTAAACAAAGTGAGTGTTGAATTTTTAAGAGTCTGTTTCATGACTGTGCATATGTTGGATCCTGAGAGACAATGGAAAGGTAAATCTTTCCCACAACAATGAAGAATAAAACAGAGAAGAAAACAAAACCTTCATTAGGATCAGCCTTCCAGGAAACCAAGATGATTTCCATCATTTTTATGACCTTTCCCTGAGGCAAAAGACATCTAATTAGCAAATCCCGCTACAAGTTTGCTTGAATTTGACACAAAGTGAATGTGACAAGCAGAAAAATTAGAAGTCTCACATTTCCAGTTAGCAAGCTTGGGCTGATAAGTCAAGTTCAAATGGTTTCTGGGGATCTTAAAGCTTGGGGAGTAAAAATCCAGAGGGTGAGCTGATTCCGCTAAAAATGTGAATTTATAGTGTTTGAGTCAGTGTTATCTGATGGCAACGTCACAGCAGCCCTTCATGAATGTGCACTCACATTTCTAGCTAAAAAGCATTCCAGCCAGTATTGAGATGGTCCTTATAATCCACATTTATAATGATTTGAGAAGGAGCTGAATGATACCAAGCAGAATTAAACCTTGACTCCTCATGAAGGAATAAGGCATGAGTAAAATACATGTTAATAATTAATTTAGTAAGTAAATGCTGGAATTTAATCAGGAGTTACTGTTAATGATGTTTAAGAATCCTAGAGGTGGGAGATGATCCACCAGGAAAGAAGACTGTGAAACCTAAATAAAGTGATGTCCTCATTGTTATAACCAGAAGGGAAGTTCACCCACAAGGTTGCTTTGACCTTTGTTGTTTCTATTGGAACGTGGTATTAGCAGTGTCTGCTCCCACTCTGATTTAATATTCAGACTGGACCTAAGGGGCAAGCAGGCCTTGACCAAGGGCTTGGTGGGCTCTTGCAGCTGTGTAGGCAGGCACTAAAGGTGTCCACAGAACTCATAAATACTGCCAGGTGAACAGTTATGTTAAAACCTTTCCAAAACTCTGCAATTATGGACCAGTTTTATTTGTAAGTATTGTTCCAGCAGCTATGGAGTATTCTACTGAGAGAGACCTAGCTGATTTTCTGAACTTCAGCAGAACTTTGGAATAAGTGCTAAGGATCTCCATGAAATTCTGGTTATCTCTCTAGAGCATAGAAACAACAGCATTCCCAGTGCAAAATCCCTTTAATCTGTGTCTACAAAGCTTCTCAGCTGTACTGTGGGTCAGGTAGCCATGTCCTGCAGACAAAACTGTGGGAAAGCAGTAAAGTGACAAGACTTTTTTGAAAGGTACTTGCAGAAGTCTGTGATGATAGGCAAAATTCCTTCCTTGGTGCAATATCTGAAGTTTGGCACTCAGCAAAGTTAATTTAAGGAAAGTTTCCTAAGCCAAAATGTCTTGTAGCTGCACAGGTGAGAGGTCCCACTACACTATTGATAAACCTTACAAGTACTAGTGTGACTATGTTGTCAAGTACCATCTTGTTGGCTCCCAGAACAGCAGCCCAAAAGGACACAGAGCAAGGAGCTAACATTGCCTCAAGCAGAATTGCTCTCCATGTTTTTTATTCCTTTCCAGAATGTGACCTTGCAGGATTTTTTTTCAGAAAAATAGTAGTGTTGCACAAGTCTCGCCTGTCTCCCCTGTGCTGACAGATTGCTGGAAGCTTCATCATGGCTGAATGAAAGAACTGTTAAAATTCATCTGCCTGCCAGTCTATTTAGAGAATGGGGGAATGAGCCTAAGAAGAGAAAACACAGTGGCCCAAGAAGGAAAGGAACAGCGAGAAGAGACCTCCTGTAAAGCAGCAAAGCTGGGCTTGCTTCCTGTCAATGCTCATTCTCTAGTGTCTCCCAATAAAGTAACATCTACCCACCCAAAGCTGCCCAAATGTTTCACCTGATACCTCTTGCTGAGGGATTCTCTGTTGAAGAAAGTAATGGTTGGTTGGTCAGGGAATTTCAAAGAGTTAAAAGGATAAAAGTGTCCATGCATACAACCATATTTATTTTACTCTTTTTTTTTAAAACATCAGAGTGTTCAGCCAAACAGTTTGGTGAAGAAACTCCCATTCTGAATGATTCATTCACAATGCTGCTTCTCTGGGACTGTATGGAAGAGTTAGTTTCTTATAGCTGGTTTTCACAACCACAAATGATCTTCACACCTATATTTCCATCCCATACCTTCAAAAGTGTTGATCCCACATCCCATCAAATCTCCACAAAGTGATTTAAACCTCTCAAGGTCAAATATGCTTTATTTGTTTTACACCTGGTTTCCAGTTTCCAGGGTACAGTGAGGTTACATATTCAAACCTTGATTGTCAGGTCTGAACCTTGGGATCCTGGTGCACAGTGACTTGACACAGCACAGTTGGACTATAGCAATCAATCGTGTCAGGACACTGTCTCATGATAACACTGTGGGAGCTGGCCATGTGGAATATAGTTGTAGCCGTATCTGTGGCAACCTTCACCTTCATATCTAAGCAAGTATTTTATCCACAGAATATTCCCAAAAGTGTTGCGGGTGTTTATAAAGCTCACAGATAAGTCTTAGTTTTCCTTTGCCAAACAGATAACAAATGTGCAAACAGTAATTTTTTCATGTCAGTCAAAAGATACCTAAACCAGAATTTCCTAACCCTGCCTCCCTGAGGAAAATGATGGCATAAAAAACAATGTTGTAAAATACATTATCTAAGATAACATAGGAATTCATTAAAATTTGGTCATTCAAAACAGATTAAATTTTAGTAAGATAGAAAACTTAGATATGGGTCCAAAATAAGCTTACATCTGCTCTACCTTTCTGACAAGTATCTGCATAATATCTATCATTGACATATTCACTCAGTTACATTAAGAAAATGTTATGAAGATGTATTTCTTGAAATTCCTATAAAAGGGCATCCATTATATACCTGAATAGGTGCTAAACATGCCCTCATCAGCTCTGCTGAAGTATGTGCTGAAATGGTCATTATCTACCACCAGTACACATCTCCTGGAGGAATGAGGCCAGGCTGGAAAAACCTTTTTACTACTCAGACCAGAATGATTCTGTAACAAATACAGGGGAATTTGCCTTACCTGTCTATGCTGCTGAGAGACTGGATACTGCAGACCTGAGATTTGCTGGCTTTGCTGCATTTTCTGAAGCATCATTTTTTGCTGCATTGCTAGAGGTACGTTAAGTGGCCTTTGAAGAGACTGGTTTGGGAGAGGCTGAGCAGGTTGAGGCTGGGGCTGTTGTGGCTGTTGCTGTGGTTGTTGCACAGGGGCTGAACCCTGTGCCTGCTGTGTGTAGTGCAGAAGGGCAGGCTTGTTTTGAGAACCCAAAACTGAAGGCATCTGCTGGTTTGTTTGCTCTGAGTTAAAGTGAAACAAAGGCTTTGTGTTGCCATGATGCTGCTCTAGTGGTGGCTGAGCGCTGTTGATGAAGTTTCTGTTGAGGTCCTGAGGCTTCTGTTGCATCATTATGTCCATGGGATTGCTCTGGGGAGTGGTTGGTTTATAAACATAGCTGTTCATCCCTTTTGTCTGGTTTCCATTCACTGGTACCCCAAGCACTGCTGAGTTTTGTGGGCTGAACTGCTGCTGACGAAAAGAAGGACTGGGGATTTTCTCTTGCACAAAGGGTCCAGGGGAAGGTCCTGATGGAGACAAGGTGGACCAGTTGGCCGTCTGGCTCTGCTGCTGCTGCTGCTGAATCAAGGCGTGCTGCTGACGGTTGGCTGCAATCTGCTTGAGCTGCTGTGCATGAGACACCTCTTGCCAGTTAGGCAATGGCCGACTGGATGCAGAAGAAACCTGTGATACCTGCGTTTGACTCTGAGGCACTGAAGGGATGGGTGAAGAGGTTGACATGGCAGAAGTGGCCATAGTGAAGGCTGGACCTGTAGAAGAAGGCCTCATCTGTGGGGAGCCCACAGGAGCCTGATTCATGCCTGGTGCATATTCACTCTTTATCACCATCTTATCCATCTGCAGAGATCTCACAGGGCCCCTCTGGTTCTGCTGCCCTAGGTCAATGTTGAATGGCTCATCTTGTTTTATCGTAGCATTTATCATATTCTCTAGCTCAAGATCACTCATTGGTGGCACTGATATGTTAGTCAGTTCATTAAACAGTTCCTGAAGCTCCAGATCCATCATTTGTTCCCACGACTCTTCCCCGTATCTGTTAGGGAACATGTTCTCATGGGATGTCTGGCCATCTAAGTGTTTGCTGCAGGACATTGTTTCTCCTGGCTCTTTCTTTACCTCTTTCAAAGTCATATTAAACATGCCATTCCCACTACCATGTGCATTGTTTGGTAGGTTACTGGCCTTTCTTTGTGATCCTTGCCCCACAGACATAGTTCCCGACATTGACTGGCTTTGGCAATTGTTAACATGTTGTCCACCTTGTCCCACTGAGATATTATCGCCCACTCTTATCCTCTTGATGTCAAGGAAAGAACTCTCTGAAACACCATTGGGCCTCTTGTTATTGACAGGTGACAGATTTACCACCAGCTTTCTCTTCAAGGAGCCTTGAAGCTGAAAGAAGCAGAGACAAAAAAATAAATCATCAGATTACATTGAAGAAACAATCTGCAGCCTATTTAAGAGAAGGATCTTCAAGTCAACAGGCAAGTATGCATTGCTTAGTATAGAAAGCTACTCTTGGCTTTCTCAATGAAACTATGCAGAACTGTTGGAAAATGAGACATCTCCCTGCCACCACCATCCCTGTTCTTGTCGCCACCAGCGCTTTTCAAGCACTGTTGCCTCCTGTTGATCACATATCCCCGTTTTCCTGGGGGTGTGGGTAGAGGGAGGTGGCCAGAGCTGTAGCTGGCAAAGCCTAGGGCATATCTACCCCAGATTTACTCCCATTTAACTGTGCCAGACAGATCTAAATTATTTTCAGACAGCAGAGTCTAGTGCAGTCATGAAACCTGTCCTTGTTCCTATTCAGTGCTGCAGGATTTTGTTCTCATGATTTTGGTATATGATCCAAAAAAACATTTTTGACTGCTGTAGGTCAAAGGTCCTAAGAGACATTTTTATGGCACATATGAGTTTCAGGCATCCCAATCTCACATAGGTTTATCCTGGCCAGAGATGTGTATGATTAAAGATTTTAGATGTTAACTTGTTCAAAACTGAAAATGAAGCCACTGGAGCCACATCAGGTTATGTCAGCCAAGGGTCTGGCCCATGATGTACTGCTGGATTATTTTCCAGAGATGTATATTAATACATTAAGCCCTAATTGTTTATGTCCTGAAACATCTGCTATAAAACACACAGTCCACGCAACACTGCTCTGAGAAGTGTAATTCCATTTCCTTTCCTTGAATATTTATGGCAATACTTTCATCTGCTCTGGGGGCCTGGTGAGGGAAAAGAGGTTGGCCCTGTCCCCTAATCTACACTCATCTGCCATGGTTGTACACACCAATTCCTACCCTATGCACACAAAATAAAGGTGTAGTCCCACAAACTGAAAAGCTGGGACTCGGCACAGATACCCTCAAGTAGAGTTGCTTTCCTTGCATTTCAGAAACACGGTTCCTCAAATAATAGATCACTCTTAAACAAGCACAGCTGTCGGATCCCCAGCTCTGTACGTGAAAGTCACACACCAAGAGTTAACACAGTGGCTCTCATGCAGGCCTAGAGCAGTGGGCACACAGCCTGTCCCTGCTGCAGCTGTGACCAATATCTAGAGAGAAACTTGGCTCATCTTCTGCCTTTCTGCTCCTGGGCAGAAGTGCACCATCCTTGGAGGCAAAAAGACAGTGTTGGCTGACAAATACCACTACCAGTGAAAAAATGGCACTCATACAAACTTTGATACCTTGGGAGTCTGTGATGGGCAACAGAAATGCTGGGAATTTCAGTTCTGCAGCTAAGTGAGGAAGGATGAGAGATGAGATCTCCCAGCCACATTATTTGTATCAGGTCAGTTCATGTGTAGAAGCCCACGGGCACACAATACTTTGTTGTGGCCACTGTTCCCCTCGACTTCAGGCTTCTTTATAGGTAAGAGCTCTTCCTAGGTAACTCCAGGTGCAAATACTTTTATTCTGGTGTGAATACCACTGAGTTGCTCGGGAAGAGCTCAACTGATAAATATGTATTTCCTCCATACCCACCTATCCTTCCACTGCATCAGCAGGTCCCTGAGTTTACCCCTTAAAAATAAAACTTGTAATTTCTTTCTCTGACACTAATGAAACTCTAATGTCATATCTCTAGTTAAGTTTCCAGCACAGCTTTTGAATCACAGATTCCTTTTTTATTTTCATAAGGACAGACATGCTGGTGCCTAGTTGCACAAGTCCGCAGATCTTGTGCCTTCAAGACTAATTGTCATTAGGTGTCCCCAAGGACCCAGGGACTTCTGAGTGGTCACTTGCAAAGAGCACAGACTGTCTTTGGTTAGAGTGTTCCTGCTGACACATGAGTCACTGTACTTTCCTTTGAAAAAAAAACAAAGCAAAAAACAAAAAACCACCCAGTAAGCTGCACTTCCTTTTACCATCATCTTTGCTGTGAGTGTGTTTATTAGAAATCATGCTCATGCTCATCTTCCTGGGAAATGGGGAAGTTCCCAGTTCATCAGAATACGACTTGGCAGCACGTTTTGCTTTCAGATGTGCTGCTGATAAAAAGGCTGAAGAGATAATGGACAATATATCCTCTGCACAGACACATGCTTTATGTGGTTAATATGCCTTTCTGAGTTTATTTTGCTTTTGCTTGACATTTTGAAGCAGAGGGAACTGTTTAAAATGTCTTCGCATTTCCAGAGCACCTGCACCAGGCTTTCTGATACCATTAAAAATGCACATGTTACACTGCATTCTGCACAGCAGCTGCTTCTCTCCTGCATGTGAGCTGACACAGGACCTGTCTGCCTGGTGACACACACAAGTCGGCAGCAGAGCCAGGGAGAGGACCATGATCTCCAGACATATCCCTTAACCAAGCGCTTCCTCAACACGGGCTGGAGGACTCCTGGGCTTACTGAAATCTGCTCTGTTAAAGTGCCCACCAAAAAGGGCACTGCACATTTCTAAAGAAGTCACGAGTACCAGCTTATCAGATCTCCTGAAAACCTTGCAAACGCTGCCCTCCAAATGCTGACAACACCTTGGTCAACAGATGTTCCCACCTCAAAGCAGAAATGAGAGCGAGGGAGACTGCAAATGTGCAGGGGACTCTCAGGGGACTTCACTGAGGCTGTTAGAAAGGTCCTGATTTCACATCCCCCGAGTTTGGGATGTGGTGGGCAAGGGCCTGGAAGGATGGGAGCAGCCCAGAGGGGTGAAGCCCCCTTGCTCTCCTTGCACAGTGTTATTACTAATTAATTATGTGTCAGAGCAGTTTGCAGGGGACAGGTCTATGTTCAGTGAGATGAGCAGTGCCCATCACAAGCCTGTCTTACTATTTCATCCAAATGTGGCCTTCTACTGGGCACTGATACCACAGGGTTATTCCTGCTTTTTTTCAGAGGAGAGGAACCAGGGTTCCATCACCTTTGCCATATTCTAGCCATCATGTTTTTCAACTACTGATTCAAAGTCAGTACTCCAGCCCTTTTCCCTCAAGCAAAGCACAGACTCTTCGAAGAGTAAAAAAGAGTGTGCCAGGTTACAAGCTCCATTTCTTCCAGTTTGTAAGCAGGATTGATTTGGGTCAGTAAACGTTAAGCAAAAGTTCCTACAACACATTCCTCAGATCAAAAAGGGGTCATTATTACACATCTCCAACTGCTTGAACTGTGTAATACTGAAAAGCTCTGTGATGGGAAATGAGTGACATGCCAGTAAGGGGGAGAGGAGGAAGTCCTCCATGCTCAGCTCCATCCCACAGACAGGTGGGGAGCACAGTATGAGCCATCGAAGAGTAGATGTATTTCCTGGCAGCCTGTGTTCTTGTAAGACCTTTCTCACCAGGCTCTGGTGAGTCAGCAGGCGTTCATGCACTTACAGAGAGCGTGTGATGGATGCATCGATTTTCTGGAGTTAAAACTGCATAGGCTAAGCCTCTGCAGATCACGTTTGCAAGACAGTACAGTGCTGCTCCTGGACAAACTGCCCAGGGACATTAACAGCAGAGAACAAACTCTAGAGACGGCTTGGACTAAATGACCCAGTGTGACACCATGTCCTGTGCAGAGGGACAATTAACTTCTCGTAAAAACTTATTCTGAGTCTTAAAAGGGATTTATGAGAAGCAGCCTCTTCCCTAATTCTCCATGACATCAGGCCAAATCACAAGGTGTTCCACCAACCTAATAATTAAGACTCATCAAAATCTGGTATCAAACAATTTCTCTTTTGAAAGAAAAAAGATAAGGCTTTTGCTTCACCTTTCTTTTCTTAGATTTTTTTTACTGAATGTAAAACTAGGGAATTTTGCTGAAAATGGATATTTTTTTTTTCAGCTCAAAAGCTTTTTCAGAAACCGGAACCAAAAACTTGTTTGATGCAAAAGCACAATTTGTCAATGAAAAAATGTATAGATTGTTGTCTTCAAAATATCCGTATTTCACAATATTTTATTCACATTTCTATAAATTTCTGACATTACCCATACGCTTTCACCTTGAATTCCCTTCCAAAGGGACTGTCCATTATGTTCAAGAAAAGAATTTATCTGTGGGAGCAGGAAATGCTAAGGACTATCTGGTTCCACTTTCACTGAAATTCTTTTTTTTTTATGCTCTTCATGCAGCTTCTTCAGCTGGACTTCCTTTAGACTTTGCTTTTGACTTCTTTTAACAAAGTGTAGGAGCACAGTGCTGGAGAGAAGTCCTAGGTTAACCATTCAGCACCTCTGAGTTTCACAGCTCTCAGGACAAGTAAAACACAGCCTGTCCCTCTGATTTGCCCAAGAACCTCCACAGAGCCCACAGAACTCCAAAAAAATTAATTTCCCAGTGCAACCCATCCTTCGCCTTGTACAGAGACATTAGTAAAACATCTGTCTGTCATCTCAAAATGTTCATAGCTAGACACTGGAGGCTGGACCCAAACACCAAAATGCTCCAAGCAAGCTACATACAAAATAACTGACTGTTACAGTTTTAAATATCCACTAACCTTCATTAGCCGAAGATGTAAAAGGAAGGTCTCCTACTATCTTAGTTCCCCCATCTCTCATATTTTCCTACTAAGGTTTGCAGCTTTCTTAGCTTGTGTGGTGGAACAATGAGGACGAAAATTGTTATGTGTTGCTGACTTAAACCCTGAGTGATGATCACCCTTTGTGAAACAGGCAGTGCAGCAGCCCTAGCTATTCACATGGAGTACAACTTCTGATGTTAAAAAAGCAGCTTTGGATTTTATACTTTTAATATCACAGCAGCAGACAAATCCACGTTAAAGAGTCCCTTTTGGACTTCCTAGACACTCTCACAATATGTGCTGACTGTATCTATGGCTGCACTGTAAACAAAATCCTTCATGTATCTGGGGAGGGGAAGGGGTAAAGGAATTACATGAAAAATACAGAAAACATTCAAACAATGCAAGTGGCCAAAAAAACCCAAACAAAACCAAAACAGGAATTCATTCCAAAGGAGGAAAACTTGCTGAATGCTACTTCTTATTTATGCTGTGAAAGCACCTTGGCATCCCAGGGCTGGATCCAGTGAGCCACCCCTGGGATTTTGGCCCTGATCCTGAATGACAGCAGCTCTCCTTTTCAAAACAGTGGTTTGCAGTGTCTGCTGCCAGCTGTCTGCAGTGCCACCTCCTGCACTGTCTGGAGGTGTGCTGAGCCAGGGAGCATCCTCCAAGGCAGAGACTGGGGTTCACCAGAGCAGAGCCTCCTTGCTGTGGGCATCTCCCTGGCTTGCAGAGAACCAGGCACCCTTCTCCTTGCTTTCTCACCCCTTTGAGCAGGCACACAGGTTGTGGTGACTCCTGCTGTGGCCAGCCACCAAAGTGAAGCTGGCACAAGGATGAGACAAGGCCACTGTCCCAAGATGCCACCTCCCAGGTGCCATGGTCACACACACACCCTCACAGCCTGTTTCCGACTGCAGATGCACTCTATCGGAACAGGTTAAAGAGTTCCCATGCTGCTCTTTCTACACATCTGCTGAAATCTGGCAGCTCTGTCTCTTCCCACTCTTCCCCTACCCAGGACAGCAGGTTCACCCTGATGCCTCTCCTCACAGTCTCAATAACACGGTCTTCTTCTGAGCACCTCTCCCCAGCTGCTCTGCTCTTCACTTTCTCTGCACAGCAAGAGGGTATTTATTTTTAATCTTTTGTCTTCATTTGCAACTTCTACCTGACATGGATGAGAATGCAGGTGTGACAGTTGTCTTGAGAGAGATTTTAGAACTCCAAGTTCAGAAGTCCAATCTGCTGGATGATGCTGATCTGGGAAACAACATTAATTTTTCATGCAAGACTGAGTGACAGAGCAGGGTACCTGGACACCCAGCATGACAGGGAGCAGCACTGAGAGCTGGTGTATCCTCACAGCACCACACAGCACTGTGGTGAGGTCAGGGTGGTCCTACCATTGTTGCAAAGAACTGCGCAAAAGCAGCAGATGCTGTTTCCCATTTCAGCCTGGTTTGTACAGCCTCAGCTCCAGGCGCCTTTTCTTCATGCTCCTAAATGCCACCTACACCCACAGGTAAGGGGAAAATTGCTGTCTCTGAGCAGCAAGAAGCACAACGAGCAGGTGCCTTCAGCCTTACACTGTCAGCGAGTACAGCAGCTTGAGCCAGCACACCTCCACTCCATACCTCCACCTCTCCCTTTTAGCTAATCATCTCCCTGCACCACTCCAAAAACAAGGAGCAAGGTTTGCTGCTTTATCTCAGATCTTCCCATTACACATCCCTGTCTCTTTGGAAAGAGACACGATGTCTATACAGGGCTTCTTGCACTGGCTAGTGTCCTAGCTCTGGTTGATCCTTAGGATCCATAAGCACCACTGCCAATAGTAATGCTGACTGAGAGGTAACACGAGTTTTTTCTCCCTGTTTGCTGCAATAAGTACCAGTAAACATGAAATTATAGTAACAAAGAAGGCTGTTCCTCAGCTGACAAGTATCCACTTAATTCTCATAAGCTGGAAACAAGGCTGGAATAGTAATCAGTATGTTAGAAATCCCACCATTTACCTTCACTTATGGAAAAATTACATATCTTGCCAACTGAACATACCAACCTAAAAATGCAACTATATTATTCACAATGTACTGCCTAGAAATATCACATCAGGGCTTTGGTCCAAGTTGCTGAGGCACAATAATTATATTTTTAATGCAGATTTTACATCTGATGGATTATAAAATATCATGTCTAGCCAAGGTCTTTTAGAAGAATAGGAACACAGAGAAACAACAGCACTTTAACTAGGTCAAGATTGCTAATCAGAATGTAACAGTCATTATTGTGTACAAAACAAATAGGCATGAAAGAGCTGTGTTTCTTATCCTACAAGCTGTGTATTTGTCTTCTGGAGCAGTCTTTTCTGTTCTTTTTGTCTTTCTTTCTAAGATCCTTTTCAACTATGAATAAATTAACAATCACTTTATGTGAAATCTACAGAAATTCATGTCAACTTTTATTACTATGAAATGTGGAACAAAGCATAATGCAACCTGAGCTTTGGGAAATGCAACTGCTTAACTGATCCTATCCTGATGAGAAGGAAATATCAAATGCATTATAAATGTTGACAGGATGATCAGGCATGTAAAAGAGGTCATCCAACACCACCCTCCACATTGTTTACAATTTTCATAAGTCAGCTTAAAGTATTAAAAATACATATTGTCTTGCACAGGAAGCTCCTAATCCTTGAAAATGTGTCTCCTATTGTTTGATTTGCCCTTTAGAGACCAATACCAATGCAGAACTCACCTAAGGAAAGACTACTGAAAGCAGTCTGATCCTGATTTTCTGCCTAGCATCACTTCCAAAATGGCTGTGCAAGGCTTTATTAGAGCACATATCCATGCCCACACACAGGCTTTTATTACCTGTCTAAGCACCTTAGGCACCTGTCTCTTCTGCAACACTCCATATCAAAAGTTCAATCACTAAAGGAAGACAGCAACCATCTATACAGCCTTAGAAAATAAATATTTAGACTGTTTCTCTCTTGCTGCAAATCTATGCATCACACAGGACACTCATGCCAACTGTTTGGCCTTGAGGTCTTCTGCAGAGTAAGTCAGAGTTCACAGGAGATACAGTCATCACTTGTCAATTGGAAAAAAAAGATGCTTCAGTGTATTATGCAGTTGTGCTTCCAGCATCAGACTCCATCAGCCAGGACAAGGAGGGGCTACTTGAACCTGAAGTGACTTCCATCACTGCTTCAACTGGGACTCTTAATGCAAAATTGGTAACATGGCTTTTTTTTAGGAGGATGGAGTCCTGATCCTCTGCCAAAAACTTCAGTGTCAAAGTAATATTTAGGACGGAATCCAGTCCTGTGGTAAGAGAACATTTCTAGCAAGGCTGCTGCACTCTCTTAGATGATGGCTGTGTTTGACCTCTATTAGCATCTTCTCCCTGCCTCTCCCCATTGTGCACATTCACCCCATTAAGAAGGATGTAAAGTAAAAGCAATATTTAACAGCCATTTTCAAAACCTTCAGCTTAAACATGCAGTGTCAGGACAGGTCAAGTGTGCCCCACCAACAGTTTGACCTTAGCAAACTAGAACAGCAGCAAATTCAATCCAAATGAAATCATAAGCATTTTCTTCCAATGTAGATAGAGTCTGAGGAACTACATGACAGATTCAGAGTTCAGCAACATTTAAAGAGGGACTGGGCATTTGTTTGGAAATGAGAAGATGCTGACTTATGAAAAGTGACAATCAAATATTGAGAAGGTGATGTGAAATACTAAATATCAATGTTCAAACCAGTCTATGGTTCATGGGGACTGTGGGCAGGGGAGGAAGAGGTAAGGGGGAGGAGTGGCAATTTTTGCAAACCTATCAAGATGATCATATACCTTCTCCTGATATATTTGTCATTGCTATTAAGGAGACGCTGCAAGAGTTTAGAACAAACACATCTGGCCATGTTCCACACTCCTGTATGTCCAACACCTTAGAAGTCTGGAATAAAACTGTAAAAATGGAAGTCATTTGACCAGCATCTAAATGTTTACTACTAACTGCACGTCTGAGTTTCAGTTTTAGCCTGAAAACACAGAACAACAGAACTAGAATTAATAGCAAAAATCAGTCTGAGACAATGGAAGATCACTAGCAGGTTGCAGGAGCTCCAGATGCCTTATTTTCTTGGACTAGCCCATGTTGCTATTCAGGTGATTTTGCAGAATTTGGTCTTCCTTTGAGTACCATCTTGATCGTATGTTATGAGAAGTTTAGAAGAATTCAAACCCAAAAAAATGGCCAGAGAGGGTGAACTGAAAGGTCTGGAAACAAGCAACCACCCAGAAAAGAATGCTCCAGGAGCTAGAAGAGGTCGGTGTGGATAGAGGGGACCAGGAGCCATCTAAGGTACGAAAAAGGCACCTGCAAGCTGAAAAATAACAACAACAAACCATTCAGATACTGAAAATTTTAAAAGATCATGCCTAAAAGGAACATGAGAAATTACCAGTGGAGTGGAGAGGATGAGTGAAAGGTGTTTGCAAAAGTAGGCAAATAAAATGCACTAAGACATCTCTGAAGAAAATAAGTTTAATGACTGTTTTTTTTCTCTCTGATTAGAAAAGAGAGTATTTGATAGCACAGAGCATCTATCAAAAGCTTGGCTTTTACGAAAATATTTGCTTTGGAAAAATGATGTGACATGCGAGACTCTGCACCAGATGCCATTATCATGTGGTTTGAAATTTATAGAAACATAGAATGGTTTGGGTTTGAAGGGAGCTTAAAGATCATCTAGTTCCAACCCCCTGCATGGGCAGGGACACCTCCCATTCAAGTCCCATCCAACCTGTCCTTGAACACTTCCAGGGATGGGGCCACCCACAACTTCCCTAGGCAACACTGAACAGTGTTACATTGGTCATTGAACAGGTAGGAAGATTATGTGAAGACCAAATCTGGTGCGTGGAAGGGACAGAAAAGGGTAAGAAAACATGAGAGCCTGTCTGTGGGAGACAGGCTTAATGGCATTGTCCTCAGCAACCCTCAGATGGACCAAGGAGAGGCTCAAGGAGACAGCACCAAAGCAGGAGGTGCAAATGTCCCCAGTGATGAGGTGATACAGTTTGCACACTGCAGCCTTTAAGGTCCTTCTTCCTGTCCCTCTGAGGCAAAGCCCTGCTGCTGAGCACACACTGTGGTTTGTGGCTTGGAGCAGTAATGCCAGTGACTGAGATTGTCAGTACAACCCCCTGCTGTGGACACTCATGTCTCTGCAGCCATCCAGTCCCCTGGGAGCTTTTGTACCACAAGCCAGAATCTCAGCTACAGCTTTCTTCAAGGAGATTGTTGGTCCCAGACTAATCACTGAGTCCCATGACACACATTAGATGCTAAGGAGCTGGTGCAGATGCACTCAGTAGTTCTGGACAGGAGCCTGTCCCCACCAGCTATGCATAACCTCTCTTGTGGTGGTAAATAATGAAGGGTCACTAGAATGCTTTCAGGTATTTTTGGCCACTATTATAGTTTTCAGTGAATGTGACAGAAGTGGATTAATTACACTTGATGCTTCCCACACACCTTATTTTATATGTGCACCAAGCACTTGTTGAGTGAATTAATCCAAATAGAAACAGCCCTGAAAAAGGAGCAGTTCTAGGCCTCTCAAAGCCAAGCCATTTGCAAGGTCATCTTGTCGTCCACAGCAGCCTCAGGTCTGTTTCTAGAGCAAATTGCCATCCCTGACTTTGAAAATTCAAAATGAGAAAAATACTCTGGCAATGACTGAGTGGAATAGCATCTCCTTCCTTGTGCCACAACCATCACCAAAAAAAGCACATTCTTTTGGCTACACAGTGAAAATGGCTCAGCCAAGGACTGTAAGGATTCCTCAGCTCCAACAGAGCTTTGCTGCATCGATGCTGCATCACTTCTGTAGCCTACACCTCAATGAAACATAAGGTGCAGCCAGAAGCAGAACCAGCCAGTTGCTCTACTGACTTGGTTCAGGAAGTCCAGGCACCTGTAGGAAGTCCCCACCAAGAGTCATGTAGTGGAAATGCTCTGCAGTCATATAGCTCCATAGCTGGGTCCCTTACATTCCATCTCTGCAAATCACTAACACAGTAGAAAGAGAGTTCATTTGCTACTTGTCCATTTACTACAGAAAGAATATAGAAGTATTGTGGCAACAGTCTTAGTGGAGAGTTCCTTACAAGATCTTTAGGATCATAAAATGATGTAGCTGTGAAGGGACCTCTGGTCCAGGCCCGGCTGAAAGCAGAGCTGCCTTCAAAATTCCATCAGGTTGCTCAAGATATTGTCCAGGCAAGTGTTTAACACCTCCAAGGAGGAAGACACCACAGCTCCCCTGGGCCCAACTGCAGCTCCCCTTTTTTTCCCTTACATCTAGTTAGGAACTTGTATTCCTTGCTTCTCATCCTTTTGTTGTTCACTTCTAAGACAGATCTGGTATTTAACTGGAAAACTTTGAATGCAGAATGAATGGAGAAAATGTATTAATATGACTTTGTCTCCAAGTCAATGACATATACTTTGAAAGAGGAGGAGGAGATGAAAGCTGCAAAGGACAATGCACTTGAGAAATGTCAGTCTCTGTTTCTATGCAGATTCCTTCAAGGAAAGCATCAGATTTGTAGCTTTTAAATGACGTAGAAAATCAAAGGGTAGACCAAGCAAATTGATTCTGCATCAGATGAATCTGAGTTGCTAAATGACACTTTTCCTTCATTTCGATCTAAAGTCCTTTGAGATATCCAAGTCTTTAAGTGGACTTTGCTGGACTTTGTCTCTCTGTTCTTGATTACAAGTTTCCAAAGCAAGGGCTCTATCTATGTATTTTTCTAAAAAATACTCTTCATGCATTTAGACACTGTCAAACATGTTAATAACAAGCCCTCTTTTCCAGCTAAATTCCAAAAGACACTGATGCACATTCAGCACCTCTGAAAAGCAGACACCTATTTAGGTGTCAAAATATGGATCCCAATGTACTTTAGAAAATACTAGACTGGATAAAAAAATAAATTCCATTTTGATAACTAATTGGAAACCTTTCACCTCTACAGCACCAGTTAATGGTGACAGAAATCACTACAGTGGAAAGGCCATACAGCAAACTGCTGTATATGAACCTTTGGAGGTAGCAGACTGGTGGACAAATGACCACATCATTCTTGGTGCTAATTAGTTTTTTTCACCCTTTGTATGCTCCCCTTTCTTTCAAAAGCCTTAGTTAGGAAGCTCTGGGTCAAATGTGCTCAGAGAGCACTCATCAACTTTCCACTCTCAGAAAGACTAAACAAAAAGTCAGGGTTATCAAAACACTTCAGTGAAACTTTGCTTGCATGCTACTAGACTTGCTTTGGTAGATACATATTTACATTCATTTATTGTGTGGGAATATGGATTTTACAGCCTATTAAAATATCTGAAAAAAATCAGAGATACCTGTCTGGAAAAAAAAAATAAGTCTTACTATGTTTGCACACAGACTTCTGTCTCTGGTGGTCTTCACTCAGGAGAAGCCTTTCGAAAGGCAGGCCATGAAGTCTTGCTTGGGACATGGACCAAATCTGAGCAGTCTCGAGGGCACTTGTTTCTCTGACAGGCACAGATTATTTAAGTCTTCAGGTCATCAATCAGGCACCTTTCACATGCACTTTAAAACACAGAGGTGGCAAACTGTCTTGCCATGTTCCCCAAATGGAATTCACATTCCAGGGACCCCACATATGCTGATACTTGTCTGCATATATGTCCTTCTTTATGAATCTGTACTGAAGCCTGACAAAAGAGTGAGCCAAATTTTTTGTTCTTGTAAACAGATGCAGCTACACTGACCTGTATCAGTGCTTTATTAAGAACCAGCCTTGCAGCCTGAAATCTGGATTATGAACCAGTGTTTACTGGAAGTGCAGATTGCAGCAGGAACTTTTGTTGGATGTCTATTGCAACAGACTCCTCGCTTCTTTTTTAAGTGCCTCTAGTGTTGCAGGCTTTTACTAAGGGAACACAATGGAGCTGGCAGGAAAGCAAAAGCTCTTCACCATCTCAGAAGAGCAAAAAAAACCCAGCAGTCCTTAAGGATACAGCACTGCTAGGTAGCTGGGACAATGAATTAACAAGGGGTGACTTTTCCCTCCCTCTGTTTTCAGAGATAGTAAGTAACAAAATCTGGCAGGCTGAAAAGCCCCTGCTCAGAGGAGAGAGACTAAGAGGCAGGGCTGAAATTCAGGGTGTCAGTTTAAAAAGGCAGAGTTTTGCATTTACACAATATGCCCATTCTTGTTCTCCTTGACTCATGGAAAAATATTGAACATCGGACAAGAATGTAGGAATGTGTCTGGTGTCTGATCTCCACAAGAATCTCAATGCCATTTGCATTCATGTAAGAAATAAAGAGCGGCTGTCCAGGCTCCCTTGATATGTTAAGAAAATAACAGCAGTGATAGCAATATCATTATAATAACAGCAGTAATATAATTTTTAAAACTGGCTGTATAACTCGTACAAATAAAGCATGAACCCAGACTTTCCTAGCCCTTAATCCCAAACGCAGCTCAGTAGAGCTCTCTAGATCATTTGCCTGTCACAAGAATCACAAAGACTTCTCCCAACCAGCTGCATCTGAAGCCACTGTTTGCTTTCCTGGGCAGCAGAGGTTAAAGCTTTTTATTGCTTTTTTGACTTCATATGCCATAATACTTGCAGTGCCTATATTACCATCTATGGCAGACAGTCTGTGTTTCTGCCAGCTGTCAGGCAGCCTATTCATCTCTGGTTGCCTTTTGCCTACTTTCTGCAGCACAAGAATTTCCCTTTGCTTGAGTTCATGTGCTGGAGTCCTGTTCCTGTCGATGTTTCTGCTGCTCATTTTTAAATGCAGCCTGAGTTCCAGTCTGGGGGGCGTGGGAGTTCCCAGCCCTGAAGAATCCGTGGCTCCTATACTGTGTCCAGCTCTCCAGCCAGCCAGCTATGGCCATGGGTCTGAGCAACATCATATAACTGGCCTTATATGACTAGGGGTTGCTGGATGAATCCCACGCTGACTGGAGTAAGAGGCAAACAATGGGGTCACCACAGCCAGCACCAATAGGCTACTCCAGGATCTCCCAAAATACCTTCCTCCTGTTTGTCCTGCAGCCGAGCTGTGGAACCTGGCTACTCATCATTTGCCTAAAACCCCCATTTATTCTCCAGATGTACTCATCCACCCGAGGCAAGTGATCTGTGTCATGAAGATGTCTTGCTTGGCCACTCCCGACTCAAGTGTTCCCGGAAATCCCCTCAGGTACCTGTCAGCATCTTTAGGCACTAGCATATCTCTATAACATCCAATACAGTGTTGTTTTACCATTTTACCAAAGCCTGCTTAGCAAGTAGCACTGTACAGGAAGATAGGATGGCTAGGTAGGTCCCCAGGCAATAAAGGCCAGACCCTACAATCACAGCCCTATGATATACCATCCTTTGCGTAAACAAATCAAGCTCCCTTCTAAGAGAGCTCCTAAAATCAGAACATACAATGCTGATGTCTGCTGTTGCCTCTTTTTGCTTCCTGGGACATTAGTGATCGCAAAACCTGCAGACCTGACATGTTTCCTAACTCAGGGCATGAGCTAGTGACTCGTGGGAGGTGGAGGGAGGATGAACAGCTCTGTCAGACCTTGTGACAGGAGTAAAACACATCTCTCTAAGTTGCATGAGGCTTGTCAAACTGGTGTGTTTATTTTATTTTTTCCTAGCTATGACCCAGCTTGTGGCCTCCTTACCCAGGCTGTGAGAAGCCTCTTGAAATTTCACTTTGAATCCTAACTCATAAGGATCAGTCTTATAGCTCACAATTACCAAGACCTGACTCAGGGGTTGCTCTTCCTGCCATTACTGCTTTATGAAATTGCCAACTGAAAAGAAAAGGCACCTTAGAATAACCTCCCTCACACACCACAGCTAAAAGCCCCCAGCCAAAGGCATTTGCCCACCTCCTTGCTCCCCAAGGAGCCCAGGTCTAGAGCTCCTAAAGTCAACAGAGAGACTGTTGTAGACATCAGTGTGTCTTGGAACAGGCCCCAGCTACCCAAGAGAAGAGATGGGCTTTGCAGCCTATCCAGATGGTTAACAGCTTTAACATACAACCACTGCCTTATTAAATCTACAGTAAATTAAATAAACACTTAAGACACTCAGCTGAAAGTGCTATTGACTGTGGTAATTAAATTGAAATACCCAATTAACCACACCAGAATAGGAAATTAATATATTCTGGGGCACCAGTCTGTAGAGTCTGAGCCAATTGGGTGCTGTTTATACTTTAATTTGGGCTGAAATAATTTTTAATGAGAGTTTATGAATATTTAGAGATGTGTTCATATATCACGTATATATATACATATATGTGCCTTTGTGTGTGTGTGTGTGTGTGTATGTATATATATAGACAGATATTATACTATTATACTTCAGTCTTCTGTTTGGGCTCTTTCATTGGCAGAGCCATACTTCTAATTCCAGGTCAGCCACCATCTTCCAAGATAAACTTGCTCATTATTAAAACATCTAAATCAGAAGGATTACAAATGTCCTGCAGTGGACTTTTTTTTTTCCTTATTTCTTTATTAAGAACACTTCCATGAAGGTGTCTGCAGTTTCAAAGCCATTTCAGGCTGAAGCCCAAGTGAATGCTTGGCCAAAAGGAAAAAAATAAAAGGGCAAAAAAATAAGACCTTTTTTATCTGTTTAGCCTGTGCTGTCAGGTCTCTGCTTGCTGCTCTAACCACAGCCACACATTAAGAATTTCAGCCTGAATCTCTCTCCCTCCATTTGTTAATCAGAAGTGGAAACTTTGTCTCACCTACAAAGATACATTTTGCCCAAATATTGATAGATTGCAGTGATAAACCTTCACTTCTTCACTCCAGGCAAGTCTAGTGGAAGGTGTTCAGCCATCCCCAGTGACCGAGTTCACCCAGGAACACCACTTGGAGAGGACCTCGACACAGCCACCACACCCAGCCCTCCTGGAGATGTGGAGAGGCCCTGGTGGTCTTTGTTTCTTTGTTTGGAGAGGAATTTGCTCTCCACAGATCAGGGAACTGCAGCCTTGTAATAGCAACACTCAGAATGCCAAGCGGCCAAAGCAGGTTACAGTCATTCAACCCTACTGAGTTATTTGGGTAGTGGCAAGAGGAGTTATTTTTAATGGCTTCATGTCCCAGCCTCATAGAAAATAACCAGATAGTATCTATGAGTCTTAAAACCTTAATCTTCAGCTCAGGATCCAGCAGATCCTGACAAAACAGAGATGTGACAGGGTGGAAGATGTCTTCCAAATTTGGGTTTTTTGAGTAAGGAACACATTTCTTTCCATTTCCTCAGCCATCCCACTCACCCTGGCATTGCCCCTGGTGTCACCCCTGGCTTGGCCTGAGGTGGTGACTAGGTTCCATTCCTGTCTGGCACACCTAATAGATTAAGTATCTTGACACCCAATGGACACAGCTGAGGCAGATGGATCTCTTTGATGAAGCTGTGTCCCTGTGGGATCACATTCAGAGGGTTCAAACTGCTGTCCTCCACCCAAGCTGTGGAGCTGGGAAAGGCAGAGGTGACCCTACAAGAGTTCTGCAGCGTTTCAGAGGGGCTGTGCAGGTACCATTTCTGTAGGTCTTCTTTGCTTTGGTCATGCCTCCATTTTGGCCACTTCCATATGGTTTCTGGACCAAACTGATCTCTTATTGTTCCTCTCCTCATAAGTGGAATTGCAGCCCCTGTGGCCCTCTGCCACTGTTTATGCTGGCAGAGACCAGTGGATATTGGCAGACAAACTTGGATGGGATCACAGAGTGAGAGGGCAGAGAAGGAAGAAAGGGCACACTGTGGCTCTCAGTGCCTTTGCTTGCCTTGCAGAGAGCATTGGGTGAGAGCTCTCCTTGCTGGTCAGGAGACTGGGCTGAAGGCAGGTTTTGAAATGCTTAAATCCTGAATATACCTTAGATCTTGATGGTTAACTGTAATATCTGTTCTCTCTCGGTGGAAGATGCTTAGCTGGCACCACAAGTTTTCTTCTATTCATCTGACCACACTTTTGGATACATTGTGATGCCCATCCTATCTTGTGAAGGAGAGGTCATACAGTCATGTACAAAATGTGCTGAAAGAGAAGCTTCAGGCTTTAAAATAGGTGGACATGTTTGAGCAGCAGGGCAAAGCTGCGTGGCTCGGCCATCCCTTCTTCACCCCACTGCAGAGAGAGGCATCAGAAACAAGGCCACCTTTGACCAAGGTGACCCACCCTTATGCCTGTGAGATGCCCGATTAAACAAACTCCAACTGAAGTCAACAAAAGAATCATATTGGGTCCCAAGGCCAGTCATCAGAGCCTAAAAGAAGAACCTGGCGCAGACTGCTTGGCTACTATTCAAAACATCTCTTAGTTATAAAGAACAAATTGTAAGTCCTCATGTAATGTCCCTGGCAGAATCAAGACTTGTAAAAGAAAAGTCTGTAAACATCATTCCCACTCAGGAACTGTGCAGTGTTAATTTCTGACCCCAATGCACTTTGACAAATCACAGAGCTACACAGGTTGAATCTCACCCGGTTGGTCCTGCATGACAAATTTGAAAAGGTTTATCTCCTTTTCTTTCCCTTACTGCCTGATACAAAGAAATATCTCATTTTGCTCATGTAGATCTAAAATGATGACATACAGCTTAGAAGTAACTTAAGCACAATAGGGAGACTATGAGCAAGAGAAGCTCGTGAGGTCCAATTCTGCATTTACCTGCTGGAAAATGACCTGCAAGGAACGGTCCTTGAGCCCACGACCCCTCCACCCAGCCCCAGGGGTGTGTTTGAGGTATTTGTTTACATGCTGGAGGAACAAAGTCATGTCATGGAAATTCTGCATATGGCTTTGCTGAGTTTTACTTTTGCGTTTTCCAGCTCTCAGTTGAAAGGAAGCACAGCTTCTCTGAACCTGAATTCTCCTCTGCTGGCGGATTATTTATTAAACAGTGATGGTAGGTTGAAGCTGTTTTCACTTAAGAACAGTTCGTTCAAACCCTAACGGAGAAGCAGAGTTACCATAGTTACCTGAGCAAGCCCTCAGCACAGCACAGCTCCTTTCTACAACAGAAGAGTTTAGGTCAACTTGCAGCTTGTCAGACAGAGCTTAATGATTTGCGATTTCGTGCAAGCGAATTGCATGTATCAAGCGAGACAGCGCTGTGCGACTGATGGGCAGGATTGCCCCCCACCCGTGGGGTTGTTGGTTTTTTTTTGCTGGTCCAAGAAGCCCATGGGGTTCACACCAGCTGGAAATTCTGCAGGGTATCTGGACAGCCGCGGAGGAGTCTGGAGTAAAAATACACTTAGATCTTGGCACTGGTTTCATCTGTCCAATCCAGCCCATCATTAACAGCTTCTGTACAGCACTGCTCTTCCTCTAGGGGCTGTAAAAATGAACAAAACCTTTGTTCAACCTAAACTTCCTTTCCTTGTCTGCCATTCCTGCAGACTTTCCATTCTAGTGGTCCTATTGTTTCACTTGGAAATGTCAGAGAGCTGCACAGCATGCCCATTTTGTAAGGAATATGTTCCATTTTAGGAGGCCAAAATCATACACTGTGTTGTTCCATAATTAATTTGCTTGAAACTTGCTTGGACTCACTATGGCTTGTCTGAAATGGCTTTCCCTTTCCTTCCTTCCTTCCTTCCTTCCTTCCTTCCTTCCTTCCTTCCTTCCTTCCTTCCTTCCTTCCTTCCTTCCTTCCTTTCTTTCTTTCTTTCTTTCTTTCTTTCTTTCTTTCTTTCTTTCTTTCTTTCTTTCTTTCTTTCTTTCTTTCTTTCTTTCTTTCTTTCTTTCTTTCCTTTCTTTCTTTCTTTCTTTCTTTCTTTCTTTCTTTCTTTCTTTCTTTCTTTCTTTCTTTCTTTCTTTCTTTCTTTCTTTCTTTCTTTCTTTCTTTCTTTCTTTCTTTCTTTCTTTCTTTCTTTTTCTTTCTTTCTTTCTTTCTTTCTTTCTTTCTTTCTTTCTTTCTTTCTTTCTTTCTTTCTTTCTTTCTTTCTTTCTTTCTTTTCTTTCTCTCTCTCTCTCACTCTTTCTCTCTTGTTTTTTTCCTATTTATTTTTTTCTCTGTTTCTTTTTTTTTTTTTTTTAGGTTCCCACATCTGTATTTAGATTGGTAGCTACTGCTGGCACTAGCTTTGCACCTGAACAAATAAGAACGCTGAGGACAAGATTAGCTCCTTTGTGCTGGCTGATTTGGACACAGGGCATCTCAATGAATGGGCATTTTGCTTTTGAACATCCCTTACTGGAAGCAGCAAAAAAAGAGTAAATACCCTGATTGTATCATCTGTTAAGTGGGTCACTCCCACAAAGGGGACTGGAAAATCTGCCTTCTATTCACAGTTTCCTGTGGTTCTCCTTGATGCAGTGTTGGGGGAAGAATGTGTGTAGAGACTTAATTCTCCTGAAAACCTGGTGAAATTGGGCAATCCACAAACTGGCAGTTCTACACCACCACTGTGGCATTCCTCTCTACCTCTTCTCCCAGCAGCTTTTTATCATGGTTTCAGGCAAAAATACATTCAACAGCACAACTGAAATTTAATTAGGAAGCAAGAGATGTGAGCACAGCAAAAAGTAGCCCCATACACTGGCCATTTCTGTCATTAATAGTTATGATGTTATCATAATGATGTTATCATGTTATGATCTACTTTTAAGTTTGATGGTTATATTAAAATAGCATATTCCTGGATAGATGGTTGGCACAGGGGACACTTGCTTTCCAGAAACAATAAGCATGGAAGAACATGATGCTATTTGAGTTTTGGTTGTTTAGGGTCCTTCCATTTCCTTCCTTGTCCTGCCAACATTGAGCCAACTCCAGTCAGATTTATCAGACTGGAAGGAGTCTCAAAGAAGCAAAGCTCTTACACATGCATGAAACATAGTGTCTGGGAAGAGGCGAACACCCAACCTGGTGCTCAGGTAAGGGAGGCGCTGGTTGAACCCAGCTGAACTAGTTTAGCAGAGGCTGGCACAGTTACAAATTGACCCAGCTGGCATCTGATGTCTTTTGCCTGGTGAGGACATTATAGAACACAGGAGAAGGAGCTGGGTGTGCCATGGTTGGTATGAAAAAGAAATGTAAAGGAACAATTACATCTGTAAGAAACCCAGCTTCTTCTTCTGTTTCTTTAGCATCTCAATTTTCAGAGGGAAATTAACCTGGATGATTTAGGCCCTAAAAGCTTTTGAGTCATCTCCACTATTTAGCTGTGAAAGACGAGACAGTTCAGTTCAAATCACTCATTTGAAGACATGTTAAATAATTAACGGTATATGGGCTGCAATGCTATTTACTGTCCCACGGGGCTGCTAGTCCTCTGACCTTGTAGCAGCCTTGTTTCGTAAACAACTCTGTAGAATTGTACACTGACAAAACTTCTTAAAATACAGAACTGAAATCCAATATCAGCCTAATCATCGTGTGTTGGAGCAGGTAGTTTGTGATGGTTCTTTTGGGCCTCAAATAAACAGAATAGATTAAACATAGGCAAAACTGCAGAGGAAAGAAAGGGAATGCAGTATACGCTGGTGCCAAAGCTTAAATACATTCATATGATGTAGTAAACTAAGGTCCCTGCCTTTGTTGAAGAAATCTTGGCAAATTGCATCTGCTGTAGAGGTCAGGCAATTATGTTCACAAGGAAACACAAACTTGCATGTTATTTAATGTTTCCAGCCTTTGTAGCACAGTCCTACCTCAGTTTAAATATACAACATCCTCGAGGAGTAACAGATAGTGCTGAACATGCTGCTTTCTTACACGCTCAGTTCTAACAGTGGTAGAAATGTTTATGGCAAAGTTGAGTTTTCACTGAGAAGAGCAACCTCTTTGAAATGGAACAGTGTCAAGAATAACTCAAGATAAAATCAAGTGCTTTTCTTTGCCTCTTTCCCAGATTTCTATTTTATGCCAGTTTTTATTTCGTTTTGTTTCAGGTTTACTGTTCCTTTTTTGCATTCATCATTTCACTTCAGGTTTCCCAGTGCTCTCAGCACAGGTCAGCCTCTGCTCTCTGACTGGCCAAGTGTCCTTTATTACAATATTTGTCAAATAGTGAAAAGGTAAACTAGCAGGTAATCTCTAAATGTTATGAGTTGACATTAGCAACAAACTAAAATGCCAGGTCATTCACAATCTTGCAAAACTAAATTATTTTCCAGAAAACAAAAAAATCAATTTTTTTTCTACTTTTATCTTGATTCAGCTGAACTGCTAACCCCAGTGTGCAGCTTTTGGCTGAAAGTGATCTTGGCATCAGAAAACCAGAAGGTGGCAAATATGGCACCAATTTTAAAGAAGATTCTTGGGAAAATGCTTATACCAGGCAAAATGTATCTATAAAAAAATTCTAAATAACTCTAGGTGACACCTGGATAAATTGGATATACTGGAGAAGCCCAGCTCAGCCTTTGCGAAGAAAAACACAACTGTAGTAAGGTTTTTTGAAGGACATAATAAGCATTTGAACAAGAGGAATTCCATTGACATAGCTTTGCTTGTGCCCAAAGGCACTCAGCAATACCACTTGTTAGACATGCTTAAAGAAACCAAGATGTTGTGGGGTAAGAGGGAAGCTCTTCACACTGATATATCATTGGTTAAAAGACAGGATGGAAGGATAAGAACACATTATCAGTTCTCACAGTGAAGGGAGATTATCAGCATCCAGGTGACAGAAGAGCAGGTAAAATTTAATATAGAGAAGTATAAAATCCAGCACATGGTAAACAGTCCTTGCTGTATGTAGTGATGGGTCCTAAACTCAGTCTTACTCCTTGGGAATGAGATCCCAAGGTCAGAATAGACAATGCTACAAACACCATCTCAGTGCTCAGAAGTGCAAGGGCTCTGACAGCAAGCTGAATGCCAGCAAAATAGACAGCAAAGCAAAGACACATCATGCTGGCACTGTTTGAATCCACCCCCTGTCTCAAAAAGAACAGAGTAGAAAGAAAATATACAGAGAAGGGCAAAAAGGACTGTCAATGGGGAAAAAACCAACAATATAGCTTCCATAGAGAACCCAGTTAAAAAGACTAAGATTTTTCAGCCCAGGAAAGGAAAAATTGAAGGGGGAGTACGATGGAAATGTATAAAACATTGGATGGAGTAGGTGAACAGAGATCGATGAATCTTCCAATGCAAGAGCTGAGGGACATCATGTAAAATGAGCACATGGCAATGTAAAAGCAAACAAGGAGGTCCTTATGTGAGGCACAGCTATGGAGCTATTTTTAGCAATACATAAGTTTAAATGGGCTCAGAAAGCAACTGGATAAATTCCTTGAAGAAAAATCAATCCAAGCTATTAAATACAAATACACCATTTACTGATGTTTAGCCAAAGATGTTTGGAGAGCATCCTGGGGAAGGTTAATGTATGCTTTTCTGGTTATTATGCTCTTCTACTAATGACCACTAAGAGTGACCAGATGCAGAACCAGACAAACCTTTGGCTTTAGCTAGTCCAGACTTCTTATTTTCTTAATTTGTTCTTGCTCTAAGATTTAAATCACAACATTTTCATGTATGTATTAAATGAAAATTTGCTTTTTTCCACTAGTTCTGCTAATCTCAAAATGCACTGAATTTGGGGGTCAACATTTAGCAAATTCATAACAAAGGAATAGAATAAATTTTTCAGGGTTTCATGTCTTCTGGCCTGCAAATGTCATTTGTTATATAAATGTTCATATAACAGTTGGGAAAATGGAGCTTTCATGTGGTAGAGATCATTGGGTGCTGGTGTAATATAACAAGCATTTGTTAATGAAGGGATCTGTTTCTGCAGACACAGGTGATTTTATTCCATACTGCTTAAAAGGAAGCTTCTAAAATCCCCTCTCATCACTAAGCCAAAATGTATCCACTATAGTGTTGAAACAATCTGCTAGAAAATTTAAGCATGGGTCTGTCTGAAACATCTCCTATCTCCAAGACTCTGAGGCTGAATTCACAGTGCTGCAGTCTTCACCATTTAGAGATCAACTCAGCCATGTCTTTCAGAATAAGTGGGAATGTTATTTCCCTTGGGTGAAATCCATTGAAGCTGATGGTTATGTTGTTGTTGTAAAACCCAGTGGGGTTGAGATTTTACTTCCAATGCTTAAGTTTTGAGCACGCCGAATGTTTTAGTTGTAGTTGTGTAATCTGAAACTGGAAGCAGGTAATGGGTGATCTAAGAACAGGTTTGTCGTCTCTGGCCACCAAATACTGACAAGTTAAAACACAAATCATGGATGAAAAAAAGTTACTGTTTCGAACTAAAAATGAACAAGTAGATCAAGCCGAGAGGAGACAGGGGGTCCAGCCTGACCCAGTCCTTGGATCTGACATCATTTTCCTAGTGTCAGTCCCTCTGCTTGCCTCATGTTTTCATCTTTCAAGCTCCCTGTTCCTCCTGATAGAGCTAACAATGCCACAGTTGTTTTGCTCCCTTGCCACTGCTGAAGGCTCTATTTTTAATCAAAATTAATGTGAGGGCCAAAACAAAGCAAAACTTATCTCTTGCCTGCATTGTTTGTGAAGGGGCTGTTTAGTCTGAGGTCATGGGGCATGCCTCTCGCCAGGCAGCTTCACAGCCTTCTCCAAAGTCAAGCAATGCTCAGGGTCTTGCAGGTTTGCTCCATTCACTGCTTTTTTTAATAATTTGAGGCCTTCTAAATATTTCCTGCAGCCTCACAGTCTCCATGTAGGTGTGTGGCACAGCATGGATGGCACTGTTTCTTAGGTTGCCTGGCACAGCCGTGACCATCTTGGACTTTTTGGGGAAGGAGTCCATTTGAGAGTAAAGATGCCTTACATAGACCATGGCAGCTCCTCTCCTGAGCATGGGCTATTGTGGCCTGAATCAGGCCACCTTGAGCACTGTGGACTTACTGTACTTGACCAAGAGGGATGCACATGGGTTATCTCAAGCACCAACTAACTCGTGATAGTGTTAAAAAATAACAGCTGATGCTCCTGAGAGCTCATTTCCTTGCATACCAATGACTTCTGAATACACCCCAAAGCATTCTAATGTATACAAGCAAGCAGGGACCTAAGTGCTGCTACAGGAACTTCAACTTTCTGCAATTCAGTACAGAGCTAATGGGTTTGAGTCTGAACAAGTCCAAACGTAATACAAGAAATGAACTAGCTATGGCCAACACTCTTTAGAGTCTTTCAGAGTTCTCCATGCAGGCAGGAAGCTTTGGTGCTGCATCAGCTTAGAAGGCAGCTGCAGTGTGCCCCGGGGCAACCTCAGGAGAATAATATTATTTTCATTGGATTTTTGTTTAGGATTAATTCCTAACCTGCTTATTTATCTAATTTACAGGATCTGGTTACGTTCCAGTTTTGCACACAAAGAAACAATAAAACCATCTTAATTTCAAAAGACATTACTTATCAAAAACATTTTTCATAGACAAGATATTTATTGAGCATTAGTGTATCAAGGCAGTTTCCTGTGCTTGTGCCAACAGCTGCTTTTTCCTGAATGTATTTGAAATATTTGGAACCCCCATTTTCTGCTTCACTTGCTAAATAATTTCACATTTCTTCCAAAACCTGATCTTCTTTCATCAGATAGCAATCCATATTATTGCAACGTCCTGGAACAGAGAAATGCTACTGACAGAACAAATATTTAGGTACAGAAATATTTTTATTTTTTGCTTATTTTACTGCAGGAAAATGCTAAATTTGCACATTTCTAACTAGCGTATGTGTAGATGCACTTTTTGCTTCAGCTGTCCAAACCAGGTTATGTTCTCTAAGCATGCTTAACTAGTCCTCAGGGTTATTTTTTCCTACTTCAACATACCATCAGCCAAGAATTCAACTGAAGGTCAACCTTAGCAAACTTGCATGCATTCAACTTCCTGTGCATTCAGGCAATCTTATGTCCATCACTGGCAGATTCTAAAGGCATGCAGAAATGCACAAGGGAAATTTTATTAAAGGATGCCTATATTATTAACTGCTTGCAGCTGCCCTATTAAGAAATTACATTATTGGCCTCAGAAATACTGAAGCTGGTTAATAAAATGGTTAGGGACTAAACTGTCTACTGAGTTTGAGTATATATTTTATTTGAGCAAATGAAGTGAATAAGCATGTGTGCAAATGATCAGACGTGCTGATTTGTGTGTGATTACTCAAGTCAAATGTTTAATTTGCATAACTGAATGCAAATTTGGTACAGAACTGCAGGCTAATGTGAAGCATGCCATTTGGCGCCTGACAGTTTTAAAAATCAGACTCAAAACTTCCATGTGTAGTGTAACTAAATCAGAGCAGAGGAATTCAGCACAGCAGATATCTATCATTTGATTCTGCTTATAATTATTTGCCAATAAGGGAGGATAACATGTAAACAAGCAGCAGAACTGAAGTCTCCTACATTTTCTGTCTCTCCAAGAGAAACTGCTATTCTGAGCTTCTAGCATATTCTTTCTTGCCTTATATTTTAAATTAAAATCTCTGACAAAGAAAAACCTGCAACTGTACAAGGATGTGCAAGGGCTCCCTTAGAATAGCTGTTTGGTTGTTTTTTTGGAAGTGGAAGTTTTCCACTTTACATGGTCCTCAAATTATTTTTAGCTTTGTTTGTTTACAGTCTGGAATGACATATTCTATGTGATCTGATGTTTCCTAGTATTCTTGACCCACTCTTTTCCAAGGGAAGCAGTGGAAAGTCTACAATGTAGCATGTGTGTATGAATGTAAGAGCTTGTATGAGGAAAATATTTGTAGAGAACAATCTGACATGGATTGGGAGCTGAACTGGATGATCTAATGGGCATTACATTGTTGAAGTCTAATGATTCATAGTAGCAAAATGGCAGAATGGCAATTCTAATGCTATTTATCAGCACAGGGAGTAAGGTTTTTTTGGTGTATTTGAAATTCTGACTGACGGTAACATAAAAGAAAGCACATAAACTGCTCAGGATGTCTTTCATAATGTCTATAAGTTGGTTATAAAGCAAAACATTTCATAAGCCAGGCTTGGGAGCAGAAGAAGAGCCAGGAGATCAAAATGTGGATGAGGAAACCCCAAACTGCAGCGTACATATACATCCCAATTTACTGCTTTACATTTGAAGATATAGTCCAGCTGAGGCTGCAGCTGAATGTAGAACTACTGCTTGTTTAAATGGGGAACTACAAAAGAAAGGCACCCAAAGGTCCTACAACCTAGGAGGCAAAATACAGTTAAAAAATGCAACAGTCCCAAATGATGTGATTTTGCATACCCAATCAATGATTTATGAGTTGGCAGCACTGGGAACTGACTCATGAATGCTCTGCTTTCTCCATCAAGGAAAAAAACAGCATGGGGGAAACGTCAGAGCTGTCCTTTGGTTGTCTTCCCCATGGTGGGCAGAGCTCTCTGCAGCCCTGTGGTGTGGTGAGCAGGGGACCAGGAGTGGAGTAGCCCTATGGAGGTGCCTGGTCCCACAGCACACGCTTGGCCTTGAAGAACTGCCAATCAATGTCTATGTGGAAACTGAAGGTCTGTGCATCTGCCTTGTCCAGATAATCGCTCTGGCTGAACAGCTAGGGGAGCAAACACGACGGAACTTTGGACAAAATCATTCTCACTTGTCTTGCTAGACTATCTCAGGTCTCATGTACAAATCTGAGTTAAAACTCAAACTCTGAAGATAGAAATAAGCTCTGTTTATTCAGACATACTAAAAATATCTTTCACTACCACCCTGCATAATGTAAAAACCTAGATGAGATTCAAGTATTGATCATGTGTGATGGACTAGTAGAAGAAAGTTTTCGTAGTGAGCTGTGTGAGCCTGCACATATTCACCATGCTTATGCATTTCTGGGAAAGCACTGTGTGGTAGCCTGCTTCACACTAGGTGAACCAGAGCTGACATGAAGGACAAAGACTTTTCTTCAAAGACAACAGAGAAAGTAAGCCTATTCCTGAAGAACCAAGAGATGAAGATAAGTCAGGGAGCAGCTAAAATTATTTGGAATCACACTCCATTATAACTCAACTAAGAATCTGACTCTCTGTCAATACTAGTTCATTGATAGATTCATGAAGACTGATACATACGTACACATACCTCACATTCAACCTGTATACTGACTTGTCTGAATTCAGCTTCCAGCCATTAAAGCCCATTCTATTTCTGTCCATGTGGCTGCAGGGCTTTTCCACCCATCTGTGGTACCTCCTGCAGCAACCAACAGATTAACAAATTCAGTCCTCACCCTTCTTTTACATAAATAAAACAGACTGAGCTCTAAGATACCAACATTCAATTCAGCAGCAACTTCTTCAATTTTGTTAGACCCAGTGCAGATATGCTCGTTCTCCTCTAGTAGAATCTATCTATAAGAGTTCAGACTTGTAATTCAGCTCCCACAGCTGGAGGTGTTGGCATGTGTCAGCTCAGTCATGGCAACTCCACGTGCGTGTGTTTTGTGTGTGCGCACACATGTGCTCATAGTCCCTAGCAAATGGGATATAATTCAAACAATTGTAAACTAAATTATACTTCAATGACAGTGGGTTATGCTAAGTCACATTGCCATGTGTCTGTCAGGAACAGAGCGTGCAGACACAGTTACCGCTGGTAATCTGAAGAGCACAATTACTGAAGCTGTGGCAACATAACCAAGAGTCTGAGCTCTGTGTATGAATAGGCTGCGGAAGAAGTGTTGGTTGATACAGGTCAGATTTCCCTGCCTTTCCTTGACGACTACTTTATTCCTTTTTCAGTGATACTACACAGGTCTTCAGCAGTTGCCAAATTTCAAGCCCCAGTTGTAACCTTGCTTACAGAAAAAAAACCAGAAAAACCCCAAAATTCTTTTGGCATGGAACTGCTAACTGAAAGAGCTTGATGATTTCAGTGTGCTCTGTTAGGATTTATAATCTTCAGGGAAAAACACAATCAGCATTTGCGATGCAATGTAAGTATACAAAAGAGCAAGTAGAAATAGGAATATTCCCCCAGCCAAGAATTCTTGTGGACTGTGGATGAGCCGGCAGCTGCAGGGGCTTGCAGGCAAGGAGCCTGCAGAAGAGCATGTAGGATGTCTGAAGTGTTAGGGCAGGAACTCACAGACAGCCTAGAAGGCTTATTAAGAGCAGGGTACCCATTTTGGCATTTCCAAGTCTTAGGTTGTGTCTCTGTAGGGAGACTACTCTGATTTAAACAATAGCTGCCACTGAAAATGGTCCTGCTCCTCTCCTCCCACCCTCCCTTCTGCACTGGCATTTTTCTGGCTTCAGATGAGCTGGGCTGGAGATCTGAGCCAGCTGACGGCTCTCTGCTCATTCCTGTAGGGTTAGTTTTCTGCTGATTTAGCTTTCTGAACAGGTTTGCTGGTGGGGTCAGAAAATTGTCAGTGCCAGCAGAAGGGGAGCGGCAGGGGGCACAGGCAGGGGAAAAGAAAGATGCTGAGACCTCCTTGGCTGCAGCAGCTAAGAGTTAAGTCAATTTAGTGGCATGAAAGTATAACACCATTAGCATTCCTGTTCCAGAAAGTAAGAAAAATCTATTTGACTTTAATTCTTAGGGCTTCAAATCTGACTTTTCCAGCAAATAGTTTGTTTGATGGTAAGCTACTTCCTTTTCTTACTGCAAGTAATACTGGCAAAGGATGCTGAAACAGGACAGTACTTTGAACCTTTCTTTTCCCTGAATCCTCACAACTGCAAAAGATCCCTGGTCATATTTGTGTAAGCCCTCTGACAACACGGTATGGGACAGAACAGCAGCCAGTGCTACGTGTGGATGTGTTTGGGTGCCTTGTTCTTGGGCAAGGCCCAGGGCTTTGCTGACCCTCCAAGATAGGCTGAGCACAGCACAAAATGCAGCAGAGAAGGATGAGCAGGGAAAGGAGGACACAGAGAAGGAAGGCAATGGGGCCACAGGACTGCAATGGGAACTCTGGCATACTGACTGCCAGCAATGTGCTCTGGCCAGTGTGTCCTATAGCTTCAGTGCAGACTGTGCATTCTCTTGAATGCAAAGGAGCTGCACTGTGGACCTGTCATCTCTTGGCAACAGTGACCCCAGAAGGCTTTTCTGAAGGGTCTGACCCCCTCAGTCCAAAATACTGCTTTACACAAGTTCAAAGAGCACAGAAAGTGGTCCAAGACTAACCAAAACCAACAAGGTGGTAACTGTCACTCACTTCTTCCTCAGGCTAACCCAATGTAAATGCTTTCTAATTGAATTTCCACATGCTGAACAAAAAATAAATACCAAAAACCAGCTTGAGAAACATAAAGGCTGCAAGTGATTCAGGGCATGAGGAGTTCAGGTTTTATGCTGCTCTCTTCCCTACGCTGCTATGCTGTCCTGGTCTTACCCTGATGTGCACGTGGTCACTTTGGGGGTGCCAAGACTAATCGATTAGTGCTGCACGATGTATGTGCAGCCATTTTAACAGAGTGAACTAAGAGAACATAAATCATCCCTGACACAGCAGCTAATTAGGCCAGAGAGACCCAAACAGCCTCAGCCATGAACCACAAGAACAACCTAGTCTTATTTTGACACTCCAGGCTTGTGAGGTCTCCTCAGCTTCTGAAAGCCTCCTTAGCTTTAGAGATTTTACATGGAGCAAATGGCATATCAGCACCCACGTATGCAACAAACTTTAAAATGGAGAATTGAAAGATCCCAAATCTCCAGTCTGCACTTTAATTTTCTGTCCAGTTTCCTTCTCTTAGACTTTTATATTATTTTTTTGTTATCATCTGGTAGTTTGCTGACCTCTCACTTCTTCTCAACAGCTGCAGCTGTTAGACTTTGTCTAACATTGTTCCAATGAAAATTTAATGGGAACTTTGCTTTAAATAACCTAATGAAATCAGGGTACCAATTAATCCCTTTGGGCCAAGGTCAGTTCCTCTTTATTTCTATTCTCTAAAAGAGACTGTAAAAGTCCCTCCTGTAGAGGGTGGTCCTGTAGAACTTCATGGAGGTTAACCCGTGAAGTTCAATGGGAACTGTGGGATGGGGACTTGGAAGTTTTCAGTCAAAAAGGTATTTCTGCTGCAGAAATGCCAATTTGTCAAAACAAATATGTTTTGTGGGAAGTATTTCCAAAGAAAAAAGCATTTCAGTGCTACAGGAAACCAACAAAGTCTTTTCAAGTAAGACAAATATTAAAATGTTGAAATTCACCATGACATGGAAATTCTGAGTTTCAGCTGGTTTAGCAGAAACTTTGAACTATGCAAACAGCTTGACCTCCCTGAGTACTTCTCAATGGGTGCTCAACTGCATCCACTTTACACAGCCACAGGGAATTCCTAAAGCTAGAATGGGCAGCTTAATATAAGTCTGTCTATATCCATGTGCAAAGTATGACACTTGTAGATGCTGCAGTATTAGCCATGCCTGCTCTTGAGGACTCTGACACAGGCTCTGCCTCCACTATAGCTCCCAGGTCAAGCACTGGGATATTTGTTGAGGTTAAATGCTCTCTGGACAGCTGGGAACTGTTGGGCTGCAGTAGCAGAGACCTCTGGACAGGAGCTTTTATTCTATTGAGCTAAATCAATTGGGATCTCCCTGACCCTGCTGTTGGATGGCTTTTTGCTCTTCGAATTAGCTCATTTAACGTTCATGTATCTCAACACTGTGCTGCAATCTGCAGTGTAGACAGAGCATTATTTCTCATCTAAATTTATCCAGCTTCAGTTTTCAGCCACTGGATCCTGTTATGTCTCTGTCTATCCATTCTAAAAACCTTCTATTATTAGAAATAAGCTACGGAGTTGAATAGATCACATCCATCATTGCTTTTGGATCCTCCCACTGTTTTCCACACTTTTAAACCACAGTCCCCTTTCCTGAGCCTCCATTTTAGAGTGTGGGGAGTGAACACAAGGCTGTGAGTGTGGCACTGGCTGGGGATGCGGCCAGGAACAGGGTGATCAGAGGTCAGAAAATACCAGCAAGTGCATCTGCTGTGTGGCAGGGTACAGCATCTCTGCAGGCACGCTTGCAGTATAGCAACAATTTGCTTGGTTGGTGGTGCCTGAAAGATTATTCTGCCTTTGGCTTGATTTCCCACCTGATAGTTTTTTAGCTTCTGTCATGCTCTGCTTTGTTCTGACAGCTATATGCCAGCAAAACTACCTTCACTTCTCCCCCAAACTACGCTGCAAACCTTCAGTAGAGCACGTTACATAAAACAGGCTCCATCATTCTCTTGGCTGTCAAATGACGCCCGTTTCTGGGAAGAGCTCAGATATGGATCTCGTCGTGTGAAATCAGGTTCATCCACAGGGACGAGAAGGATTCTTTGTCTGCAAACAGCAGTTTGCAAAGTTCAGTGCAAGTTCCCTCCACAGTCCTGACGTTTGTGCTCTGCCCACACAACTGAACAATGAACTGTGGGAAACATTCCTCTGCTGCTCTCGCTGAGCTGCCAGAGCAGGATGCAAAGCTAGAATTTATACAGCTAAGAATTACACAAGGTTATACAGCTATATAAAATGTAATTAAGATGCAAAGAATATTTTATACCCTGACTGCATCAGTGTCATAGAATTTCATAGCTGAGTGTGTGTTTTTCCATTTCCTAGAGCACTCTTTAAAAGCTGAAGGAAATGTATTAAAAGCCAACGAGATTAAATTATACCTAGTTGTTATTACTCTGCTCTTATAAAAGGACCTCACATGGACACCTCAACCTGAAACACTAGAATGATGAGGTTATTTTTGCCATAAGCCAAACATATGTCCTTTAGGTTATGTAAGACATATTTGTGGTCCCTGCTGGTGTAGTCAGACGTACATCATATATTAGACTCCCAAATACACATAAATACCCTGCTATTAAAGCTAAACAAAAGGGATTTAACGGGTTGGACTAATGAATTTCAGGAACTGATTACCCATGGCAGTATGATACTGGCTGACGTGTTAAAAACAGTGAAATAATGTAGGACCTTGCCTAAATAAGATTTATACACAGTGCCAGCTAGCTGGTAAAAAATAGCAATAACCTTTTAAAACATTAATTTAGGCTTTTATTAGAAGACAAAGAACCTCCAGTTTTTGAAAGCAGGCATTGTCTCCCCTTTTAATTTCAACAGCACCATGGCTTGAATACAACACAGCAGGGTGTGTGTTTTCTAAAGTTGGGTTATTATCAGAGTGCTCAATGCAGTTTGCCAATAAGCCTTTATTTGGCAAAGCTTAAAACTGCTGACAAATGAGATTCTTCCTACAGCAATGAAACAAGGCACAGTTAAATATGCCTAATTACAAAAACACACTGAGAACCACTGTGAAGCATATACATTGCTGAAAAATCAAACCATCTCTGCATCACAGCTGAGGGGCTTGCATCCCAGTGCCATCTAACCATATGGATTAAAAAATATATAAAAGAGCTGGGGACAAGCTCCTGCCTGGCTTACGCCTGATGCAATCCCATCGCAGCCGGCAGCCCCTGTCCTGCCCTCCCTCGGGCTGCGGTGACCCGCTGCTGTCAGCCACGCTGCCTCTGCTCCTGCTGCTTCAGGAGCCATCTAACCACAGTGAAAGGAGTGCCCTGTAAGATCAGAAGCAAGTTTAAGCATGTAGAGGGAGAAATCGGAAAATAAATTTCTCATCTTGAGCCATAATTTCCATGAAGTGATCATTTGCCTATAAAAGTATGGCAGTGCCTATTGTTCTGGACCTCTGCTACTTCCTCTCCATAGGCATGAATTGGTATAGAGATGGGAGTGTAATTAAAACCTTGAAACTAAGGGAAAAAATAAATCTGTTTAAAGTGAAGTAGTTCTTCATATCTTTCTTCAAGGTAAGACTGAGGGACTAACAAACTTGTTTCTTTTCTCTCATAGTGCAGGACAATGTGCTCTTTGAGTTCAGATGTAAAACTCTCTCAAAGAAAATTATAAATAGCCCTGATGAACTCTAAGGGAATTGCTAGTGTATTGTGGTAGATTAATTTGCCCAGTTGGGCTAAAGGTTGTTTCTACTATACCTTTTTGTTAATGTACCATTAATTCAGCATCATTTCAGTAGGTATTTGTGAGCAACACTTCTTGATGAGAGAATACAAGCAATGAAGAATCACACTGAACATGACTGAGAAACAGCAAATGATGACCAATTATATTTTGATTGAGGAACATAGTCCATCTAGTTGACATAGTATAAAACTCTAGAGCAGAAAGCTCTCTTGACCTCAATCTCATGACATTTAATAGTATTCCCAGGCAAAACTGAAGACAAACAGGAGAAAACCAGTACAGCTATAAGCAACATTGCAGTTTCATGTCTATGCTGTATTTCTGCATATTTAGAGATTTCACATTTACTATGAATATTTATAAAAACACATTAGGAACCACAAAGAGAAGCAGCCCATTACAGCAAAGTCAAGTACCCAGTAAAAAGACTAGAACATCAAATAAATGTCCTGCAATATATAAGTGTCTTATTTGTTACTGTGTCCTGTTGCTTCCTTCAGCTATGGTGAGTCTCCCTCAGTGGGAATTTACAGCAGCCACCACAGTGTGTCTCAGTCACTTTGAGACTATATTTAGGACAGAACTTAGGGGTTTCATGATTATTCTCACTACTTTCAGGATCAAATTTTATTCGTTTCCAGCATAATTTTTCTGAGCTTTATGCTCCTGAACTTGAATTTTAGCTTGAAAATTAAACTTGGTGCTTTGCCAGTTCTTCCACCCTAGCTGAGGTCTGATACATTTGTGCCTAAATGACATTAGCAATCTTGTCAGAAATGCCTAAAGTGCCTAAGGAATCTTAACTTCCTTTTTCAAAACCATTTACATCATAAGGGAGCACGGATTTATAATAGAGAAGCAATTCGCTTAACTTCCTGAGTGCACCAAGTCACATTTGAAATTAAGCCCCAGCCTCTAAGGTCATGTAAACGCTTTTGAAAACTTTACATGCCAGCTCAAATTCACTTTAATTGTACCGATAATAGAGTTCAGGCTGAAACAGGATTCCTGGGAATGATGTGTAACCAAAAAAAAGATCCCCAGTTTCATTGTGAGATCCTGGGTTAGGCTCGCAGAGCTGGCAGGGCAGAGAGAGGAGCTTTTCATTGATCATATATGATCTGGAGATAATTAAGACACAACAACGGAGCTCTAGATGCTTATCTTTCTGAAAAGGGCAGTTGTTAAAAGGATAGGGGGGAACTTTAGGAGAACAATACACAATATATTAGTCTGGAAATTAATAGCTGCCCTTAGCGGAATCAGTATTAGATGAATGGAAAGGGCACTGTTTGGGTCACCCAAAGCTATGCTTGTACCTAAAACTAAATTCCTGTTGCTGATGTGCTGGTAAGAGGCTGTGGTGTTGAGCATGTTGGGTAGGGTGTTGCAGGCCCCAGTACCCCAGGATCTGGGAGACTGCAGGAAATTTAGAAGGCAGCAGCAAAAGAGCTGAGGCAGATGGAAAGACCAATGTGTGAGAAAGAATTAAGAGTTAAGTGCAGACAGCCTGTCTGAGCACTGAATTAAAGTGCCCAGCTAATATAAAGGCCTAGGGAGCAACCTTATTATTTACAGGGGCATTTTAAGCCAGGGAACATCAGGGATGGATTTAAAATCTTTGACACATGTAAGGCATACATCACTTGGCAAGTTAGGATGTGTCAGCAGAGCCATGGAAACTCCTGCCCTGTGCACTTTTAGCCCAAAAGCTCATTTGCCCTAAACTGCCCTAAAGTAGGTTAGAGCTAAGCTGCATTGGTTGCATGTGAGGTGCGGGCATGCAGACACTGTCAGAGCTGAGCTCAGCTGGAGTAACTTGTTTGTGAGGCCAAGTGCTATGGGGAAAAAAAAAAAAAGTGTTCTGGATATCAGCAAAAAAATTCCTGACTAGAGATCTACTGGATTTTATTGTTGTGTCTCTGGGAAGAAGGGGAATGCTTATTGTTTGAGTTGTTTAAAAGCAGACTGACAAAATACAAGACAGTGTACGGAAAGGAATAACTCTGAACCAGAAAAGAGATTAGTTAGGTGTCCCAGTGATCCAGACAGTTTTCTTCACCATTTATTTCTGTAACTTTCAGATGACCTTCTGTAGAGTATTAGGTGAAAGAATTTAAATAGAACAAGAGCTTCTCAATTTCTCTTTTGTTCTAGAATTCAGTTTATTGGACCCTTTTTTGAAACTCTCATGTTAGAATACATGTTTTCCCACTTTCTGTCTGAAATCGGGAGTGACAAAATACCCCGAGAAGTGATGTTCTCATAGCATTTCCAGCTGGGACAAGATGCAAAGGTTGCCAAAAAATCTCATGAGAAAGTTTATTATCAAGAGATTTCCAACTGCATCATTCAGAGTTCTGCTCAGTGCTACAATATTGCAAAAACTGACTCCAACCTCTGCTTCTCCAGAATGCTGTCCATCACCCCCTGCTGCAAGTTTAGGCACAACTACTGTATCTGCAAGAAGTGAGGCTTCTGGGCAGAGTCAGTGTGGGTACTGGAAGGGTGAGCTCTTCCCCAGAAGGCAGTGGGGGGTTCGGTGGGGGGAACAGGCAGGCTGGGAGACCCCTCAGCCCTGCTCTGCCTTCCCTGCATGGCTGCAGCAAATCCCCTGACTTAATGTCACCGCAGGAGCATCTATACAAGTGTTTTATGTACAATACAGGTGTGCTTTTGTGAAGTAAACCTCTTTCCTCCCACTTGCCACATATTACTTCATATCACAGAGTGGTCTCAGAGCACTCATCCTTACAGGTGAACTGAACTCAGAAGTTGTGTTCAAGAGGCACATCTGATGTGTGCAAGCACTGGCAGACTGCTTAGTCTGTGTGACTGCACAAGACTTAGTCCAATGCAAAACACCTTATAGCACATATAGGTGTAGACAGAGTCCTTGGCTTCCACAGAGCCCTCCTGTCACGTCTTATTGGTTGCTAATACTTGCTAATAGCCTAACAGCTTGCATTTCTACTCATGTGAGCACCTCAGTGGTGCTACCCCTCTCTGTAATATTTCATGGACTTTACTGACTGCAGTGCTTCTCTGCCAGATATAATCCTAAAGATCTCCTTTACGTCAAGTGCCTTGAGTTATTAAAACAAAAAACATCCTGCAATATATTACAGAAAGAGTGCAATTAGTAGTGGAGTGCCTCAGGAGCTTGAGGGTTTCTCAGCTCCATGGTATTCCTTACAAATATATATATATGTATAGCTCCAGAAGGAAACCAATATCTCCCAAATGTTCCCATGTTCAGCTGAAGAATGAAGCTCCTACTTTTTCAACATGCAATGGAAAGGCTTTTGGACTACCCATGTTGGACTACCCCTTTGATAGAGATAACATAGAAAAAAAAGAACAAAGAGGAAAAAAATAAAGGGAAAAAATGGAGGATGAAGAAGTTGTGGTTTTCAGTTTCAGATTTTTCACTTTTTATCTTTTCATCCAAATCAGAAAATACAAACATCAAACCTTCTGATAAGATTTTCATTTCCGCAAAAGACCCTTTTCCTAAGATTAGCATATCCATTAAAAAAAAAAAAATCAGCTACCTACAACACACAGCCAAAGCCTTGGCCTTGGGGCTGCACAGGTTTTAGTTTACAAGCATGAGAAGTTTAAATACAAGACTGTAAATGTTCTTTGATACTGGACTGATGGGAAAAACCCCAAAAGCCCTGAAGTAGAGAGGAAAGCTGTATATTTAGAATTAGCAAGGAAAACAGTAATTAAATAACATAAACAATAATTAAAATACTGCAATATAAAGACCAGGGCATCGAAAACTTGCAGCAACTAAAGATCATATGAAAAGAGTGCTTTTTTTGGCTCGAATCACAATGCTCAAAATATCATTAAAAGTCAGACAGGACAATGTGGAAGAAAACTATTTTATACCCATGTTACTCTAACTTCATGACAGTGTAGTGATTTAGTTATAAATTATTTCAGTGGAAAGGTACTGACTTAAAGCTAGAGGTATGGTAAATCATGACCTTTTAGGCCTTATTTCCTCAGAAAGCATCTGACTTTTAAAAAATTTGATGGGCCTGATCCTTGGCTCTACCGGTTCATTCTGACTTACACCACCTGCAAATCCTGCCCAATCTATTTTGTATCACCTGGAGTTAATTAGAGGCTGAAAAGGTTATGGTCCATGTGCCTGAGAAAACAGAAAAGGTAGCTATAGACCAATCTGAGAAAAACCAAAGCAAAACCCCCCAATTCTATTTGAACTTAAAAATTTGGCAACAAAGAAAAAAGACGCTCTCAGCTTCGGGCCGAGCAGGCTTTGATTGCCAGCAATGGGAATGTGCAGGTGTTAAGTCGCCCAGGGCAGGGCTGCCCCATGGCTCCCCTGGAGCAAACCCATGTGCTTTGATCCTGCCCCTGATCTCAATGGGAGTTCTCCCCTCCCCGGGTCCAGGTGGACCCCAGGAGCTGGAAATGTTCTCTCTGAAGGTGCAATGTGCCTTGGAGATCCCGTATCTCAGCTCCCCTTCTTTGTTATGATGGAGAGTAGAGAATAAGGGTTTCCCCCACATTTTCATTCTGAATTTGGGATCCAGAGGTGAAATGTGGCATCTGTCCAAACACTTGGTGAGTGAAGCCCCACGGATGTGCAGTGGGAAGATGTCCAGATCTCCTGTGTGGTACAGACCAGGACAGATCATGACATACATTGGCATGCTCCTGCTGTGGGCTTCACTGCAGGTTTCATACATAGCTTTTAGCACTGAGATAAAAGTGATCTGCATTTCAAAGGTTTGGACATGAACATTGACTTGACAGATTGTCCTAATGTGTACTTACATGCAGCCATGCTCAGCTGACAGCAGCCTTTCTTAGGGAAGGATCTTGCACATATATATGGCAACTTTATTGTAATCTTTGAAAGAACCCAGATCCACCTCCCTTTTAGGCTTGTGCAGATCTCCACAGAGATTAGACTCACATTTCTGTAGCATGCATTTGCTCTGGAAGTGAAATTAAGACTGTCTTTACAGTATATATATTTGAGAAATGTAGAGTGAACATATTTGCTACTGCAGGAACTTGTCAGAGATGCCATGTGGGCACAGCACATCCAAACAGGAGTCAGGAATGAGAAAGATAAAAACAAAAGCTTTCAAGCTTTACTGAGACCAGCAAGTCAACACCACAGGCTCAGCCCCTAAGATCAAGGTGCTCAATGAACATGGACCAGAAACCCCAAAAGATCATGGAACACTAGTCAGTAGGGATGAAGCAGATGTCCATAGTAAAGGCAAGGCTTGTCTATGCCAGATAGAGGACATGGTGTAGGATTGAACTTATGGGATGGACTCTCTGGAACCTCTGAAAACCAACATTTTGTCCCATTGCTCTTTCATGCAATAAAATAAGAGTGCACCACTGGCTGTAAAAAACTTATTTCCCAAAATGTAAAAAATCTGAAATAATGAATTGCTCAAGGAGGAAGACAGTCACCTACGCTATGGACTATTGCCATTGCTTACGGTGCTCAGAGTATCACAAAGGCTAGCAGTACCATGGAAGTATGACAAGAGTTGTAGCATGAAAACTTGAGATGGAGAGAACAAAACAGAGAAGGAGAGAGGGGAGGAAAACCAAAACCTAGCTCTTTTTACAGACTTTGGGGATATTAACCTTATCCCCATTTTGCTGCTGATAATATGGAAACAAATGCAAGCATGTAATTCCAGCCCATGAAAGGGAAAAGAAGTCAGGAAAAACAGCATCTGTTTTCATCTGTGGTCTTCAAACAAGCTTGATGCCTGTCTCTTCAAACAAGAATAGCAAATGCTGACCTGAATCCCCTCTCAGATCAGTTTTTATTTAGTTTTCTTTCTTCTGAATTGTAAAGAACAGAATCAGAATCTTGTACCTCTGAATGTGGCATCTTTTATAGCAACTGATGAAGTGGCTTAATTCTGCTGTGACACTGCAAAGCATTCAACACAAAGTACCTTTTGGCAGGCTTGCTCATAACTGTCTACCCTGGAGGTTATTTGGTTTGTTTGTTTGCACTTTTTCCTGTAATACCTCCAATAACCACTGTCACGGAGAGGATGTTTTGGTAAATGAATGTTCCCCTGAATTAGTAAGTTCATTTCGAGGCAGTAGGAAATGTTCTGATGAACATTCAATTGTCAGCACAGGACTAGCAAACGGCAGCAGCAAGAAAAGCCAGACAAACTATGCAGTCGAAGACCCTGGAGTATTTTAGAAGTGGGTTGAAAACCTACTGGGCCAGATCCTCCTCTCTCATTTACATTCGCACAGCAAACCACATCCTGTCATTGAGAACTTGGTGAAAGCGAAAGTTCGCTGAGCAGAGGAGCCACGTGTGATCGTTAACAGCTCTGAGCAGGGAGAAGCAAAGTGATCTTTAGGAGCACGAGCAGGTCACAAATTGCTACCTTGAGAGCAAAGCTGCCCTTGGGTAGGACTGCTTGAATGCGGAAGAAGAAAAGAAGTACACTTTTTGATACTTCAAACAACAGAAATGCTTTTTTTTTGATACTTGGAAGCCAAACCCAGCAGGGGATAACCTGGAAACAGCACTGCAAACCACAGGATCAATCCTCAAATGGTGTAAACTGACAGGGTTTGCAAGAACCCAGATGACTGATGCTCTGGAGCTACCTGGGCCTTATTTACTTTTACTGAGAGATTTAAAATTAATTATCACATAGTTTAGTGAGGAAATTTTTCTACCTTCCTTTTCCTCCTCTAGTAAATCAGACCCGGACTATGCACAAAGAGTTTGTATACACAGAACACTAAGTCAAATTACAGGTGTGAATTTAAAGTAGATTACTTAAAGCATATTAAATCCTTATACGGAAGGTTTCATTCAGAAATAAAGTAACTGTAACTTGCTTTAGGAACGACTAAAGCAAATTAAAGGCTCCTTTAAGTATTAATAAAAGCATCCACCCAGGGGTTTAATAGGTTTTACCTCTAACACTTTAAATCACATTTTAGTTATTTCACAAGTTATCTTCCATGCAGATAAGCCCAGGCAGTACCACTTTAACTTAGGTTTTGTTTCAGGTGCCAGCTCAACCCTTGCAGCCACTCTTAAACCAAAATAGGGGTGTCTATACAGCACTTTGCACTAGGTTTCCTTAATTTGGTTTACAAAATAAAACTAATTCAGCTTCTGTGTGGAGATAAGGCCTAAATAGGTGAAATAATGGGATTTATAGATAAATGAGGAGGGATGCCATAAAAGCTCAATTGATTCCTGGCTGTGCTTCTGTTCTAAATCCCATTCTCTCCTAGTCTGCTGCCTCTGTTGAAGACTGTTGGATCTTTCTTTTTTTCTTTAAAACTTCAGCTGAGTTTCAACTTGCTTTGCCAGACTGACAATGAAGACTTAATCCCTCTTGGAATTTGCAAGATGTAAAAGGCTGTGAATTAGCCCGGCTTGACAAGACTCCGATTGGGAAATTGCAAGTGCTGTTTGCTGGTGCAGGTTGCTCCCATCCATAGGAGCCATTTCCACTTTCAGCCATGATTCTGCAGGGCTAAGGAAGTAAAAAAATGGGGTGGTAGTGTATAGGGCAACAAAATCCCCCCCCCTTTGCTTATGAATCTGAACTCATTTCAGCTTCTGGTTACATGCAGACTTCTATGTGGCCACACTTTCACTCTATGGTCTGCATGCTTTGTGTTGTTCAGGAAAATACTCCTGAATGACACCACAGGCTTTTGGTTTGTTTTTAATCAGTAGAATCAAAACACCAGGAAAAAACAATCTGATCCCATTCAGACATTTTTGATCATGCTCATTAGAGATGGAGTCCTCATTGTGAATGACACCACAGCTGGTAAAGCATTTAGAAGATGCTGACGGCTAATGACAGTGACAAACATCTTTTAGGAGGACATAATTTGCAATCAACTAAGGCAAATATTTATACATGCCATCATCACTTCCTGGTGGGATTATTGTAATCCATTATTTGCAGGCCTCCATGCTACCGTACTTCCTGCAGGGATTTGAATTTTTACAGAACTGTGGCTCTGAAATGCTCATCCCAGCCAAGATTCATTACTCATATTACAGGGAAAGCTCCACTGACTTCCTCTGCAGCACAGAACTGACTTGAAAGAGTTTTTGCTCAAATGCAGAATAAAATGGTGATTAATCCATCACACCTATAGTCCAAAACTGATTTGGGTCTGAATTCCAAAGGTATGCCATAAATTGCTCTCATTTTACAGACAATCTGAGGGTTTACTCCCAAGCAAAACATATTAAGGACCAAAATCGATGCTGGCAACACAACAGTTACTTCACCAGTTATGGCTGTAAAAAGTGGCCAGAGCCTTTTCAAGGGACTTGATCAACTCAAAAGTCATTACCTTCTGAAAACTGGTGAGTAATTTCAGATTTGTGGCATTGAGGGATAAGCCTCTGTTCCCTCTTGTTTATGCACAGATAAACACTAACCCTGCAAGTTCTCCCGGATGTCAGGGCTTGCAGCTCAGTGTGCTGCAAGATCATGCTGCTCATCAAGGTGCAGTTGTGCGCAATTTCAGAGCTAAGAGGCTTTGAGTCACAGCTACTCAGCACACCATAGCAGGAGTTTCAAGACGCTGCCACCAGCTTTTATTTTTCCTCAGCCACAAACAAGAGTCTGCACCAGAAAGCTGGCAGACAGGCGCACAGGAGGGGTGTTCAGCCTGAAGGACAGATTAAAGTTGGTCTCACCCAGATGCTGAGCAGTGCACCACAGAGGCTGAGCCAGAGGCTCTGACCTGCCAGCACTGAGCTTGGACTGGTAATCCTGGGACAGGAGTCAGCAGAGATCTGCAAGTGGGAGATTCTTTAATTTTTGCAGTGAACTTCATCAGGGTTTTGTCTGTCAGCATCTCGACTTTTGCAAACCTCAGCCTGCAGGAATAGCTGATGCTGGGCAAGACAGCCCTGATCTTTCAGTCCCCTCAGCACAAGCCCACCAAGTCCCATGTACCACCTCACCACCTCCCAGAAGTGGCTTTGACAACGCACACTGGGAGCTAAACATGAAGGGGTTAATTCCCAGGCAACCTTCAGAGACAAATACGAAGATGTCATCAGCTCAGTGCTAAGCAGATGACTCTGAACACCTTTAAAAGAAGGCACTATTTCTGCAACAGTGACAGGGGAATAACAGCATAAAAAGATCACCTTTAAACTGTAAAACACACATGACAAGCACAACAATTTTTGGAACATCCTCACTGGTGTTAGCTAAACTGGGATGAAAACAACATCACTCATCACAACAAATTTTTATTGACAGTCCGAAACCCTATCACTCCTGACAAACACATAATTTTGAGTCTGAGTAATCATTAGAGCAAAATAACGTGATAAACAAAGCTCTTCAGTGCAGTCGCTGCTGCTAGCTTGGCACTGCAGAGCAGCTTTGCATGGAGTGTGGGACTCAGGGTGAAACTGAGTCCTTCTGACAACTTCATTCCTCTGCAAGATGCAGGTCCTTACACAAGCTCATCTGAGCAGAAGATAGCACACACTCTAGGTCCAGTCCATAGGGTGGTACAAACCCTCCCAGCAATTTTCAAGTATCACAGACCTTGCCACCGCCTGCTCTGTGGGCAAGATGCCATTCTTGAACCTAATCTTGGAAGGACATATAATGTACATGTTGGCATGCACATTTAAATAACATGTAATTAAACTTCCTTCCAAACTCAATCACTGATACTTCTCCTGGAAAAGGCTGGCAGAACAAACGGCATGTGACCAAGGGACAGATCCCTTTGCACAACACACTACTCAAAGGTGGTCAGATGTGACAGCAATGAGCATACAGCTCGTAAGAAGTGAGCAGAGGCAAAGATGGAGTGTATCAACTTCGTGAGCAGTAGCAGCTTTTTGGTTTTCAAAGTCTAGCTCAGGTCTATGCCTTTCTTCAAAAGAAAAAAGAGAGACAAACCAAGGCACCCAAAGGCTAATGTTATTTGAAAGAAAGATGGAGCTGTAATCAAGCTGACTCTAACAGCATGGAGAGCTGCATAACTGCCTCTGTTTTCTACACAGACAGAAAAGGTCAGATTTCTAGCTACTAATCAGTAGCTAGAAAGCAGCCTCAGGATTTGGTCTTGGCATCATTTCTGGAAAAGGTTAAGAAGTCAAAGTTTATTATTGTGACATTCTCAAATAATTAACTTACGAACAAGGCACAGTTTTTTATCAAGTGTAAACTTAAAAGGCTTCTTCGCATACACTGAGCAATCTAGAAGTTGTAGAAAAGTCTGGGAAATAGTTTTCACTGTCTTGGTGTATCAGTCTGAGACCACAAGAAAATGAAAAAGGGAAAGAGGAAAGATCTCTCCTGATACCTGAAGAAACAAAAAAGTGGTGGAAGCCATAAAATATAACTCTCTCTTCTGAAGGTGGACACAGTTTGTTGGTGCCCTTTTCCCTGAAGAAGGCAATCGGGCAGGCACTAGGGTGAAATAATTCCCCATCAAAGGCCCAAATTGGTGAATAAGCTGTAAAACACCTCACCTCAAAGGAGTCCAACTTTGGTTCTTATTTAGATGGGCTAAGTAGCCAGTGATGGAGGAGGGACACCAGACATGGTAGCAAGTTTTAGTTCAAACAGCAGGAAAGAAACCAGTGGCAGTAAGAAGGACTGGATATATGAGTGACAGGTTGCATTACTTACTTGTTGTTGCTTTGAGTCATTATTGCAACCTTAAAAGTTTCCTCTGCATTTCTAGGAGCAATTTGGAAGTGGGACTCTGATCATATTGATTTCTAGTATTTCACCAAAGTCAATATTTTCTCCTTGTTTCAAATGTTTAGACTTACGTGGGGAAGAAGAACCGTTCCCCACATCCATAATTCGAGATTTGAGACTATGTTAGTAACTTCTGCTTGCAGTCCTGATGTGTATTGAACGCATCCGATCTAAGGCACAGTTCAGCTGCTGGGCTTGGGACGTGTCTTCATAAGCCTGTTTCACTCACAACTATCTGGCACAATGATGACAAGGAGGTCTTTAATCATTACTTCTGGTCGCTGTCACTGCTGCAGTCAGTGACTCAAATTTTCTCCTAGGTGAAACCTGACGGCAAAGCAAGTTGGAGAATGATTTTTGTGTGGAAAACAGTAGGGGGGCACAGAGTAAGGCTGTGTATCACATAACATTAAATCATCTCCTGGTGGCAGACAGTGACTCTGTCTCATGTAGTAACAGTCAGTTTGGTCTTAAATCTTGATGAAGCAGTCAGCTGTGCTGACAGAAAAACAAAAAACCATAAGGGCAGGTGGGGCAAAGCAAAAGTTCCTCTGACTGCCTGAAAATGAAGCCCATGTTTCACGAAGGCCACATGAACAGTTAACACACAAGCATTGCTTCCTTCTCTGTGTTGCTCTTGACCTGGTAGCCAAAAAACACAAGCGCACATATGGTGAATTTGATCTCTAGATAACTGCACTCAGTAGAATTGTAACAGTGCATTAGCAGGAAGAATAGCATACTGCACAGCTGCATGAAAGTAGATCTGGTGCTTGTCACATATATTTTAATAGAAGAGGCCTAGAAGGTGATCTCAGAACAAACATGTCACAAGGCAAAAGACAGAAAAGAGAAAAAACACCCCCAATTCTCTATATATTCTTAAAGGGGTTTTGACAAAGTGTAGGTTTACATGAGTTGAAATAAAATTGGTTCAAGCTAGAAATCTCTGTAATCCTCTTTATACAGAGAATCTCAGGCACTGAGGGCTTTGGCAGATTGGCTCTGGTGAATCTTGCTGGGGTGGAGCAAGAGAAGAGTCTTGCTGGCATCCCATCCCTTCCTTGCACCAGCTGATATGTGGGTCTGTGCCTCAGCCATCCACCCTTTAGTCTGGTGTCATGGGCTGAGCTCACCCTCATCAGGGCACTAGGGGCAGAAGGTAGGAGGGGGTAGAAGCAGCTCCTGAGCAGGACAACCTCCCCAGGGCAGTGGGGTGGGTGGCTGAGGTGGCAACGACTTACCACCCCCGCAAGATTCACCAGAGGTTGTTAACACCATTAGAGAAAAAAAACAAATGGATTATCTTGGCTTAGACCAGATTTAGGCAGCAACCTTAGATGTGTAGCATTTTCTGTGAGTATCTAATCAGAGCCATCTATATATGAGCTTTTATTTAAAATTCTTGCAGTTATTCCTCCCTTGTAAAAGAAAGAGGGGTGGTAGTTACACATAAATAATAAATATTGCTATGGCTGCTTATCTTTGGAAGGTTTCAAACCTAACCTCCTCCAAGGTCTTCCCAGCAAATATTTTAAAGCTGTGTCTTCCCCTCAAAACCTTGCATTCCTGAAGTGTTTATTGTCCATAGGCTGATAACCTTGACAGTCCATTTTTACAAGGTCTCAGCTAAAACTTGGAGGGAGGTTGGTGATCTCTATGAGCTTTCAAAAATGTTGTCTTCCACACTCATCTATTTTCCAGTGTTAAAAAATCACTGACTCTTTAAAAATCCCTTGTCATTAGTATTTTGGTATGTTTCACTTCAAGAACAAGACAAGCCAAGAAAACTCAGTGATGATGTTATTAAGCTAGACAGGGAGCACCTGAGGATTTCAGCTCCTCTGCAGCATTAGGAGAGGTTTTATTTTATTGAATGCCATGAGTGTATTAGGATGAATACTTTTGTTTGCACCCTAGAAAACTCCCTTAACTACAAGACTATTGGGTAAAACAAAGGCTTTATCTGGCAACTTTAAATCAAGCCCCACTAAATATTTTTCGTGGATAGAAAACTAAGCGTAAATGACAGATTTAGCTCAGGGGAGTTATGGTCAAGCCTGAACTGCACTGACAGAGCTCTGCTGGGAAGCCTGAATGCTGCCTGCCTATAGCCAATATAATCAGCCCTGTGACCTTCTCAGTTCCTAGTATTTGACAAAGGGAAAAAAGTACTGTGTGAAAAGCAGACCTCGAAAAACAAACCCAGTATGGTCCTCCTTCACTGCAAGTGACTAGACACCTCTATTTGGTGGCATAACAGCCACCCCAGATGGCTTCTCCCAGGGATACACACTCAGACACTGAGGTGATGTGTGACCTCTGAAAAAAATAAAGGCAATAGTCCCCAAGCCCTAAATTACCCAATGAGGTAATTTAGACCACTTTTTACTGTTGCCTGAAGGGCCTGATCATCCCCCCTTGTTCAGGGAGATGGAGAGGAGAAGATCTTCTCTCCAGGGTTGAGGCTCCCTTGCAGAGGACAGGAGGGGTAAATGCCTTCTGGCTCTTCAAAAGTTTCTATTTTCCAACAGGGAGAGGATGCAGCCACTGTTACTTCCATGAGAAGTTCAAAAAGACCTCCAGAGCAGTATTTGTGAGGGGGGATGAGGGATCAGCATGAGATGGTGTGCGAGAAGGAAGGAGGCAGCATCCTCTGCTTGTACCTGCAGTTGCTCCCCTATGGGGAGGTCCAGCCCCCATCAGACTGTTGATGCCATAGGGCTCTCAGAACAGCTGTGAGAGAGCCAAAAGTGCTGAGCAGTAGATGAGCCCTGCCAAACCTACAAACCCTCTGAAAGCTGGACCGAGCCCTCAGGTCAGAGTGGAAAGGCCCCATCCTGCTCAGCATGGAGAGGAGCTGGGCAGCCTTGGGGAAGATATCTCTCTTTGGAAATCAGATTTTGAGAAGGGATTTGGAAGAAAAGCATACACTTTTCAAAACACTCCAGGAGAGAGACTGGAATTGGACCAGGATTCATGGCCTCAGATAGCCCAGGAAAGCTGGCTCCGTCTGGGATGCCAGTGAAGTGGAGGAATGAAAGGGGAGAAGGCCGGGTCCACCACACTCTAGCAGAACTGTACCAAAATCAAAGCCTCTCCACAAGACTGCTCAGATTCGCTGAGTCAGTGAATTCCACGAGACAAGCACCATTTCCTGTGTTTTCTTCTGACCTAGCCCAGTGTCGAGCTCCCTCACCCAAGATGAAAGTCCCACTTGGCCCCCCAAGCAGAGAACATGGCATGGAAAACTGACCAGGAGAGACTGTGGGAAGAGGATGCAGGCATTGTGGAAAGACTTGGCACAGGGGTAAAGCCAAAGAGAAGAGATTAGTAGTACTGATGGAAAATCAAACCAAAAATCAAAAGGAAGGCCCTGCTCCTGGCTCACTTCATCACCCTTTCCTTACACAAGGAACACAATGAGCACAAGTTGCTCAAATGAACAAAATTAATCACAATATGAACAGCAAAGTCTTATTCACACGTGGCCATGAGCATGGCTGTGCAGGGAAGCCCCATACTCTGCTTAATGACTGAAGCATTGGAGCCACTGTGAGAGCTGGAGGACCAACTCCCTTGCCCTTGAGGAAACTCACAGCTGTACAACATAAGACCACAGGTCTGCAGACAGATCCTCCTGGCAACTTGGACTCTTACCACAATCATGAACAAGATACCTAAGCCTCCAAAAATGAACTTCAGCTATGGCAGAACAACAGCTATTTTACAAGATAAAGATTGCATATCATTGCCTTATCCCCCCTTCATTTAAATGTCTTGATTTCTTTTAGAAGGCAGTAGGGAATCCTTGTGAGATGTGTATGTGATGGTCAGCATGCTGGGACTGAGCTCATTTGGAAGACAGGGATTATTTCAAAATCAGGCTTCACATTAAGCAATAGAATTGATGAAGGACAAGGTGTGGGAGAAAGGGTCAGATCTGTGTTTACTGAACTCACCAACAACACTCCAGGGCTCAGAGCCTGAACTCTGCTCTGCTGAAGTTCATTCCTGCCCCAGTTTACCAGAGGAAGGGGTCAAGAACCCAGCAAGAGCAGGTCTAGCTGTCTGCACAAAGTGGGACACATCCTGTCATTGTACACGCACTTTTGGAGATGTGCCACCCCACAAAACACCTGGAGCCCAGCCCTGCAGACCTTACTTGGGCAAGGAATTCTTTGTAGCAGCACACTGACTAGGGAAAAATTTCGCAGAAGCAGCTCTTGCAATATTAAGTGGCATCTACAGTTATCATGCAGTTATCATGTAGCTGAGTAACAAATCATTTAATTTCAGAATGAATGCAGAAACTTTTTCTGGAAAATGTAAACTAATACCCTTGTGTAGGACATCATATTGACTCCAATGGGAGAAGGACTGTACCCTTCTGAGCATTTATCCCCATCACAGACTGTACGAGCTGGCAGTACCAGTTCCAAGGAGATGCTGGTTTTTGCAGTTCTTCCTCTCATCAGTGACCACTGCCCCATCTCTGCATGACAGGGGCTGCCTGCCTGGCTGCAGGCAGCACAGGCAGCATCAGCTCTTGCTGCTGCAGGGTGTTACTGTGCCTGATTCAGGGCTCACCAAAGTCATCTCACAAAATCTCATTAAGTTCGGCTCAGTTTATTTTACAAATGAGGAACTGACTGCAGAGACCTTCAGATTACTCAGATAGCATAAATCAGCCTCTGACTCGAACAAGCTGGAGGTCTGGCTCTCAGATTTTTATGAGGCTTAACAGAAAAGGCAGCAGAGCCAGGGTAGAAACTGGGCAAAGGATGCCATGGTACCACCACCTCACAAATGCTGGGGACTGACAAGCTGCTGCTGACTACCAGGCTGCTCACCAACATGACCACACAAACCAACACGGCTGCTGGGGATAAGGGCAGGTCTTCTGAGCCCACAAGGTTTGGCATAGAAGTTGATCTTCAGTGCTCGACCAGCCACAGATCATCAGAGAGCTGCCCTCAGCATGGTCCTCACTTGTGTGGTGCCCAGCTAGTGCTTTTCAGACACAGACAGAAATAATTTTTATTTAAATGGAATGAGATTGTAATGATTCCTGAGACAAAGTAGAGAATAAGCACAAGACGGCACCCAACTCCAAAGTAAATTAAGTCATTCCAGCTGCTTCTCGCTCATGATGATTTAAACTGGGGCTGCAGTTTAAAGTTATTCTCTAATTAGTAATAAATTTGAAAGTAACCCAGAAAAATGGAGAAGTTAATCTCCTATCTTCAAGTGTGGGAGGAGAGTATCAAGTTCTGGCATTTTCACTTTTTTTTTTTTTCTTACTTCTTGTCACCTTATTTCATTCAAAAGTGATAGCTTTAAAATACAGCGATGAAAAAGTTATGTTGTTCTGGTGTCTTCTAAAATAAATTTCACATGAAATACAGTATGTGTTAAAGGCATTTGGATTCCCAGGGAATGTGGGTATACATTTCACTTGTCCTGTTACAACTTCCTATGAATTTACTCAGCTGGCTTCAATTAAAAAAAAAAAAAAAAAAAAAAAAAGGAAAAATCTGTGGGAATCTTTCTATGTGTACATTACGAAGCTACTAGGCCTTTACACTGATAATTTAACACCAGCTAAGCACATGTGCACAGATGGGAAAATCTGAGTAATTTGGTTTCATGTGCTTTCCAGCTTCTTGCTGTAGAGATGGACACTGAGCCCTGCCTGAACGCTGAACTCCCAAGTACCTCTGCAGGGCAGACTGCCTCTTTCCAGGGACTTTGCGTTGTGCTTGTAGAAGACAAAGCCAAGCCACGGGAGTGCATAGCACTTTACAGTCTCAAGGCAGGACCCTTCTAGGTAAGAAATCCATAGGTTGAAAGCAGCTGCTAAGGTTTATTTCTTTTAAAGGAACCAGCCGAGTGCCTGGTGGAGGTGCACAGCTGTGAACCATTTCCCGGGTAGAGCCCACTAGTAGTATTTTGCTCTTGCTCTCAGATGAGTTTTCCAGTGAGGGAGCTGTCAGTGCTTGCTGTGACGTGATGGGGAGCAGCCCTGCTCGCCATGCTCCGGGAGGAAGCTAGGACCTGTGCAAGGGGAGTAAGGCCCCTTTTGTGACACCCAGCCAAGCGGCCTGAGTTTAACATTACAAAAGCTGCTGAGGGCTGTAGAAACTGAGGTCCTGTTTGCAAAAGGACCTTCCAGCTTTGACTCATAAAATCTGGTAATTCGTGCAGGGCTAATTTAGCAGAGCCAGCTGTCTGCACAGCCTCTGAGTCAATGGCTGTGGCTCTGGAGCAGCTTTGCTGTGTGTGCCATGCAATCAGCCCCTGCTCATCCCAGGGCATTTCACTACCCTGGAGTTCCCTTTACATTAATAGAGGGGCAGGGAGCTGGAGGTGCTGGTGCATGATCTAGGTCTGGTTTAGCCTGAATGGCTGAAGGGGTGGCAGGGCCTAGCTTTGCTTGTCAGTGCTGCTCTCCATCCATTTCTGCTAAGTCAGATAGACACCATGAATGAAATCCCTCACAGGCACATATGGTCAGGCTAAAAAAGATGTGGAAACCCACATGTAAATAGGCAACTGCACCTAAAGAGGTACTTTACTCTTCTGGTCTAGTGTCAAGTCCTATTGGCTTCAACAGACCTGGTCTTTACAAAAGCTTCGTGCCAGCTGGCCCCTACATGCCCTTGGTCTCAACAGGATTTGGCTAAAGACCTCTTAATCCTGGTTGCTCTCTGCACTTTTAGGAAACCAAACCTCATTGCAGATCTAGGCTGGAGGAGGTTAAATCTTGTTGAAGGGGAGTCCAATTGGCTGTGGAGCTGATGTGGCTAGGACACACCAAATTCTCTGGCTGGTGACAGGCGAGAGTACTGTGGTTAGAGTCACGTCGAACAGCCTGTTCTCCGCTCCTAATAAGGAGGTGCAGCTGGGTTAATTGGAGGCAGCTTTCAGCACCAAACAATGCTTGAACATGCTCCATGGTAGCTGCAGTGAGACAGCACAACTGTTCTGCCCCACCCTGTACTCTGTGTGGGAATGAGGGGTTATTAATTAATGTTAGGAAAAGTGGTCAGCCTATCACAGGATGGGATGACAGGCACTTCAGTGGCAGCTGCCACCTTGAGAGCACACTGAGGACCACAGACCTCAACTGAAAGTGAGGGGCAGTTACACTGTGAGCCAATAGACATGTCTTCTTGTGGTGGCAGCAACCTCATATGGAAACCTACCGCACAAACCATCCTGGCAGTACCCTGGCAACGTTCTGCAATGACCTCTAGTAATGTGTTTGCAAAAGGTGAAAGCACATCTGTAAAATGTACTACCTCTTGTTCTGTGCTGTGGTCCAAAACAAGCTACTGAGCAGCTGGAGCTCTTGAAGCATCACACAACCAAGTACTAAGCTCTCCTTTAAGAATTCTTCAGGCTGTAAAAAACTATTTCTAGATCTCACTTTTACCAAATGTATGATCTCACTGTGGCATCCATTTGGTTGCATGACCATTCACAGCCAACCCTTTTGACATCTATGCCTGTTTTTCAGTCCTAAACCCTCAAAGAGGAATTAATCTAAGCCTGAGCAGTGGGGAAGGTCATTCCACTTCCTCTGATACTGTTGGAACATTCATGAAACCTCTACTCTTTTCAGCACTTGCCCTCCATTTTGGGAGTGGAAGAATTTGAAATCCTCTAAGCTGTGCTTTTGGAGATGACACCGTTGCTTCGTGAAAAAAAGAAATAATCAACCTGTAAGCCTCAATTACATTTTTCTAACATCTTAGTGAATTATGTGCAAGGCTTAAGCTGACTTTTTAAATTAAGTAGCATGCACATTAGGAAAAGACCTCCTATGGATGAATGACTCCCAAAGCTTCAGAAGTGCTAATTTCTACAACGAAGTTTCTTCTCCCTTTTCAAATATGGAACTACTCAACAGAACAGTAACTGTCTTTTTCTAAAAAAATAATCTAAAGAAATCACAAAGAATATTTACTGTCCATAAAGCAACTTTCTGAAAAAAACCACTGTATTAATTTTTCAGCCCTGTTTAACATCTTCTAGAAATAATTGAAATTGGTCTTCCATACAGCTCTGTCTGAAGTCCTTAGAGTGTTTTAGCTGTTATTTGCTGAATTGAAAAGGTAGGCTTTGACCAGAGGCTGGGTGGTGTCACTTGTCTGGCTGCAGAGTCACAGCAGAGGTCAGATTTTCACTACATTACCACAATACCATTTAAAATGTATGAAATTAGTGGGTGCAAATACTGCTGCCTGCCTTCTCTTAAAATCCCAGGAAATAGCCTTGGGTAAAAGTTTCACCAAAGCAGCACATTATAAAGTTGAGTTTTCATCAGCTACCTCAGCTGGTCCCTCTCAGCCTCCTGCACAAACATCTGGGCCAGCTGCACATACTTCCCAGGTGCTGGGGCAAGAGCTGTGGTGGTCAGGCTGCACGTGATGGGCAGGGGCCAAGCAGGTCGCTGAATGATTTGTCTAGTCCTAGCTCTCCGAAAGGCAGATCATACTTCCCCATGGTGTCAGAGAACAAAGAAGCTAAGGAGGCAACCTTCAAATGTTTGATGTTCCACAAACATGTTAGTGCTAAGCAGAAAAAAGGCGTGAGGTTTCCAAATGACATCACCACAGTAGTAATTTAAAATTGTAGAAGAGAATCAGAGTAATTTAGGTTGGAAAGGACCTTAGGATCATCGAGTCCAACTGTTATCCTAATACTGCCATCTCCACCACTAAACCATGTTCCTAAGCACCACATGTACACATCTTTTAAATACCTCCAACCATACTCAACCACTATCCTGGGCAGCCTGTTCCAGTGCCTGACAACACTTTGAGGGGAAAAAATTTCCTAATATCTAATCTAAACCTCCCCTGACACTACTTGAGGCCATCTCCTCTTGTCCTATCACTTGGTACTTGTGAGAAGAGACAAATCCCCATGTCACTACAACCTCATTTCAGATAGTTGTAGAAAGTGGTGAGGTCTCCCCTGAGCCTCCTTTTCTCCAGGCTAAACAACTCCAATTCCTTCAGACAGTCTTCACAGAGCTTGTGTTCTAGACCATTCACCAGCTTTGTCACCCTTCTCTGGATTCACTCCAGCACCTTGATGTCCTTCTTGTAGTGAGGGACCCAAAACTGCATACAACACTCAAGGTGCAGCCTCACCAGTGCCAAGCACAGTGACACAATCACTTCCCTAATCCTGCTCGTCACACTATTGCTGATACAAGCCAGGATGCTCTTGGCCACCTGGGCACACTGCTGGCTCATGTTCAGCCAGCTGTCAGCCAGCATCCCGAGGTCTTTTTCCCCTGGGCAGCTTTCCAGCCACTCTTTCCCAAGCCTGTAGATTTGCACGGGGTTGTTGTGACTGAAGTGCAAGACCAGGCACTCGGCCTTGTTATATCTCATACAACTGGCCTTCATCCATTGATCCATCTTGTCCAAGTCCCTTTGCAGAGCTTTTCTACCCTGATGCAGACAAACATTCCCTCCCAACTTAGTATCACCTGCAAACTTATTGGGGGTGCACTCAAACCTCTCATCCAGATCATTGATGAAGATACCAAAGAGAACTGGTCCCAACACTGAGCCCTGGGGAACACCACTTGTGACCAGCCACCAACTGGATTTAACTCTCTATTCACCACAACTCTTTAGGCCCTGCCATCCAGCCAGTTTCTTACCCTGCAAAGTATATACCCATCCAAGCTATGAGCAGGCAGCTTCTCCAGGAGAATGCTGTGGGAAACAGTGTCAAAGGATTTACTAAAGTCCAGGTAAACAACATTCACAGCTCTTCTCTCATCCACCAAGTGGGTCACCTTGTCATAGAAGTGGATTAGGTTTGTCAAGCAGGACCTGTCTTTCCTGAACTTATGTTGATCACCTAGTGGTCCCATACATGCTGCATGATGGCACTCGAGGTGACCAGCTCCAAAATGTTCCTCAGCATGAGGTCAGCCTGACAGGCCTGCAGTTCAGGTATTAGTACAGATAATGGTACATACTGCCCTACCACAATGTACTTAGTGCTACAGCAAGCACAGCTACCTAGTCATGGTACAGTATCAGCATATGTTTCATAAAAACAAGTGATTTGAAAATCTGCTTCTCAAGGCTGTTGCAAGCCTTAATTTAACCCTTGAAAACCCTCAGAGGAAAGAGGTTTTCCAGTATTTTCAACCCTTTAGACATAAAAGTGAGGTAAAAAAACCTCACCCAAATCATCAACTGTGCAAACAAAACAAATAGTAGTCAAGTTATCATCTAACACATTCATTTGGAGGTGAAACAATATGGATTTTTATCTGTCATGCATGTGCAAGACAAATAACACTATGCATATATACTGTTCCTCCAGGGAATGAATAAATCTTCAAAACACCTTACAAATGCTCATGATCAGCCTAGTGGAAATGATACTACAAATTGTCACAGCAAAGAGATGTATCAGCCATCTTCTTATGAAATAAAACTAAGTAACAGTGCACAATGTGGGTTTGGTTATTTAGTTAGTCTGTCTGTAATTGACCAATTTTCTGCCCTTGAATAGGAAACATATAACTATTTTTAGGTCAAACATTAACAGTTGGGGCTACCTTATATTATGGGTGGGAAGACAAGTGATTAGTTTTTAAACAGAAAATAAGAAACTCATGATTCAGTAACATAACACAAAGTCAAGAGAAGCCAAGAAATTCAAAGATATTGGCTAACTCCCACAGAACTGTTTGAAAAGCCAACTTTTAGCCCCAAGTGAATTTCTTCAGCAAATTAAGAGTCCCTAAACTTGGCTTTTAAATGTTAGTTGCTGACACAACCTTAATCACAATGCTTCAAAAGCTTTATGTACATAATAATAATGTTAAACTAAATGTTTTCATTGTTCAGAACTTTTCAGGACCTGCACAGATACCTGCATCTGAAACAAAATATTTAGGGAAGAGCAATTTAAGCGGGACATAGTCACTAAAGGTAGTACACGCAGCCCAGGTTCAGTCTGAGTATCAAATAAAAAATTCAAAGGTCAAAATATACAAAGTAAGAACTCAAGTCTGGTGAGACAGAAATAAATGTTTGTCCATCTGCAATGATCTGTCAGTTAAATGTTAGTGCTCAGAGCAAGGACCATGTAACACAACTCTTGGGGTCTGTCTCTGTCTCACACAGGCCTGTGCCTAGTGCTGGAAACTACAATAAAATGCTCTGAAACCCCTGCTTGAAGGGTTCTAGGTGCAAAGCATTACAGGGATAGACTGATGTTTTTAAAAAGCTTAAGAGATTTCACCCAAACAAGGAGATTGTCAGGACAGGATTTTCTCCCTGTCTGAGCAGGACTGAAAAGCCTGTGCTCTGTTACACCACTGCTCTGCCACTGACAGAGCTGGGATTTGCCTGGTCATACAATCAGGGAGAGACCTTGCACCCCAGTGCTGATGATTTTCTGAACATTCTCAGAGCCCTGGGATTTTACTGGGGACCTGCTTCCCAAACTCTTCTGAAAATGAGGCTTCTTTTTAATTGTACTATAGCATTTCTCATGTGAAAAACATCTGGGAAAGGCGAGAGCTGACAAAAAAGCAGCAACTTTTTTTTTTTTCACTCTCTTGCACATTGTTTGAAAAAGGTTTAAAGCTAAAATAAACTTCTCTGAAGCAACGCGTGGTTCACAGACAATGGCAGCAGCTGCAGATAGCAGAGGTTCATTCCTGTTTATTATATTCATTAAAACTGAGGGGAGAACTGTGGCAGCACCAACTTAATGGTCATTTGAACATAATTATTAAGAAAGCATTGTTCTTTGGAAAGATGAAAAGTGTCAGAGGAACTTCACACCCTTGTCATAAAACGCACACTTATTTCCTAGCATTAATTGGATAAAATGGGCATTGTAGGATCAGAGGTGGAGGGAAATGGGTTAATGAGTGTGCGTAGGAGGCAAATGACACTGGAAACTTGGTTGTCTACAGAGAGTGGGCAGAGGAAACAAAATCAGATGTGAGCAAATTTCTGGAAGGGAATCAGGTCGACAAAACTCATGAGACAGCACTTTATGTTCTGATCATCCTTGAACAGTATGAAAAGCAAAACTCTGGCCAGTTTGCACATGTGTTTCAAACAACAAGTCAAGAGAGAAACAAAACCCAGCTATGAATCAAGGAGTTGTATCGACAGCCACAAAGCAAACTCCTCCTGGAACCCAGCCACATCTTTGCATCCTACAGTGTGCGCCGTGCAGGTTTTTCCACGGTGCTTTTTGCTGCCATGTACCTCCCTCCACCTGGTTAAACGCTGGGGCAACTCCACTCTGTAAGCACCAGTGGACCCCCTTCAGGCTAACTGTCACTCTGTCTTTTCTTTAGTTGTCTTTCTTCTTTCTAAATCAACGCTGACTGCCTTGCAATGGTTGCCTGATATTAAATGTAGACTTAGTTCACACTGCTCCCTGTAAGCAGGCTCAATGCCAAGAGCAGCACATGGGTCAGACTGTATCCCTTTCACATGCAGGCTGTGGGCAGAGCTGCTCTCCAGGCACTTTGGGGTTGGTGTGCAAGCTCCCGTGGCTCTGCATGAAATATGGGTGTCTGCCCACGGGCAGGCATGGGTGGTAAATAACTTGTGAGGCTATAGGCCACCCTTCAGCTCTTTCACCAGCCAGCGCTCTCCAATGGGTATGGTAGATGTATCTACAGGGCAGCACTGGGAATGCATGATCAGACCAAGTGCAACACTGCTAGTCTGTACAGACCATCACATCCTCATGGCTCAGGATCTGTATGTGAACCATGAAGTCCCTTCCATGTCTTTGCCTGCCCAAGCGCAGCTCCGCAGCACGTTACACGCTTGAGCATGGTGTGGGGCTACAAGTTCCATCAGGAATTCTGTTCCCTTCTCAGCCAGGACCCCTGCGGATTTCTATGAATGTTTTATTCTTCAGGGAAGGAACTGCTGAACTGTAAACTTACTTAGCTGCCAAAAGAAATGGTCTTCAGACTTGGCCTGGCCAACAGCAACCCCCATTCCATAGCTATCCCCAATGTTCATTGGTATATAACTGCAAAGGCAAATTATTAGACCCTTTGGAAAAATACATTCTACCTTTCAGCAGAAAGAACAGTGATTCTTTAACAAAATGTTCTCGCTTTTTCTGAGACTGACCTTCCTTTGTGCAAAGTTCTGAGTCTTTTCCTGGAAGTACCTGGAATTTTTGGTACGAGGATAATTAGTCTCACCTTTCAATCTTACATTAGTTGATATTTTGTTGTTCTTTAAATTGACTCCAGCTAGTCCTCATGCACAATCAGTTTGTGTATCTAAGTCAAATACATCCAAAACCCACTTCTTCAAGCTGATCTCCCACTGGAATGATGTTTATATGACTATGCTACCCACCTGCCTGTCTAATTACCTTCCCTTTTCTTCCAAGAGTTTCAGAGCAGTTGGATAACTTCGGCTTAATGGGGAGTCTGGGAGGTCACAGCTGAAACTCAGTAAGGCTTCCAAACCCCTGTAAATGATCGTGACCTCTCCTGACATCACACTGAGATCAAACCTAGGCATGCATCATTCGTCCCTTCGCTGCTGATCCCCCAGCTCCACTGCAAGGGCAATAGGCTGTTCCCAAACAGGTTCCCCATCAGATGGCTAGAGAGCCAGGATGGCAGGTTAGCTCCCTAGGTGCTTTGGAAGGTTGGACCAAATATAACTTTTGAGTGTACATTCGATCTGGTTTTATCTCATCCAGCAGTTCAGATTACATGGACAAAACTCTGCTCCAAAAACTGAGGGAGGAGAGATGATTCCTGATTCCTCCACTGAGCTGGAGTTACAGGGAGCCCAGCTGTAATTACTGCTTTTGGCCTTCTCACTAGGTCTCAGGAAGTCATACGTTATACAAGTAATTAAGTGTGTTACAAATGCTGGGTGATCCTTAATTCCTTGCTGCCTTTTGCTTACTGCATTGGGTGGACAGTACTTGGAGCAAAAGATCCATACACAGAGTGTAAAACTAAACCAAAAGCTCTGGTTAAGGTTCAGATTTGAGGAAATTCTACATTGGTCCAAAACGCTGTCCTTTGAGCTGCTCTGCAGTCTGTGTTTCCCAGCACAGGGGAATCAGAGTTCCTTTGCCATAACTCTTTCATACATGAAAAAGTGGGAAATTCACCCCTCAGTCCTTTTGAATGCACACTCTGTGCTCAACGCACCAATTAACACTTCTGAAGGCAGCAATAATGATGGAAAATCGCCAGTCAGACTCGGAGAAAGGCATCGTCTATGAAACAACTTCAAGGTGACCAAAGTTTGCTGCTGTAGGTATGTAACCATCCTCCCAACCAAAAGCCACTCTCAGATTGCAGCTAACAGTCTCCACTGAAATTAATGCAACTCCTTCAATGACATCCAAAAATCTCTCAATGATATTGTGAAAAGCAGAAATTTATCATGTGTATTTTACACCATTTAAACCATCTTCCTCAAAATTAACTAAATTGTGGGTGGAGTCGAATGGGAAGTTCCTGCCAAAAGAAGAAGTGGGTTCAAAAAGCAAACAGAAAAGTTCATAGAGGACTGGTTCAGTGGTGTCCACCTCTGGCCTCACTACATTGGTGAATACTGCAAATTGGCAATGTTTACCAGGTGAACGATGATCTAATTTCCTGCACTCTGGTCTGAATATCCACTCTTGGTCATGACTAGACACAGGCAGCAGGTCAGATGGACTTTTCCTTGCTACCTCTAGGTATCCTTGTGTGCAGTAAAGTGAGCTCTGATGGATGTTGCCTTGGTCAGATTAGCTCATGACTTCCTACCAGCAAAAAAACTGAAAGAAAAATCTGAATTTAGGGTTAAATTTCAGCACAGATAGTGAGGGGAATGTTCTGCAAACTATCATCTGATTTGTCTCCAGTAAAAATAGTAACATTTTTAAATTTTCTTTTTTATCTACATGCCATAGCCAAGAGGTCACTGGGTGCTTCAAACACTGAATTAACATTTTAATAATATATTAATAAACTGAGTAAAGGAGAGACAACACTTTTCAGTAACTCACACATTCCTTCTATTGACAAAGAAAAAAAAAAGGACTAAATTTTAAACAATAATTTCAAGAAAAATGCTATTTCATTATGTTTTCTAAAGAGAATCTGTGGGTCATAGGGGATTTTTGTGCCTCTGTCATTCTGGTCATTCAGATAGTACTGGGTTTTAATCCAATTTAAATACAATGTGGGTTTTTTTAGGAATAAACCTATTTATATTACATTTAAAATCTTGATGTCTTTTACATAAGACTAAAGCAATCTATTTCTATAATCCAAATTAAAAACAAGTAGCATTTAGGCAGCAGATGCTGTTACTGAAGTTTCAAGAAAGTAAAATAACAAGCTTCGGGGAAGTCACTTGCTGAGCACCTGGAACAAGAATTTGCTGAAGTGATAAACCAGTTCTTGACAGCTGCAACTCGTTCTGCAGGTGCAGAAAGCACTTCTTCCTCTCAGTTCCTTCAGCTCAGTTCAGTTCAGTAATTACTTCACTCAATGTTATGACACCACTTGAGCATTAAAAAAACCAAGCAAACCATGTTTCCCTCTCTAGTCTATGAATAAGAACTATGTGCAAGATGTTTTCACCCACTAGTTCGAAACTGAAGGACAAGATGGCCTGAAATAATCTGTCCAATTCTGTTCCTAAATATGGTTTTCCTTTTATTTAATGCACCAAGTAGTTTTAAAAAAATAGATTAGTTTTGACATACTTATTATTGAAGTATCTAGCATATTCAGTTAATAACAGGCAACTTAATACCACAGAATCACAGAATCACGAAATTCTTAAGGCTGGAAAAGACCTCTTGAGATCATCAAGTCCAACCTATGACCTAACACCACCACATTGGCTAGACCATGGCACTAAGTGCCACACCCAGCCTTCCTTCAACACCTCCAGGGATGGTGACTCCACCACTTCCCTGGGCAGTCCACTTCAATGTCGGATCACCCTTTCCGTGAGGAAGGGCTTCCTAATATCCAACCTAAACCTTCCCTGGAGCAGCTTCAGGCCATGCCCTCTCGTCCTGTCATTGTTGCCTGGGAGAAGAGCTCGACCCCCATCACAGTCTTCTAATTTATTTTTGTGTTATGAATCCATGCACATGCAATTTTATATAAATTACCAGAAAAATGGCCTTATTTCATACCATAATAGATATTAAAATTAGGATGTATATGGGGTCAAACATGGTATGATTTCAATGTGTATGTATTATATATCCTGTAAATTGTTGAAACCATCTGTATTTTAGTGCAAAATTAATTTATAGTTAAAAATCAGTATGTTTCAGTTCTTATGAAATAATAGCTTTCGACTTTTCCTTTGGAAAATATCTGAATTACACAATGTAAACCAAGACTGATAAGGATTATTTACACTGAAGTTATTTACTCGCTGATTTAAATCACAATTGTGACCAGTACTTTAACTCATTCTGTCTACATTAATACATGGCTTTATACATTAATAATGGCATACCTTTAGCTCATAAATTAGGCCAAATTTCCAGTGCAGCCAGAAAATATGTAAGACAAAATTGATAAAAAAAAGATGAGCAAACTGAGCTTAAAATTGTTATGTCGTACTTTCTACCACTGGCTATGAAATCTTTGTAGAGAATTAATTGATGCTAATAGTGGAAAATACTTGAAGAATAAAAATTACATGGTTAATTTGATATTGAAGTTTAAAAAATGAAAATGCAGAAGAGAGGAAAATAATGTTTTCAAGTGTATTTGGGGAAGGCAGAGACGCTGAAGTAAGAAAAAAAAGCTCTACATGGAATTTGCTTCTGTTGCACAGTACTGACAGACAACTCACACAGGAAGAAGAAATGGTGCGGATTAAAAAAAATGTTTCCCTACCAAAAAGCCTTATAATCTTGAATTGGGTTCATGAGAATTTAAAGCTGCTATGTCTTTTCCTTTTAGTGTTTCATAAATTGCTTGGCTCTGATCTCCTAAATGCTTCTTGCTTCCTTACAATTTGCAACACTTTTTTTTTTTTTTCCACTGCAGCTGCAGAGTCTGTAACTCCAAAGTCATCGAGGCACTGCACTTTCAGAGACAAGGGGGCAGAGGGATGGGGGAATCTGTTTGCTTTGAAGCCCTGTGCTCCAGAGGATATCAGCCTGGTGCCTTGCTGGCCCATCTCTTAAGCCTGTTAAAGGATACTAAAAGAACTGTCAAAACTTCCAATGCAGTGCGGCAGCACTTACTCCAAATCCCATGAAAGTAACTGCTCTGGTGTGATAAAGAAAGCTAGAAACAAAAGCACTCTTAGTTAAATTGAGCTGAGGTTGATGACGCTTCATGTTGGCCCCCTTCCAGGCCACAAACACAGCACCCTTTCCTGCAAGTGCTGGCAATTATAAAGAACTCTTGAATCACCTAGTTTGATCTTCTGGTTTATCGTTGCCCAGATCCTCCTACACTAGGCCCAAACATTTCAGTTCATTGGCCTCCTTGGGAGAGACCAGCGTATGCTCCAGGTGAAAGTTAGAAGAAAGTCAGATGCCACTGGTGATGCCCAAAATGATACCTTCCCTTGTGATGACTCGATTCAAAAAACCACTTGTACCTTCTCAGGCTTGAGCACCCAATCTCAACATCTCAGTATCATTCTCACCCATCTCCTCCTCTTGCTGTAGTGTCACATACACATGATGGTCCCTAGTTTGCAAGGTGGTCCCCATAGCATCACAAACAGGCAGTATCTAGCAGCAAGATGGGGAAATTCATCACAAGGAAAAGGATACCCACTGCATGGGTTAAAAGTGGGAAAATATTTTCTCTTCCAAACACATACTCAGAACTGCTCAGCAGGAATGCAGGAGAGGAAATACATGGGCAACTGCAAGCATTCAAAAGGCAATGGATAAAGCCTCAAAAGTCAGAAAAATATGTAGAGAAACAAAGGTAAAGCTGCAGTACAGTTTGTTGCTTGTTGGTTTTTTGTTGTTTTTTTTTTTTACTGACCTCCTGGGATATATTTACAGAAAAATCAAATTTAGGTCATATTTTGTCTCCTTTTTCTGCTAAAAACTTTTAGAGACAATGACGGGCACAAATCAAATGCTTCATAGCACACTCTGTAAATGCAAGATTCAACTCCAGTTTCCAGAGTCAGGATTTAGTAGGTTCCTTTGCTCCTCACACTTCCCCATGGCACTCCTGGGTTAGGTAAAAGCAGGCTGTGCTAACAGGACGCTGACTCAGCTAAGGTGTTACAACACTCAGCACAGCACGATGTCAACTTCAGTGCTTCTTGGGAATTCAAAGCCTTGGTTTCTCATAGAATTTCCCCAGGGGTTGGACCAAAATGCTGTGGGTTTTCAGGTTAAAATCCTAAGTGCTGACAACACCAGCATCCAAACTCCCTCAGGAGTGTCTGGCACTGGAGCATATAGGTCCCTGGAAAGCCATGGGACCCTCACAGCTCTCTAGTAGCATGTAGACCTCTTTCTGCCCCCATTAAAAGCTAAATGTGATTATATGTTCTTCATAGTACAGTACCAATGTTTTTCCTCCTCCTGTTAAATGACACTTGAAGCCATAAACATTTGGTGCTTGCCAGTCGCTGGGTTCAAGCCAGCCAGCAGACTTCCACCTCCAGCAGCAGGCAGCAAGGCACGCCTGGGGATGGAGCCGGCCACAGCTCAGCACTGCGGGGCTTTGGGTCGTAAAGTGAAATTCAATTAGTTAATTAATGAGACAAAATTTTAACAGAAAATTAGTAGGCACCTCAGCTTTCAGCAAAGCTGGAAATATGTTCCTAAAAGTGACAGTGTTGGTATCTCTATATTAAACAGCATATTGGCCATAAAACAAAGAAACCAATGCATCCTCCACTTTTTAATAGGGGAAGCAGAAGTCTCTTAAAAGTGTAGTTAGAGTTGTTGTGGGGAGGGAAGGAGGGCAGTTTTACCACTGATGTCATTGCCAGCATAGGCCTTTTATGGTCATGACTTAATAGGTGTCTCTCTGCTTCAAAATCAACAAAGCTCACAGAAAAAAGACTCGCTTCCTCCTTGGGAAATGGTGTACGTCCAGGGAGGAAACTGTCTTCCTGTTTTCTCCATAATTGCAGCTTTGCATGGTTTTAGCAAGTTCCACAACTGTAAACCCCTTCCATATGGAACGTGTTCCTCTAAACATCTGGCTGCTTTTTTATTGCAGTGATAAAACAGATTTATTTTCTACAAACCATATAAAATATTACTTTCTCAGTGTATGATCTACTGTGCCTCTAAAAGTAAAAAATATACAAAGAGATCAATAGACTCACATGTTTTTCTTTTACTGGTGACAAAATGCTGTTCTAAAGACAACTAAAGGATTAATTTTGAAACTGAAAAGGAAAAAAGTCTGGACACCTACATTTTATTACCTTTGTGTTCTTGATGCAAACCAATGATACAAACTCAAATCTAAAATGAAATTTAAATCCAGTCAAAGTACATTTCTTAGCTCCAGGTCAGATTTGAATGTGTATCTTTCACACTGGTTCTTAGCCTATATGCATCATTTGTAACTACTGCTGGAAGAGAAGAAAATTCTTTGATTAGTTTAGAATTCATCTTTATAATTTACCTGGATATATTAGGGAAAAAAGCCTCGAGCCAGGAAATTCAGAGGGCTGCACAGTAACAAAGAAAAGAGCATTTGTTCATTATCTAATGGTAGTCTGGCTGCAATGTCAAATTTTGGTGGGCAGGGCACTCAAGCAATAAACCAGGAAAAAAGCCATTATAAATCAACAGATCATCTTGGCTTCCCATTCCATTAGCTGTTATTTTTAGATGTACCACATGCATGGGTAAGCAACAATGTTGCAGAGTGCTCCTGCAGAAGTTTTAATCTTTTTCCCTCCTCAGTGTTTCACCTGCTGCTGCCTGAAATGACATGAGCCTTCACTGCAACAAGCCTAAAAATGAGCTGTAAACAATGTTGTGAAAGATCTGGCCAACGCTCACTACAGGGACGTAGTCCAACAGTGGCTTCTTGAGAGGAGTGGAAAAAAATAAATGAGTTGAGGTCAAGATGCTTTGATAAATCCTGAATTGAGCAAAGTCAGGCTTCATCCATCCAAAAATGGTGATGCTTTACACCTCCGCAAGCAGCTTTACACCAGTGCCATTTCCAGATTTTGCTGCCTGTAAAGCTCACCTGCCCCTGAGGGAAGGGACCAACAAGGGGAAAAGTGACTATGAGTAGGTCATTTACTTGGGAAAATAGTGGAGGTGAGAAATAGTGATGAAAAGGAGAGTCTAGAAATAGGAAAAGGCTTCATAAAGCATGTAAGCTGTGTGAGCAATGCTGCCTGGAGGTCCTTGTGGTGCATCCCTGTGTCTGACCACCACGGCCAATGGGACAATAAGCCAAACCATCCTCACCACACCACATGCCAGACCTGCTCCTGAGGTCAGGAGGACCACGGCTGGGGTGCCCCTCATTAGCAGGGCAACACCTGGATGGGACAGATCAAGCACCAGGTCCCACCCTGTCAGTGCCCTTCCAGGTTCATCTGCACTGGCATCCACCACCTCCTAACAGAAAGTTTGCTGCAAGGTGTTACGGACAGAGAACACAGATCTTCATTTAAATGACAACTGCATCCTTGAACATGCAAGGGGTAAATTAATATCTCATGTCTACTGTTAAAGACAAATCTGGGCCACCCAGACTAGAGATTAACTGGAAGCTAAAGCAAAATCAACTGTTCTTTGCCATTGCATAACTTGAGAGGAGTAGCTCTAACCCTACACCAGCTCATAAAGGGCTAAATCCCATGTTAGTGACACAGGTCCCATCACCACAGCTGAACCAAGGGTCTGCCTTCACATCTAAGGGGAGTTTGTGCCTTTTCAGGTCCTGATGGTGGCACAGCCAAGTGCCTGCTCTCACTGGCCTGCTGAAGGGAGGGGACTGGGCAGAGACTTGGCTTTATTTCTCCGCCATCATGTGCCAAGGTGGATCCCTGATGACAGGTATGGACCTGTGCCCACCTACATCCTGCCTGGAGGGATCAAAGACTCCCTCCTGTATTTCTGACAAATTATTAACTACCAGTCTAACTGAATGTAAAGCTTTCTTGTGAATACTTGCTAATTTTTTTGGTGCCTAATAGTGCCCATGTAATGCAGCAGGAGAACATGAAAAGTAATGAACTTGAAGTAAAAACCACCCTTTTCTGCTTAAAACAGCATTTGCTTCTTTCTCCACATAACTAGATTTCTTGCAAAATAAATGTATTTATTGCAATAAATATTTGTTGAAAAGCATTCGATCCTCTTTTACTAAACACATCCATTTTAAAAACTACCTTCAATTTCCTTAATTTTTGAGTACAGTCCAGGAAGCTGGTGGTGGAAAATTACTAGACATGGAAAGACCTCATTACTACAAAGTCGGCACCTATATTTGTCATAGTCACTTTAGATATCAATGTTACTTTTTCTGATACCCATTGTACCTTCTGATAAATGTAAATGCAGGATAACCAGGAAAAACACCCCTACACCTTAATGGTTTTGAATCAACAATGCTTAGGGCCTTGTTTCCATGTGAAATAAGTGAATGAGTAAAACCACCGACAAAATTGCACTCTGACATGTGATATCTTACTATTTCTTTGAATCTGGTCCCAAGCCACCAAAAGACTGAAACACAGTCAGTACCATAGGACAGGATACCTTCAGGGGATGAGTAATCTCATTGCTGGAAGTTTGCAGGAATAGGCTATACAAGTATCTGATTCAGAAGCTGATGATCCTGCCTTGAGATAAGATGGGAGAAGTTGGAGTTGGGCATCCTTTTGCAGTTCTTTCCAGCTCCATCATCTGTTACTCTAGGTGAGCAGCTCTATTTATGTTGATAAAACCCACATGCCACAGCTAAAGCTAAACATATGGTCATGAATTTTGCCACTGATGCACAAGTGCAAAGCAGATAGATACACTACCTCTCACAGCTTTAGGATATACACCTTGTTTTTTAACATTCAGACTCTCCCATAGCAGTAAGAAAGCACAAGCTCAAACAAACATGGCTACTGGGAGAGCAGCTTCCATGTGCCTGCTATCCCTTGCTGAAGAGTCAAAGAGCAGAGAGAGATTTCCATCTGTCATACAGGCCATGTGGCTTTTTTGCAGTCTTAGTTGGAAATCTTCACTGCGATCAGAGAGGACTCACCCAGGTTAATGTGTGTTTCGGTTTAGACTGTACAATTTTAACCTTTCACTGCACTGGAGAGGTGGGTCCCACGTTCCTGACTCACTCTCAAAGGCAGATGTGCATGCTCCATTTAATTAACAAGAAGTACAGACTTAACTCCTGAAACTCCCCTCCTCAAACTGGGGAATTTCCTGAAGTCATACAAATAGTTTCCTACCTAACATGAAGCTTAAGTCCCAAGAGAAACCCCAAGTCCCTTTTCCTCCTCTCCTTCGTCCTCAAAGCCCAACACTGCACTGAGTCCCAAGGTGGTTAATGCACTTCTAAAGCAAAACTACATGTGTCATGCTGAGAAGAAACCAAAGAAGAAATTACTCAGCTTGGTGTTTCACCGCTCCAAGTCCTTGCCAGCTACAACTGCAAAAGACCTGACCTAGCAGATAAAAAGTGATCCTCTAAGATATTAGTAGCAGTATCATAAAACAAACAACTAAGAAAACAAATGGAGAGCTATATTTTAATGTGCAGTTGTGTTACTTCAGATGAGGCAGCTCCTAACAACTAGGGACATGGTAGGTGGCATTTCCAGTTGAATCCCAGTTTGCACAGGGTGAATGTGTGTATGTCTTTTAGGTTCTCTGTGCCTTCTTCTACACTTGGGCAAACTTGCTCAGAGGGGTGTCATGCTGATTAACTTATTAACACTAGGAGTGAGCTTTGTGTTCCTTGGATAAAATGACTGTGGAAGTGAGAGCATGCCATTATCATGTCTGGGTAATGAAGTAAACAGTCCTCAGCTGGTGTCAATGGCAGGGATTTGCTGGTGTATGTTGAGCATCTGTTATATAAACTGAATTGCAGAAGCCTTTAGAGCCAGATGCTATAAATCACTTTACTGTATTTGTGATGTCTATTTTAATCCATCTTCAGTGAAATGCAGTTAAGAGCTCAGTTTAAAAGGGTGGATCCTGAGTCTTTGCTGGAAATGCAAAAGGAGAGCCAAGTGTCTGTGGAATGAAGCCCTCCACTTTGCTAGTAGTTCATGTCTCCGTAGTACCAGCAACAGTGAACGGGGTTTTAAAGCCAAGTGAAGCGCCTGCCCAAGATCCTGATTTCTGAACATGCAGGACAGTCTAGACAGACCACATAAGAAGAAACCCAGCTGATGAGGCAACATCAAGTTGACTGAGTAACCAAGACGTTGCTGCTTGGAAGAGGTCCACAAGACCTGTCACAGCCTCTTCCTGCCCTAGGACTAGCATTGCTCAAACTCTTCCTGTGAAACAGATCATGGAGGAAGAGAAGGGCCTTCCCCTCAACAGAGGTAGACAATATGGGCCTCACTGTGACACAGGGAAGAGGAGGAGCTGACTTTGAGGACTCCTGCTCCAAAGAACCCTTGACAGGGTTACAGAAAAGACTGCAATGGTGAGGTTTCTGTTAAGCTTTGCCACCTAGGCATCCTGCCTTTGCTGCTTTCCAGTTCTCCTTCCTACTACTAAACAGCCCTGCCCATTTGTTGCTAGATGTTGTGCTGACATCTAGCATGGGATTCAGCCTTCATCTTTGCACCAGGACTACAGTCCTTCAGGCACTGGGAGAGAAGCACCTCCTGAAGGTAATTCAACTCACCTGAAGGCCAGGCCAGGCACTTTCTGAACATGTTTGTCTCTTTCCACTGATGGCAGAGATAATCTAGATAAGCATCTGAGACAAACGGACCAAGTTTCTAATCACAAAAATGAAGTCAATCCCTCTTCCCAGTGATGCTGAGGGGAAATTTGGCTTCATTGAAGTTCATGGGTTGCAATGGACACAGATTGCTTTCATCCCTGCCTGGTGCTCCACACTTTGTTACTGCTCAAGTGCAGAGAGCTTGACTTAAATCAAGCAAGATACATTGTTTTTTCTTCTCTTGCAGGCAGTGATTGACTAGTTTTACCCATTTCTTTCCCTAGCAGACCAAAGGTTTTTATTCAAAGTGCTAAATCCCTCCTCAAATTAGGTGCTTTGGTGAGAAAAAAAAAAAAAAGGCCTTTTTTTAGCCACTCCAGGATTTTACAAATGTAGGCAATTTAAAGCACCTTAAAAATAAAGCCTGAAGAGTCTATGTGAAGTCTGGAAGGCAGTTGAAGTGCAACATGCTGAAAAGTTGTGTTGTTTTGTGTTGTTGTTATTTTTTTTCCTCCTCAATCATTTTACTAGTTAATCTTCCTGGGAACAGACTGATATTTACTCGTCCCACAAGAGACTGAAGTTGTCAGGAATCCAAATGATATCAAGGGATAAGGTTTAAGAAATTCTGCAGTTAGTCACCAAATGGAAGGAAGTGGCACAGTTCTTTGGTGATGGACTGCACTTTCGTCCTCTTGTAGTTTTTATCTGAATTTCTCCACATTAAATGGGGGAATGTTACGAATTGTCTGTAAAGGAAATAAATGACAAGCTCAGAGAATGATCCCTCCATCACTAAGACCTATGGGGAAGTCTGTGGCCATTACGGCATCAAACAAAATGACAATGTTACATTAGAAAAATAATACATGGACTAATTCCAACACCACATTTTCCATACTAGCTTCCCCTGACTCCCTCATGGCTTCCAGCTGGTTCCCAGCATTGTGCCACACCGTGCCATGTGGCACACACAACTGTGACTCATCAGCACGGATCTCCACCAGCATGGGCACCACTGTACTGCACACTTCTCCAAGGGGAGGAACTGCTGTGGCTTTTTCCATCTTCCTACAAGCCATGCTTTGCTTTCTTTTCATCTAGTTGCCAGGTATATTGAACTGATGTTAAGGCAAAGGTTTAGAAGGCACAAGATCTGAGTTAATTTCCTTAATCTGTGTTAAACCTTTGTGCAACTTTATGGACAACCCATATACCTGTGTCTCTACTAGGAAATTAAATACCCCTGGGGTTGTTCTCTGGTGTTTAGCACCACCAACACACCACAGACCACATCCATTCTAGGTTCCAGAGCAGGTTCTGAATACAAATTCAGATAGTCTACTGGGAATGGTGAGCTGTGCTAGTGAAATGTTTGAGTTAGTTTGAGACATAAATCAACCATGGGTCATTCAACATGATTGTGACACCACTTTTTGTGGTGCTGGGTCTCTGGCACTCTGCATTCCATCTACCAGTAAAGGACCATAGCAGTTCTATGGAGTTAAGATGTCATGTCATCTCTCTGTGACAGAAATAATCACAGATAGGAAAGATCAAGATGAGTATAATCTTATGAAATGCTGCAATATTCCAACACAATTCTGATTATCTAATAAGTGAACAAAGGCTGCTATGCATCATGCAGTCCTGGCCCCAGGGGTGCAAAGCACTGATAGTATGAAGCCCTTTGGAAATAGCTCAAATAAAAGAAAGAGTGCCCTGACAGTACTTTGCATCTCACTGTCTCAGAGCATTTGATACCCTTATCCAGGTTGTATAAAGCTTTGCTCCATGGAAATCAAGTGACATGCTACACACCATGAAAAAATAGCTCAGAATTTGGGCAGGCTCTAACATGCTGTCATGAGCTGATAGCCCCCCTGGCATTGGCTCGCAACACTGCTGAGATAGATGAACACAACCCTATTCAAATAGAAGAATTGCACCCAGGACTCTACTGATTGCATTGCATAGGTCTCCACTGAGTAATGAAGGAGTTTAGATACTACATATGGGTCAGGTAAGCCATGGTTACTCACCTTGCATATACTGGAAAACTGCAGCAAAATAATTTGTCCTAGTTTAGTCGGTAATTAACTAGGTTTGAAGTAAGTCTTTTAGATTGTCACCAGGCTAAGAGCATGTATGGTCATGGAGAACTCCACACCTTAGCTAAGTTGTGGTGGCTTCAGTCATGATAATTTAGGCCTAAATCTGACCATAAAATATTTCAAACTAGATTAAAGTAGAAACTGCTATGCATAATGGGTAAACCTTTTGCCTAAGCGCTGTGAAAAATAAACGGGACTTGTGCTTACATGTTTCTTACTCACCAAGATTTATCTTGCTTATCACCATTTCATCAACTTCCACAGAATTACTATTAATTGACTGTAGCACATGTCAGAGAAAAATCAGGAGCGCTGTCTTCCCCTGATATTTCTTAGGTATTAAATCATTGGTCTTAAACTCAGAAAGGTAAGAGGCAGAGAAAATAACTCCTCTGTGAAGAATGATCTTCTTGAGGACACCCGTATTTCATAATCCTATTGTATTTGTAAGTGAACCTCCAGTAAATCAATATAAAGCATCCATTTAAGTTGTGAATGCAATCCAGTCTGAGAGACAGAGGTCTCCATGAAGCCTGTGACAACTCAGGCAGCTCAGTCAGTCTTACCACTGTTCTTGTTGCATGTATACATGTTGCTCTTCCACAGGTCTTTGCTGAAGTTGAAGAATATTTTGGACATGCATATATGGCTGTGAAAAGTGATGCCACTTCAAACTCAGTGGATGGGAGCCAGCTCTAGTCCAGAATTATGCTTCAGCTACTGTGTCCTGCTGATCTGCTGACAGCAAGGAGGAAGTAAACAGGAGGTGAAAAAGAGAAGACCTACACAGCAAGAAGGCATTGGAGAAGGAATCCGATCTCTGAGACTGATCACACATGCAAGGAGACCTGAGTCTGTCCTCAAACCGCACAAACCACCTGGACAGAGCTTGTAGTCTTCTAAACACCTACTTTTGTCTAGTGCTCTTGGAGATGTCAATAAGAAGATAGGAATGAAGTAACCACACATCAAGAGTGTATGTACAGGAAATGCAGCATGTTCCTTTTCCATAGCACAGCTGTGGAGATCCAGCTTTTGGAGGCATGGAGCTCACCAACAGTGCTCCAGTCTAGTCTCACCTGAAGGTAATCCAGGATGTGTAGTGTCTCCTCAAATGTTTGATTGCTTTCTAAGAAGGCATGTGGCCTACAATCACTCTCAAGGGGTCAATTTGGCAGTTCCCAGCCAAGAGGGCTGACCCATGGACAGAAGCTGCACTGCTTCAGCTAGGAGGGAACAGAGATAACCATTCCAAAAGCATGCTACAGAAAGGGCTATACCATGGCAAGCTGCTTAAGCCAGGAAAGCTGACACTTACAGTGAACGAGTAGTTGACCATTGGAGAAAGCCCACTCAGAGCCAAAGCAGTTTACTAGACCATGGGAAATATCTCACTGTCACTGAAACTGGGCTAAGCTCTGCACACAAAATCAGTCCAAGCATCCCTTGGAAGACAGAGGAGAGAAACTCCCAGCATACTAACAAGCATAAGGTCCACAACACAAGCAACAGTCTGGCCCTGTTCATGCATACACTGACACTCAGGTCCTAGGGCAGGGCAAGGGAGAGGAAGACCACACCAAGCTCTGTGGTACCTCAGGGAGTCCAACATGGGGCAACTGTGAGATTGTCATCCTGCTAACCTCACACAGGAAAAGAAAAATAAGTAAGTGCTGCTGCCAAAACCATACAACCTTGGTTCACAAAACCACACCACAGTGTGACCATGTTCCCCTTAGCACCCTCAATATCACTGCAGACCATGCTGACCAAAAGCACCCTTTGCACTCTACAGCTATCTTCAGAAAGGAGCCTGGGGATTCATTTCACACTGCCACGGCACGATAAACAACAGCTACAAACACTGAGCACACTGTGGTGGTGCTTGGCACTGTCTTTCTCAACATTCTCATCTTCTTTTCCTCTACTTAAGGCAAGGCAACCAGCTCAACATTATAGTGGTAACAACACCACACTGATAGATTGCATCATTACAGTCTTCTATTATAGAAAAACAGAGTCATAGAATAGCTCAGGTTGGAAGGGACCTTAAAGATCATGTACTTCCAACACTCCTACATGGGCAGGGACACCTCCTGCTAGAGCAGGTGGCTCAAAGCCCCATCCAACCTGGCCTTGAACACTTCCAGGGATGGGGCACCCACAACCTCTCTGTGCAAACTGTTCCACTGTCTTGCTAACCTCATAGTGAAGAACTTTTTCCTAAAGCATGAACATCAACAAGTGTTGGAACAGGTTTTCTCTGCACAGCTTGGCTTTCACACAGCTGTGGAGAATTAATTTCTGTGGTCCCTTGCAGGGAAGCAGTGTTCTTCCAAAACAAACAAAAACCCCAAACTAAATGAAACAAAAAGGATATTTTTTTCCCCCCTAAGTAAACCCAAACCTGGAAACTTGCATTGTCACAAAAGAAGTGCTGACAGGTTCCCAAGCAGGTAACAAAAATGTTTACCCTCCACGAGACTGGTTCATTTTGATAGCAGAGTAATAAGCACAGCGTTAATTTCTTCTCAAGGTCAGGTCCTTCTCTCCAGCACTTTTCTGCTCAGAGCAGGTGTAGCATTGCCTTAGAATCCTCCAAACTTTCCTGACAGTCCCTAACATTTCAGAGCTATCCAAACACAATTCAAAGGCAAACATTTCTGCACTGTGGCTGGCTGGGAGCTGCATGCTGAACAAGGCAGAGCCGCTGAGCCGAGAGGCGCAGCCCCGTGAGCACAGCTCCGCCTTAGAGCACCCGGGGACACACCAGCTCTCCCAGCCGCATAGGAAGTCTGTTTTCAGGTTCTCAGCTTGCTCCGTTAGAGCAGACTTTTGGGGACTGAAGGGCTCTCACCCCGTGCCCCATTCTCCTTGAGGGCAATGGTACGGCCCCGATGCTGCTCTGCATCAGCCCAGGCGCTGCTGCAGCCGGTCACTGGGAGCGGTCAGACGCAGCATCCATTGTAAGGGCTGTCAGCACTGCAACCAGTTCCAGTGACTCTCTGATTTACATTTTCTGCATCTTTTCTGAGAAACCTCAATTGTCTATTTAATCCCTTAGCACTGGAGCAAAAGCATTCAGCTGTGCAACCCAATATAACAGGCGCAAATTTGATACCCATTCAAGCTGAGGAGTTACTAGGCATAAAAACCCATATGGGGACAGTATAATCCCTGGTGTAATTCCATTCATTTTCATGTACCAGGGATGAATCTGACACAGCAACCGGGATTTCCATCTGACACCAGCTTCTCACATCCCTCTAGTGTGTTCAGTAGAAGGAATTCCAGCTTGCACTTACATAGGTGTTAGCAGAATTGGTTTTGTTCTGCTGATATTCTCAGATGTCTCCTTGCACGCTCTGATCATGAGCAGGGACTGCAGTTTGCCCTCACTGTAGAAAGTTTTCCACAGTAAATAGATCTCTTTCTTTATAACCACACCATTTTTAACTATTTACTTCCAGAGTGTTTACTTCCAAGAGTGTGTAAACCTTTCCCAGGGTTTAGGGGCGAGCCCAAGGGACAGCAGCAGAAAATGCAACACTGGCAAGATTCAATTAGGACAATATTCAACCTTGGTGGACAAGTCAAAAACCTCTCTCTGCAAAGAGGAGAGATGTGCTTCAAGGGACTGTCGCACAGAAAGTCCAAAGATGACAACATAGGCCTGACAATTTGCAATACATTTACTGCTGGGTGCAGCTGATCATATGTGTCTCTTGTGAAGTTTTATTGTCTAGATAACAAATGACACATGAGGATGTATGAAAGTCACAAGCATTATACCTTCACTTTATAGGCCTGGCACTAATGTATGCATCTGGGTATAAAGCACTTTCTTGCAAGTTAAAACCCAGCCCTGCTAAGAATTGGTGTAATTCAATACTTCCTTTGAAAAACCTCCCGTAGGAAGATTAGAACAACCTTAGTGATTACAGTCTATCTGGGTTCCACAGATGCCACTAATCTATGGAAATTGTGAATTCAAAGGATTTATGTCTAAATGTGATTTAAAATCCACTACCAAATCTCCATTGTGTCTTTTGGGGTTTTTTTGTGTGTTTCGGGTTTTTTTAATTATTTTTTTTTTTCTCCTCTATCTCTCTCTGTTTTTTCCACCTCAAACTGAGGTTCTGTTAGTGGCCCTAATATCCGTCTCAAAGACAAACAGGCACGAGTCAAACAGCAGCTTCGCTGTTGTTGCAGCAGCCGGCGCTGAGCATGCACCAGCGTCCACAGTAGTTCCAGCAACTGCCCCAGTCAGAGGCTCCACTCCATAGCCTGTCTGCAGCCCTCTCCCTGATGAAAGGCAGCTGCAGACAGGGTTTCAGTTTATTCTGTTTAAAGACCTATCACGGACTCCCACGTGAAAGGGAATGTAAAGAAAAGTCACAAATCAAACCTGAGCCGTGCAGCCCACTTAGGCAAATGCTATTTGCACCATATGTTTTGCAGGTTGATTTTGTTGGAATAGTAAATTGGTCTGAAATTAGGGCCAGATTTTTGAAGGCAGCACCAAAGACATGTCTGCTGAGCACGCATGAACTCAGCCAAAGAGACAGGTCACTCCCAACATGCCAAGAGACAGGGAAAATTATCAGCTCTGTGCAGGACACAGCGATGGGCATATCCCACGACCTTGTGTGGGTGGTGTTTGTGTGCAGCTCTTCCAGATGACTCCTCAGTGCCCGTCTTTCAGGACTCTGACCTTGACACCAGCTCTTCCCTGTGTGGATGCAGTTTTTACTTCCCAGTGCTGGGTACTTCACAGGCAGATCCTTACATACTTAGGTGGACATACATCTACAAATCTTTAGTATAAGTTTTCCAATTACAGGGCTTTCAAACAACACCAACAAGAACCTTGTCTTTCCAGCCTGTTCAAATAAACTGTTGCAGATTAAAGGCCTGAGTTTTTGTCAAGTTTAAACAAATATGCAGACAACAAGAGCTCTGCAGTATTGCATTCCTGTGACAGCCAGCTCCCAGGAGCTCACCAAGGCAGAGTGACATGCTGGTGTAATTGCTTGCCCATCAGCTCCCCTAACCAGCTCAGAAGATGCAGATCCAGTGGGCCCTTAATCCAAACCAGGGTTTTGGTTTAACAGCTCTGGAACAAGGAGGTTTTGCTTACCCCAAACCTGGCTTCAATTTTATCTCATTTCCATAAATAGCACTAGGAACCTTTGGCAATGTTTTGCCACATTTTCCAGTGGAGGACAGGCAAAGACTCAAGGCCAGTGCTATATAAGAGTATCTGAACAGTGTTTGTCCTGCCTCTTTGCACCTAAGAGCCTTTCAAGTCTCCTGCCCAGGTGTTTTATCCCCTTCTGCTTTTCAGTCCATATTTTCAAGCTGTCGTTCCCTTGTGCTTCACCTAATCTCCTCCCAGTTTCAACCTCCATTTTGTCACTTAATCATGTAGGCCTCTCTAGCCTCTCATTTGCTTGTAGTAAATCTGGCATCTTTATTAAATCCAGATTGTTTCACTCTGGGGGCACATTTACAGGTAAATCTCCTTATAGGCAGCCACCTCTGACTCAATAGTACATTTAATCCTGCAACTGTCAAACAAAAGCTGATAAATCATCTACCTCTAATAAAATAAATCCTCCCTCTTTTCATTCAACCATGGTGCCCCTCCTGCATTATCAAAGATGGGGTGTTGGCTTGATAGCCATGAAATGAACTTTTCAATGCTTAAAGATCAGCTCCCTCGTAAGCAACATCTAAACTCGTTTGTTTAATTTGTGCCTAATTGGTGTCTGAAGAAAGTGGTTTTTTTCTTTGTTTGGTTGTTTGGAAGGCTTCTTGAGTGATTTTTTGAGGGTTTTGGTTTTTTTGTTGTTTTTATTTCCTGAGGCTGGAAGAAGGAAAAACAAACCCCAAAAGCAAGCTTGGATCAAAATTGTGCTGTAGAGCTAGGAAAGGGTTAAAGGCAGCCTGTCTCCATGGTAGGGACGGAATCAGTAGGCAGCTCTGCCCCGAAGCCCTTGCCTCTACACAAAGCCCCATTGAGCTGGGGCAGGATGGGGCAGGAGGGGTTTGCAGAGCAGTTGTAACTCCACAAGCCCGCTCCTTTCACTGCAAAGAGCCAGCAAGGCCTGTTGGCAGCTCCCGCCGAGTTCACAGGCTCTGCCAGCCAACTGCTCCCTGTTTGTTCCTTTTTCTTAAAACAACAAGGCACACAGGGAAAATAAATACAAAAAGCCCCTGGTATGTGTGTAGCATTAAGCTGCAAGAGACGCTGCTCCAGACCAAGGACTTAAAAAACCTACAGTTTCTTCCACGACACTAATTTGGCCGTGTTGCACCTGCAAAGTATTTTTTATTCCAGCATCCTTCTCAAACACAGATGTACATGCTGAGCCAGGAGCCTTCTGAAGTGCTCTGTGTTGACTTAACTCTTTCCCTCTGGACTCCAGCAACTTCAATAAAATCACTCATGCTAAAGCTGAACACTTCGAAAACCCCCACTGTCAGGTGCATGGCTCATGTGCTCCAGCTTGAGTGCCTAAATTTCAGCTACCTCTATTTACCCGCTGACTTCCAAATACAGTCTGAACTATGCAGCACATAAGTCCCTTGACTTCAGCAAGGCTGTTCAGTACCTATAAAAAATCAGGCCACTTGTTTTGAAGTGCTCAGACATGGATTTAGGCCCCAGATGCTCAAAAAACACAGCTTAAATTTAGACATCTGCATCTGTACCACTTGCAAAGTGTTTTTATTTTTGGAAGCACTGAGACCCAGCACCTCCCATTAATTTCAGTAAGAGCTGGGAGATCAGAATCTTGGAAACCTCTTCTGGGGAAGCTGTGCTAACATTAGGCTCTTGTTTTCAGAAGTGTTGGCTTGAAAAGAAATTACACAAAATCAGGAGGAAGGAAAATGTTTGTTTAGCCTTCCTATTTAGTAAAGTCATTCCACGAGCAATGGATTTAGTAAACTCCAGTTTCTTGAGGGCTGGTGTCCACTGTTCTCAAAATCCCACCACCATCCAGCAGTTTGATCAGCTCCCTCTCATGTTCTTAAGCCGTTTGCTGGGACAAACCACTGTGACAGACCCTGGTGGCTCCTGCCACTGAAAACTGAGTGACAGCTGCCTTACCTTCAGTGCCAGCTCAATTTCTTTCTTTTTCTTCTAACTAGACTAATTTTTATGGAAACTGCAGGAACTTAGGTATTGCAGACCTTTAACCTTTACATCAAATTTGGTTGAAAAATTGCCCAGAAGTTATTATAAACAAGAAACATGACTGGATGAGATTTGTTTCCATAGGAACCTAGGCTAAAAGGAAAAAATATCTGAAAAAATCAGGCTAGAGGACTCAGATACAACCAATAATAATAATTAAAAAATCTACAAAAGACATAGCCAAAGAAATCTAAAAGGCCATGTGACCCAATGGCAAGTAGAAGTTTAAATGCAGGCAGAAACCTAAAAAATGCATACAATAGACAACATGTGGCATTTTCTTCCATTTTAACCTATACCCACACGAGACAGGCAAAAGTGGTGGTGTGTGTGGTTCCTCTATATGGAAAGCATGTGTCTCACATTAAGTGTAGGATTCAGGTAAGCGTCACTTTCAGGTAAATCCCTGAGCAATGCAAAGAAGTGTCTATAGCTACAAAAACCATCATTCAGGCCAAGATGAGGATCCATGCCTCGTGTGCCACACCAGTTGTGAAGCCTGCAGTGTCTGGGGAAGAAGCAGCCTTGCAGGAGATTTTCTAGACGACATTTGCCATGCTTTTAAAACAGTTACAAATACAACCCAAAAAGCCATAAATTCCATCTGTATTCACAGCTGAAGGAGACACCACTAACTCAGTCCCCACTTCCATGAGACAGAAGAAAATGTCACGGGAGAACACTGTGATTTTCTAGAAAGCAAGAAAGTGAGGAAGTTAAACCCATGGTAAAAGCAATTCAAGTATTTTTTAAATAAGGTTGCTTGGGAAATGAAGGCTATCAGGGCAGTGGAACTGTACTGAAAAGTGTGGGAAATGCCCCATCTCAGGATGGAAGGAAAAGCTGCTAGTCTGAATTGGTGGCCTTATATTGCTCTTTGAACCATGATCGCTCTGTCTGTAGTCTCCCTGACCTGTTTTTGGAACAGACACCTCAAGTTGCAAGATGGGAGAAGATTTATTCTCCTTCCCATTTTATCTTCCACATAAGAAGAAACTGTTGATATAAAATTTTGCTACTACATCTTCTGAACAACATACATATATATATATATATATATATATATATATATGTATGCATATACAGAAGTTGTATAAGCCAGACATGAGGGCTCAGCTGCCCTTGCTGGCAGGAAATATCATTATCAGCTTTTGCTATAGCTAGCAATGCAGCAGGCAGCTAAACGTATCTCAGGGGATGGTGGTGCTGAGATGTTTGGGAGAAGAACACAAGCCAAGTCCTGCGATGGGCTGGGACAATATGCCTGTGAACATGCAGGAGTTTCATGAACTCCATATGTCATGCTTCCAAACCCTGAGGTACACCAGTCTCACAGTATTTCATTTTGGAAGCTGTCACAGAATCACAGAATCATCCTGGTTGGAAAGGACCTCGAAGGTCATGAAGCCCAACCATAACCTAAATCCACCAACCATACCCTAATCTACCCGTTCAGTGCTTAAATCATGTCCCTAAGTGCTACATCTATATTTCTTTTAAACACTTCCAGGGATGGTGACTCCACCACCTCCCTGGGCAGCCTGTCAAATGCAATGCTTTGAAAATACACTTTTGTGGTTTCCAGGGACGGGTGACCTGGGCACTGTATGTCCTGGATGCCCTGGCTGATAGGTGTGATGCTGGCTGTTAAGGGGTAGCAGAGATGCTGCCAGGGCTTCCCCCATCCTGCCCATCTGCTGCATTGGAGAGAAAAGCTGGGAAAGTCTGAGGACACCTTCCAAGCCTTAAGGCTCCCTAAAACCTTTTGTTCCGCCTAAGGAACTGATAGGATGCAACAAAAGGCAGCCTTGGAGCACTGGCTCCCAATGGCCAAGGCTTTCTAGTTAAGCAAGAGGTCCACAGATCTTCAGGAAGCCAGCACACCCTCCACCACTGCAGCACTGATGCCTTTCCTACTCTTCTCCTGCATTTGTGAACAAGGAATCCAGTGCTAAAACTGGTAATCAATCCTCATCAGATCTCTACCCCCAGTTTTAGTAGCAGGCCATGTTTTAATCCCTCTCTAGGTTTTAGTTTATTAAATGTCACCCTTGCTAGGTTATTAATGTGGCAAGAACACTGTCTTTCACCCATCTTCTCTCAGACTAATGGTGGTGGTAAGGAACACAACTCTGACGGAGTGCTGCCCCAGTAAGTTTTCTGACCTGCTTGTGTTTGTTCAGTTTGATGGCAACATGGAACAAGCTTTGGCCAGTCTCAAGTAACTCAAGAGACTGCTGCAAGCTGTTCAAAGAAGAAAACTGAAGGAACAGGCAACAGGAAAATTTTCTAACTAATGCTATGGACTAAGTGAGATCCTGAAATGGATGCTGCAGTATCACAAAGTGAAAAAGGGCTACATGCCAATAATATATAGTACTGAATTTAAAGTGTGAACCCAAGATTTAGTTTTATTTGGATTTTGTAGGCTTTCCTCAGAAATGCTTAACATAGGATTAATGAAGAGCACCATAATACAGACTGAGCTTTCTCTTGTTGGGGGCCTGCCAGTGAGATAATTCTTTATTCGTAGGGTGAAAAACCCCATTGGCTTCAGAAGGAGATATTTCAGATCAAGGACTGAAGCCTTTATGCCTAGGTTTTCAGTTCACGTATTTTACACACTTCTGAACACTAACAACAATGGTGTGACGCATTTAAACCAGCATCAAAACTCCTTTATGGCCAAGATTTAAAATGTTGAATGCATTAGAGAAAAGAAACATTTGCACTGTGTTTCTTATTGTTGGTTGCCTTTCTGTAAGTGCTTTCAACACCATCAAATTAGTCCAGAAGTGGTTAAAAGCAGCTAAAGGGAGCTTTGGAGGACTTGGTGTCAGCTGGCATTCTAATGAGAATTAGACAATCGGAAATAGACAGCTCCGAGGCCAAACAATTAGCCAGACAATTAAAAGGCTCTACTGTACAGGGTTTTATGTGGGATAGGATAATGCAGCTGCAATATTTGTGCTAATAAGGTAGACAGATAAGAATGAAGTTAATTTCCCTTCTCAGCAGCTAAATGAACAGACCGCTCCATTTTAGTCAAGCCCAAAACCATCATTTTAACCTGATCAGGAAAAGAGGTAAAATGAAGAAACAAAAATGGTAATGTCTGGCTATGGAAACGAAGCTGGATATTAAACTGGTATGGAGCTTGCAGAGGTCCAGTGCCAATGCCACCCTGCTCTGCTCTGTCTTCTGCCTTCTGCAAATGCCACTTTCCCCTGTGCATGGCAAAATCTCTGCCCATTCTCAGTCTGGACTTTTCCATATGTACTGGATAAGACCATTATACCCACCTATTTTAATATGTTTTATAATATGTTTCTTATCCCAGATCAGAGGTATGACAATTTAATGAGAAAAATGAAAACAGGAAAGAGTATGAACACAAACTGCCACTGCCCCAAAGTATGCAGGTAGGTTTCCTGCATTTGGAGAAATTGCAGGGTATGTATGGTACACCATGGGGTGTGGAGAATTTGCCCCACCCTGGGAAAACCCCCTTGCTTACTATGGGGTTCCCCTGTGAATGCAGAACACCCACTATGGAAGGGACAAGGGCTGGAGGCCAGAGTGACCCCAGAAAAATGCCCAACTCCAGCAGGCTTACCCTTCCCCTACATTCTGAAATCCTGTTCCTCCCCTTATCCTATAGCATAGCCCTGCCATGCCAAGAGGCAGCTAAAGATCCAAGTCCCTCCACCCATCCAGTTTTGTATGGGGCTGGTGCAGTTATTGCAACAGCATCTTACACTGGTACTTACAAGCTCCCTCAAGACAAACCCCTCTGAACTTCTACATCCACTGTGGCTAGGCAGAACTGTGCCCAAACCCCATGGCACAAAGCAGATGCTACTAACCTGGTGCAATGGACATGGTCCATTTGCCTGAGAGTGGTCCTGGGCATCCAGCTCCAGGCAGCCCTGCTTGAGCCAAGGGGTTGGATCAGATGACCTCTGCAGGCTCTTTCCAACCTCAACTTCTCTGTCACTGTGCAGCTCTGCAATGTGCCACTGACGATGCAAAACAACAGTGAGGCTTCAAACACTTTATCCTGCACTGAAAGTGTCACCTAGGGGAGGGAGGGCTGGGAGTTTGCAGTGATGTATCTGCGACCTCCATTCAAAACATACACGCACCCCCAGACGGAGCCATCTGAGGTTCCTGGTTCCCTGTACTCTCTCCCTCTCCTTCAGACAGCACAGGCTGCTGCCAGAGCCTGCTGTCAGGCTTTACATGAGGTTACTGGCTTCCGTGGTGTACCAGCAGGCATGTGTTGCTGTTTAGCAGAGAGCACCATCAAAACAGTGAAAATTAGCTATTTTGGCTTGATGTCTCCTTGCACTTACAAAAGACCAGAATCAAGTTGTCACACATAGGATAACTGAATCTCCAAGAAAACAAGACACTTGGAAAATGAGCCATTTGTCCATTTTGCAGTGGGGCACAGTGATGTTTTTCTGCTGTGATGGTAGTTTTCTATCTTCAGGATTTACTGCACATGCACAGGAATGGTCAGGCATGGTCAGCTTTTCATGTTGCCTCTCTTTCTCTTTCCTCTTCCTCCAAAAATGCCATCTGAATGGATGTGTGACAATATCACACACTCAGAGGAAAATGTATTTACATTGCATTGGCATGGTCTAGCTCAGCATACCACATTATGGCTTCAGCCAAGCCATTTCTACAGTAGCACACAGATGTACCAATTACTTCACCTCTATAATGAAAACAGATGAGAAACAGGTGACAAGCCCTGTTTGCAGAAGAGGGAGGAAAAAAATTTTTGGCTAATGAGAAAATGGCCCTGACAAGAACCCTGTGTGAAAACAGTATGGTGAGGGTGTCTTACATTCACCACTGCCTGGCAGGTCTGATGCAGAAGATCACAGAGCTAGCTATCACTCTACTATATTTAATACAGGCATCTGTATTACTATGAAAAATCTTTTCTTGACCACTGGAAACTGGAAGCATGTGTTTGAGGTTGCATTGCTATCTCACTAGCCCTGGCACTGTGAACTCTGGCCAAGTTCTGCTCTACCAAGCACCTCACCTTCCAGCCCTAACCTGTTCAGGAAGCCCCTTTGGAGGATCAGGTGTACACTGGAGTCCTTACCCCTTCCTTACCCCATTTTTAAGAAGGCTTTTTCATATGATTGCTCCCTGAGTCTTGCTCTTTTTCTAAGCAGGCACACACGGATCTGAGGTTCTCCATGGTACACAGACCACCATGCCCTGAGTGCCACAGGGGCTCAGTTGCCTCTTCCCTGAGCACACTGACACAGACACCAGGGCAGGGATGTAAGATGCAAACAGCATCCCTCCGGATGACTGGAAATTGCATTTTTTACCAAAATGCCTTTCCCAGTGACCACTATTTCAATATCTGGTGGGCAAGCAGTTAGGTCCATAAATTTCTGACTGTATCAAAACACCTGGAAAACATGCAGTGTCTTCTTCCATTCAAAATAATTTTGCATTCATAACAGCAATAGAGGAAAGTTTACCAGACTGACATACAGAATGATCATGTTGATGATACTAGTATTACTGCCTACAAACCACAGCACTAGCAAAGCATTAGTTACAAATAGCTTTATCAAAGGACTTGAAAGATGCATTTGCTCTGTCTGGCATATACAACTGAAAGCTACTTAATTTAATTTTGTGCTCCACATACATAACATCTCCATGGATGACAATGAGATAGAGTGAGGTAGTGCTAGTGGGAAGGTTAACAGACTTACACTGGTCTGTAAAAGAATAAATTATTGAAAACCATGTGCAATAGCCACTGCCTCCCAGCCAATACACTTAAGTTTGGGGCCTTTCCTGCTATAATGTCATTATGATTACGAATGATGCTGTAGCACTTTTGCTAGTCTGTGGGCAGGTGTTGTTCACATATGACTAGTAGACACTCGTTAATCACGTACATGATTAACATGTTAGTGCTTTCCCCTATGCTGATTCAGTCACATTTGTCAACTGGCTTTAATTTATTTTATTTTAAGCATTTCTAGCAACAAGATGTGTGAAGCCTTGTTGTGGGTGAGCAGTGCAGTTGTCTGAAGGACTGAAACACAAGTCCTCCATGAGCATTGCTGAAGGATTTTACTGGAGACGCTGGTGCAGTGATCAGACGATCAGCAATGGTTTACAGATGGGTTTTGACAGACTGCCTGTAACCAGATGAGACCTGGGTCCTCCTGAAGTCAATGGAAAATCCACAATTTCACCCAGTAAGATCCAGGAATGTCTGTTACTCAAGGAAATTTACTACGAGGAGGACCAAACTGCCCAGCTTTTGTTTTCTATTGAATTTAGTTATGATTTCTGAGGTTTCCCCATTGTGCGGCTTTGGCTTCTGAGCCCATCTGCTACACTTCAGGGTATGTTTTCATTGTGGTGCGTGGGCTCTTGGCTCATTAACGTAGTGTTAATGGAGTATGGCAGCTAGAGCCTTCCTCCACTCACTGATAAGACACTCTTTCCGGAAGGAGCTTTGCCCACAGCGCATTCAGCAGCTGAAGCATTTATCTGCCATGGAGTGTTAATGACTGTTGGGTTATAATTACCAAATCTCAATATTTACAGAAAACCAGCCTCTCTATTGTGCAGTTAATAGCACAATCTTGAATGTATGAAATGCCAATTTGCTATGAATGAGGAGCTGCTTGCTAAAATTCAAAAGCAATTAAACTGCAAGCAGTAGCTGACATTTAACGATTATACTGTTTAACCAGGAGCTGCCACTTGCTGGGCACAATTCTGGCAGTGAAGATGCACTATGGGACAAGAGGACCTGGGGAACCTCCTGCTCAGCCACACCACAGAGAGGATTAGTGCACGCCATGCCTTGGGTGGAACACCAGAAAACTTAAACCATTTTGAAACCTCTATGTATAAGGAAGAAAGATTTTTATGATGAGGGTGGTGAAACACTGGAACTGGTTGCTCAGGGAGGTTGTAGATGCCCCATCCCTGAAACATTAAAGGTCAGGTTGGATGGGGGTCTGAGCAACCTGGTGTAGTGGAAGATATCCCTGCTCATTGCAAGGAGGTTGAACTAGAGGACCTTTAAAGGTCCCTTCCAACCCAAACTGTTTTATGATTCTATGACTTGAGTTGCCTCAAACAGCTGGCTGGCAGCAGATCCCACCACTCCTTCTTTAGCTGCTCTAATGTGGGATCAGGTTGTGTGCCAAAGTGATGAGGTAGCTCCTCTGTTTTCTATTACTAAAGAAAGGGAAGGTACATTTAGTTTCCCTGTCTTTATTCCTTAGTTCAGCTGGTCTAGTGTGTAAGTCTTCAAATGTGTTACCTGTCTTCTCTACATAAGTGAGGGATTTGGCACTCCACATCTGATGTGTTTCCTCATATCAGTAACTATACTGCCCACCCAACTGAACAAAAATAGGCAATTTTAAAAATTATTATTACTCCTTAGATGGCCTTTTTTTTTGTCTGATGGCCCAAAGCTACTTTTTTTCCTCCCTCAAAGAAGTGCAACATTCTATTCAATTTGGATTTAACGGAAAAACTGGGGGCTCCATGCCTGGTGGTGTTCAAGGGCAGGTTGGATGGGGCTCTGAGCAGCCTGTTCTAGTGGGAGGTGTCCCTGCCCAAGCAGGGGAGTTGCAACTCAATGATCTTTAAGGTCCCTTCCAACTCCAAATATTCTGTGATTTATGAAAAATCTTCCTTCAACTTAAATTGAAATATTTTTCTTTCCCCAGAAGGATTTTTCTTTCTTACGGTTCTTCATTATTACAAACATGAGAGAAATTTCAGAACAAAATATTATTTTCTAGTGAAAAAACCAAAACACTTAAGTTCTTTTGAAAATGTCAAGATAAGCCTGCTCTGCCATCACCAAAACCAGTTGCTAAATTTCACAAGTATTGGTAAAAAGTTTTGGTTAATCCACAGCTGTATGATTTTTTTTGCAGCAACTCAAGTCTGTGCCATAGAACTTCATCCCAACCTCCTGAAAGCAGCCTTTATCTTCATTATCCCAGAGCACCTGGAAATTATGACTGCAAGGCTTCCACAAATACATTTATAGATGAGAGAATCACCCATAGAAACTTTACAATAGATTAAAAGCAGCAGAGAAAGTCTGCATGGTAAACACAGCAGATCCATAGATACTGTGCTTAATCTAAGGATCAAGACCTGTAGAGGAGACACTCAGGGCAGAATGGGACCCAGATCCACCCAGCAGCCAAGCCACGCTGACTGCATCAGTGTAGAGGAGGAAGCCTGTCAGAGGGTGCCTCAGTGTCCTCATTCCTCCACAAAAGCCTGACCAAGGTGGATGGAGGGCAGCCAGTATTTGTGCTTGGGGCATATCATCCTGGGAAGAACAACCCCATGTACCAGTACAGGTTGGGGGCTGACCTGCTGGAGAGCAGTGTAGGAGAAAGGGACCTGGGGGTCCTGGTGGACAGGAGGATGACCTTGAGCCAGCAATTTGCCCTTGTGGCTAAGGAGGCCAATGGCATCCTGGGGTGTATTAGAAAGGGGGTGGTTAGTAGGTCAAGAGAGGTTCTCCTCCCCCTCTATTCTGCCTTGGGTGAGGCCGCATCTGGAGTATTGTGTCCCGTTCTGGGCCCCTCAGTTCAAGAAGGACAGAGAACTGCTTGAAAGTGTCCAGCACAGAGCCACAAAGATGATGAAGGGAGTGGAACATCTCCCTTATGAGGAAAGGCTGAGGGAGCTGGGTCTCTTTAGCTTGGAGAAGAGGAGACTGAGGGGTGACCTCATCAATGTTTACAAATATGTTAAGGGTAAGTGTTTGGAGGATGGAGCCAGGCTTTGTTCAGTGATGTCCAGTGATAGGACAAGGGGCAATGGATGTAAACTGGAGCATAGGAGGTTCCATGTGAATATCAGAAAGAACTTCTTTACTGTGAGAGTGACAGAGCACTGGAACAGGCTGCCCAGAGAGGTTGTGGAGTCTCCTTTGCTGGAGACATTCAAAACCAGCCTGGACACATTCCTGTGTGATGTGCTCTAGGTGACCCTGCTCTGGCAGGGGGGTTGGACTAGATGATCTTTTGAGGTCCCTTCCATCCCTTAGGATTCTGTGATTCTGTGATATCCTAGTTATAATTTCTTAGCTTCAGCCAGGTCCTGCATTTGCTCTGGGAAATGCAAATCCAGGACTGTGACTCTGAGCTTTAGGCAGCTTTTGCAACCCCTCTTTTCTATTTCTCCTGCTCCCATACAGCCTGCAGCCTGGTGTGTCCCAGGAGTACAGCCCAGCATCTGACCCTTTCTGACTAAGAGTGGTGTAAGGATAAACTGTTCAAAACTCTTCCTGTGCCTACTGAAAGTTTTTGGATATGAAAAAAAATCCACTTTTGCTAATACTCATTACAGCTAGGGATAACGTTCTCTATCTCTCGGCACATTTGGTAACTATTTACTTAAGTAAACGGTGAAAAAGAGAAGCCTCAATTCTCCAGAGTTGCCTCCCTCAGCTTGTTTATCACTGTGTCGCAATGGCTGTGGGGTTGTGAAATCCTGAGCTGAAAACTCAAAAGGAAATTTCTAGTGACAAGCTTTCCTTGAGGCTGTAAACAAATAGAATTAATTAGGAGGAAGGAATAGAAGCAGAAAACATCAAAATTAACACACGTGTGCACACGCCTGTATGCATGCACACACACACTGCTTTTTCAGAAGTATGCCGAGAAAAAAAACAACCAAAAAAATCCTTATGCCAGGCTTTTTTTCCCAAGGATAACCAGCTTGATCTAATGCTCCCTGGAGTTGGTAGGAAGCTGAGTTTTCTCAGCCTGCAACAGAAGTCAGATTGTACTTTTAGGCAGCCTATTTCATCTGCCATACCACGAAAGTGCTTTACCCTTTCTACACCTGCTTGTGCAAACTCCAAAACACAGCTCTCTAGGAGTTCTCAGGTGTTTGCTGATAGACAACATATTTGCTTAAGAGAAAAAGAATGAATAATGAATGAAAAAGAAGCCCCTGAGCTAACTGTACTAATGCCTTTTTACCTGTAACACCAAGAGCTTGTATATTCTGGCTTTGTGTTAAAACGCATGCTGATTAAACCATAATATTATGTTTTGATCTAGCCTACAGCTGAATGAATTACTGGCAGGAAACATAGCTCATGAATTCAATCAAAAATCCTTTCATTTGTCACAGCCACTTCCTGTCCATCTTCTAAACATCTGCTTCTCTTGTTCACAACAGAAAAAGTCTTTGTTAAAATAATAAGCGTTCACTGAACCTTCCCTCAAATAAAGTGCGTGGTTTCTCAATGAAACATGCTTTTCTCCCCACTTCAAGTTTATTTTACATATCTTTAATAGCTTCCTCGTACCCCTCTCTTTCTTTCCGCTTTGAAATTCTAGAAAATCTCAAGCTGACAAAAGAAGGCATTTCCAAAGCACGAGCTCAAGCTGCCCCCAGCCCTTCTGCCAACAGGACTCAGAGTTTGGGATGCTTTGCTGCAGTCCTTGCCAAGAACCTCTCCAGCTCCTTAAATGGAAGCCACTTCCTCCCAGAGGCAGCCAAGCAGCCATTCAGAGTCTAGGGGCAGAGGAGTTTCTCCAACATCCTCACTCTCCCGTGTGAGTGCTGCCACTGGGATGAGCACAGGCTTGCAGGAAGTGTCACTGGTCCTTTCTCATCAGCACCAAAGTGCTGTGGCTGTGCCTGGCCAGATGGCCAGGAGAGAGCTCTCCTAGCTTTCCATTTCCAGAGCCAGTAATTGCAATGATGACTCTGTGGTGCCTTGGATCAAGGCTATCTAGTGAGCCATTTGTGCAAGTGATGGTATCAGCTGTGCAGCCCCCTCCTGCTGTCCTTAAATGTCTCACAAATCCAGAATCAACATGCTGATGTTAACGTGCATGTTTGGCACTATCAGCAGCTCCACATTTCTTCACAAACTTCTACAGGGAAGAGCACCAGTCTTCCAGTGAAACTTTAAATCCCTACTTTGAAGTAAACTGCTTTATTTGCTAATTGCTTCTTAATAATTAATTACCTACTTTCTGCAGTTGTTCTGAATGTTCTGGGTGTTTGCTTCTAAGCTTGACAATCCATTGCCCAGCAACAAAATGCAGCAAACTCTGCAGGGAAGGAAGCCTAAGAGTTGTCTAAGAAACGTTAACAGTGCCCAGAAATCATGACAGTGCAAGTACTAGGCTGGAAAGTTCAGGGCTGCAGAAGAAGCAACTGTATTAGGAAGAACCAGTGTTATCTCCATGGGTCTGGCTGCAATTATCACTCACACTGTGTGCCAACCCTATGCCTCTTCCTAAAGCCATCCAGGGGAGGATGACCCCGAAGCAGTCAGGCTAAGTATTCCTTCCCATTCTGAGGAGCTGGAAAAACTGAGCCAGTCCAATTAGCACATTTTCATGTTTTTTTGCATCATGTAAACTTTAAAAATGTGACATGTTTCTTGCAAGTGACTGAAAGCTAAGATTGCATGTTAAACAGGCTGACGACAGACAGGAGAAGAAAATTATGAGAGATACTTGCATGATACTTTCCCAAAGCTCAAATGGCTATTCTTTTTCATTTCCAATTTTCTACTACATGCTTTTTTTTATATATTTTTATTTTAGTGTAATAAGTTTTGATGTACAGATTACTTTTCTTGCAGGAGAACCTCACTTTTACATTAATTCTAGGTAGTTCTTTGAACTACGACACAGCTTCATCTCATTAGTCCAGTGTTATATTTGAATAAAACTGATACTAGGTTATCTCAAACTTAAGAACTCCTGCAGTAGGTCAGCCTGTCTGAGCATCCTGTCTCCAGCTTGGGCTGACAGCAGGTACAAGGGAAGAGGATGGGAATGGGTTAAACACATAGGAATAAACCCTTTGTATTTTCCACCAATTGCCAGCTGACTATCTTAGGAATCTGCTGAGACACAGTTGGAGTGTTTGCATATTGTAGTTGTCAGTGGAATTTTCTTCCTGAGATATGTTTAATTGCTTTTTATCTTGCAAATCTTTAGTACATACAGAGTCATGATGCAGCAATAGTTCCACAATTTAACTGCAACATCTCCCTCTGCCTCTCTGGAGCCCAGAACCACTTTGTCATATGGGATGTCTCATAAGGCTTGTACCAAAAAACAGTCAGTTGTTCCCTATTGACTTTCTGGAGGGCTTGCTTGTTTGTCAGCACCTCTGTTGTATCCTCTCACTTAATTTCTTTTTCTGACAAGGGAGTCCAAGACAACTAGAAATTGTCATATACTTTGAGTTATCCTTGTAGCCTCAGTACCTTTTTAATATAGCTCTGCTTTTCCTCTTTTTTCCTAACAGCTCCTGATGTTTGATTTGTTTTGCACTGCTATCAAGAAACAAGCTGCTATTTTCACAGAACTATTGCAACTCTGGGATCTCATTCCTAAACAGACATGGATAACTCACAGTCTATCAGCTGGCGTACACAGTTACAGTTTTTCCCATGTACAACACTTCACATTTATCTAAATTAATCCTGTCTGCTCTTTTATTGCCTCAATCCTAACTATAGCGAGTGCCTTCTGCAAGTCTTTGAAGTCAACTTTCATTTTTATTACCCTTAATAGCTTAGTATCAGTAGAAAACATTGCCATCTCAATATCCACTCTCTTTTCCAGATCATGGGAAATAAGAGCTCCAATCCTGCTGTTTCTGGTATAGTCCCAGTTACAGCGACAAATTCACATTTCTACTGGAAGAATTTGTTTTGCTTGTGGAAAGAGGTTTCCTAATGCCCATACAGCTTTGCCAGATGTGCCCAGACTAGAAGTACTTTGCTAGATTAAACTGGTGGTGTTTTTGTACCAATACAAAACAACCCTCTTACAGTTTACAAGCATCCCTTGGACACAGTATGAAACCTGGGGGTAGAGTGCATCCTTCTACAAAAAGAAGCAGGGCAGATTAAGTAGAGATGCATCAAGACACTACATAACATTGAATATTCAACCTTGGGGTCTAATTCAGAAGGGCAGTTGCTACTAGTGGATGAGAAGTCATCCAGGAGCACAAATCAAAACAAGAAAAAAATGGAGCTGACAGTGAACGTAGGAGCATAAATTATTTTCTGTAACTAAATAAGCAGACAGTTGCTGTCAGAGCTTCTGCTGCACATCCCTATATGGCCACATTAAGATTTCTGTGGTGGCCCATGCAACTGTGGTAGTGAATTTTAATATGTCTTTGGAGGTCATCTGAAAACCAGCTACTTAAGATCTTCAGTAACTTTCTATTCCAGTTGACCCAAGCTGGGGCACTTCTCAAGCATCCATTTTTCCTGCTCTCTGCATTTTTTGGCCTCCAAGAGGTGTGGAGCACTCAACTGAGTGCAAATGCATGCATATTAAAAATCCCAGACAATATCAACTTGACTTTAAGCAGTAAGAGACAGGATGGAGCAAGATGAAAGCTGGTGTTGCTGCCCATTAACCTGTCGAGCTGCAGTAACAGGTTTTGCATGGGGCCTTTGCCTTCTGGGTGCTGCTGGTGAGAAGGTCACAGTTCACCAGATGCTCTCAGGGCAGAGGGCAGGAAGCTGAGCCATGCAGTGATTGAGTGAGGTGAAGCATGAGAGCCTCACACTCAGGCACCTGTGATCTGCTGAGGTCCCACCTCTCTTTCTTTCCTCCCCCCTCCAAAAAAAAAAAAAAAAAAAAAGACATTAAATGCAATTATTAGGCAGCAGGTTTCAGACAAACTGACATAAGCAGTTTTCCATTCATTGCAAATTAAAGTTCAAACAGCAGTTAGAAAAACTTGTGGAGGGAAAGTCCATTGGAATTACTGAACACAAAGATACCACCTCGGGCTGAGGAACTCCCAGCCTTGTGATTGCATCAGGAAAAGGACTGTGCCATGTTCACCTATTTTCATACATTTTTCCTACGGCATCCATTTCTGTCCAGAACTAGGACATGACTCTGGACTTGACATACCCTTTTCAGACCCAGTACAGTTGTTCTTCAGCCATGTGTAAAAGTCCTGTGGCTCATTTTACAGTTGTGTATTCCTTACTCCAAGAAACCCCTCTTGCTTTTGATTTTGAAGGCTCGACTAATAGACACAGGCAAAATAACTGAGAGCTGTGCAGTGCCAGGGCAAAAATGGGACATTCAGAGCATGCAAGATTCTGGCCTTTTGGCCCAGATGTGATTATGTCAGCCTGGAGTTCAGTGGTGACTACTCAGATTAAAGAATTATCCCTTCTGGTCTCTGGTGAGCATCTATTTTGCCTCACTAACTGTTAAATGCCAGAAACTAATTTTGTTTTACATGTTCTTTAATATAATGCATTTTTTAAAAGGCTACAAAGCTCCTACGCTTCAGAATGACAACTTGACACCCAAATTCCCATCTGTCTCGTATTAACAAAACCAACCCAGATAATCTACAGCCACATGTGGAAAGAGATATGAAAAACTGATAAAGACGATTCAGTGTGGATCACCAAGCAGTCAACAGCATCTTAACAGTACCCATCTGACTTGGTGGCTAGTTTAAGGAATGACTGAATGGAGGAAAAAAAATAAATGGAAAGGGGCAACAATGCACACTGACAAATTGAAACTCCATTTAGAAAGGTGCAGAGGGGGTCTTGCTGGAGTTCAAGACCACTTCAAAACTCTACATCATTATACATCAATTACATCACCAATCTTGGCCCCAGATGCTCATCCTAAGTGCCCGAATGAAAAGTCAGGGGTTGTGCCAGGAATAGTTTAGATGAGCGAGGATGCATATATATGATAAGGTGCAGACTGGCCTACCATCTGCACTGCGGACTTGCAAATGTGCACTCTGGCAGGGACTTCAGGAGAGCTTTATCAATGGTGCAAACATGAGCAGCTCCAGGGATTTCCTACAACCTGAACTTGTGTGGTCTGGGGAGAGCAGATGCAGGTAGATCGGTGTGCAATGGCTGGATCTCCCAGCATTAATCCTGTAGCATTGAGGCTTTGGGCTTGGATGGCAGCCAGGGATGTGGTAGAATAGCACTGGAGTCAAAGAACTCAGTGACTTTCAACTCACTCATACTGCTGAAACACTCAGGTGGACCATAACTGCCCCACTGACTTCAGGCCACCAGAGAAACCTTTTGCACCCCTAGGAGGGTTCTCCCCACCATGTGTTCCCACAATCTGACACAGTCCCTGGCCTACAGCTCACAGAGCTTTGCAGTGCCCTTCCCCAGAGGCACCACGCTACACTGCCTGCCAAGGAGAAGGAAGAGAAACCTGTACAGCGGGAGAAAAAAGGGCTGGATTACTGATGCACAGTTCCCTCAAGAAATGGGAAAAGTGGAGAGGGGAAAACCATGAACAAAATCTGCAGCTGAAGCACAGCACCTTGCAGTATTTCCCATCAGGAACCATGGAGCTCATTTTGCTGTTGCTAGGGCCCAGAGTGCCTATTGCTTCTGTTGATTCTATAAATAAAGTTTCCATTCCAGGATAAACTAAGATAGCAGTGGCCACTTTTTAGGGATATCTCCCCTTCATCCCCTGAATACACAGAAATAAAGGATATCTGCATCCGTCTGCCACTTGGCTGGCCCGAAAGCAGCGAGCAAGTGTGCAAGGTGGAAGGCAGCTGAGAAAAAGCTCTGTGGCAGCAGGCAGGGCCTGTCCCTGGCTGCAACCTGAGGCAGACTGTCTGCAGAGCAAATGGGAGCTTTCTGCAGACACACAGCCAGTTCCTCATGCCGGGAGGATCACACGCAATTTTTGTGTTCAGAGAATTCCACTGTGTATAATTATTCCTTTGATCATGTTGAAAGAGCAGCCACCGTGTGCTTGCATCGTGGCTTTGCTGTGAATTACCAGTTTGGACAGGGAAAGGAGGCTGTGAGAACAGCCGGCCCAAGGAACGGGCCTCTCTGACAAGTTCCTCTTTTATTATTTTTATTTTTTTTAATTTGCACATATTTCAACCAAACTGTGCTGCTGTCAGGACAAGCAAATCATTCCAGGAACTGCTTTCATTATCGTTAGCAAAGTGGAAGTCCTGTGCAGTGTTTGCTTTGGGCCCAGGCAGCTGCCCAAGGACTGCACTTCAAAGGTCTCTCCTCAGCTCACATCGCAGCACCACCCCAGTTTCCTAACCACAGTCTCCTCTAGCTCAGGACCTGCTTCTCCTTTCATTTCTCCCCTTGGTTTAGGCTCACCAAACATCAGTGGGCGCAGTCATGTGCAAGTATCTTGCAGTAGAAAATGAAGAGTCTAGGGCAGCTGACTTCCATTACCTCACCAAGTTGCCAATCCAAGAGGACAGTTTGTAGCTAGGAAGTAGCAAGAACTGGGCTTTATAGAAAAAAACCAACAGCTAGATTTTCCTGGAGGATGAAGAAAGCTCCCTTCTGGGGCATTCACTCATGTTCTAAGCAGTCAGTGCAAACCAATAGTCAAATGCTACCAAGACCCCATGCACAATCTAGTCAGGAGTCCCGAAGTCCCATCACCACCTCACACCATGGTCTATCCCAGGTAAACAGAGATAGAAAAAGATAAGCTTGACTTTGGTGTAAGATGCTTCACCCCATACCGAACCAGACTATCCAGCCACAGGAAAGAGAAGTCAGTGGCTTAGGATCTCAGGACTTGCCTAGTAACCTGACAGCTGGTGTCTGTCCCTCCAAAGCTTGTCTCTCACACACCAGCATTGCTGCACACAGCTACTAGAGAAGAGTAAACCAGTGAGCAAGAGTAAACTGGAGACATGCGAGGATTTCAGCTTGAGTTTGCCCAGACAGTGAGCTAAGCTGCATTTTGCAAAGCAGCACTGACTCCATCAAGCTCTTGGGGAGGTTTCAAAGGCTGCCTTCACTTTTTGCTGCCTACTGACCCCATTGCCATGGGGCACGAATCAGCTTTGTGCCCATGTCTGAGCAGCTTTGCATCCCAAAAGCTGGGAGGTTTCCCTAGGCTGATGGAGCATGAGCTCTAAAGCCACTATGGCCTCTGCTACAGTGAGGCCACTACAGACATTGCTCTGCTACAGTGCCAGCTCCCAGCTTATATCGACTCCAATAATTAATTGCTTTTTCTATTTTTAAATGTGAAAGTGTCTCTGTCTGGCTGTCGAGTGCAGTTATCGCAGGCATGAAAGAGCCAGTTTTCAGCAGAAATTTATCCAGAGGTTGGTTGGGATTTGTAAAGTAAATCTAGGGGCTGCATTTGTCTCCCGAGCACAGTGCCTCCGGGCTTCCATGAAGATTATTTGCAAAGTCTGACAAAGCTTCAACCTCCCTTTCCCTGCAGCTTTAGGGCCAGGACCAAGCGCCGCAGCCCTGGGCGCTGCCCTGGCTGGGCTAGCGGAGCTCTGCCCCACTGCGCTTGCTGGCCTTGAAGAATGGATCATTCCTGCTCATAAATCATGTGTACTGGAAAGGGCAAAGTAGGTGCATTTCTTCTCTTTGTGTCAGACTCCACTTACTGGCAGTGAAGGCATCACCCTCCTGATCTGGGAGATGTCGCAGCAGTGGGGAAGCAGCACAGGTCCCAGCCAGTGTCAGGGGCAGCAACACCTTTACTGTAACAGGTTTACAGCCACCTCTAAGGATGGACATTAAAGCTGGATGGAAATAAATGCAAGCCAGCAACATGAAAGTAACAGGCGGCTGGTGTGACCTTGGAGCCTGATGCCTGCAGTGGCTGAAGGCTTTAGTGGGAATCTTTAGGGCAGTGCAGAAGCAAGGTAAAGCCTTCACAGCATCTCCCTCTCTGCTGCTCTTTATTGAAAGAGCTACCTGGACCACTAGTTAAGGGTGTTTATGTCCTGTAAATTAAAACTCTAACAAGTTTTACCAATTTTGTTTGATTTATCTTGACTTTTGAAGTGAGTTGACAGCAGACAGGCTGTTTTCCTAGGCTGCCCTGACAATGCTGAGTTTCTCTGTCTGGATGAATACTGACCTTGCTGCATTGCTGCACCGCAGCATGCTGGCTATGGCTACCAGGTACCACGTCCTCCCTTTGAGGTGTGGGGTTGGCACAAGCCATGGTGCTTGCTGGGTTAGAAACCATCAGGGATCTCACTCTGTTCCAGTCACAGAAAGGCTGGCCAGGACTCTTCACCAGTTCATTATGGCATGCCCCATTACAGTGACCAAAACAGCTTCTGCTGGAAAGGTTTTGCAGTACCAGCTAGGTTTCACCTTGGACATCCATCTGACACCACCTTTCATCTGGTGGTATCCTCACCCAGCTGCTCCTTAGCTAAAATGTGTTTCTGGAAGCAGCTGCAAGTTGGCTGCACCTACACCAAGGAAAAGGTTGAGGTTAAATCAGGTTTGCTAGCTCATGTTAGCCAAACCCCATGGAAGACTGACTCGCTTCTGGTAAACAGCTGTGGTTGTTTAAGATATTACCACCCTGGGTGTTTGACTCAGTTGGAGTAACAGCCCTTGTAGCAGAACCGGCTGGAGAAAACAAGCAAACGTGCCTTGGACTTCCCCCTTCACTGCCTGGCATCTTAGTGTGAAGCAGCCTCCATGTGTTTGTCTGAGCCATGGGCTGCAGGGATGCCTGTGGCTCGGGTACATGTTGCTTTCTGGGAGGCAGGGGAGGAAAAATCGAGCAGAAAAGGGGGGATGAATGGCACTGCAGCACAAATTTCTGGAGCTAGACTTTCGCAGGGAAGGTAGTACAAAGGAGATGTCTCAAGCCATCCAGCATAGATGTTTCTCCCTTCACTTAGTCTCACTTTAAGGGGAAGGCAGGCAATAAAGTCACGGTCAAGCTGCTGGGAGGTCACAGGCACACCCAGGGTCCGCACAAGTACCCCCTATTTGTGTGCCTAATGTGATGATTCCCCAAAGCACACCCAAGGGCTCACACCAACAAGAGCAGGCTCCAAGGCTCCCGCAAGGCTTTTGCAATATAATGGGGGAGAATTCTTCCTTCTTTTCTGGGAAACATGGCAGCAGTGATCAGAAGCCAGACATGCCACAAAAGTAACAATCAAATCTAAATCAGAACTTTTTTTTATTTTCTAAGTTTTCTAAATCAGAACTCCCTTTGTGAAAGTTCCAGCAGGCTCCTGAATTTTGCTGACAGTATTTTATAGGGCTAGTATTGCTCTGAAATCTGGAAGAACACCCTGCAAAGTAAGATGTTTATGCATATTTCTTAACTATAAAGGATGTCTGCAGCGTGACAGTGTGCCATACCCCACTCTACCCCCAACTGCACAAACCAGAGGGGATTCCCACACCAGTCAAGGGAGAATCACAGTCTCTCCTTTCTTTTTGCTTCTCCCTGAATATTAAGATGAAGCAGGAATTGAGATAGCAGTCCTTACATTTTTTCACTGAGCGGAATACTTCCTTTCCAAGATGCTTATGCACTGACTCCTGCAGAAGCCAAAGCCAACAGTGTAATAATACCTGTGCAGCACTGCAGAGCAAAAGGTCAAAGTCAGGCTCACTGTATCACTCATGCTCCCTGTCCAAGGAACTGAAGGTAGACTTAAAGATTATATTAGGGCTTTTGGAGATTTATGATATAATTCCAGGCTGTCTATGGGCTTTCCCCCCACCTTGTCTAGCTGCCTACAGATTATAATAAATTGGAAACACTGAATGCCTGAATATCCAATATCCAGGTTCCCTGACACAGCAAGGGCTGATTTTTGGATTTTCACTTCTCAAAGTGAGTAATGTCAATGTGTGTGACCACAGTCAATCCATCACTGTGACAAACACCCAGCTATAGTGATTGGGGACAAGAATATGTCAAACCCCAAAGGCTTAATCCTGGATGCATTTATCCACTCTGTTTTCATGATGTTAAACTATCACAAAATGTGAGAGTTGACTGTAGAGGCTGTAGACTGTGATTCTGTTATTGATCAGCTCTTCCTTGTCCCCTTATTGGATTTTTTTACTGGAAATACCACAAGAGTTTTGTGGGGTTTATGAACTATGCATTTTATGAAGCAATTTATGCACCATGCTTTGCTCCCAGCTGCACCACGGTAATTCTGGAGTGATTCCATTTCTTATTCAGTAACAGGACAAAGAAATTACTGCAAGCTCCTGAATTTTGTTTTACCTTTAGGGCTTCAGCACAGTGGTTCTCACAAGTAAGTAAGATGGTTACAGGAAAATACAGATATTGAATCTGGTAGGACTATCTAACCAATCAAACAAATTCCCAGCATTTGATCACACTTGTAAGGAACCCAGACAAACAAGAGCAATATTTTCAAACATGATAGCTGCATCTGAAGTAAAAAAAAAAGGAAAAAAAGAAACCAACAACCTCGGCAGCAGCACAAAACATCCTTTGTTGCCGGACGTGAGAAAAACACTACAGTTCTAAAAAAAGCCATAGGAAGGAAGTGGAAGAACCTCAGAGGCGAGTGGGAGTGCGAAAGGAATGTGGCTGCATTTTTCCCCCTCCCTGCATGTAAGCTTGCTGTTCACAGCCTAAGGGAGAGCTGTTGGGGGAGTTTTATTATTTGGGAACTTTGCTGTTCAGAAGTGCAGTGTGTGTGAAAGCAATTGACTTTTCTGGGATATCCTTCTGGATTTTGTAGTAAAAAACCCAACAAACACCACCTCAAAGGACTAGCAGGTTTAGCATGCAACTTGTGCTCTTGGTTCTACTTCTGTAAGCTCTGAAGGATCTCATTTCTGATAATTCAGGAGTATTACTTTCATTCTTCCATTGACTTTTACCACCTTGATGCTCCTGCACTTTGCAGCCTCCTCAGCACACACATGACCAATGAAACACAGGAGGGAGTAAGCACTGCCGACTTTGCACTGAATCATTCAGAGAAGCTCTGAATTATATTCCTTGTAGCTCCCAAGTCACTGAGATTGCCAAGAATCAAGCAGAAGAAAAACAGAAGAGTCATTTGAAAACAATGTCATGAAAAGGAAATCAATTTCATATGCATTGCTGAGATTAATGGCCAGAATAAAAGAGCAAGAACGCGTGGACCGCAGTCTTAGGAGGTCTTTATGTCATGCCATGGCAAAGACTTCTGGGCAGAGTAATATGTACTCTCTACTTACAATTATCCACATCTTTAAAACACCTAACTGGACCATGGGGCCAGACAGCAGCCCAGTGTCCCACAGTAATTAATTGCTTGCTAAGCCACAGCTACTGCTGGCAGTGTGTCTGCAAAAGGCAGACATTTACTCAGCAGTGCTGCATGGGCCACAGTCACTTAACTTGAGCAAATGTCTTATCGTTTCAGCAGGAATTTGAATTAGCTGGAGAGGCAACAGCAGGAAAGAAAATTTGAGATTTTGAACTGAAATAGCACCAAGGAAAAAACCAACAAAAAAAACCCAGACAAAAATGGAGATAGTAAAAATCTCAATATACAAGGGATTTCTTTGTTTATTTGTTTGTCATCCCACTGCCTGGCTAAATCTTGCGGTAGCTGTGAAACAGCCTACATTTTGTTTTACAGGGGAGGGACGCAAACTCTGAAAGGCTTCGCCTTTCATGTTCCCTCTTTGTAGCAGTGCAGTATGTTCCCTCACTTCCCAACAAGAAAGGTGTTTTAGCAATTCTCCTCACTTGCCCTCCATTATTAATGAGGTTTTCATGAGAACATACTTTCTGTTTTGTTCTAGAGGTCGTTTGCTCCTTTGCTGCCTGCAGCCATGCTGCATATCTCCACCTGCTGCTGCAGAGAGCAAAGGCAGTCGAGGAACACAGGGAGGACAAGAAGTAGAAGCAATGATCCTCCTGACTAGCCAGGCTAGTGTGGGGTCTGTCTTCTCCTTCCCAGGAAGGTGAGGGGGGAAGTAATTTTGCTTCTTTATAAAAAATGTGACAGACCCCCCACATACCCCGTGGCTACTGTGGCTGCCATGCTTCATGTTCCCAGTTGCTAGAGATTTGCTGTTATCTCAGTGTTGATGTGAAGGAGCTTATCTCTGTGTCCAGCACTTCCTGTGGGAAAGCATGGACCTGACTGTTGCCTTGTGTTTAGCAAAACTCCTTACGCTGGTGCTAGTCAGGTGGAAAACCATGTCCTGCTAGAAGAGTTCCCAGACACCTCTGTGCAGCGTGGGGAAAGGGAACCTCATGTTTTCTCTCGCCTTGGGCTTCCTCCCCAGTACTGAGAAGAAGCAGAGGTCCCAAAGATGGTTTTTTCCAAGCTGAAGGTTTTTTTGCATGAGCAACCACAACATCCCTGCAAATTTGAAATACACTATCCCTTACTTATCCCTGATGAAGCAGAGTAAGGAAACACCTCCATCTTACATGGGGGACTGGCAGCCAAAGAGCTGAAGGATGTGCCTAAAACGTGAGAAGTCTGTGACAGAGCAAAAGGAGGTATGACTTCTAGTCCAGCAGAATAAGCCCGTTCTGACACAGGCCCTTCTTCCCATCCTCCATAAAAAGCCCTGACTCAGGCCCATGGCTCTGGGTACTCTGCACTGAGCCACTCTTCACTCAAACCTTTCTCCAGGGGTGGTCAGAGCTCTTCAGTTTTTGTGTATACTTCTCAGTGCCAGTAGCTGACAGCAGCTCAGGGCATACCAGATGCCAGGGTGATGAGTGACTTCCAAACATACTAATACACAGTTCCTGTGGTTCTGCTTTTTTGTTTACGCACACAAAACCAACCCTGATTCTTCTTCAGCTCCTTCTGCACTGAGAGACATCTGGAGCCCTGATGGCCAGGAGAGCCACAAGAGGATGGTCCCAGTGGAACACGCGGTTACAGCACTGAGCTGTAACTGAGGAACGCAGTGTACAGTCCTGTCTTCATCTTTCTGAGCAATCCTGAATAAACTTTCGTGGACTTGATCCACAGCCCCTCTGTTTTCTGTGGTTTCCATCAAAATCTATCAGGTCAGCATTCAGGTTTTTCCAAGGCTAGAGGCCACAGCCACCATGACCACTGCATCTTAGCACCAAGCGCAAGAAGAGATGCAGTCTGCAGACAGACCATTGGTCACTATACTGCTAATGCAAGAGCTTGACGACTAACAAGCATTTCTAGTGGACTATGTGAATCCTGCCTTCAGTACCCAGCTTGCTTGCAATATGGGACAGCTCTTTCTCTCATCTTAGTACTGCACTTCATCAAGGTAGGACCTGTATCCTACAGCCTGCGGTACAGCCAAGAGTCCCCCCCGGAGTGGGGGTCCATCATTCCTGCTGCAATACTGGGAGTTGTAACAGGACACCAGCTCTGTGGTGGGAGGCAACACCCACACATGCAGGGAATGATGCTGGGAAAATTCCTCGGCACTCCTCCCACGGCCTGTGTGCCCCAGCTCTGCCAGCAGATATCTGTGAGGGGCCCTGGGGCGCCTGTGCACTGCCTTCCCCACAACCCCTCTGCTCCCACTGCTCCGCTCCCTCTGTCGTTCAGTGAGACCAGTAGCCACCCTGGTGAGGACACAGCTATGGGGGTGTAAGGCTGCTCCACAACGCCTGCTCTGGTAGGCTCCACAGCAACCAGCTGGGACAAGACTTTTCCCAGAAATCTTTCTGCTCTCACATTAATGAGATCACTTTTCAGGAAACAGTGTGAAAAGTTAGATCAGATGTTCTTTTCTCTGTAGGAAATGCATTGCTATTTGTCATTTAGAAGACGACAGTGTGAAGAGCCTGCATGCACTCTTACCATCTTTCCATCTCCAAACTTGGGTGAATGGGATGTTTTCCCTGTGCCTGCTACCACCACCAGAGTTTAACTCACCGACTGTCACTGTGTCTGTTTGGTGACTTCAGTATTCACAACAGCTTGATATTGGCTGTTGCAAAGCTGACACTCGAGTTAGTACCAACCAATTCAGCTTTTGGTTCCTGCTAGGCAGCAGTGAGAGGTGAACATGCTGTAACCCATTACCCAGCCCCTGAGTTAGCCCAGGCCATTTTTTTTGTTGTTTGTTTTCTTTACAACAATCTCTTGAGTGGTTGCAGAAACACAAACAGAAAGTGCTCCTGACAGATTGAAAACAATTAGGAACGTCTCAGAGTCACTGAAGCAGATATTTTGTTATGATAATAAGGAATGTTCTTTGCTGGTGTATTATTTTAAAAGGAGAAAATAAAAAAGAAATATATCATGAAGGAGCTGACAGTGCTCAAAACCCACATCCTGTTGTTATCCATGAGCCTGGTACTACGTACCGCTGGCAGCTGTGAGATGAACTTTCCCATTAGGCCCCTTCCAAGCCCTTAACCCTGACCCAAAGAGACCTTCTTTCCCTCTTTTAAAAGGGAGAAAGAGAAATCAATCTTCCTGCTGATTCAGCTGCAGGCCTCTTATGTCCAGAGAATATTAGCACTGCAAAAAGAAGAAGAAAAAAGTGCAGATAGAGGCTTTTTTAATGATGTGGATCAGTGATATTTATGGACTAAGGTTCCTATCCCTGGGACCCATTTAATGCAATCAAATTACTTTCATAAAGCATCAAAGACTCAGATTCTAAACTGAAAACCCTTGTTTGGTCTTAATTCCTTCCAGCATGCTTAGAACTAATAATTTCCAAGACCAGATTAAAGTAACGGATACTACTGCTCCTAGCTCTTGTAAACTTCCTCCTGCAGGACTGCCTTGCTTGAGAACCATACACACTTTTCTCAGGCTATTTCACAGCTACACACGTCTTTTTAATTTCCTAAGACTAGCCTAGTCCCTTTCAAGATGTTCCACTGGCTCACTCTTGTTACTGTCAAAAGTTACTTCTCTCCCTCTTTTGCCTGTTGTTTGTTTCTCTGCTTACAGGCTTCTAGGAACATTTTAAGCTGTATTTACTGAAACAGCAGTGTTTCATCCTTCTTGGCTGCCTTGTTTTACAAAAAAGAGAGAGAGCGGAAGTGAGAAAAATAGAGAAAGATAAAGGCTCAGAAAGTAAATAGAAAAAGAGAATGAGAAAGAAGAAAAAGAGAAAGAAAAAGAAAATAAAGAAAATGAATGAGGGAAAGAGAGAGAAAACGAGAGAGATAGATATAAAGAGACAAGGAGAGGAAAGAAAGAAAGAAAGAAAGAAAGAAAGAAAGAAAGAAAGAAAGAAAGAAAGAAAGAAAGAAAGAAAGAAAGAAAGAAAGAAAGAAAGAAAGAAAGAAAGAAAGAAAGAAAGAAAGGAAAGAAAGAAAGAAAGAAAGAAAGAAAGAAAGAAAGAAAGAAAGAAAGAAAGAAAGAAAGAAAGAAAGAAAGAAAGAAAGAAAGAAAGAAAGAAAGAAAGAAAGAAAGAAAGAAAGAAAGAAAGAAAGAAAGAAAGAAAGAAAGAAAGAAAGAAAGAAAGAAGAAAGAAAGAAAGAAAGAAAGAAAGAAAGAAAGAAAGAAAGAAAGAAAGAAAGAAAGAAAGAAAGAAAGAAAGAAAGAAAGAAAGAAAGAAAGAAAGAAAGAAAGAAAGAAAGAAAGAAAGAAAGAAAGAAAGAAAGAAAGAAAGAAAGAAAGAAAGAAAGGAAGAAAGGAAGAAAGGAAGAAAGGAAGAAAGGAAAGAAAGAAGAAAGAAAGAAAGAAAGAAAGAAAGAAAGAAAGAAAGAAAGAAAGAAAGAAAGAAAGAAAGAAAGAAAGAAAGAAAGAAAGAAAGAAAGAAAGAAAGAAAGAAAGAAAGAAAGAAAGAAAGAAAGGTCTCACCACACTTAACCCTAAAGCTGAAATATTTTCAATCTTTGTAAATAGCTAGCAGTGCCTCATTTAGACACAGAAGTAAAAAGTTCACCAGAAATGCCCCATCTTGAAACATTTACTGGCTTAAGGTATCTCTGTCTTTTGCCATGTTTCTGTGAAGTCACATTTACAAGCTAAGCCAGCCTTTCTGCTCAGATAGTCAGGATAGAGAGGCAAAATAGACTTTAGCCCAGAGTCCTGATGATACTCATAGTGCTTTGTAACCTGCCACCATCACAAAAACGACTCCAGCGTCTTTAATGCTTTCACCATGGTCCTGGACACATTAAAAAAGGAGGGAAGAAGAGAGGCAAAAAGGGAGGATGCTACTACTATGTACCATAGGAAGCCCTCCCTTCAGTAGAATTTAGCAAAGCTGTCTCCTCTTTAGCCCTTCACAGATAATTCTAGCAGGGGCAGAGGAGGTATCTGGTGTTACCAGATCAGAACTAGGCTACTGAATTCAGCAGTCTGCTTAAATCCAAAATTAATCCAGGTAATTTTTTGTTACTGTGACAATAGAAGGATGGATAAATGCACTTTAAATCCACTAAATTTTTATGGTTTTTATAGCTTTGGTATCTAACATGAAGTATCCAGGTTGGAAAACTCTGACCTAAAGGTTTTCTCCATTTCATCTGTGAATGAACTCAACAAAGGTTTTCCTGGCCTGAGTATGAAGTGGTGAAATTTAACTCATTCATACGTCAAAACCACTTTAAGATCCCTGGTGATGAAGCATTATGGAAGAGCTGAGCGCTCAGAAATAGTGACTCAGCCTTTCCTCTTTCCTGTCCCACCCCCAAAAATTACAATCAGGAATTGGTTCCGAAAGTGCTAATCTCTTTTTAAAAAAATACAAGTGGTAATGGAGGAGGGAAGTAATTTATTGGACTCAGCTTTTCTTTGTGATCCCTGAGTGTGCCACGGACCAGAGGGGGCTGTGCCTGATGCAGAGATCTCAGAGAAAGATGGAGGCCATGGGGCTTCAGCTGCAGGGCAGAATGGACCATGGCAGAAGGCCTACACCTTTGGAGTAATCACAGGACTCAGGGGCCTGGAGATTGAAGTGAGACCATCCTCCAAGGCAAGACTGTTGCTGCAGTCAGGCGAGCTGGTCAGCCACCAAAAATAAGGTGTTATCATCATTATAATTAGCTGCTGAGTTACAATCCCTGATTTCATCATGTCATGGAGTGCATAAAGAGGACTCCAGAGGCAAAGAGCCTCAGCACAACATGCACTTTCAGCACTGGACTGCCAGGATCACATCATCTTTTGGCTCATGGACTTACCCAGTGGAGGCTAGGAATGTGCTGAAAAAGGAAAGCCCTCTCTACTTCTGAGCAGCACCTAAGTTTAGGGACACGACAGAATCTTTGAGGGGAATGAAAATTAAAAAAGAGCTAGCTATTTGTAAAAAAAATATATATATATTAAGAAAAAAAATAAAACCACATGTAATCATCTAATCATGTCAACACTTTTCAGTTGCCATCAGAGATAGATGTTACAAAGAGGACACCACTGCACATCACAAGCCTGATAAAAATTACATTAGGAAGAGCAGGTTTCTGTAGTCTACACATTTGGAGGGAGGAGCTCTGGAAGAGAGTGAGGAGCTGGTGACAGAAAAGACAGTCTGGGAGTTGGAAGTTATAACCATGCGACATTGTGACCTTTCAGGCCTTAGACTTCAAATTAATCTTGGCAAAACAAGACTGTCCAGAAGGCCAGGCATGATGGCAAGAGGGTCATGTCATATGAAATGTGAGAAAACTGTGTCAGACAAAGAAAAAGCTGTGAACTCTGCAGCTGGACTCACCAGCATAGCCCTCTGGGGCAAGGGAGCAGAAGAGAGCTGGCAAATCTTTAAAGATGCTTCCCAAAGGTGCAAGAGGCCTCAGTCCCCTGGTATAGGAAATTGGGCATGGAAGGCAAGAGACCACTATGGCTGAGTCAAGACCTGCTGGTCAAACTAAAAGGCAAGATGGACCTACACAGGTAGTGGAAGAGGGGACAGGAATCCTGGATAGAGTGTAGGGACGCTGCCCGGTTATGCAGGGATGAGGTCAGGAAGGCCAAGGCACAGCTAGAACTGAACTTGGCAAGAGATGTTAAGAAAAACAAGAAGGGTTTCTACAGGTACGTAAACCAGAAAAGAAAGGTTAAAGAAAGCGTAACCTCCCTGATGAGCCACAGTGGTGAAATGGTAACAACAGACAAGGGGAAGGCTGAGGTTCTCAACAACTTTTTTGCTTCAGTCTTCACTGGCAGCCCCTCTCCTCACAACCCTCATGTTGATGGTCCACAAGATGCAGACCAGAGAGACAAAGTCCACCCCACTATAAGTGAAGATAAGGTTTGTGGCCATCTTAGGAACCTAAAGATATATAAGTCCGTGGGACCTGATGAGATACATCCCAGAGTCCTGAAGGAACTGACAGATGTAGTTGCCAAACCACTGTCCATGATATTTGAAAAGTCATGGCAGTCAGGTGAAGTCCCTGGTGATTAGAAGAAAGGACATGTTATGCCCATATTTTAAAAGGGTAGAAAGGAGGACCCTGGGAATTACTGACCTATCAGCCTCACCTCTGCCTGGGAAGATCATGGAACAGATCCTCCTAGAAGACATACTAAGGCACATGGAGGACAAGGAGGTGATGCAGGACAGCCAGCACAGCTTTACCAGGGGCAAATCCTGCCCAACCAACCTAGTAGCTTTCTACAACGAAGTGACTACATCAGTCGACCAGGGAAAAGCAGCAGAAGTCATCTATCTGGACTTCTGCAAGGCCTTTGACACGGTCCCCACAGCATCCTTCTCACTAAATTGGAGAGACACGGGTTTGATGGGTGGACATTTCAGTGGATAAGGAACTGGCTAGATGGTTGCGTCCAGAGGGTAGTGGCCAATGGTTCTAAGTCCAGATGAAAAACAGTGACAAGTGGTGTCCCTCAGGGGTCAGTGCTGGGCCCAGTGTTGTTTACTATCTTCATTAACAATATTGATGGTGGCATTGAGAGCACCCTCAGCAAGTCTGCTGATGACCCAAGCTGGGTGGTGCAGCTGATATGCCAGAGGGACAGGATGCCATCCAGAGGGACCTGGACAAGCTAGAGAAGTGGGCCCAGGTGAACCTCAGGAGGTTCAACAAGGCCAAGTGAAGGGTTCTGCACCTGGGCCGAGGTAACCCAAGATATGAATACAGGCTGAGGGAAGACATGCTAGAGAGCAGCCCTGTGGAAAAGGACCTGGGGGTATTAGTGGATCAGAAGCTGGACATGAGCCACCAATGTGCAGTTGCAGCCCAGAAGGCCAACTCCATCCTGGGCTATATCAGAACAAGTGTTGCCAGCAGATTGAGAGAAGTGATTCTGCCCCTCTGCTCTATCCTGGTGAGACCTCACCGAGAATACTGCATCCAGCTCTGGTGTCCCCAGCACAAGAAAGATGTGGACCTGTTGGAATGTGTCCAGAGAAGGATCACGAAAATGATCAGAGGGGTGGAGCACCTCTCTTATGAGGACAGGCTGAGGGAGTTGGGGTTGTTCACTCTGAAAAAGAGAAGGCTCCTGGGGGACCTCATAGTGGCCTTCCAGTATCTGAAGGATGCCTACAGGAAAGCTGGGGAGGGTCTTTTTACAGGGGCTTGCAGTGAGAAGACAAGGGGTAACGGTTTTAAACTGAAAAAAGAAAGATTTCGGTTAGAGATCAGGCAGGAATTCTTCTGTGTGAGGGTGGTGAGACACTGGAACAGGCTGCCCAGACATGTTGTGGGGGCTCCATCCCTGGAGGTGCTGTTGGTTGCCAAGGGTGGGTTGGATGGGGCTCTGAGCAGCCTGTTCTAGTGGAAGGTGTCCCTGCCCATGCAGGGGAGTTGGAACTCGATGATCTTTAAGGTCCCTTCCAACTCCAAAAACTCTGTGATTCTGTGATTCTCACCCCAGGGTGAGCTCTGGTGTCTGCCACCACCTCTTCAGACTTGTGGGCACTCACAGCTCCGGCAAGGACTCAGAGACCTTTGCTCCCCTCTTTGGCACCTTCCTGCCTTGTCCTAACTGTAACCTACAGTTGGAAAAGGTTAACATAGATCATCTTCTCTAATGCCTGTCTCTGAAAGAAAATTAGTTTTCCTGAAGTATGCAGATATGGCATCTTCTCTGTCATTCTGCAGCCAGTAGAGTCTTCCTTCCACAAGTCCCACTCAACATGGGGCTCTCATGGTTCCACAAAGACACAGGCACATGAAGCACCTACACCAACGTCCTCTGCTGTTCTACCTTGCAGTTGCCAGAGGCTGAAGAAAGGGTCTCACAAGAAGCTGTTTCCACGACATATAATCAGCTGTTGTAACCACCACCAGCAGCTATTCAACACTCAAGGTACAAGAAGCTCTCATAAAGTGCTTACGATTGCCTTGGGATAACAACCCTTCCTGGTGTCATTAGTGGGGAAACTGAGGCACAGAGAGGCAGGGAGTTGCTCAGGGCCACACAGAGAGCAAGTGGCTGAACTCGAAGGTCCTCCACCGACACTCTCAGCTGTGATCATCCCTCCAGGCCATGCTGCCTGCCACCAGGAAAAAACAAGAAGCAGGTCTGCAATTCCACAGCTTACAAGACTATAAATATAGTTCAAGGTTGCGGTGATACAATAATAATCCCCAGGAGTGAAACCTGAGCCATTTATTGGTGTGTATAACCAGGACTGGGAGATGTGTTTATAACGCTGCTCAGAGATTTCCTCTCCATTATACTCAGCAAATATGTGCTGTGGCAAACATCGCTGAAGACAAAATCCTCTCTTCATGTGGCTGTACCTTTTTGGTCCTTTCTCATCTTCCAGATGCAGGGGTTTTTTTCTTTCTCTCCCTGCCACTTTTTCTCCTCCCTGCCATCAAAATCCTTCTTTCCTCCCACTCCTGCCTTCCCACTCGTCTGGGATAACAGCAGCAGCCAGACAGCAGGTTTGTCCAGCTGGGCATAGCACAGTAAGAGTCCTTCCCTTGCAGAGCCAGTAGCATGATACAGAGAAGTAGGCGGCATGTATAAGAGAAGGGAAAAAGCAAAAGCAGTACAAGGATAGTCTGGCTTTCAGAATGCTGCCTGGGAAGTTTCTAAATTGTAAAGTTGATGTACAAGTGCACACAAAACTGTAACCAAGAATATAAAGATTGCTATCCCTGCCTTCCCTCTTAACACTTTTGGAAGTCAGTTGAGAAGAGAGGTCACCCTCCTTTCCATCATGCACATCTCTCCAGAGATGTCCTTCTTTCAGCTTTCTCTTCCTCTCTCCCTGGCTGCTTTGCTTTGCTCAAACCACAAGACACAGCTGGAATCAGGGACAGGCTGCTGGGCCACCATGCCCCCCTTTTGGTTGATTGTAATCTCACCTTCTAGTGTTTCCAACATACTCCTCAATTCTCTTTTCTGTAAACAAGTCAAGGTTTCACTTATATCCATTCACAGTTTTTGCTTCATGAGCTTTGCCTGTGAATTCACCCCATGTGTTATAATGCTGGATCGTGTTCAATTTATGCCACTCAGTCCCTCCTTCAGGCCAGCCTCCCTGGGTGGCAGCCCCAACATTTTTGTGCCACTGTCCCAGGACAAGGGCTTGGAAACTGAACTCTTCCCACTGGAGCTCTCTTGGCTTTTCCACTCTTGTTGGCTCAGCTCCCCTCCCTCCCAGCCTAACAGCTGTTCTTGGAACAGCCGCTACACCCAGAGCACCACAGGCAATGCCCCAAACTTTGCGCCCTTAAGCCAGTCAAAGCATGTCCTAGTTTGGGATGCTCTCATGTACCAAATACCCACGTGGCCTTATTTCTCAGAGGTGCTGGACAGTTCAGGTCAAAGTCAATGGGTACCAAAGAGGCTTAGCATCCCTAGGCATTATAACCAGGCATGTGAAAAACAGCAGAACCCCAACAGAGGGGACAGATCAGACCACAGAGCCTTGTTCAGCTCCTAGGGGAATCAGCTGAAATCACTAAGTGAAGGTCATAACTACTCCCAGTCATGTCAAGTAACTTCCACAAGCACAGTTTGCACCAACTGGTTCAAATGCATCACATTCCTACTCTAATCACTGATTAAAGGGGGGGAAACCACACATAAATTCTGTCATTGCATGGCCTGGACTTAAACCCCTATCAGTTCATCTCTTGTTCCAACCATAAATCTTCTTCAGTGACAGCAAGTTTTTATCAAGAAGTAACCATATATTCCTAATATCTGGCAGCCGGTCTAAGATCCAGAGTTTATAGAACTTGTTTTAAAATAAGCCATAAAATTTGTTACATCTATTACTGCAACCCCCCAAGGTTTAAAATGCAAGAGCTGGACCACAAAATCATGAGAATGGCTTTAAAAACAAAACCAAACAATACAATTCAGGAGATTTAAGAAAGAAAGTAATAAGAAGAATCCAACATTTATTCACTACGAGGTTTCTGAAGCTGTAATACACATTGACCAAACGTTCATAACATTTTTTCACCACAGCCATCATAGGGTCAAATATTTGTGAACAAACTTGAGATTTCTACTTTATCACTTTCATTCAGGGCTGGTGGCTTACAAAAAAAACCCCAGTATTATTAGAACTTGCCATCATCAATATATTTATTCACTTCATAAATCAAACTAAGGTGGTCATTATGGAGTAAATATTTTTGCTAATAATGACACTGACTATGATGGAGTTATTCCAGAAGTCTGATGCCATTCTGGTTAAGATTAGAACATTATATTGTCCCAGGGATACTCGCAGACATTCGAATAAGCTGTCATAGTTGGCAATAAAGCCAGACCTGCCCAATCCAATACATTCTTCAGCTGACGAAATGGACCAGAATGATACAATGGGATCTTCATGGGCATTAGAAGGAGTTGGAAAGGGTGAGGCAATTTGGCAGGTGTAGAAATGAGATTGGGAAAAACAACATAAATATTTTCCCTGTGAATAATTGTCCACAAAATCTGCAAGTGAGGCAATAAAACCCGGCTTACTGGAATAACTCTAGTTGTGAAAGAAAGGTCTCTGGTGAAGATCATACAAATGAAAAGTGAGTGCAAAGGAGCATCCCATACAAATGCAGCATTGGATGAAGGCAGGGTGGCTTTGGGAAGACCAGAGCCTGGAGGGGTCTGTGCTGCCCAAATCCTGTTCAATTCTGGAAGTGATGTAGCACAGCCAATGGCTTCCAGTGGTTCCTCTGGATAAGGCAAACAGCTTTCGGTGTCTCTACTCTTGGTACAATCAATACATAATCTTATTTTGTTTTATTTTATTTGTTTGTTTGTTTGTTTGTTTGGAAGGGACCTTAAAGATCATCAGGTTCCAACCTCCCTGCTATGAGCAGGGACACCTCACACTAGACCAGGCTGCACAAAGACTCATCCAACCTGGCCTTAAATACCTCCAGGGAGGGGGCTTCCACAACCTCCCTGGGCAGCCTATTCCAGCATCTTCCTACCCTCATGGTGAAGAATTTCTTCCTGATGTCTAACCTAAATCTACCCTCTTTCAGTTTAAACCATTACTCCTTTTCCTATAACTGCCCTCTTTCGTGAAAAGCCCCTCCCCAGCTTTCCTGTAGCCCCTTCAGGTACTGGAAGGTGCTATAAGGTCTCCCCAAAGCCTTCTCTTCTCCAGGTTGAACAGCCCAAACTCCCTCAGCCTGTCTTCATAGCAGAGGTGCTCCAGCCCTTTGATCATCTTTGTGGCCCTTCTCTAGACCCTCTCCAACAGCTTCATGTCTTTCCTGTGATGAGGGCTCCAGAGCTGTACACAGTACTCCAGGTGCAGACTCACCAGAGCAGAGGAGCAGAATAACATCCCTGGCCCTGCTGGCCACACTTCTTTTGATGCAGCCCAGAATGTGGTTTGGCCCTCTGGGCTGCGAGTGCACACTGGAGGCTCAGGTCAAGCTTTTCATCTACTACCACCCCAAGTTCTTCTCCTCAGGACTGTTCTCTAGCCTGTATTTGTGCCTGGGAATGTGCCGACCCAGGTGCAGGATCTTGCACTTGCACTTGTCGAACCTCATGTGGTTGGCACTGGCCCACCTCTCCATCCTGTCAAGGTCCCTCTGGATAGCATCCCTTCCCTATAGGGTGTCAAGTACTCCAAACAGCTTGGTATCATCAGCAGACTTGCTGAGAATAGACTCAATCCCATTGTCCAGGTCTCCAGCAAAGATGTTGAACAGCACTGGTCCCAATACTAACCCCTGAAGAATGCCACTCAGGTGTTTCTTTCACAAAGTACCTTCTGGCATCATGTCTGAGCTGAGAAACCTACGTGCAGAATGGTAAGGATTTGGTCTGATTGTGTTTGGACGGCCCAAGAATTTGAGTGGAGAAAGCATAAAGCTGCCCAAAAGTAACATGGACCTTCAAATAAGGTGCAAACCACAACTGGTCCTCTGCTGTCCTACTCTTTCTCTCTGCAGACTGTACAAGGAGCTGGAGTAAGGCAACCCTACCTGGCAGATGCCTTAAATCATAACTAAGATAATGCCTGTTGCAGACAGCCTGAAGCTGACCATTTTAGTATCTGCTTGTATTGATTCTGATTCTTTTCTTGTCAAAATTGATCTCCAAGCCCTCACAGATCTCTGGTACAATTGCTTTCTAATATGGATAAAGAGGGAAAAGGTTTATTCTTGCTGAGAGAAATACTGACTTGCATACTTGCAGTTACGTTTACATCATCTTCTGAGCAGCATTTAGGCCTAAGAGGTCTGGCTGGGACTCAGAACATTTCTAGAAAATTGCATGAATTTAATCTTTTTTCTAGGCTGTGAGAAGATGGTTGTGTAGCTCCCCTGAGGGAGCTTTAGCCCTGTAACCAAGGAAGGCTTTGTAAGCCTTTCTGGGAAGGCTCAAGCCCAAACAGAAGGCCAGTCAGGGCCAGGTCTATCTGGAGTTGATATGCTCAGTCCCAAGCAGACAGGAGGTTCGATCTCTAAGAAGGGTGCACTATCCTGCAAGGGTAGCTCTGCAGAGTCCTGTGCACCTTCCTTCTCCACAGTCTAAGAGCAGCATGCAAAGACATACAAGCAAAAGGAAGGATTTTGCCCCTACGCGAATCCTTGACATCTGTATTGAAAATCTTTCCTGAAGATGACACATTTATGGACAAGCATATTTCAGGAAGCACATAAAGGAAACATCAATACCTAGTCAACTCCAAAGGATCTGGGATTCCCTTGATTCCATAGGGTACAGAAATGTTTGCTTTATCCATTGGATGGTGCCAGAGGTTTTTGATATTTGGCCATACTTTAACTGCATTACTTTTGTAAATAATTGATAGGCCAAGAGGAGAAAAAAATGCTTAAGAATGTCTTTGGTAGACACTGACAGTCCCTCCCGCACACTCAACATGAAGGTTGTGACACAAACTGACAAAATAAAGGAAATTTATAGATACTGCTGTACCATTAAGCCAACCCAAACATGCCCTTTATGACACGTGGCTGAAGGAAGTCACTTGTATATTTTTATTCCCAAAACAACAAAACAACCCAATCTCTCTGTGCAGAGAAACCCAGCGCCTGCTGACAAGCAAGCAGCAGAGTCCTCGCATGTTCAAAGACAGGGAAGGTTCGCCATCCTAGCATGTGGTCCTGCTGTGCCTCGCAGTGGGAGGAACAGCCTGAGCATCCTCTTCTACTGTTCAGAGGTTGGGAGGGGGATGTATTAGCACTGTCTGGGCTCTCCTTACACCACGGAAGCTGTGAGACCCTTCTGGGCTTAAGGCGAGGATTTTCACAGGGAGCAGAGGGAGCAGGGTATCTAACTGTCATGCTGCTCTGAGTATCACCTCAACTGATGGCTAAAATTTTGTCCCAAGTTACACCAAGAGAACAGTTAGACATTGGAATAATCTCCTAAGGGAAGTTGTAGATTTCCCTACATTGGACAGTTTTAAAACTCAGCTTGACAGGGTGCTGGACCATCTCATTTAAACTATATTACTATGTAGAAAAGTTGGACCAGATGATCCTTGAGGTCCCTTCCAACCTGGCATTCTATGATTCTCTTGGACACAAGTAAGGGCTCCTGTTAGAATCAGATGTTAATTACCAAGGTTTATCCCTTTCCCTGCTCACAGGGCAACTGTTAAAAGAACTTGTAGGGGTGGAGGGTCGTAATACAGCTGTGTCCTTTTTCATTCTCCCTTATCTCTGCCCTTCTTATGGAACTGTTTTTTGGTGGATGCACCTGGTTCCCAGAATTGCTTGCATTTTCTCTGACCTTAAAATAAAATAAAAAAAAGGAGGAAAAACAAACAAACAAACAAAACAAAACAAAAAGAGGCCCAGCCCTTAGAGAAGTATGTGCAAAGCGAGATAAAAACCTCTCTTCACCGAAGTACCCAGGGCTCACACTCATCTATGACCTGTATGGACATAGTCTCTCTTCAGGCCAACTCAAACACACAAGAAACTCCACACTCATCAACAGTGTAACAGAAAGAACTGGGCTATGTGGAATTCAACAGGTACTCTCTCAGACATGCAGGTTATTATTTTGATGATTTGTGCCAACCTACAACCTTCCTTGTCTCTGGGTATTTTGCTATATGTACTCAAATGCATCAGCATTTCTGTTACCTAAGCCTCTAGTCACTACGGCTTATGCATCCGCTGCAAACCTTCACTCTGAAATTAGCTGTGCAGTTTATTCCTCTGCATATGCTTTTAATAATTGAAAAGCAGCTATGATCTTTTCAGCTGAGTGGCATTTTGCAGCACATTTGTCCATATTGAGAACTACGCCGGCTAGTATTTGCAAACCAAGATAAACAGAAACAAAAGAAAGGAAAAACAATTTACAGCTTTCCAATGCACACACGTCCAGCAACATTTTTCTCTACCAGCAAATACATCACAAACACATTAGGCCAAGAGCAGCAGATGTAAGGAGTGCCAGGTCTTTGAAACAGTTTATTTTACAACCAATTAGACCAATCGCCTGCAACCTAAAAATTCTCTTAGTTGGCAGTCACACCAGGAAAGCAAGGACCTCTGCTAAAAGAGCCTACGATGATGTGGATGTAAACATAATTGCTAAGTCTATTTCTTCTACAAAGGAAAGGATAACATCTGGTTAATGCACATAACTCACTACTCTTTTTTTTTTTTCCTAAATGTACTCACCTATATTTTTACACCACGTTGCAAGCTTATCACTGTATTTGTGCATGCAGTGAAAGGTTTGGGGAGGAAACCACCACCTACATGGTCTGCTTGGCCTCTGCAGTTTTTCATATTCTTCCTATTTTACTCAGGGATGTGGGAACAGAGCTGCTTTCTCTCAAAGTCTCTGGAGCCCCACTTTCTGCAGAGTGTTTCGTCGAGGCCCCAAGACTCACAGCTCTTAAAAAAGAGTACCATGGAAGCATTCTTGCCCTCATCAATTGTCGCTTTTCCTTATGCATTTTTTACTCTTTTTTTAATCTTGTGTTATGTTATCATATAAGAAAACTGACAACAGAGCAGCACTCTCCCAGAATTTGTTCCTCTCTCACTACCTTAAAGGCTGTGTAGTGCAGACTGGCTGAGGACAACTGAGGCAGGACAAGCAGGATACCATTGTGGCCAGCAAAGTGGGAAGCTGTCTTGTGTCCTTCATGGTTGTTCAGCTCTAAGCATTTGCCTGTGACAGTTTTACAGAGGGTTTGAGGGTAAGGGGAGGAAATGTACTTGATGTTTGGTACATTTGAAAAATTCCTCCCCAAAACTGCAAAGAGACTTCCTCAAAAATTCAATTAGCGGCCACGTAGGCCACTAAAAAAATCAGTTAGTGGCAGCAGAAACAGAGTAGGTGGGGACTGACCAGAGAGCCCACAAAACAGAGACACGTAGCTTAAGTCTGGTGTGAGTGAGAAGGGGAAGTCAGTCATGAAACAAGAAGATGATGGTGTGGTCAAATCAACAAGTGAGGAAAAATATGGTTTTGACATCACTTTGAATAAATTCATTTGCCTTTCTGTTCACACTGCGTTTACATTTGGAGGCTTTCTAGAGATGAGTTTTCAGAGTGCACTCCCTGCACGCTCAGATTACAGTAATTATTAATTACTCCTTTCAGACAGAACTGAGCATTTAACACAAGATTTTTAACTCCCACCTTTGCCGAGTTCTCAAATGTCCACTTTCCAGGCTTGAATGCAAAAGCTGGGTCACAGAAATCATCTGTTTGTGTTGCTTACACCAAGAAATGCTCACCAGCAGGACTCAAGCTGTATAATGAAGGTCAGAATTGTGAAGAAGCTTTAAAAAATGAAACTATTCCCCAAATACTCATGGTGTGTGTGACTTGCACTGGTTTTGCCTGAAGTTCTGACTTGCTCCCAAGGCCAGAAACATTCCCAGGAATGCACATCTAGTGTACATTAGTCACTATTGGGCTAAACAGAAAAACCTGCTGTGTATTTAATGAGTTATCCTCAATTTAAGGCCTATAAAGAGTCTACTTTTCCAATAGACCTTTTTTAATTTAGCCCCATTTGCTGAAGATTGCCCATTTAATGCAACACATCATTATGTTTTTATTGTTAGCTTTTTATGAACTGTACCAGATTAGCTGCAGAGAATTTACACTAGATGCCCTAATTAGACCTTTATAGGTAGCCATAATTTTCTTTTCATGTACCCATAAAGACTGATAAATTAATCTGCAGGAACATGAACTCTGTCATCTTTTCTCCCTCTTCACCACTCACTCCTTGTTCTGATAAAGCCCTAATGAACCCACTTGCACAATTCCCTCCTGTTTTGTTTTCCTTTAAAGGCTAATTTCAACTAGACAATTCAACCAACTGCAATATTTTTCCATATATGATGCCAGAGAATAAGCAGCAAGCACGATCCTTTCTTATATGATTTAATCATTTCCATTCTGAGCAGAAAACAATCCATCAACAATGGCAAACAAAGAGGTGTGACCCATAAGGTTTAACTTTGTGTCATTTATTTAACAGAGGGGGAAAGCAGGCAAAATAATAAGCAATAAACCCCTCAACTGCTAATTGTTAGTTAATTACCAAAAAGTGTCAGAGTAGGAATAGAATCTCTTCAGAAAACAGTAGCAATAGTTTTGTCATTTACAGTTTTGAATATGCCTCTCACACAGATGACAGCATTCTTAAGTCTCTGATTCAGAAAATAAAAATCCAAAACATTTTAAGGAGCAAAGTCTTAAAAACCTCCTTAAATATATGCTTTAAAATTATGCTAACTAGAAGTAAATTTGGGGTGGGGCTTGAATCGTGATGTTTTGCTTTAGACGGGGTGCTGATCTACCTTCCTGATTCTCGCATGATCCTCAGTCAACATTTTTTGTCCTTCTCAAGAGAGAAATCAATGAAGACAAATAACATGGTCTCTTCATGAAGCTGGTACCCACTGCAAACTGAAGACCATAACTTTTTACTACACTAAGTCCTTATCAATGGCATGTCTTCTAAAATGTTGGCTCAGATCCAGCAATCATAGAAGCAATTGTTGATTTCACTCATGCCGGCAAAATGGCTAACTGCACTCCTAAATACACGTGCAATTTCCTTCTTGGGTATTGAAATGAAAGAGTTCTATACTAGCAGTATCAGCCATCAGCTATAAATGTGGAAGTAGAGTGCTTGCTAATGAACTATTCAAGATATATCAGGTAAAAATATGACTTTGGGCTATTAAATGAATGAAAAGTGGTCTCTAGTGATGGAATGTGGTGTTTAAGAGCTTTTGGGCATGTTTCAAAAAAGGACACTACACCAAAGTGTCTCTTGTAGCCCACTATACCTAATGCTATGGAAGAAAAATGTAATTTTAAAAAAACTGGGGGTGGGGAGGATTTACCACAGATAGTACCCACAGTGAGTGGTAAAGGAGCTGAGTCACTGCTGGTGTTCTGTGGGGATACAGTGTGTAGAGGATGTCAGGATGAGGCCCTCATTCACCATGGAACCAGTAAGTCCCACCACAAAGATCTCCATAACATAGGGCATCACAGTTTTCCTTGGCCTTCTCTTTTACTAGGGTGGGATTTTTTTTTTTCTTTATTTTCTAAGGAAAAAAGCACATATGGTCTTACTCCATCTGTACTTTCATGATAATACTTGCATCTGCCTAGCCTTCCTAATTCTTATTTTTGCTGGCCAATTTTAACCAAACATTGAGATATAAATGAATCTGGAAACTTTTAGGTAACTCTGTAGCTAATGACAGTAGACAGACAGATAGAGAAAGCAGAAGTGTATTCATGAACCCACTGAGGCAAAGTTACAACGTCTGATTCCTTGGTAGACATCAGTGAATACACTCAAGGCAGCCAGGACTCGCTTCTTCACAGCCTATGGAACTACTTGACCTGTTTCAGGGCGTTGTTTCCCCCACACCAACTGTGTCAGTGTAAATCTGGCACTGCAAGGTTACATCAGGACCCAAGTTCACCACAGGGACAGATGCCTAAATGGGAGACACCCAATTGACCTCCAGCCTCGTGAGCCTCCCGCACTGATGGAGGGCAATGGGTGCCTTCCCTGCCACTGCCCCTCTCACCCCCCTCTTCTGACCCCCGTGCAGAGGAGGAAGGGGTGTCTCACACCATTTCAGGACCCTTGTCCATCACAGAGTGTTTTCAGACACTCATTTCCAGCAGATCTCAGCAGATCTGCTTTTGTCCTCTGCAAAGCAACCAGCACCTTGACTGTTAGAAACACTGCAAAATTTGAACATCCCAAATTTTGCAATTATGGATTAGCAATCTTGCTCCTAATTCGTGCTTCCTGCTTATTAAGGTCTGGTAGTTTTTATCCAAAACAACAAAGATAAAAAGGAATAGTGAAAGTACATAAAGAAGAGGGTGAGGGTGGCAAACACATAGTTCAAACTCCCTCTAGATATAATTGTTCCAGGAGTGTAATGAATTTTATACCAAGCACGAGTCTTGCCAGCCTCATTTAATTACATGGCCATATACATAACCCCATCAAATTAAGTAATTAGGGACACAGTTTGGCTCCTTGACTCAGCCACTGTCTTTTGATTACACTGGGGGAAAGAATATTAGGCCTTTGGAACAGCTATAGCCCACGTGTGATTTTTCACATTACTGCTGGCAAGTACCTAGGACGTGTTTGTGCAAATGTGTGGCTCACCATATACATCTGAAAGCCTTGTGGAGCTCTCAGCAAGAAAAATAGGCCTTGCACCCATCTTATGGGTAATTCTGAAGGAGGTTTCCTCAAGTGAGGATTATGTTCCCTGTAAATAAAAGATAAATGATATTTTACTAGTTCTTGTGTGCATGGCAGCAGTGCTAGACCTATGATATGTTCTGGACAAACACTGGCATCTATCAGGTGCTGACACTATGTGTGTTACAGGGCTCCCAGAGGGAGTAGGCTCATTAGCCATGTTCTCTACTGCTATTATCTGCCTTTGTTTAAACCCAGAAAATGAAAAATGCTGTCCTAACAAAGAATAGCTGCTGTAGCTCTCCCAGGCTGGTACTGCTTTCTGCACCTGAGGCATCACAACATGCTAAACCTGTCCAGGTCCCACCCAAACTCTATGGTCACAGAGTCTCCTTTGGGCTGGCCATAGACTTTTAGAGGCAGTGGTCCAATGGGAAACATTGGGCTTACAGCCTCGGTTAGAACTACAGCAGCAATTCCCACCATACCTGCTTCCCCAGGCAGCACAGCTGCCTAACGGCAACAAGAAGTTATGCTGCCCAAAAGGAGCACTTACACAGTCTCTATGAAATACCCTAATTCTGAAAGGTGCAGAGGGGGCTTCTTAGAAAATGTGAAGGCCCCAGGAGCTCAGCACCATCCCTAAAGGGAGTGAACATTCATGGGATTCGACCTTTTGGTGAAGTCTGTGTTGTGGTCAGCTTGGGTATTTTCTGTGCATACCAAAGAGCATTACAATCCATATGTAGGGATTGCATGGGATCTACTCAATGGCTTTGCTTCTCAGCAGGAACAAAATAAAAGCATCATCCGTACATTTTTAAAGCAGGATCTGTCTTACAGTTTTTACAAATATAAAACATTTATTTGCTTTAAAGAGCTAAAGCTTCTTGTGTCAGGAATCATGCAACAGAGTTGGAAAAACCAGAGGTATCCCCAATGTAATAGCACCACTCCCCAAGCATTCAAAAATCATGAGTCAGATGCCCCCCTCCAAAAGAAAAATCACACAATTGGCTTCAAAACACACAAATAAAAATGTAATAAATTCCAAATATGGTTTTGGATTTCTTGGGATATAATCAGGGTCATGTTTCAACCATTTTTCTGACACCAAAAGCACTAGAAATTTCCTTTGTTTTTCAAATCAGAGCTGAGAGATTCTCACATAAGCCATTGTTTCTAGGAGCTGGGGTTTTAAGCAAAATAGCAAATATTGGCTCATGATAAAATCACAGAGCTGGCAACACTGCTAGTGTGATACTTTTCTCCTACCACTAAAACGCCTGGGAAGGAAGGAAAAAACACCAAGATGTTCAAAAGGGACTAAACAAACTCTCCAACATAAACATACCTTTTCTTCAAGTTCTGCTCTGTGCATTACATTTTATAGGGATCAAACTCCTTTTATTAAACCAACATTTTGACCAGTACAGCTATCTACGCAAGACCTGCACTTGAAACTCCTTTTTGTGAAACCTTCAATACCCCTCTAGAAGTATCACTGGGATGTGAGGACATTTGAATCCCAAGTCTAAGACACTGGGATAAATCCTGATTACAAGACATGCCATGTAGCCAAAGAAACAGGGAGATACATATCTTTACACCAGGTAAATCAGTCCCTGTGGTGCCTTCCTCTCCCTACCATCAGCAGCAGTTCAGACCATGCCTCCATGCTATCTCCACTGTAGTACAAAGTGCTTTGTGCTGTGCCCCACAACTGCCTCCTGTCCCTTCAAGGGGAATGGCATTTGTCTGGCCATACATGGTGTCATGCTGAGCTATTGGCCAAGCTCAGGCAGGTGAGATCTCATAGGCTTTGCAGCAGAGAGGGAACATTCCAAGAGATTCCTGGAATGTGTAGAAGGTAACTATCTCACACAGCTGATAAGTGAGCCACCAGGGAGGGTGCCCTCCTGGACCTGCTTCTGGTGAACAGGGAAGATCTTGTGGGGGAATTAAAAGTTGGAGGCCATCTAGGGCACAGTGATCATGAGATGATTGAGTTTTTGATGCCTGGAGAAGCAAGGAGGGGGGTCTGTAAAACTGCCACCTTAGACTTCTGGAGGGCAAACTCTGACCTGCTCAGAAGACTGACTGACAAAGTCCCTTAGGAGGCTGCCTTGAAGGATGAGTCCAGGAAGGCTGGACATACTTCAAGAAAGAAGTTTTAAAGGCACAGGAGCTGCTGTCCCTGTATGCCGAAAAACCAGTAAGTGGGGTAGGAGACCAGCCTGGCTAAATAGGGACCTTTGGCTGGACCTTAGGAACAAAAGGAGAGTCTATGACCTTTGGAATAGAGGACAGGTGACTCATGAAGTCTATAAAGATGATGTGAACCTGTGCAGGGTGAAAATTAGGAGAGCCAAAGCACAGCTAGAGCTCAAACTAGCTACAGCTGTTAGGGATAATACAAAATGTTTCTATAAGTTCATTAACAGCAAAAGGAGGATTAGGGAAAATCTCCATCCTTTATTAGATGCAAAGGGAATCTCAGTAACAAAGGATGAGGAAAAGGCTGAGGTGCTCAACACCTACTTTGCCTCAGTCTTTAGTAGTGGAACTAGCTGTTCCATGGATATACAGCCACACGGGCTAGGAGACAGGGAAGAGATGCAGAATGAGATCATCACAATTAAAGAGAAAGTGGTCAGAGACCTACTACAACACTTAGACACACATAAGTCTATGGGACTGGATGGGCTACATCCAAGGGTGCTGAAAGAGTTGGCAGACGTGATCACCAAGCCAGTTTCCATTCTTTACCTGAAGTGCTGGCTAACTGGGGAGGTGCCAGTGGACTGGAGGGTAGCAAATGTAACACCCATCTATAAGAAATGCAGAAAGGAGGATCCGGGAAATTATAGACCTGTCAGTCTGACCTCAGTACCAGGGAAGGTCATGGAGCAGATCATCTTGAGTGTCATTAGAAGACATATAGAGGATAACCAGGGGATCAGGCCCAGTCAGCATGGGTTTATGAAAGGCAGGTCCTGCCTTATGAACCTGATCTCCTTCTATGACCTCATGACCCAGCTATTGGATGAGGGAAAGGCTGTGGATATTGTCTATCTGGACCTCCAAAAAGCATTTGACATGGTTCCCCATAGAACTCTCATAAAAAAAGTGGCTGCTCATGGCCTGGATGAACATACGATCTGTTGGATCAATCACTGGCTGGACAGTCGGGCCCAAAGAGTGGTGGTCAATGGAGTCAAATCCAGCTGGGGCCAGTCACAAGTGGTGTTCCTCAGGGCTCAGTGTTGGGACTCTTTCTGTTTAACATCTTTATTGATGATCTCGATAAGGACACAGAGTGTATTATCAGTAAGTTTGCAGATGACACCAAGCTGGGTGGGAGTGTTGATCTGCATGAGGATAGGGAGGCTCTACAGAGAGACTTGGATAGATTAGATCATTGGGCTAATGTTAATGGCGTGGGCTTCAACAAGGCCAAGTGCTGGGTCCTGCACCTGGGCCACAACAACCCCAGACAATGCTACAGGCTTGGGGAAGTGTGGCTGGAAAGTGTCTGGGAGAAAAGGACCTGGGGGTTCCAACTGACAAGCGGCTGAATATGAGCCCGCAGTGTGCCCAGGTGGCCAAGAAAGCCAATGGCATTCTGGCTTGGATTAGAAATAGTGTGACCAGAGAAGTAGAGGTGATTGTCCCCCTGTACTCAGCACTGGTGAGGCCACACCTGGAGTACGGTGTCCAGTTTTGGGCATCTCAATTCAAGAGAGATATTGAGGTGCTGGAGTGAGCACAGAGGAGAGCAACGAAACTGGTGAAGGGCCTAGAGAATCAGTCTTATGAAGAACACTTGAAGGAGCTGGGAATGTTTAGTTTGAGAAAGAGGAGGCTGAGGGGAGACCTCATCAGTCTCTACAGCTACCTGAAAGGTCATTGTAGAGAGGTTGGCACTGGTCTCTTTTCACAGTTAGAGACAGAACAAGAGGGAATGGCTTCAAGCTGCAACAGGGGAGGTTTAGACTGGACATTAGGAAAAAAAAATTCACAGAAAGAGTGTTTAGACACTGGAATAGGCTCCTCAAGGAGGTGGTTGAGTCACCATCCCTGGATGTGTTTAAGGGTCATTTGGATGTGGTGTTGGTGGATATGGCTTAGGGGAGAACTTCGTAGAGTAGGGATGATGGCTGGACTTAGCGATCCCCAGGGTCTTTTCCAAACTGAATAGTCCTACGATTCTATGATTCTATATGTTCAGGCTAGGCCCATGCCTTACACATGGGCTTGCTGTCGTAAATGGTCATATTTGTCTTTCTCTTCCTCTGTCAAACACTAAGGAGCAAGGCATATTTCATGTCTTTATAGAGCTCTAGGCAGGACCTAATCACCCTACACTTTTTTTTTTCTTTTTTTCTTTTTTTTTTTTTTCCCTGTAAGCATTTCTAAGGTACAATTTTTTTTTACCTATTTTGGATGTTCATAGATCACATCCTACCCAAGGTGTACTTATTTCTCTTTGCAGATCTTAAAGTGATGCAGGAAGATCAGCTCCTGCTGTAGATGTTTAAGACATCTTTTGAAAGGGGGCACTGGAGGACTAAATAGCTGCAAGCAGAGTAAGATCTCCTTACTTAAGCAAAACTTCCTGAAATGTTTTAGGATAGGACTGGCACCTGCCTCATTAAGGAGAGATGACTATTTCCCACATCTCTCTTCAAACACTACAGTCATTCTGTAACCACAGGGAAAACCAAGCAGCCACCAACAAATTATATTTTGCATGCAGCTCAGATAGAAACTGTTTCTGTGCTCAAGAAAACAGCACTATGACTAAAATACCATTTATAGCACCATATATGTCTTCTTGGACTCCTTGGACAACATGAAAACCGCTGTTCTTAGCCAGTTTTTAACAAGAGTGGATGAAAGCCAGTGAGAACTTGGCTATAGGTGTGTGAATTATGGGTCTGTAGTTTTTCCTAATGAAAAGACAAAGACATTTTTTATCGTAGCCTCTGCTCCTTGCTGTCCTGGGTACTTTATTGAGGCTTGTAGGAATTCTCTACAGATGTAAGCACCCTGTGTTGTCTGGGAGGACAGAATGGCTGGCCACAGAAGAACATTTCCCACTACACTTCCCAAAAGTGAATCCTATCCAATACGGTCACAGGTAATACCACGGAAATGAACTGAAAGGTTGGTGCTCACTAGGAAGAAAGTTTTTAATGATGCACTTGGAACTTAGTTGACACATTTCACCTGAAAATATAATATATATTAAAAGTATATATATGCCTTCCTTAGCACCTCAGTCCCCTTCAGGTCTAGGAACAATGGTAAATTCTGATTTGAAGAGTACGTAATTATTTTGATAAGGCCAAAACTGGGATCCGTGCCACCAGGAAGATCAAAATATGGATACTCCCTTTTTTCTGGAGAGAGGGAGCTGACACAATACACATGGAGAATGCCACAGCAGGCTTTGAATGAAAGGCAGTTGCTGTTCTGAATCCCTTAACACTGGGCTCAGCCACAGTGCTGACTGACCTGCTCAGCAGCTTCATAAAGCATTTGGGGAATTTGATAATGAATTGACTAAAATGCTTGACATTTTTTTTTTTTTTTAAAGTCAATTAAAAATGGGAAGGAAGCAAAAGACCAAAGAAAAGCAAGCATAGTACTGCTTTTTTATCCTGGAGTGATTGTAGAAATTGTAATCTTTTATATCTAGCCACTCTTCACTGTAAAATAATGAAAACTACGTTAAGACATAATAATTTGTTAAACATCTAGAGGGAAAAGGAAAACCAAATAATAGGCAGTGTAGATTAAAATTAGTGTTTCCTTTTTTGTTAAAACATACACAATAACCAATGGATAAAATCTTAAAGAAGAAGTAATTCAGTATGCCAGAATAGGGCCACTGTGATGTGGTTTGAAAACTGGCTGAAGGTTCATAACCAAAGGCTAATGCTCATGTAAATGTAATGAGTTCTGCCTTGTGAGGCACTGAATGAATTAGTGTATTAACATGGTGGGTTTTTTTTGGTTTTTTTTAGTACTTACTAATGATCTAAAAGAAGACATAAACAACTCAGGAATTAAATAGCCAACTGCTAACAGAAAGAGAGAAACTACAAGAAATGACAAAAACAGAGGAATATTGCAAATAGAAGGAAACCTGCAGTTAGAAAGTTTAAGAAGCTGAAATTTAACTCAGGCATGAAAATGGCAACTCATTACCTGTGGAAAAGAATGACTTGGCTACATACACTCAGCAAGGTGGAGTCCAAGTGCAGATCCTGAGAAGATGAGCAGATGAGTGCCATAAACATGCAAATCTAGAGTCTCAGATGCATCCAAGCTCTCAGCTCACAATCCTTTCCTCAATAGGTAGTCCCTCTGTTCCTCTCAGAAATAAGTCCCATGTTGCAGCATCACTGACTGGAAAATATCAGCCCAACATACTGACAACAGGCTTCCAAGTCTCAGCAGTGCTGTGCTAGGAGAAGACAGGCAGAAGGCAAGGGAGCACAGACACACAAAATGGTCTTAAGTGGTTAAATTCCCCAGTGGTGGGTGCCTGGGAGGACATCCTTGGTTGACATCGAGCCAACAGGACAGCCCTGCCCAGCACTGGTGTGTAGTGGGTTTGCAAGAGCTCAGCATGTACAGCTCCAGCCTCGAGGGCTTTGGGTGGCCCACAGGGTGATGCCATGCTGGAGAGAAGAGACAGAGGGAGAGGGACGGGGAATGTTTATCCCCTGGCAAGTTCAGAGCGAAGAGAGGGGATTGTGCCCAGAAGGCAAGGCAGCATGATTTATGAGGAAAAGTGAAGAGCTGTAAGGAGAATCTGGCAAGACATAAGTGGGAGAACATGGACACTAACAACCTGCAAATGCTTAAAGGGTGCAGAAAACAATCAGAAAGGCAAAGAATTTATGGCCCACTTTTCACAAAGTGTTCAGCCTCCTTTAGCTATTTACATCTGTTTGCGTCTGGCACACACAGAGAAATGAGAGCTGAGGCCTTCTGAAAATCAGTTACATAAATGTAATGAGAAATTGAAACAGGAATTAAATCAATGTTCTTTTTTTTTAAAAAAAAAAAAAAGATACCCTGATGCTGTGATGCTCTGGGATGGAATTCTGAGGGATGTTTGGGGCCTTTTTACACTCGACTGAAGAATGTGTAAGCACTAGTCTTGTTTGCACCAGCAGGTGTTTTTCTTGTCAGCCTCAAACTTCTAATTATGCAGCACAGGTTTGCTCTTGAGCATGTTACAGAAAAAGAGCATTTTGAGCCCAAAATCATGGTTCCCCAGCCTCTCCAAGCCCTCACCCATTTGCAAACAATTGCGAAGGTGGAAGAAGTCAGCGAACAGATGTAGCCTGCCCCCCTAGTCCCATCTGTTCACATCAGAAAACCACCACGCAATCTGGCAGGGAGAGCACTCTGTGCTCAAGCTAGACGCTGGCCTGGGCTGGGAGGGGAGAGGGAGGGGGGGAGCAGGGAGGGGTGATGGTCGCAGGTCGTATCAGAGAAGCACTGGCAGAGCTGTGTGGGAAGCTTGCACAGCATCTGCTAGTACCACGTCTGGCTCAAGTTGGAGAAAAATCCTCCAGCAAAGTCTGTCAAAACACAAGGAACCCCCATGAAGCTTGTTGCATCCCCCTGCACACACATCTTCCCACAAACGCTGCTGTAGCAAGGAAACGTCTCTCGCTCCTCAGCCAGCCAGAGGGGGCTTGTGAATTTGGGGATGCAGGCAGGAGAGGATGTGCCAAGTACACAGTGTTGAAGGGAAGGCTGAATAAATGGGTGTTCAAAGATGAAGGTGTGAAAGGCAGAGGAATATGGACCGCAAAGTGTTTAGATATTTGCTTTTCTGCACTGCAAATCATTAACAGCAGTGAGTGACACCCTTGAATGGGATAAAATCCCAGCAATTTGGGAGCCTCATAGATGTGGGCTTAGATCCTGTGTATCTAGCCATCCCTGCTTCTTCCCTAGAAGCCTGACTCAGGGCATGGCCCATTTGCCTTTCCCTTCTTCATCCCCAGCTCCTCCTGCATCCTTTCTAAGCTGGAGATGCCCCAGGGTGCTCAGCAGCACAGGCAGCAGCGGTGAGGTGATAGAGCTGCGGTGTGACAGCCACAGGCGCCGGCAGGGAGTGGAGACCAGTTCATGCTCCTCCCAAGCCTCCTCCTTCTCTGTGGAAACAAGCTGACAGCACTTCGCTCCTTCACAAGGGTGTTGCAAAGATCTAGATCCATGCAACATTCAGCTAGTGCACCTTTAGACAAGTATCTAGGCTGTAATGTAGCCACAGCTCTGCCCAAACTGAGCCATCTTTGAGTTGTTCATATGACAAAAGTAGCATAAAAACAGCACGAAGCCAAGGTGTGGCATTAATGATGAGAAATGTCCACAGTCTGCTTCTAAGTAAATAGCGAGATACAACATCAAGGAAAAATAGCAAAGCTGTTCCTTCCCCACTGCTGCTGTAATTCAGCACTTCACATGTGAGATCACAAAATATTAATGGAAAAAGACAAGACCATAATCCTGTTCTCCTACTGATAGCTGAGGTACAAGCTGGTTTCAATTCTTTATCTTTTTTTTCTTTTTTTTAATAGATTTTCTTGCTTTGGTGTTTCAGGGTGCTTAATATCCTCTGGGAAAGATAAACATCAGTGATTATTTTAGGCCTGTATGACCTTGCTGAGGAGTAACATGACTCCGTGCAAGGCTGAGAGCAGACTTGGCAGAGCCTAGCTGTAAGGAAGTCTTCTATTGTGCAGGCTTGCTTTGCCTGTGAAGCAATATGTTTTTTTGTCTTGCAGAGTGGAGCTCAGAGAAAAGGCTCAGCCTGCACCAAACTCTTGCAGAAAAAGACTGACTCATTTTCAGAAAATCAAACAGGATCACAGGAGGAAGTAATAACTGGCCTTGGGAGCTGAACACTTTAAAACCCTGCTCTTGATTCACCCTCACAATGGGAAAGGAGGAAGATAGCAAATGATGGTGGAAAACAGGTCACATTCTGTTCAAACAGTTTTTGATTTATGACAGATTTCACTAAATCTTTAAAAAACACCCACCCTAAGATCTCCAGTGATGTTTTATTTTAAACTAACAAAGCAGTGTTTTGAATTCTTGACCACATCTTGGTTGGCCAACAGCAGACCCTCTTTCCTGAACAAAATGATTTGTTGTAGCAGAGAGTGGAGTAAGCTACAACAGCTGTACATCTGCATTTGGTTCCCTGCACAGCCCTGCTGCACCTGCAGATGAACTTTCAGTTCTGAAGGTGAAACAAACAGCCCTCGCAATAAATGAATTTATTAGCTGTCACATGTCCAAACTACTGCAGGGCACTTGAGTCACAGATTAAGTTATGAACAAGGGACAGGTTATAACCAAAGCATCATAATGCAGTTTATTGAAATGCTGCTTCCACCTCATGTATTGCTCCTTTTAAGTCCCCTGCAATTTTGCCAGGGAAGCCCAGGGCACTGTAGTGTTCTTCCCCTCTCCCCTCCTACTTGCATTTAGCTGTATGTGCTTTGCACACCTGCACCGTGCGGCTGCAGTCCTACGCAGTATCCCTTGCCCCTTCCCATTCAGCCAGCTGCTGCACCCAGCCCTTAACAAAAAAGGTGCTCATCTGGGGCAAATGAGTGTGGCAAACGAGCTATCCAACTGTGCTTAGCCTTCAGCACAGCTCAGAATCCTTTTTGGATCAATTAAAGATTGTGCTTTTGGGCTGAGAGCCTGTTTCAATACAGCATAAAGAAACACAGGTCTGGTGTAGCTCTCTCTGAGTTTAGCAGTTTCTGCAATACCCCAAGGGAAAAATGTGCCAGAATCTGAAGAGTTTCAGTTTACATGTGGCTCAGGCTCTAGGAGAAAGTACTATCAAGTAGCACAAAGAAGAAATTCCCAAGCATCCAGGAGCTTCTGGGATATCCACTTCATGAGCATATCTTTGATACCTCCTTCCTATTTGAGGGATTTAGATGATCTCAAGGAGGCAGAAAGTCTGCCTTGCTCAGCTGCAGGAGATGGCCAGGAGAAGGAAGACATTCCCCTGCAGCTGTGTTGACGTGTAGCACAAGTTATTCTGCCTCCACAGACCTTCTACCTGGTTGGGAAAGAGGTGAAGAAACACGGTAGGAATTCACAGCCCTTGCAGAAGTTTGTAGTAGCCATTTTGCTACTGTAGTAGCAAGGCTCTGTTAGGAGGAGGCTGGGGAATATGGGTATCTCCCCATCCCTCATCTCCACAACCTGTCCACGCTGTTGCCCGCACCCTTGGTTAGGTTAGTCCCTGTAATTAGTCTCTGCCTAACTGTGACCTTTCCTTCTCACTTGGCTAGCCTGAGATGCTGCTAGCTGGTAAAAACTAAGACTTAAGTGAGAAGACATGATTAAGACAGAGGAGACTTCAGTTTGTACAGGGAAAGCTTTGTACAGCTCTGCCTGAAAGAAAAAAAAAAAAAAAAAAAAGGCACCAGGACAAGAATGCAGTTAAGTTTGAAGCAAGTTTACAGCTTCACTCCAACTTCCTCTCTGCCCACTGCCCTTAAGCTCACACAAGCCCAATGCAAATGGAGTGAATCCCCTGGGGCTGGAGACAGGAGTGCACAGAGGTTTCCTTCCCTTTTCTGCCCACCTCACCCCAGTTTTGCCTGCTTTCCCTCCCTGATGCTTCCAAAAGAACATAAGCACCATTGACACCTGTATCTGTGTGCCTGGAAATGGTACAAGCTAACATACCTGGACCTGCTGTTGGACATTTCCTTAGCTGGGCCTAGCTCAATAGCTATTATGACCATTTTTCCCTTGGGGAAGGAAAATAAAACAGGAGTTCCGGAAGCCAGCTTCCTAAATTTCTCTGACACCACAGCATGCATGACCCCAGAAAACTGCTGCTGTGGTTTATACTAGCCAGCTTCTCTCTGGCTACTGGAGGAAAAGCTGAGAAATGTTGAGGTCCTTAGAGAAGGTAACATCAGTAGTTCTTGGGATGGTGCAGCACAGAAAAGAATATGCATTTTCAATACATGGTTCAGTTTACGGATGACCCCATGAATACTTTGTGGATACTTTCACTGTGCAATCAGTAGAAGCTTTTCCTTTGCAAGACAGTGGTAGAACTGGGCCCAAGTGCTCATCAACTATTAAAAACAATCCCTTCGTTTCATAAGACCTCACCACTTTTAGATTCATCTATATCTGTTGTCCCTTTGATTTTGTTTCTGAAAAGACTTGGAACAAATTACCTCCTGGAGTAAACTGGTATGTCTCAGCTGATGTCAATACTGCTGCACCAGTTTGCACCAGTGGCAAATCTGGCCCCAGCAACACGAGAATCAGGAAGCTGAGGTTACAGAAAAGGTTATTTGTACTACAGGAATGAATGACAGCACAGTTTCAGTTTCCTGTGCAAATACATTTCTTGCGTCCGTCACTTTTGGTCTTTCTCACATGTTGCATCCCAAGCACAGCATGCTGTGAGGGAAGATTAAAGATGTTGCAGATCTCATTAATCTGGAGTGTCCCTGAACACAGAGCTATTAGAAGTCTGTGGGGAGAACATGAATTTCTGTACTGAACCAGCAATGTCACAAAACAACCAAGGCTGAAGTTTAAAAAAAAGAAGAAAAAAAAAAGGAAAAAAAAAGGCAGGATAAAAGTAACTCTTTTGAGCAGATTATTCAGCTTTAAACCAATAATTCTTCAACTCCCTGTGTAAGTCCTCTGCTGGTTTAAGCTGTTACAGCTCCATAAAGTCCAATTACTTACACTAGCTGATTTGTCCTGCTGTAATTGAAACACAAGGTTAGTCCAGTTATTATTGCAGCACTGACAAACTTCTTGAGAGATCACAGCCACCAAGTAACTGGAAAATCAGCTCCCAAAATAAATTCTGTTACATGCAATGAGATACAGCAAGAGGGCAGTGGGTTCACTGATAAACCATGGCTGCATCCTACAGTGTATTTACTCTTCAGACCTTATCTAGATCACAGTGAAATCAATAGGAGTTTCTGTCATCTCCCATGTTGGCAAGATCTGTCCCCAGCTTCTCAGCTAGAGCTCCCAGCTCAACCACAGAACATTGCAAGCCAGCCTAACCCCAGAGAATGGAATGGTACCCAGGCAGTCTTTTACCTCTGGAAGTGAACAGGTGATGCTCTTGGCTGCAGTTCATAGAAGGAGTCTCATATTGTTAGAGTTTTTGCCAGGATCCACCTCCTGAGTATGATCGCAGGATGACTGCAAGCATCAGAAGTTTGTCACTGACTGCTTACAGAGCCAAGATTTCCCTGTATGTTCACTAACCAAATCCTATAGAAAGTAATTTTGCTTTCATAGAATCATAGAATGGTTTGGGTTGGAAAGGACCTTAAAGATCATCTAGTTCCAACACACCTGCATGGGCAGGGACACCTCCCACTAGAACAGGTTGCTCAAAGCTCCATTCAACCTGGCCTTGAATACTTCCAGGGAGGAGGCATCCAGAGCTTCTCTGGACAACCTGCGCCAGTGCTTCACCATCCTCACAGTGAAGAATTTCTTCCTAATGTCTAACCTAAATCTCCCCTCTTCCAGTTTGAAGCTATTACTCCTCATCCTATCACTGCAAGCCCTTGTTAAAAAGTCCCTCTCCAGCTTTCCCGTAGGCCCCCTTCAGGTACTGGAGGGCTGCTCTGAGGTGTCCCTGCAGCCTTTTCTTTTCCAGGCTGAACAACCGCAACTCTCCAAGCCTGTCTTTCTCCTGTTCTTATAGAAATCAGATCTTTTCTAGATGGCAATTTATGATGAACATTTATAACACTTTTCCCTGAGAAGCATATTTTAAAATAGCATTCCTAGATGCATCCATTATAACACTGAAGAGTCAATGTTATAGGAAATTCTGATTTAAAAAAACAATTAGAAATTTACCTCCACAGCAGTTCTTTCCTATAGAATATGGATTTTTTTAAACATCCAGAAGCCCAGAAAGCAAACACAGTTCAAAATGAAACCCTGCCATTTCCCACCTGCTCAAATACATTTCAGGAATATGCATGTGACTCTATCCCAATTAAATACAACATAAGAACATGGCATGGCAGCCAGGGCTGTAGGGAAAAGTTGCACTTCCAACAAATACAACTATACAGCTGTGTTTTAAGACTTCAGAATAACCCTGACAACCTATACCTAGTTTCTGTACACTCAGGGAGTGTGGTGAGAAGGCAGCAGCTAACGAGGGCTTCAGGCAGAGCCTAGTCTACCGGATGAGCCCTGTGGTTCTAGTTATTCCTTCTCTAATGTGGGAGTAATGGGACTAGCTGCTTTAGCAAATTGCTTTGAGATCTGCCCATAGAAAGTGACTTGTGGAAAGCATGCATCGCTATTAATTCCACCTCCAGGGAATAATGGCACGACTCAGAGTACAGGAAGCTCAGTATGCAGATGGTTTTTTGTTGAACCTGAGCCTTGATTCATTTTTTCCCTGTTTACTCTATGTATTTACTTTTTGCACTTCATTCAGGATAGATAATGAAAACAGTATAGTCTGCTTCCACTTTTGTTTCTGGAACAGATCAAAGACTTTAATGGACTCGGACTCAACAAAACTGTAAATGCTCCTTTCTGTACAGATACAGCCAATTAAATGGCCCTGTTGGCTTCCAGGAGGATTACTTGAGATCTTATTATTTGCACTGCTCTGAATTCAGTCCTTAGAAGAGTGGACACATTCTGCCGAAAAAAAAAAAAAAAAGAAAAAAAAGAAAAAAAGGAGGGGGTGGGGGAAGTAGCAAAGGATTTTTTTTTTTTTTTTTTTTAGAACTCCTGTATTTAATGCAATCAGCCTTAGCAAAGTACAGTGCAGTCCTCCTTGTTAAAGCAGTCCTGTCTTTTTTTTTTTCCTCCGTACCTTGGAATTGCTACAGAGGGATAAAGTTCTGCATGGCTCACTCACTCACACAGTTGTAGTAAGTCAGAGCAGGTTGGCTCCCTGCCCAACACAACACAAACTCCCCTGAAGTCTCTAGCTTTTCCATGGCAACGCCACAGTCATCAACACAGCAAACAATCGCTCCAACCCCTTCTAAGTCTCCCCTCTTAGCACAGGGAAGGATAGCATTGCACCCAGCCCATGGACATGTGCTAATTATCGGGCATGAAAGCAGATAGTGACGGAGATCACGTTACCCTCTGCATGGAGCTTTAGGTGAGATCAAAGGAAAGAAAAGGCACTGAAACACTCAACACTTCTTAGTGTACTTTCGCTTAAATGAAAAGATTGTTGCTGTGTCTACAACACATGAAAAGCAAAAATGTGTAAGCATATTGAACAGGGGTGCAAACGGCATGACAAAGCAAGAGTCCAGTGCTGAGTAGAGTCCTTTAGCCCAAGAGAAGCATGTTTCACTCCAAGGTGTCTAACAGCCTGATCCTTGCCATGCTTATCCATGTGCACTTCTGCTAGGCAGGTGCCTGGCTTTCAGGAGATAACAGCAGACTGATGGTTCTTCGAATAGGATTGCTCACCACTTCTGTGCTCTGAGTAGCACTGCTCATGATCTGCAGGGAGGGAGAAGCAGTTACAGCACTCGTTCCTGATCTACCACTGCTTTGCATTGATGTCTCTCACACCTGTCCAAATAAGGTGTCCAATATCACGACTGAACACCACCATCCTCAGCTGGCAGCATTTTAGTCTAATTTGAATATGTATATAATACCTCACAAGCTGCAAGGCAATAGAAAATGAGGCCCAAAAGGCACCAAAATATCTTCTTTAAACTTAGCGCTGGTAGTTTTCAAGCTGTGGTCTGCAGACCCATGAGGGTCTGAGGACTACTTCTGAAGGGTGTGTGAAATCTAAGCAAGAAAAGCAAATCAATTGCCATGGGGCGTAAATTGGTTGTGAATGACCCTTCATATGCATTGGAGAGCTCTTAGAGGATCTGCAACTTGTAAAAGATTGACAGGCATGTCCACAGGCTTTATATTCCCCTGTGGACATGGCAACCTGCTCTGTGCAAGGAAAGCTGCCCTGTTTGCAGATAATTTGAGGGTATATGTGACAGTGTGGATAAGATATAGGCAGTTCTCTGCTTTTAAACCTCACCAGCATAAACTCAAGAGTGGATATAGTTTTCCTGACATAAGCAATATTATAATTTCTTTGGACTATGATTTTGCTTGTTTAGTTTGAAGGCCCTCATTAAAGTAAAAAAATGTTTGCAGGTTGGAAATGCCACAGGTCAGCTAGCTCCTTGTGGACAAAATAGAATTTTGAAGGTAAATTGGACTCAAAACAGCCATTTCCAATTCAAATCCTGGTGCAAAAGAATGTCCTTCAGGCTTTACAAAATTATTTAGCTGGATTTATCTGGAAAAAGTTCAAAATTGAAATAATACACCAAATATTCATGCTTAAATGGAGGTTTAGGTAGCATTGTGCTTTCAGTGTGCTTGGCCTTGGAGTAAACCTGACAAAGGTATGAACGTCTGCTGCTGCACCAGTGACCTGAGGGTGTCAGTCTCCATAGAAAAATCCTGCCCCAATTAGTTTTTCTTCACTGACACATGTAACTAAGGCATTGCAGGCCACAGCCCCTTATACAGAGGGTCTGCCATTTCCCTTGGTCCCACACAACCTGTGGGAGAATTTATCCATCCTTTGGAGCTAATGGTACAAACAAGAACAGTGAGGATTCTGGTGCACTAACAGCACTACAGTCACAGGGATTTCTGTCCAAGTTAGTGCAGAACAGCTTTAAACGCCACCCTCAGCCCTTGTTCAAACCTCCATTAGACACACTTTGGTGTGGATAGTAAATAGCTTAAGCAAGAGGGTGAGCTTTCTATGCAATAGACACACACAGCTCAAAAAGGATTTGCAGCAACTAAGACAAAGCCGGATACCATAACTTACATTGAGTTTAACTCTCATTGACATCAACAGTACTTTGCATTATTACATGTTTGCTGCCATTTTAAGATTGCTTCACCCTGGCTGCTGGGTTACATCTGCACAGTACAGGTGCCAAAATATAACCCACTGGTCAGTGTGTGTTATGCATTTGTTTCTGTGGCTCATCCACAGAGGAAATGAGTCTTTCAGCTACTACCCGAAAAAGCTGGTTCTTTAGCCCACACTATGATAGCTCATAAATTTAATTCTAGAGATCTTTGACCTCTAGAATTTGGTGGTGGTGAAGAGAGTGGTTAGCATGCAAGTTTCTGTGTTAACATGACATGGACACAAAACAGAGGTTGCCCTATGATTATGTGCTGATGACCTTAACAAAGTCAGTCACTCCAAGCTGAGTTCTGCTCTGAAAATAATTTTTCATTTTATTTTTCCTTAGCTTAAGAACATAACATTTCACTTTAGGCTTAGGCCCAGTCCTTTTTACTTCAGTACTAACATGACCACTGTCTTTTCTGTGAACAGGATCGCTAGCACAACCCCAGTGGCTTGTACTGAGACACAATAACAGAACTCCTTCATGGGACTCCAGGGACCATGTGAGCACTGGTACAGCAGTCTCAAAACCTACAGACCCAGAAAAGCAATCTGGAGCTATGCATTAGTCTGCATCAACTGCAGCTGGGTTCCCTTCAATAGGCTGGGGAGCCTACAGATGGACGTGACATTCCCCCTATCACTCCCTCATGTGTCACTGGCGATGGCTGCAGATGTGCAAAAGGATGTGAGCCTCAAGGGGATGCCTCAGCCAGAGGAGATCAGATTGGATTCCAGGAAGACCATAAGAGCAAAGATCAAATGGCTTATTAACCACAGATGAAATTTCAGCCTTGTTGCTATCGGTACAGATTATCTTCTTTCACTCACTGGTGTTAATCAGAAAAAAAATTATGATACTGGGTATAAAACTGAAGGGTCCTGCCCTAGCCAGGGGTCTACATGTTCACTTCCTGCTTTGTACACAGCCATGTGAGTGCCTTTCTGCATGCAAAGCCATTCCCTGTCAGTAGATCAGACCTTTTCACTCTGCAACACCAGGTATTCATTCGCTTCACAGACTGATAGGGCTCAGCCATCTTCCTAGTATTCCTGTGCAACCCAAGGAATCATTTAGTCCACACTGGAAAGCCAAATGTGAAGTTCTTCAAACCACTGGTCCTACTTTATGGGACAGCCCTGCCTGCTTCACATCAAGGGTGTCACTTGCCATTAGCCACAAGAGCCCCAGGTACCACTCCCAGGTACCACTTGCTCTGATTTGCATCTCTGCACCCCTAACTACATCAGTGTGCTATTTACTGCTGGCCCACAGCCTGTATACACACAATGTATACAATGCAAGCTGCAACTGTTTAAATAAGAACCTAACACTCCTGCCTAAAGTTTTGTCCTCTTTTTCAACAGTTTTCATGAATAAGCAGACCTTTTTCTGTCTGCTGTGAGTAGGGAAGGCACTGACTGGATCTCCTGCTAAGCAGACCACCCTGCTACCACAGAAAGATTTGACACCAATGCATCCTAACCTGGCTAAGACGCAGGAAGCTTTGGGCTCATGTAGGACCTCTCTTTATTTCTGATGCTGTGTCTTGGGAGTACAATTCCCTCTTTGAAAGAGTCTGAGGGCCTTAATGGGCCCTCATAAAGCCAGCCCTGCTTGGTTTGGGAGTCCCTTGTGCAAAGTATGCATCTTTCTTAGGATTTACTTGAGTTTCTACTAGAGCATAACTAGACAGTCCTTTGCCTCAGTAACTGCTGTGTAAGAGGAATCGCTGGAAGTGCTTCTGTGATGAAAGAGCAGGCAAATAAACAAAATGGGGAGGCAGTGGGGAGGAGGGTTGATAAACTGGAGCATCCTAAGCAGGGGCTACTGAGCAACGCCACAAGTAAAATGAACTGGAAATGAACACCAACAGTAGCTGTAGCTCATTCCTATTAGGCAAGTCAAATGAAATCCAAGGGTGCATGAACTGAAGAATCTGTTCATAAAAAATATCTCATTAATGTTCCTGAGTGAATGATCAGAGGTATTACAGATATCTGTGGCCTTGCATTTCAATTTTGCTGGAGAAAACCTCTTAGACACAGGAAACCTTTGCACAACCCAATTTTGGGCTAAAGGGTCTCTCAGTCTCCTGCATCAAACAGGCTGTGCAACCAGGTCCTCACCACTGCAAAGTCAGTGGGATGGGGGAAGGACAAGAAAGTTTGCTGTTTGCAATGCTCAGTGCACTGCTTGTACAGCTCTTGTAACCTTTGCTCAACATTATGTCTCATTTCTGCCTCTCTGCCTCATGCTTTTACCAAGGCCCTAATCTCCTTCCTGTCATTCCTTGATAACAAGGTAATAAATGCAGTAAAGATATTGATATGCTAGATTAGATAAGAGAGGGTTACGAGAAACTCTGACCAGCACAGTTGCTTATGCAGGACTTAAATGTCTCTTGCTGTAGGCAGCTTTGTTTTGCTTCCAAGTCCACTGCTCCTGTAGTCTTTTATCCTTAGAGACTATTTCAGAAAAAAGCTAAGCCCTGACAGGTAGCTACTTGCTCCAGTGAAAGGCAGTGGCTCTGGACTCCCCTCCAAAGTACTCACAGTAAGTTGGTACCAACAGGAGCTTTGAAGTGAAAATATGAAGAAGTTTGTGAGGCAGGATAAGGCGATGGCAAAAGAGGTACTAAGTGTTGGAGGAGAAAGCCTGATCTGAGGAGATGAAGCATATCAGAAGAAAGGGCACAAGTTTTAGACACATAATTTTTTTTGTAATAGGGCTCATGAAATAGGAGGTTGGCCCCCATTAGGTGCCTATTTCATTGCTGTTGTGGAGAGGGTCAAATTGGATCAGGTGGTGTTTTTTCCACCTTCAAAAAAGGAAAAAAATAAGTTGGCAGGAGCCAATTTTTTTCCTTCTCCTTGAAAGGATTATTATCCTGCTCTGTACCAATTTGCTTTCCTATTCCCAGGGTAATTTTCAACTTTCCTCTGCTTACATGTCATAGGCTTGTACAGAGAGAGACCCTAAGGCACTGACAGCAAAATTTCACTCTCCTCCTTTGCCCTTCAGCTGTGCTTCTGCCCTCAGCTCCTAGCACTGGCCTCTGACACCACACCAAGATCAATGGTTACCACATGTGCTGGGAAGTCCAGACATCCCAGCACCCAGCAAGCACCAAGCACCTGTAAGAAACAGCAAGCCTGAGAGACAGAGTTTCAGCGTTAACACTGGATTTTCTAGCTGGAACCTGCCTAGAGTATGCCTAGAGTTCTTTATAGGTAAATCCCTTTTTAATAAATTATTGCCTTCGTTTTTAAAATATATTTTCAGCAAAAAGCGAACACAGAGGAAAAGTAGAAACAGTGACAGATAAGAACACAATGATAAAATAATAATTCAGCCTTCTCTGAAGGAACAACACTTACATCATAGGCAAGAGATGAGACTGGACAGTCTCTTACAAGCACAATTCAGGATTTTTCCTAAACGACACAAGGAGGGAAATGGGCTTTTTACATCTGTCCTCTAGTATCTCTAACTTTTAAAGAAACAACAAGGTCTGTCTTTATACAAGGCATTTTAAACCAGTGTTTTCACTGTACAGCAAACCAAAATGTCATGTTAGCACTACAAGCATAATTTCAGAAAGTAAATAGGTAACTACTTCTTAGGTAAATAAAAAGAACACTTTGACCTATAGCACTGATGGATGACTCATTGACTGATGCACTGATGTCACACACTGGGTCGTTTTTGTGAGCAATGTGTCCAGTATATATTCTTGACTAAAGCAAAATCTCCTAGGGATACATTTTCTACAGCACTCCAGAGATTTTAGGCTGAGATCCAAAAATCCAATTAGGTGTCCAGTCCCCATTGAATTCAGTTCAATACAGGGAAGATTAGGTGCCTAGATGTTATAAGTCAAAAAGATTTGAGCTCTTAGTTGTGCCCAGATTGATCATTAGGATGCAGGAGAGGAATCCAAGGGTCCAATTGACCATCAAGCACAGTCATTAAAATACTGCTACCTTTGTAAGAACATTTCCTTTCTAAGACTTAATTGCTTTTCATTTAATTGTAATTTCTCTGAATAATCTGCACACGCACACACAACAGAATTACATTACAGAACATGACAGGGGCATGTTGGCAGCAGTGCTACCAAAATGTATTTAGATTTCAGAGACATTCAGATGCTGGAGCATGAGTTGAAATGTAAGAGATTATAAGAAAAGCCTCCACATTTTCTGCCTTGCCTATATACCACCTTACTCTCTTTAAGTCATTAAAAACACAAGATAGTGGACATACTTCTATTCTTAAAAGCCTGATATACTCATAAGTATTTTTTTAATCAGGAAAATGAGGATACCTTCTCCAATATGGGTTCCCACTGCAAGGAAGCAACACTTAAACTGAAAAGCATTTAATCATGCGTTTAACTTCACACATATTACTTAAGTATTTTTCTGAACTGGAGCCTGAGCATTCCCAAATGCATGCCCAGTTTGTGAGCACCCATCGCCTGCAGTGAGAGCCCAGAGAACCTACAAGAGCACTGTCAACTCACAGAAGTTGTAGCTCTAAGGTTCTTGTGACAATGATGTGGGACCTTTGAGCTCATATTTTATAAAACTAACAAGAGGAGGAGAGAATACACTCATGGTCATTAGATTTCCAGTTGAAGCAAAAAGGGAAAGACAGCTAGAGAAGCAGTATGAGGGAAGATGAAGAGAACATGTGGAAAACATGTGTTCGGCTTTTCTCTGTTAGCCTGGCCCTCTGGGCCCTTCTTCCAAGTTAGAAAAACAACATTACAAAGCTATGTCAGGAGCATGAAAGGAGAGAAGGGAGGGCAATTGCCCAGGTGAGAGAGGGGTGAATGTAGAGGAGAAGGAAAAGCTAATAGCTTTGGGAAGTGGAGGAGGGGGATGGCAGGGAAGCACTTTACCAGGAAAAGGGGATGAGTGTGACTTTTGTGACCAAAAGAGGCAGCATGAGGCTATGGTGAAGAGTCCTTCTGACCTGTGTCGAAGAGGCTATGCTTTGGTGACAGCCTGGGAGACACAGGCACAGACAGTGCATCCTGTGAAAGAGCTCCAAGACCACATAATGGGCCGTTTCAGTAAATCACTCTTTCAACAAACCCGTCATCCAAATACAGTTGCATGGGCTTAACAGAATGAACACTCTTCCAGTATGCTAGTGAGGGGTTACCAACCTCACTAGCCATTCTGGCTCTCTCAGGGCCCCTCAGATATATTGTGTGTGGTACTAAGGTATATCAAAGGCCTTACATAAAGTTGGTATATATAGAAAGTTTTAGGAGTACGCACTGTTTTCTCAGGGGACTGGGTTAACTTCTGCAGAGCTATTCTGGTCCACCTGTAAATACAGGGACTAAAAGGCCTTATGAAAAGTAGTTACTGTGTACTGGCAAGTGGCACTTCTTAAAACCTGAACATCTTGTGGATGGATACTGGGGGTTTATTTTGGGTTTTAAGTACTAAAATGACAGGATTGTCTTATACAATGACTGGATACATTTTTTTGTTTCTTTTTTCCAATTCAAAGCTGTTTTTTTCCACCAATGTGGGTTAAATTTGCAGTAGAAACTGCTGCTGGGAATTACCCCAGTCCTCATGCCTTTGCTTAGATGAATAGCAAGACCTGTGTGGTGATCGACAAAGGCAACAAGAGGGGAGAGGACTGTGGTGCTCCCAGCCCTGCTCACACAGGAGCCTCACAGACTTCAGCCCAGGCATGTCCTTAGCTATTGAGTGCAACACTAACGTCAACCTAAGAGCTCCAACACGGAGGATGGTCAAGTGTGGTCTGAGGACAGCCTTTGTGCTGCACCCAGGGCTGTGTTCTCAGGTTCACCATCACAGGCACAGATAAGCAGATTGTGCCTTCAGGTTGCCTCAGGGCACCCCTTGAAGGATAGTCTAGACATCCCCAAAGGGGTGGCTTAGAATAACGTAGCCTGGAATCAGCCACTATCTCTGTTCTGTAAACTCATGAGCTTGACAGAAAGCAAGAGGATTTTGTGGCAAAAGCAAAAAATTACAGGGAGGTAGGGGGATGGGACCAGAGTGTGTTTGCAGCTGCTGGCCATCAAATTTCAATTCAATCAACATGACTGTGTTCCAGCTCCTGAGAAAGAGAGCTTTTGACAACATATTGACATAGCCTGAACTACAGTGGTCCAAGTGGCAGTGCTATAATTATAAGGATTATATTTAATACTGCACTTGGAAATGAAGGTCTGCAATACTGTGACTCTCTCTCTCCCTAAAAGCTGGCCAAAATCTGTCCTAGGAACGATTATGGCAAGATACAAAGTTAGTAGGAAAAAAGAAATGTCACAACTCAAATAATTATGAAAGGGGATCATGTGGCTGGCAGCTTGGGTTTGCGGGGAGTTGAGCAGTGAGGAGGAAAAATGAGTGTGAAAGGAAGGGCAGCTGGATTTGCAGGAAAAATGGAAAGTAGTTTTTAAAAATACAGAACTAACTGGTTTTAGGAAATAAGTCAATTGATAATTAATATGCTAGTAACTTTTGAATTCAGTTTCTTTTTGTAGCATGTAGTGGGCCTCAGCCAGGCTGAGGCCTGTTTGTTGAACGAAGATCAAATGCTGCAAATACTTCTAAACTTGCTTAATTCTACACATCTTTCTTTCAGTGTGATTACCCATGTGTGCACAATTAAGCACATGCGTAACTGTTTCCGGGAACTGGGCCACAGAGGTAAGCAGCTCCATTTGAAGGCCAAGTGCATCTAGCTAGAAGGACATTGAACCAAAAGCTTTTAGAGAAGCAGAGAGAATGCATTTCTTTGGAAAACAATATAATTTACTATAAACTAGCACAATGACCAGAAAAAAAGAGCTTTGTCCTGCATTAAGCTTATGTTCCACAAGATGTCCATAAGTATTACCCATAGACAGTTTCAGGAGGGGCCAATCAGATCAGAACTGAGACACAAAAGCTCAGATGTTGAGATACCATGGCAGTGAGAAAAAGGGGAACAGGGTTAAAAAAAAAAGGGGGAGGGGGAATGAGAGGGAAAGAGGAAAAGGGGAAAAAGAGGAGAGGGAAATGGGGAAGGGGAAGGTGGGAGAAGAGAGAAGAGAGGAGAGAGGAGAGGAGAGAGAAGAGGAGAGAAGAGGAGAGGAGAGAAGAGGAGAGGAGACGAGAGGAAAGGAGAGACGAGGAGAGGAGAGGTGTCTGGAGATGGTTTCTAAAGCAACAGAACCCTAAATAAATGGTCTGGTTTTCCAAAGTGAAAAACATAAACTGAACAGCAGCATTTTTGCCAACTGTCACTGGGGTGGCATTTCTGAAATCTGGTGGAATGACTCATCCCAAAACAACAGCTGTTGCCAACAAGGTCTTTCCTCCAGGTTTAATTATTTGAATGAGAGAGCTGTTGAAAACCCAAGAAAACAAAACAGAAAAATCAAAGGCAACTCCTTGTCTTGGTGTTCAATTCTGAAGCTTCCTGTGAAGCCACCCACTCTCCAAGCTGCCTCCTGAAAGCACTGAACAGGAATCTAGGTGATACTCTGGGCTATGGAAAGGATCAGCCCTGCTGGAGTTAATCCCTTGTTCGTTAAAACAAATTCCTCCTGCACTCAGTCACCATCTCTGGCACCATATATAATGTGCAGGATGCATCCTCCTGAACCATTTTGCCCTCCGAGTTAGGGATTTCACATGGTAGCAAACATTACCAGGGGAAGCATGACCCTGTCAACAGGCAGCACCATTCTCAGATGGTTCAAGACAGACACTCCTAAATTCAGTGGGAATGGACCTGGCCCAAAGAGTACAGTGTCATGCAGGAACTAAACACAGCCCCATCAGCACAGATAAGCATCCTTCTTTGGCTAGTACAAAATATAACAATTTCAAATATGTTTTCTGAAGCAGTGTTGTTTTGCTAAATAATTTATGTCCCTGAGTCCTCTGAAAATGAGCAGCATACACTTCAGTGCTGCAATAGCTATTCAGGGGAGACAGTGCACATTGTGTTCAGTAAGCTCATTGCTTAAACACTGTTGCCATGACTATAAGAAAGTGATTATACTATTGTTTACAAGAGTCTCTCAATAAGTTATTACCACGGTAGCCAGAGTTCTGCCTCAAGTCAAAATTTTTGAAAGGAAAAAAAATAATCTCACAGGTGTAATTAACTTTGTGATCAAGATCATTCCATTAAAAGACTTTGAAAACTGAATACATGAGGAATGAATATAAAAAAGTCACAAAAATCTCAGGACTGTTGACTCTCTGGTTTTCTGACTGTTTCATTTGCAAATTCCATGGAGAAGAATAACCCTAACTAAATAACTGCTGTAACTCATTTTCAAGGAAGAAATAATTTATAGGGCAAGTACCAATATAGGACTTTAACTGTGATGAGTAACTCTGTAAAAACAAAGCACTTTGTACACAATATAAAAGAAAAAAGACTTTCAAAATCTGACTTATAAGAAATGTTTGAGAGAATGAAACATGGCTTTTCAGCATCCTGGAATAAAATCGTTACCTAGAGCACATAGTTCTGAATCCTCTAGTACATATGTCCAGTACATGACCTCTTTATCTCAATAGTGTGCTGATGATCAATAGTTTCCAAAACTAAGAAGTGACTCTGAAACTGTTGGAAAGTCATCCTCACATTTCCTATGGACAGTAACAGTCCACAGAACACAAAGCAGAGAGATGATTAATAGAGTGCTGGACTAGGAGTCAGGAAATCTGGGCTCCGTTCCCAGCTCTGCCACTGACCTGCTGTTTGACTTTGGGCAAGACACTTGACCTTTCTGTGCTTCTGTTCCTCCTTCCATTCTTTGTCTATCTTGTCTCTTGAGGCCCTAAGGTATGTAGGGGAGGGCATGGTGCTTACTGGGTGTTTGTGTAACACCTACTCTTGGGAGGTGGCTGCAGAGCTCTGTAATAAAGCCAGGGTACCACAGGGATGACTCTTGCACAACAGCATGTTTTGTTTCAAAACAGAATAGCCACGATGAACCTTCTTGGGGTTTCATCTGCTAGTCCAGGATCTTACCAGGTCTTTCAGTTAGCTTCAGTCCTAGGCAGAAGGTAAATGGGTTTTAAGATCTGTTTTCTCACTTGACAGAAGCTCTTTAATGTCAATTTCTAATTGGTACTAATTTCTTTGCACCTTAATTTAGCTGGGTTTGCAAGCACATCAGAACAACATCAGAGTGACACAGATAAAAATAGCTGCAGGAGGCATTTCTGAACAAAACATATTTCTTGCTGCCAACACCTGCATGTGAAACCACGGGCATGAGGTATTTTCACATTTTTCAGTGTATTGGAATTTTGTGTTTGTGACAGTTATTCAATTAAGAAATATTTAAGAAATAATCTTCCTCCCACCCCAATCCATAGACATGAACCTTTTGCTACAGTATAGTCATCTTATCAGATGGGAGGCAACTCATGAAAGACAAGGTGGCTCCCACCTTCTAGTGCTGGGGTGCAGCTGCAGCCTTGGTGGAGAGCAGATGACTTGTGCATATGCTCTCAGTTCCAGTCCCACTTCACTCCCAGTTTGCTGAAGCATCAAGTACGTGAAGTGCTCAGACACAGATGACTTGATTAGGGAACTAATTTGAATACCAACTGATTCAGAATCAAAAGCAAGTAAAGTAGAAACAAACAAACAAACAAACAAAAAGCTGTAAGGAAAAAGTCTGACTTTGAATACTATTAAGTTGAAAAAGTGATCCAAATCTCAATTGGCACCAGCTCCTTTTCTGCAGCCAAGACTGCTGCCTCTTTCACTTCTCAAAGCTACTGTAGCAATGTGATATGGGTAAGATGCATTTCAGGTTTACAGCCACTGATTCAGATTTGTGGAAAACACAGCCCTGACATGAATCCTATCGGCTTCATCCTATTGCTGCTGGGAGTACTATCACTGGGAATTTGTACAGGGGAATGCTGACACGTGGACACCAGAGAGAGGCCAAAGAGCAAAGAGCTTGTTCCTCCTCTTCAGAGCAGTCAGGTTGCTAAAGCTCTTCTGCATACCTTGTAGCTGACTGGGTGTCCTCTAAAGAGTTGCACAGTGGTTTCTTTAATCACTTTCCTGAACCCCATAGAAGTTATGGTGTCAGGGGGGTTGGACTTGATGATCTTCAGAGGTCCCTTCCAACCCCTATGATTCTATAATTCTATGTAGAGTTGGGCCCTCAGTGGATACTAAAGTCCCAGGCAGTGCTAGGCAGTGAGATGGTGCCACCTCAAGAGCTCACACAGAAGGGAAATAGTGGCACGACAGGGGACATGCAGAAGGTCGCAGAGACTCTTGCTGGCAAAGCTGGCACGTCTATGCCAGTTCATTGCTAGTGAAGCAGCTTGCCAGCATCCAGCTCCTCCTAGATCACATAGCAATTGAAATATAAATGGAGCAGTGGGAACACTACCCTTCCTGAAGTTGTCAAAGGAACCAGGATGGAGCCCTTCTTTTCCAGTAGTGAGACATGAGTGAAGTTTGTTTCAATAAGCACACAGACTCGATAAGAAAGGCAGACTAGAATTGGCCTTGGAGGATTAGAAAGGACCGTAGACAGCAGTCTAGAAGAGAGGCATGTTATGGCCTTTCTTAACCTGCTAACTAACCTAGTTGCTAGGGTTTTTTTGGTCATTGCAAGCTAACCAAACCCCACATACACCTTCTGCAGACAGAGTTCTTTGCAAAGGGAAAAGTAATAATAGTGAGATAAGTCAAAGTTTCAGCAAAGCAGCTTCTAAGACTCAGACGTACCTTTCTAAGGTTCAGATTTCCGCACAGAGCAGCTTTTGCTGGAGTCACACCTCTCAGTGATGAAGAAACAGAAGCTGTGTTTCACTCTGCTATCTTGTGGTGCTACACACAAGGGACTCAATTTAAGTAATGCAGGAGATTCAAGAGCTCTATCAGAAGACATGCCGTAATAGGGAAGTTAAGAAGCCCATGGGTTGGCTTTGGAGAGTCTGTGAAATCCAGGCGGACAAACTGTTCCTCTGCTTGCTACCTATGGAAACTTTGGCGGTGGAAACAGTCTGTTAAACAGTTTCAGAACATATGAGAATTTCATTAGATGTTTCAAAGCTTAAAAATCTTCAAAGGAGGCAAGTGATTTGATTGGAGAGCTAGGCCTGAAAAGGCTCCTATGCTACCATACATTTAACAAATTCACTTGCTGAACTTTTCATTAAATGTTGCTTTTATGCAGCTTCCAGGAGGTCTTCTTGATTTTGGTTCAGAAAATATTCTCACAGCCAAGGGGAAACAAAGATTTCAGATGGTACCCATGTCCATCCTAACCAAATGGTTCCCAGCAGGCCAGAGGGCTCATAGCAGCAGATCAAAGTTGTCCAACCACAAAGGCAATGTGACTTAATCATTTTATCTGATGCAGCTACATAAATTGTCTTTGTCAGAAGCCAGCTTCACTCCCACAGAAGCACAAGACAGAGGTCCTTCACCTCACAAACAGAACATTTCAGAGCTTTGGCACCAAATCTTTTTAGTCAAAAGATCCCACCACAGCTTTTCAGAATGTCTTCTGTTTGATCCACCTGTGCTCACTGCACTGTAGTGTCACTTCACCCCACAGGTGGTCACCTTATACTACTTGCTTCAGAGTACTTCCCAAAGTACTGTATGTGCAGAACCATAAAATGCAACTATTTCTGCAGAGTACCCTGGCAGCCAACTAGCAAACAAAGCGAAGAGCCTGGGAGATAGGGGAAATGTAAACTCTGGCCACAGATACCAGAGCACAATCTTTCCTTTAAAAATACTTGAGGATCCTTAATGCTAACACAGGGGAGACCAAACCTCAACAAGCAGTGTGGATCATAAAAAAAACGCTATTAGGAAAGGAAGTCAGGGCTTCCATAATCATTAAAGGATGTCCTCATAAAATTACTGCCTAAATTGAGATTTTACAAGCCAAATTTGGCTCTTGGTACCAGTCAGACAACCCTGTCTCACACCAAGGTCCTCAAGGAACTGGGACAAACACATTGACTCTTCCAGATTTGTACTGCCATCAGTGAGAATTTAGGGAAGTAGGAGGAAATAAACCATTCCCCTCTTCCTTGCCCACATTGTCTTCATGGGACTGTGTTCCCTTTTCAATTTCACTTGCTTGCAGACTACATCTGCAGAGCAGGCCACTTTCACAGTCACTCTTTTGGGTACAGAAAAGATTCATATATTTAATAAATATTTTAAATTAATCCTTGTAATGATAAATTCAGCACAACTTAAGGATGGGTGAAAGTAGAACAAGTCACCTGTGACTGATGACAAACATCACTTAACACACTCAGAGCCACTGGTGTGATGGCTGCAGTGAAAAAACCTGACCACAATAATACAATCATGCAGTGAAACAAAGTTCTGGGCTTGCACAGAGCAAAATGAACAGTGCTCAGCCTATGTCAGAAGAAAGAAGGAATGAATAGACTGCCAGAGATTTGAAACTACAGTGCAAGAACTTTGGTATTACCAGTTCACTGCTTAAGCCACTGAGGAATGCCCTCCAGAGCTAACTGTTTATATATAACATAAATAATATAAACAGCTAAGTGCTGGAGGGCATATACATACATATAGATGTATGTATAAAAGAAAGACAGAATATTTTATGTGTTCCACTCTGCTCCATGAAAAGTAACACCACGAAAAGTAACACCAGTGTATAAATAATCAAATGTCAGCTCTTGGGAAATGCAGGGAGGCAGAAAGTACAAAAGCTTTCCTAGCTGTGTCCTGAAGAATACATTTCTCCTTGACATGCACCAGCATCCACTGGATCAGATAAAAAACCTATTTGCCACTTTCCAATAAGAAAATGCTGCTGCCAAAGACGTTTTCCTAAAAATCAAAGTAACACTGCCAAGTTAAGCCCAAACCAAACCCCACTAAAAACTCTCTCTTTGGCAGCTTTAAACTGCCCACTGGGAAAAGATAATTATCGAATAATACTATCAACAATGTCAGATAATCACTTCAAGCTCTTTGATGTGTTCAAGTGAATGTCATTTCAAATGTTACTGAGTGTCAAATATTTACTCTTGAGTCCAAATGTGTAAATGACCCATCCAATGCCACTAAACATGACAGGCACACTTGTAACAAGAACGGTGGGGCCTGTAAAGCAAAGGAAACAACCCAGCTATTTTCAAAGCATGGGAACAATCTTGGTTTTGGAGAACAAAGAGTGTCCTGATAGCCACAACTCCCCAAAGAGAGTTGTGACTGCCTTCATGCCTGTCCATGTGGAGCTGTTTTTTTACCTGGTGCAGCTACAGCAAGGCAGGTGGAGCTTTACAGTTCCCCCGTGGAGTCAGAGATGTGTCCAATCTCATACGCTCAGTGTGAGACTTAAGCAAACGCTACTGTCTTGTGCTTCCTTCTGCCAGAGCTGTACCTGCCACAGCTGAAGCTCTGAGCTGAGCCTTGTTCCAGGACCCTGTGTGCCCTAGATCTGCCATCTGCTCCACGCAAAAAGTCAGAATAAGAGGAATTACCATCAGTTCAAATAAGGCTTCCACTGGATTTCCGCTTGAGAAACAGCCCATAGGGAATGAATTCTGCTGCCTTAGAGATGCTTCTCCTCCCCATCCATTGGTAATGCCCAGGACAACAAGCTTAGTCTGCCTTGTAACTCCCTCTTTCAAGTACCCTTGGAATAACTGGTAGAGCAATCTCCTCCTCCAGCTATGGCCAGAGCAAAAGCAAGACCTCATTATTTCCTAACCCACCCTGCCCTCTGAATTTTCAAGAACAAGAGCACAATGGAGTGCTACCCTCAGCCACTTGAATTCATCCCACTCAGACACTGTGTGGTTTGCTTCTTCTTTTTAATTTTTGCAACAACATTCTCAGGACCGCTGGAGGAACATGTGCCTCCATGACACAGATGTGACTTTGAACTGATGCCTTTCTTTGGTCTTTAATTAGGCAGTCCTACCAGAGCTGCAAGTGAGGAATGTCTGTGTCAAGCACAGAGTGGGAGGATCAGCGATGCGCAGTGATACCATTAGAACAATACTGCTTCATGAGCCAGCATTTCTTCAGTGTCAAAACACAGTTCAGGGCCCCAAAAGTCATGCTCAATGAAGTCACATACCTTGTCAGCAGGATTACTGAACACTACCATGCAAAAATGAGGGGGACTTTGTCAGACCTTTCCCTTGCCAAAGACACATAAGCTAAGAGTTACCTGGGAGGTAATGCAACACACAACGTGGAGTGAGGGCTGTGCAGAGCTTAGTCCAGCAAAGAGCAGGTTAACAATCTTCAGTGGTATTTCAGAAATAAGAACAACCGCTCCGCATTGGAAAGATTAAAATCTTTCAATATTTTCTTTGGGGTTGTTTCATTTAGCACTTTTAAACAGCTGCCTCTAGCTATTGTGTAATAATAGTAACAACCAGTAAAACAGCCTGAAAACAAGCAAAAAAACCTACACACAGGCCTGTTCCCTGATTTCAGAAAGTAGATTTTTCTGGGGCGTACATTATTAGGCAAAAGCCTTTTTTTTCCCATAAGACAAGTGCAAAGCATTTCATTAATACACACTGGAAAAATAAGATAATGGCTTTCTTGATTGTGACAAGGAACGTGGGGAGATTTAATCTGAGCACTGAGTCAGGTCGAAGCGCCTAAAGTCCCCTCGGACACAATGTTATCGCATTAACACTTACATCATCACCCTCACGAATGATGCTGAGTAACGTCGATCCACGCACCGCTGCAAACTCCCGGGTAAGAAGGGAGAGCCACAAAGGTCCCGTTTTAGCATACATCAGGCACTAAGATAGGTTTGATGTCTGGAGCAGAGGGAGCGATCTATTTTCAGCTGTTCGAATAGCAGCCACAGGCCTATCAGGACCCAGTCACTCCTCTTAATATTTCACATGTGTGCTGAGAACACACTGGAAGGCAGCAGAGCACAGCATACGCTTCAAAAGCGTGGTACATGGACTGCTAGTAATAAAGTAATGGAGCCAATGTTTCGCTTCCTTGACAAGCTCAGAGCAATTTCCAGTTGAAAAAGGTCAACATACCATTTGCAAAGTGGCAGTGCCTGGAAAACTCTTGTAACTCTGCTCCGCGAAACACATTCGGTGATAATAACAAACTGGCAATTTCTGGTGAAGCTGATGGTCTGAGCACCGGGGCGTTGCTCTGCAGGATATCATTCCTGCCAGAGCCTGCCAGCGCTGAGGTGAGCAGCTAAAGCCACACGCACGGGCCCTCACTTCTCCACACTCCCCATCTGCCTCGTGTGTAAGCGTTAGCTGAGCTCGAGGGGCACGGCAGCAAACCTCCACCTCGAGTGAAACCAGCTGCCTGAAGCCCCGACAAACAGGATAAAATGGGGCAGGGGTGTAATTTCGAACATGAGCAATACTTTAGTGCCACTTTCACCCTCGCCTGTGGATGCGCAGGCCGCGTTTGCTGCCTGCGCCCCTCCTGGGGGATGCCTGCTGTCACCGCCTCGCTGGGGCAACGGTGGAGGCACGCGATGCATTTTCAGGCCAAAAAAAGGGGTTTAACCCAAGTGGTCCCAAAATCCGTTTGAGGAGGACCTTTCCCTCTGCTCCTCCGCTCTGGGCCTGTCAGAGCCGCCCGCCGCTCCTCACACTCTCGATGCCACCCACTGGGCCCAACACCTGGTAAGAACCACGGCTGGGGTCGTGAGGTGCAGGGGGCGGGATCGGGCGGCCACAGACACTCCCAAGACAGCCCTCGGGCAGGAATGGTCCCCGGCCCCGGCGCTGACCCCAGCTGCACGCCCCGCCTGCAGCCCGGTTTGGGGGTGCCCTGAGGGGAGCCGGGGGGGTTCTCCTCAGAGCCGCGCGTCGCGGCCCCTCCCCGCCGGCAGGGGCCGCTGTGACTCACCGCCAGGAGGGCCGAGGCGCGCTGCTCCCCCGCCGGCTGCTCCCCGTTGATGCCGCCGTTGCTGAGGAGGTGCTGGTGATAGTCCGGGGGCGCGGCGGCGGCGGCAGGGGCGGCCGACCCGCCGGCGGCGGCCGCTTTGGGGTGCTTGCCGGCCTTGCGGGCTCCCTGCCCCTGCTGCACGAGGTGGAGGAGCTGCAAGGTGCTCTCCCGCTCGCGGTCGGAGCTCTCGGCGCGGCCCCGCTCGTAGCGCCCCTCGCAGCTGAGGTGGTGCTGGCGGCAGACGGCGATGCGGGCCCGCAGCCGCTCCACGATGGCGCTGTGCACCCGGGGCGCCGCCGGGCCCCCCCCCAGCAGCCCGGCCCCCAGCCCCGCGGCCTGGGGGGGAGCCGTGTCGCCCATCGCTGGCTGCCGGTCCTGGCCCTCCGGATGGGTCGGTCCTCACTGCCGCATGAAGGGCGGAGGGGGGGGGGGGGGGGGGGGGGCGGAGAGGCGGGGGCAGCGGCGGGAGCCCGAGCCCGGGGGCTGGCGGCGGGGCGGAGGGCGGTCAGCCCCGCGCCCCCAGCCCACCCCCAGCCGGGCCCCGGGCGGTGACGGCCCCGCGGGGGGTTGACAGATCGGGGGTGGGATGGGGCGGGGGGCGTCCGGCGGCACCTAAGGATGTGCCAGCATCGGCCGGGCGGGGGTCGGGGCCGGGCAGCCCCCGCCGAGGGTCTCCGCGGGGCGGGAAGGGGGGACAGGGGGAGGCTCCACCGGGGGGAGGAGGGCGGAAAAAAAATAAAATAGAGCGAACCGCTGCCTCCGAAATGAATCCCTGGATGAAGGAGATCTCCCCCGGGAATGAGTGAGACTTGGCAGGTTTATTGATTTTATTTTATTTCGGGGGAGCGGAGGGGTTATTCCTTGAAGTGGAAATTTAAGGCATTGCCGTGCTTGGCGACACGGAGAAACCCCCCGGCGGACCAAAAATCGCGTAATTTGGCAGAGTGGGGCTTGTTGGGTTTTGGTTTTGGTTTGGTTTTTGTTTGTTGTGTTTTTAAAAAAAAAACACAAAACAAAACAAACAACAAAACTCTTCAGTAAGTGTGCAAATAAAAGAGGAGGAGGCGGCGGCTCGGTTCAGTTTAGTCTTTGTGCTTTCTCATTTCTCTCGCCCGCTCTTTGCTCTTCACTTTGTGACTGTGTCCAACTGTCTGCCGCTAAATTGTAGTTCCTCTAAAAATAAGGGCGACGGATTCCCCGGTCCGGAACAATGTCAGTCACTGGACTTCCAGACCACGCTTCGCCTTCAGTTAATCCAGCCACAGGATAAAATCCGTGTTGCTTTCAGTGCTTATTTCCCCCCTTAGTAATAAAGCAGCAAGCTACGGACCCAGGCAAAGAGCTCCTCTCGCATACTTTCCCTTATACTCCCAGATATTGAATAGTTTCAAGTACAGTTTCAAGAAAAGAACAGGCGGGGGGAAAAAAAAAAAGGGGGGGGGGGGGGAGGAGGAAAAAAGCCAGCCCCTCTTCAGACAATAATTACAAACGGAGAGTTGCACTTACAAACTTCCAGCATTTTGCACCCAGAACAGTCCAGCCACTTTTCCTTTGTGTTTGTATGTGCCATCCCCGACCCGCTGGGGTCGGTGGTTGCCGGTGGGTTATCGGCGCTGGCTCCGCCGGACGCTGCCGCCGGGTGCCCGCGCTGCCCGTCGCCCTTCGGTGCGGTGCGGTGCGGAGCGGCTCCGCGGTGCGGGGCGCTGCGGGGGCGGGGGGCGGGTGTCAGCGGGGACGCGGCGCCGGGGAGGCCGGGGCGAGGCGCGGAGCCTCCCAGCGGCCGCCGAGGGGAGCCGGGCCGCCGCCGCCGCTCCCCCGGGGGTATTAGCATGGGAGGAAGCCAAGGAAATCCCCTTTCCCCTCCTCGCTCGGTACCTGGGTGCCGGGCCGCGCTGGGCGGCCGCTCCGCCGCCCGAGCAGCCTTCGCGGAGCGCAGCCTCCCGCTCTCCCTCCTCTCCCGGCGGCGAGACCTTCAGGCGAGTACGAGGGAGTTCTCAAATAAATCACGGCGCTGCGCTCCTCTACCAGCTGGATTTCTCTGGAACAGACGGTAGAAAAACAAGCAGTGCCTTCTAGGGCGCTTTCATGCACGGGATGATGCACGGCACGAGGTCAGGCTTGGGATGTGGGAGCTCCAGGCTCTGACATGTGCTTCTTGGGTGTCCGAGGCAAGTCACGCAGCGCCTACGCTTTGGTTCCTCCCCGGGAAAGCCACCGTCTTGGTGCTTCTCTCGCCTGACTTCTCTGTTTGGAGCAGGGGTGGCCAACTGTAAGACCTGGCCCCCAGCACTGGCCTTGCTGCAACTGGCAGCCGTCAGGTTCTGTGTGTTGCTGTAGGTGAGCTGTGAAGGAGGATGCAGAAACAGCTGGGAGCCTGTTGGCTTTATTAAAGCAATACACCGTTGTGCTACTGTGGTTCTATTAGCTGAATTCCCAAATACCTCTTTGGGAGTAAAAATGGCATCCAAGCATGCAGACACATTGCTGATGGAAAGCCTTTGAAGTCTTTCAGGACTCTACAGCCCCTCATGTAAAGGTGTATATAATCTCATTTAGTTCTGTGGTGGATTCAGTCAGAAAAAATACCCACATTTGATTACAACATACTGGGAGCATTAAGCTGAGGATGAGGAGGAACTATGTGATAACCCTCCCAGGTAGTTTCATCCCCATCCAGGGTCACGCATGTAAATGCTTTCAATGTCAATGATGAAATGACACATTCCTGGAAATTCTGCCAAAATACATAAAAGATAGGCAGCCTTGGACATGTGGAAAATATGAAAGTCCTCGCTTTCATGCCCCCCCATTTCCTTCATGTCACAACAAACATCCATGTAGGTTTCCAGGATCCGTCTGTGTGAGTGGCAGCTGGAGTCCCCAGCACATTCAGACCCACGTTTGCCCCAGCAAAGACTTTGATTCTTCACTGAGGTACAAGGTCTGGGGAAGCCAGGTTTGTGGATGTGCTATGGTCAGAGGAAGGCATTATTACTAACAGGAAAAAGTTTTTTTTGTTTAACCTTGAACAACTGAGGAACAGTGGGTTAGTATTTGATACACAACAGTGGCATGCACCTGTTGAGAACAATGGGCTGGCACTGTTGAAAAAGTGAAATTTGAATGTTTGAGACAGTGTTACCTTTGCTTCAGGCCTTGCTTTTGTTCCTTCTTTATGGCTCTGGTGTCACTGCTGAGTTTAAGAGGAACAGTCACAGGACACACATGGAACAGTAACACACAAACTTCATGGAGAGCAAGCAAGGGTGTTTTCAACGAAGTCTTGGCTGGGGTTTTCAAAGTTGCTCTGGGACTAGGAAATTCGTGGTGCTACTCATGAAGATACAAGGGTGGCTGGAAGAATTCTCTCTCAAAAGATTTTGTAGAAACTCAGAGAACGATCTTGCAAAACAAAGATTTTTGAATTGTAACTTCAGACGTTTAAGATTAGCTTTTTGCCAAGCAGCATCTCGTGTGTTTTGAGGTTTAAAACGCTCCTTTCAGGGAGAGAGACGGGCGCTCGCGGGGCCGCGCTGCGAGTCCCGGCCGCTCAACACACAGCAAATGCTGCCCCTGGTGGTTCAGAGGGGGAAATATCCCAAATCCATCCCTCAGCTTCTCAAGCGTTGTCCAGAAAGCCCTGGCGAAATGTTCCCAGCCCCTGGATACCGCTATCATTTTTGGTTTGGCTAGTTGTCACTTTTCTTAAAAGCAAACGGTTCTTAAGGTCATCTTAACATCACTCAAGATTCGTGTCATAAACATTCTAATAAGCTCAGACACGATAAAACATTAACATAACGGGTCCTGAATAATTAATTACTTTTTTTTTCCCCTGTCTACATTAATTTGTGACCTTTTTACATCCTATTGTAATCCCACATGAGCTGTCACGCTTCAGCATTTTTTTCTGTGTGAATTCACTACTGCTGTGGAAGCTCTGAGTCCTCTAAGTCAGCAGCAAAGCACTTACTCGTGCTGGGTTCACAGCCAGGACTTCTCACCATAGACGTCCCACTGTGCTAGTAACTTGCCAAAAATGGAACAAAAAGACTGTGCTGAACTTATGGCACTTAAAAACTTAAGTACCTGCTTAAATCCAGGTGCATACCTCCTTCATTTGTGTTTAGAAATCAAATTACTTCAAAGTTATATTAATTATCAAATTACTTCAAGGTTATATTAACTCCTCCAGAACAGCAGATGTCCAATATCAGTCCTGTGTAGGATTTTGCAAACAAGAGCTGTGAATTTTCAGGCATTTCCATTATTTGCTGTTCAGTGGGGATTCTCAGCCACTTTGAATGACCACAGTTAGAGATATATGTTTTTCCTGGGGTATTCCCAGCTAGGCAGGCTCCCATACCTTGCCACTGCCATATTATGCAGCTCACCTGGTAAATTGTTTAACTGTGGAAGCAGAGTCTGGCTGCACCTGAGTCAGTTTTCTTGTCCTTACATTTTGGGCACAAGGTGCATGCAATTACTGCTCTGTTAAATCTGCAAAATAAGTCATCTTGAACACACACCAGTTTTTTAATTTAGAATCTAATCCCCAGAGCAATCTACAGAAACTGTGGCTATATCTTATTCAATAAACAACAGTGGAAAAAACCTGCCAAACTAAAACAATTCCATGCCATCACTCACTGCCTAGAAAAATACCAAAAATTCATATAACTCTTCAGGGAAGTGGAGCCCCTGCTAGGCTTACTATCAGGTACTTTCAGTACCATTTCACATACACCTCATATTATTCCTTGTCTGGTAGATGACTCTTTCCTATATGTTTTTGTCTCATCTCTAAATTCAGATTAGAAATTGGTATTTTTTATTTCTCAAAGCAGAATCAGAAAGTCAACTTCACAAAGTCTGTTTTGTGTGTGCTGGATGTTTCTTTTGGAGTGGTATTGTATTTACATGTAGTTATCTAGCACACCCACTCTGTTTATCCAGACAGATTTAAAGAAGGATAAAACTACAAGTCTTTATCCAAATAAAAGTAAACTAGAGGAGTTAAGCATGGGAATTGCCTGTAGTTGCCTACCGAACTGCTAGAAATAGCTGCTTTTTGGAAGCAGAAGCCTTCACTATTGAAAAAAACGACAGTAACAGCTATCTACTATTAGCAAAGTTTATCATCCAAATTGATCCACAAATGACTTTCTTTCCAAAAGCTGAGAGACACAAAGAGAAAAATAACTTCTTGTCACACTTCACTGCAAGAACTGAACATAGATTATGGACTGGAAAGTGCCTTCTCTCCCAAAAGGACATCACCTAAGTGAGCCTGATCCTGTGCATAAATGCCTTGTGAGAACATCATTATCTGGAGTCTCCAGTTACAGAAGTTAAAGGACAGCAGATTATCAAAACATTACAGAAACTAAAGTAATTTCCAAGTATGATCATTGATCACCCATGCCAAGTCTAAGCACATTCTGAGCTTTCTTCATTGTTCCATTAAGACAGCTACTTTATCTTAATTAGAGCTACTACTTCAAAAATTAACACTAAAGACAATTTAAAATGCCCTATATGAACATTTTATCTTCTCACCCCCTAACTTCACTCAAATTCTCCAATGTGGGAAAAGAAGTATGAAAGATTGGTCAGACTTCTGACTTCTCTCATCATTAGGTATTTGCACTTTTTTTTTTTTTTTTTTTTTTTCTAGAAATATTCTGAGTATTTCATATATAGAGAAAGTCTCAGGGGTTAAGAGTGCTCCTGCATGCTGTACAAGAATATAAAGCCAGCCTTGGAAAATTTAAATTTTTACATATATGGTTCTTCTAAATAATCTTTTAATTTCATGTGGGGAAGAAAAATATAAACATGATGTAATGATACTTCACATTCTCGGTCTTGTAGAAACTCTTCAGGTAAAACAACAGCCACAAAAATAGTAACACTTCCTTTAATCTCAGTCAGGGGAATATCAAAGTTTAAGAGCAACTATGCACACACAAACATTATGTCAGCCCCTGCCAAGCCAAATCAAGTATCAGTTTCCTATTGAAATAGGAATCAGTATAATAGGCATGTTCTTAGCCCAACTAGTGATGTCACAGACAAGATTAGTAAAACTATGGAGGCACTTTTCCATGAAACTCTTAACAGGATACTTTTGTATCCCTGTTAGAGACAGAAAAACGTAAGATCTGGAAGAAAATGCCTTCAGTAAAAAGAAGTAGATAGTTCACACTTTTTAGGTGAACTAAGAGGAGGTGAGAAACAGAATCTGGGATGTGGCAGATATATAAAAAATGAGTAGAATTGATCACTGGAATAACTTGTCAATTTTAATTTTCAATCAAAATGTATGTATTCTTGACTTATTACCAGTAATCAGCAAGCCAAAATTTCCCAAAGTTATTTTTTTAACTTCATGGCAACAGTTTAAATGTGGCAAAATGAGAAACGGACCACTCATTTTCATAGCAAATCTTTAAATAAAAAAATCATACAGTCTTGAGAGTTTACAGAAAATTCAGGAGGTGGCAGAAATTAAGACCAGTCAGGAAAGCTCTGTGTGGACACACTCCATTATGTGCTACAAACCCCATTTATTTCAGAATAGTCTTCATTTGTAAGAATAAAGCTACATCAAACATAAATGTTATTTTATTATTCTAGAGAAGCCAACAAAAGTGTACATAGAGAAGTGGGGCATCAAGGAGCATTACTTTTCTTAAAAGGGATATATTCACGACAGATTCCCAAGAACTTAAAAGTTGATGGGTGCATTCCCACCAATATTCCCATAAGAACAGGAATGAAGAATAAGGAAAAAGAATAGAGAATATTTCCTTCAGCTTTGGTAACCAGGGAGATAGGCAGAAGATAAATAAAATCACAGAATATTTACATCTCTAACTCATAGTTAAGGTATGGAAATAACATCTTCAACCTAAGTTTATTTGAGATTAAGTCTCAATCTGCTTGCTGGGATTTTTCATCTTTGAAAATGTTTGTAAATCTTGTATCTGTATGTGGTATAATGAAGAATGGATTATCTTAGCTCACTCTAATAGCATATAAACCCCTTAAACTATAAAAGCAGTTTCTTAAAATGAATGCTGGAAAAAAGAGAATTGAATGACAAATCTAATCTATGAGAAAGAGATGTCCCCTATCAAGTGATACACCTGGCAGTGGCTGCCTACCTGATCAGCGTATGTGTTACTAGCAGAGTGGCATAACAAATGTAGGGAGTTCTTATGGACAAATCCATGAGAAATTAGTTTCATTAGTTTTGCTTCTGAGAGAACAACTTGCTAAAAGAATCTAGAGTGTTAACAGTAGCTTCTCTTTTACCAAGTTGCTCAGCTACAAGACTAATAGAAGACTATGTGCATACAGAGGATGCAGGAACAGTTCCTAACTGGATTCAAAACCCTGTCTCTTCTATCTTATCTTAGGCTACAACTAATTAATTTTATATGCAGCACAAAGTACAGGGACAGAATCATAGAATGGTTTGGATTGGACAGGACTTCTAAAGATTGTCATGGCCAAGGACACCTTCCACTGGATGAGGTTGCTCAAAATCCCACTCACCCTGACCTTGCACACTTCCAGGAAAAGGACATCCATAACTTCCCTAGGAAACCTGTTCCAGCATCTCACCACTCTCATTGTAAAAATTTGTCTTCCTTATGACCAATCTAAATCAATCTCTTTCTCTTTCAGTGTATCTTATAAAGCCCCTTTAAGTATTGAAAGGCCACAGTAATGTCTTCCTGGAGATGTCTCCAGGCTGAACAAACCCCACTCTTCCAGCCTGTCTTCATAGCAGAGGTGCTCCAGCCCTCAGATCATCTTTGTGGCCCTCCTCTGGACTCTCTCCAACAGCTCCAGGTCTTTCTTGTGCTGGGGTCCCCAGAGCTGGATGCACTACTACAGAAGTTGGAGTCTCAAGGGAGTGAAGGGCAGGAATCACCCCCCTTGAACTGATAGCCACTTTTTTTGATGCAGCCCAGGATACAACTGGCTTTCTGGGCTCTAAGTGCACATTGTCAGCTCACATCCAGATTTTCAGAATGGATGATACTTAACCCTTCCTAACTCCTCAAAAATCTACTCTCCTGGCCCCAAAGAACTTCGATTTGTGCTTTGTGCAGTTCAGGTAAGCCATGATTCACAACGCTGAATAGCTCCTCATGTTAAGTTACACTGGAGGAATTCTTGCTTATCTTGCACAGCCAGATTAATCCACTCTCTTAATTTTTTAGTTACTGCAAGTTTTTGCCATTATGTCTGCCCAACATAATTTGATGCTTAAAATCTCTGCAACTTGCCTGAGCTGCTTATCACTGTGGGCCTGAGTGTTCTCTGAGATGGCTAAACCAGACTCAGTCTGTATGATGCCTATAATGTGACTCATCACCTACTCTCTAAAGAGAGGAATGACTACTGTGCTGCAAATGTAGTCAGGACTGCTGAATATTTCTTCTGTTGCCTTGCAACAGTCTATACTGATTCCTCAGAGGGGAAACAGATCTTTGTATTTGGGTCCTGTTTATCATAATTATCATTCCAAATGCTTTGACTTACTTGCATAAAACAAGGAAGGTAAGATGCAAGTCATATGTTCTTGTAGAACACAGCCTTACCTTTGCAAATATACCTAATTCTAAAGGTCTCAGCATCTCCCACCATCCCTACAATGTAGCCCAATATAAGCAGGTGGAAGTTTTATTTCACAGGTAAACAGATATTGAGATGTTACTTTTAAGAACAGAAGGAAAATTAAAGTGACCTATGCAGTAATATGGGAAGGACTCATTCGGTAAAACTTTGGGTTATTATTGACACAGATGAGAAAAAAAGATACAGTGCATTCTCAAACAGTAGTTTAAAGGCATATGGATTTAAATGTAACAGAGCCTAAAAAGACTCTTAAAGACCAAACAGAGATAAAGTGCATGCAGGCCATCCAATTTTTTACAGGATGTCTTTCAAAGAGCTGTATGACCACTTAATCTATTTTCTCTTCTTGGAAACTGTCTGCATCATTCATGTAGTCTTCAAGATCATTATATCTCTGCAAATAAAATAAAATCTGTATTATTTCATCAATTTTTAATAACTGAATTACATAAAAACTGCTTTTTCTTTCTCTTCAATACAAGCATGCCAATAACAATTCAGAAGCAATGGCATCTAAAAGCTTGCTAAATGCAATTATAAGTTATCTCAAAATAGTACATAAAATGTTTCTGAATAATTCCAAGTACTTCAGCATAAACAGAAGAGTAAAATATTCTTGCTGTGCCTCACATACGTGTTTCCAATCTTTCTAAGTCACAGCTTGAGTTTGTTGTGTTGCAGCTTTTGAATGAAACAGGAGCCTGCCCACCACCCAGAGATCACGCAGCTGTCAAAAAGCTTAACATCCAAAGCTGACACAAACTCTCTGCGAACGCAGCAGCCACAGCACCACTGTTGGAGAGACTGGGTCAGTACAAGTGGATGTATGGTTAAGCTGAGTGGTGTTATTCAGAACTGATCAATTCAATCAGACATTTTATCTCAGCTTACTTTTAGATACTTGGAAAAGGATATGTCAAATAACTCAGCTGTACCTTCCGAATCCACCCATTGTCATCCAACTGGCTGAAAAGCCGTTCGACTGTGTCTTTGACTGGTTCCTTCTGTTCACCATCCAACTCAGTAAAGGAGCTGCAATCCACATACACCTTGTATTTGAAATGCTTCAAATTATGATAAACTCTTGTACGATTTGCACACACCACACCAACCTTCAAGACCTAGGCCAAAGTGAAAAGATCATTCTCTCTGACAGAACTGTGATTATCCTGACAATATAAAGAACAGACAAGTCAGTCAAAGTAAGATTTTTGATAATTAAATAAACAGAATGACACTACATGCATAAAGTCAGCACAAAACCATGTCGTTTTCACAGCCACAGCAGAATTTTTGAGCAAGCAGGCAGCCAGCAAGTCTATGCAATGGCAGCTCATCAGTACTGTTTCCTTGCAAACAAAACCATGTTTATAATTGGTGGTATTTTTCCTATCTCCTGGTGGAACTCTGTTACAAAATCACTAATATTTTAGACAACCATAATGTTGTGAAGGCAGACTAAGAGAAATAATTTGATTACTTTTGCTTAATATGTAGTCCTTCCTAGGGACATGAAACCCCAGTTCTTGCATTTTGTAGACTGAATAATAATCAAGAAATACATATGAATACAAGCAGATATATGCCTAGAAATATACATTTAATAAATATATAGAGACTGGATTTCATAAAAATAAAATCTGAAAACTGAGGTTTTAAACAATGCAAATGTTAATCTGTAACTGTCTGGAAGGGATAGAAATCAAAGCCTCTGCATCTCACAGTTACTACTAGTTTTACTTCTAGAATTTCCATGCAGAAAAGACAAAACTGTCTTATTAACGGTGTTCTTTATAGCAGTGTTTATAGATAAACAAATACTAAATACAGATGTAAATACATAATCAGAGAATGGATTAGAGTAGATTCATTATGATCTATCAGCACTAACATTACAAACAAGCGTTTGCACTTGTCTTGAACTCAGATTTTATACAAAGATGTTAAGCAGTGAAGGTGTTTACCTGGAAATACTGGTAATATACCAGTTACATGAATCACTGGCAATCCTAAATCTTCACTAAGAGTATGTAAAATTGGAGGAATGAGGAGGGAGAAAGAGTCAAAGTTCCATCTGCATTTAAGGACATCCTGCATGTCATGACAGTAAGTTTTGTCCCATTTCCACAAGAGTTCAAGTACATGCAATGGCAAACCAGAAGAGGAAACAATTCCCTGTAAGTGACCCACAGATGCACCAATTACTACTTCAACCCATGGAAACAAAGCCTATCAGGTAAGAAACCTACACCTGGTTGGTTTTCAGAGATCAGGTTTTCTACACTCAAAAGCAACATAATTAATGCAAGAGCAAAGAAATTCAGCTCCTGATGCATACAAGAGAAACTTATTTAGTTTTACTAAAAAAACCCCATCCCATCAACTTAGCCTCCAGCATTGCTTTAGACTGATGTCTTGTCACACCTTTGTGAGTAACATGCAGGTGAATGGCTTAAGGTCAAAGTTCTTTGCACCTGTAAAGCAAGTTGTGGTTGTATTGCTATTTCAGACTACATGCACTCATATAAAAAAAACCCAACCATGTTATATATTGCAAAACTATTTCTTCAGAGTCACCACAGTGATATCCTTTATTGCTGCCACTGGTTATAATCTGAATACTCTTAAATAATGAGAAGGCCAAGTTTTAATCAATGCTCACAGCCCACATTTTCAGGAAACTTTTCCAAATGCACGACCAAACATTTGCATCTGTGAGCAGTTCCCCAGAACACCTGACCTACTTATGCAACCTGTCTCTAGCATTACTTACAGACAGTGGCAGTAACAGAAAAGCCTATTTGTATTTATAAAGATTAAATAAACTACTTTTATATTTAGGTGCTATTTATGTATTATCTCATATTTATGACACTACTTAATTTCTTAAATACATTAACCAGCAGCTCAACTGATATAAGTAGGTATATCACTGAAGTCAACAGAGACACACTCACTTAAATGGACTTCCAATCTGCCCTACAGCAGATGGTTATTAACTGAAAATTTAACAATGCCAAGATAAAAAATTCCTATTCCTATATTGCAATTCTCTACTGATCATGTACATGTACAGTTCCACCTCCTGCTCTCCCCAAAACTGAACAGCTAAGGCTTGTGTTTGATGCTATGGGTGCTTCTGAAGTGCAAGACCTACAAACCAATGCCTAACCTTGATTCATTCAAATTTCTAGAAGTACCACTTCAAATACTGAAACAACCAAGAACTGAGCTCAGGTGTTTCAGAGAGCATTTCAGAACTTTTCAAGTATCGCAAGCAATGAGGTGCAGCACCTACAACTTTATATGATATAAAATAGGAGATATCATTCTGCATCAAACTTATAGCTCAGTTCTTTCCCTGAGTCAACAGTTCACAGGAGATATTTAGGAAGTTAGTACAAGGGCTGGGCTCTTTTTCCCAGGCAACTAGCAACAAGACAAGAGGGCATGGCCTCAAGCTGCTCCAGGGGAGGTTCAGGTTGGATATTAGGAAGTACTTCCTCATGGAGAGGGTGATTAGACATTGGAAGGAACTTCCCAGGGAAATGGTGGAGGCACCATCCTTGGATGTGTTCAAGGAAAGGCTGGATGTGGCACTTAGTGCCATGGTCTAGCTGATGTGGTGGTGTTAGGTCATAGGCTGGACCTGATGATTGTAAAGGTCTTTTCCAGCCTTGGTAATTCTGTGATGTGGGATGATCATAACATTACCATACAGCTTCTAACAGTCAACAGTTAAGACAGTTCCTATCAGCCCAACTACCATGTTCCATAGTGTGGAAGAAGCTTCCTCAAGAACCTGCCTAATCCCTTTTGGGACCCACTAACACTTTTCGCTTCCAAAGTATCTTGTGGCAATAAGTTCTGTAGCTCATTCATGTGAAGTATAAAGTATTTCTACATTGGAGAAATGCCAAACGGCAAATAGCTAAATAGCATATAATGTAATTATGTGTTGTGTTTTTAAAGCAAGAAAGACTGTCTAAAAATACAGTGCTATTTCAGAATGCAGCTTTGGAAAGAATCTCAGTACTGTACTCATTCTAATTTTTTTCCCCTTGCAGTTCTCAGTGACTCTCTTCTATTTCTTAATTTATCCGCTCAATGCTCAAGCTGGCCATATCAGCCAAAGTTGTGTTAAACCACTTTGTACAGAATTCAGGAGCGTAGCCTGACAGCAGCACAACACATAGCGAGTGAATTTATGTCCTCTAAGTGTGATTAAAATGGAAGCAGAACACCAAGAGAGCGAGTAGAAAACAGTTTATTATCCAGGTGACACAGGAGCAAAGAAGTGTGGGGAACACCTATACCCCTAAACTGTTTGAGTCTCCCTGACCAGGGAGAAATGAGAATTAGCAGCTACACACAGAACAATCACTGCAAGCCTAAGCAGAAACAGAACAGCTGCTTCTCTTCTCTTTCTACTGGCAAAGCAGAATGCTTCAGAGATGAGAGAAAAGGAAAGTTTTATGCAGAAGAAGGTTGGAGGTCTGTTTTTGTTCTCTCCACATCCACTTTTCTCAGGTATTTTTGAATAAACCTTTAGAAAACAGACCAACTATGTGTTTCCATTCAATCTGATCTGCCAGTGCTGAACTGCCTTCTCTTTCAGTCATATAAGTTCTTGAAGTGCCAGCTCTATGTAGCTTTCTGTGCCTTTTGTCCTTTTTTCTCAATTGGCAGGACAAGTCCATCAATGCATTATCAGCAGAACTTCAAAGACTACTTGAGAACAGTACCTTTAGCAGTCTGAATTACAGGTCACCAGAAGAATGTTGCATTACAAAGGCAATCACAGAATCACAGAATGGTCTGAGTTGGAAGGGACCTCAGAGATCATCTAGTTCCAACCCCCCTGCATGGGCAGGGACAACCCATTAGACCAGGTTGCTCAGTGCCCCATCCAACCTGGCCTTGAACACTTCCAGGGATGAGGCTTCCACAACTTCCCTGGGCAATGTGTGCCAGTGTCTCATCACCCTCTAACTAAAGAATTTTCTCCTAATGTCTAACCTAAACCTCCCCTCTTCCAGCTTTAATCTGTTACCCCTTGTTCTGTTACTACAAGGCCTTGTAAAAAGTCCCTTCCCAGCTTTCCTGTACCCCTTCAGGTACTGGAAGGCCACTATAAGGTGTCCCCAGAGCCTTCTCTTCTCCAGGCTGAAAACCCCCAACTCTCTCAGTCTGTCCTTGTAGGAGAGGTGCTCCAACCCTTGGACTGTCTTCATGGCCCTTCTCTGGACTCTCTCCAGGAGCTCTATGCCCTTATTTTGAGGGCTCCAGAACTGGACACAGCACTCCAGGTGGGGTCTCATGAGAGCCAAGTAAAGGGGGAGAATCCCCTCCCTTCACCTGCTGGCCACACTTCTTTCAATGCAGCCCAGGACATGATTGGCTTTCTGGGTGGCAACTGCACATTGCTGGCTCATGTTAAGCTTCCTGTCAAACCATCACCCAAAGTCCTTGTCCAGACTGTTTTTGATTCATTGTCCACCCAGCCTGTATTACTGAAAGTTGCCTGGTAACTTTCTCTCCTGAGTCTGTTCTACAGCCCCTGAGCTATATTGAGCATGCACACAGCAGCATCTCACCAGATGCTGCAGTACACAGGGTAAAAAAAAGCTCTAATTTTCTACTGTTAAACTGAAAAGAAACAAAATTAATTAACAAGTTAGTTCAATATTCAGTAGGATATTTCAAGCTTTTTCTGAACTGAAAAATAGCCAGTGCTTTATGTAGAAGATTGCTTGGACAGCAGTGAGGGAATTGCTACTGTTATTTTCATGTTTAAGTTGGAAGTTGAGTAAAGATTAAATTAGTGTGCTAGTTCATATTACTTCTTGTTAGTAAGGGATACACTGCCCCTGAAAAACTGAAGATTTTAAAATTAGCAGTCTACATTCAGAGACCTGTACATAAGGAACGACAACTGTATTATGGATTGCAGTATCAGTGCTAGAATGATTGCCAAGGACTTTCTGCTTTCCTGCAATAAACAAGGGGAAAAGCCTTGCTGAAAAAGCCTAGCTCCCTTGATTGTCATGCACACACAGACTTAACAAAGCAGTGTATTAACAAATGCTGCTCCAAAGGGTCTGTAATCTGTTTAAGAAAAACTGTGGCACAGATTTTCCTAAATTCTGCATTGCATGCAGAGCCCAGTATGATGACATGATAATCACATTGAGACCCCTCAAATCTCTACGGTAGAAAGTTCCAAACAATACATGTTTGAGCTTCAGTAACGTGTACTTCCAGTTTAACGAGAGCTTCACTTTATTTTTATGTAACAAATCCTATTATATTCCTTTTCAAAATATATTGTAAATACAACTTGTCCTAACACTCTTTCTTTTCAGCGAATACTGTGAGGAACTTCAGCTGTATTTTCAAAGAAAACAGGCTGCCCAGAGAGGTTGTGGAGTCTCCTTCTCTGGAGACATTCAAACCCCGCCTGGATGTGTTCCTGTGTGATGTGCTCTAGGTGATCCTGCTCTGCCAGGAGGGTTGGACTAGATGATCTTTCGAGGTCCCTTCCAACCCCTAAGATTCTGTGAATCTGTGAAAAGGAATATACCTTCTTTGTCTCTGTAAGGGAAGAAAGACAACTTGGATATCAGCTAGGTACACAAATATAGCCATATTTTACTCCTGACAAACTGTGTGCTTTGAGTTTTATTGTAAGAGGTCACAAATCATGTTACTTGAAAAGGTCATATGCATATCTAACCATAACAATTACTGGTAGCTGCAAATTTAAAGGGAAGATCCCTAAATATTAGGAACACCTATGTTCTTAAGAGTCAAAGTCTTGAGAAGTCTCTACTGGGAAATGTAACAAAATTGGCTGCTCAAGTCATTTAAAATGACTGCCTAGTGCCATGTTATGCAACAACATGAAAGATGTGTTTCATTCCAACAATACAATTTAATCCAAAATGTCTTAGTAGAGACAACTGAGCATGAAAAAGATGCAAGACTACCGGAATGAAATGCCTTCTACTTTGGACAAGTAGTTTTGGTAATGCAGAAATGACAAAAAGGTTCTAATAAAATGTATTGAAGTAGTAAGGAACAAGTCTTCTCAAAAGGAGATCAGCAATTTCAAGTGTCAATGCAATCAAGATGTTTGCCCTGGATGAATAGCTACATGGGAAACAGCATATGTGAAAAAAATCTGAAGAATGAAGCAGAAAATTCTGACTAGGCTGCATTCAGACTATAAACATGACAATGGCATTATTTCTCTCAACATTTGGACCTAGAGCAAACAAGAACAGTCAGAGTGCACATGGACACTCAAAATGCTGGAGGCACAGTAGGCACAGAATTAGCAAACCTAGTGGCCCAATGTAGGAAAAACCTTACTTGTAACTTGTAAAATAGAAACCACAATAATTAAATGGAGATAACTGTCCTTCATACAGAAAGTTATTTTTATAATGTTTCTAAAAGCTAGTCATGCAAGATTCCTGCTGGGAAAATCTTAAGGGCATTACAGGCACGCATAAAGGTAAAGGGTTTTCAAGTGATCTAATCCCAATGAAAAGGCATTCTGATATTTAGAATATATGTAAATCTAAGGCAAATTACATTCCTGATTTAAAGCCTCAGACTCCTGGCATACAGATAGGATCTATTAAAGATTAAAAAAAAAAGTAATAGTATTTTTCAGGTACTAGGTGAACACCAGAAATGCCAGGCATGTCCAGAGCATCATCCAGTTATGCGATTTCTTTACCACTAGTTTTCTCTAAGATACACATCCGCTTTAGGATTGTTAATCTTTTACTAAATGTTCTCTGACAAAACAAAAAACTACTTTAGAAATAACTGAGTGCTTCTATTAGAACTTGGGTTAGTGTGTCGAACTTCATGTGTACTGTCAGTCTCTCTGACACAGTTTCATACTTCCTCCCCATGCACAGCAAAAGACAAGCAAGCAGAATAGAATATGTAGGATGCCATGTACCTAGGGTTTCCTTTTTGCCCTGGATGAGACTCAGACTGTAGAGATTTAAAGCAGAGGAAAAATAGAAGTAAGTGTCAATTTTGACTCGAAGGCAAGAGTTATCAATGAACCTTACTGTATGTCTTAGAGCCCTTTATTTTAGTACCTGAAAGGCTGGGAAAGACCTGTTTACAAGAGCACATAACAACAGGACAAGGGGTAAGTGGTTTTAAGCTAGAGAAATGTAGATTTAGGTTTGACATCAGGAAACAGTTCTTTAATAAGAGAGTGGTGGATCACTGGAACAAGTTGCCTAAAGAGGTGGTGGAAGCCCCATCCTTGGAGACATTCAAAGTCAGGTTTGATGAGGCACTAAGCAATCTGTTCTAGTGTGAGATGTCCCTGCTTACTGTAGGAGGGGTTGGACTAGATGACCTTTAGAGGTCCCTTCCAACCCAAGACATTCTATAACTCTACATGTGCTGCATCAGGTACTAATATTAAGTGGCAAAAATAGGGAGGGAACAGCACAACAATCATTGTGGTGAAGACAAGAACTAAGGTCACAGAAAAACATCAGATTTATTTTCTTGATTAGTTAGGTTTATTTGAGGATACTTTTCATTACCTTTTCCCCAAGATATAAGAAAATATGGGGGAAGGGCAGAGGGGAAGGCCTCTATTAATCCTTTTAATTTTCTCAGGAACTTCCTTCATAATTCCTAGATAAATCTAAGACTATACTCCTCCAAATTGCAAAATGGTTCTCATATTTTTAAAACTGATAGGGTTTAGACATGGAAATACAGTAGCTTAACTGTGGTATTTAACATTATAGACATTAGATGCGTTGATAGGATTTGTATTCTTTGTATGATTTTCTGTAACACTAGACAGAGCTTAAAAATAATTATATAGGTGTTTGTTTGAAGTTACCTGTTTGTCATCTGACATGAAGTCATCTGCTTCCAAAGTTCTACTATTATAAAGCTTTCCAGAGAGCATCACATTAAACTTACAATACCGATTCAATTCACAGGCCTGACAAGGCATATTTTCTGGATTTTTCAAGACTATGCGAACATCTGGGTAACAATCCACACGTTCCTGAAAAACAGATTTCAAATAACATTAAAGAATCACCATAAACTGAAAGATGCCTCAGGTAGGCTGCTGAGTACTGTGGAGTCACATAAAATTAATGCAGCAGAAACCAAAGAGATTAATAACTGAACTCTTTCACCATTCACTTGCACACATAGGCCTTCTCAATGATTTTCCAACAGTTCACTCAGTTCTAGTTCATTAATTCTTTCTTTCAGCTTCAGACCTAAAGAATGTCTCCTGCATCCTTGCACTTACTTTTCTTGTCTCTCTCTCTCTTTTTTTTTTTTTTTTTTTTTGAGGGTAGGAGTGCAACTCTATCAGCTGACCTACATCAAATAAATGTTCTGTATCTCTCCACTGGGCATACTCCATTATTACAGTTCTAGTAATCTGCATATAATTAGTAGGTTACTGCATAGTGACTTCTTTTGCATTTTTTTTAAGTAGTAGAAAGTTCATTATGAATGCATTGGTTTGTCTTTTTGTGGGAGGAGGAAGAAATTTTGTCACAGCACTTAGCAAGTCACAAAAAATCCTCAAAAAGTCAAGTTAGCAGGAGAAGCATTCAGGTAACTGAGAAGATTCTGTTCTGTTACCTGAATGTTTATTTGGCTATAAACACATAAAATACTTTTGATATTGATAAGTCTCAAAACAAGTTATATAAGATAAAGATCATCAATTTTCTATTAAAAGTGTATATAATTATAGATATTGTACCTTTACTGAGAATTACAGTATTTTAAAAATATATCCATTAGTCATAGTATGATTTAGACCCCACTCCACTATTTAAAGGAGAAGCTACATACTTTGTATCGGTCCTTCCAGCGACTTCTAGAGATTAAGTTCTCAAGACGAGGCTGAATGAAGCGGTCATCCAAATAATGCAGCGAGAGCAACATATCTTGTGCATACTTCTTTTGTCTTGTTCCATCTGTTCAGTGAGAGTCATTACTAATTTGCTGACCACTCTATATTGTACAAGTTTCTTCAAATAAAATTTTCAAGGACATAATGCTTCTGCATACTAAGAACTATCAATGATTTTAATAAATTACTAGTGAAAACATTTGCTACTTTTATCTACAGAAGTGACTGATAAACTGATGCATTTCATGATTTTTAGAGACTGTATCACAAGAAGTACACAAATGAACTCTACAATCAAAGTTAAAGTGAAAAGCTATCACCGAAAATGAAGACCCATTAACTCAGATTCCATTTAAAAGAAAAGGGGTGGAGGGGGCAGGGCAGGAGTGTCTCACTTTTTGTCCATTTCATGTGAACTGTTCATAATGTATAAGGGCAGAGGTTGCAAACCATGAAAACAAACTGCACTTGAGCTGCTTCACAGCAGAAATGTTGGCAACTCCTTAGTCACTTACAAAGAACACACAGAAACTGACTTTTACACCTCAGCAGCAGAGTCAGATGCCCTGAGCTAGGCAGCGTAAGTACTTACTTCTAAATACTTTCTCAAGCAAAAGAAGTAAGCACAGGCATGAGTAAAACTATCAGTATTCCACGAATGTTCCAAATACGTGCTGGACTCCAAGAATTAAACAGGACTTTTCTTAGGTGCAGGCCAGTTTGTACTGTCTCAAGCTTCAGCATGTATAGACATAGAAACTAATACAGTTATGTTCCTAGTCTTTTAGTAATGTTGTTACCAAAGAAACAGAACCAAGAAGGATGACTGGCTATCTACCTTTCTGTATAAAAACAATTAACTATAATTATCATTATAGGCACCATAATTTCATTTTTTTTTTTTTTCACATGCATTTTACACACAAACATTTTCAGTAAGTCATTTAAAGTAAAAAGCTATGCTAGACCATAAAGAAAAATCCCTCACAATGAAGTCTGAACTCTACTACTAAAGTAGCTGCTCTTGATTCAAACTAATTAACAGATTCACTTCCATCAACCCAGAGAAATCTATTCCGTGTTATAAAATATTTATCTTAGTCATGTTCATACTATACAATGTTCCTCAGAAAGACAGAACACAGCCTCCAGTTCATCTGCATAGGTGACCTACTTCCAGCACCTTGGCAATAAGTTGTTAGCTGTGAAGAGCTGATACAATTTGAAATAGAAGGAAGCAATTACAATAAAAACTGTCAAAGTTTACTTACTACTTTTCATAAGCTTGTTTTCATGTGGTAAAACAATACAAAACTAACACCTGGAAGAACTTGGGAGTTCCAATGCACAGCCTTTATTCTGAAATCTGTGGTGTACTTCTCCATGCTCTCATAGCTCCTGAGATCAAAACTTCCTCTCTTTGGCACTTCGCTGACTCCTTCCACACCCTGTCACTGACAATCCTCTCATTAATCCCATCATTACAGTGCTCCTGAAACTACATGTAAGGCTGCCATTCAGTCCCACTAGACCAAAAGCCAAAAGCACTTCCTCAGCAAGAACATGACAAGAAGCACTGACTGAAGCTGAAATATGTGTCTTATCTGAAAGAACAGTGTTAAAAAAAAACGGAAAAGGAAAAAACCCAAACAGTAATCTCCATAACTAAAATTATTTATTATCTATTAAATTCCTCAGAAAAAAAAATTTGAAGCATGTGATATTTTGACAAATCAACTGACCTTGCAATGTTTTCATTGAGATATCTAACTGGAAACTCATTTTGCTTTCATGCTGGAACTGTTAGTCCTGATCAGTAATACAGAAACACTTTCCTGTATCTGAGAATGCCTTCAAGGCTTAGAAGAATTAAGACTACACATTTTTCCCAATATTACTCCATCCTTTTCAGATAAGATTCCTCCTCCCCCCTTGCCCAAAGAAAGCAGCAAAAACAAGAACAGATCTCAGGACTTGCAGTCCTATAATCAGGAGAAACATATTTCCCTAGAATAAATGTATTTGCATAACTTTGCATGCACTATTATACTATTTAATGCAATTACTTACCATACAGTGAGCCCAGAAAAGTGTCATCAATTGCATTTATGAGGAAAGCCTTTATTATTCTTTGGAAGTGTATATAATGATCACAGCGAGATACTGGGAAGAAAGCAAAATAACCCAAATTTACTAACAACAACAACAAGATGTAAACAATGTTAAAAGTCCTCTAAGAAAAATTAATTTTCCATTATTGTGAGCTTAGAATTTTAAAGTAATTTAAATACGGCTTTCAAAATAACTTCAATGTACAACATCCACACATTAAGACCCTGCCTTTTAATAGTGCTCCTAATTCCAATGATCTTAATGAATTTTAGCATCCTAAAGTCACACATTCTTTCAGCAAGAAGAGCCCACAGGAAGAGCGACAAACACTAAAAAAGGATTATTTGTTCTATGAGTACCAGGAAAACATGCAGCACAGAGAAGGCCAGGCTTATGGCAGTTGTTTGTTTTTTGATTTTTTCCACATTTCTTTAAAATACACACAATTCTGCACAGGTCTTCACTTGCTAAGAAATACACACATGGTTGTGACCATCTCCAACTGACTGTCCAGTCAGTACATAGCTGCTTCTGAACAACAACATCTGTTACAGCACTAGCATACAGTTCTGTTCTCTCTGCTCCATCCAGAGACCAGTTTTCAAAAAAACACCAACTTGAGAAGTTTTCTCACTCTATGCAGTTTGGCTGAAATTGACCAATGAATTTGGAGACTCCTACAGACCTATGCTCCCAAGTCTCAACACCATGGAATAAAAATACGTTCATAAAAAATAGTAACACCAAGCCTTGAAAACCCCAAACTCATGAAAAGAATTTTACATCACTCTCCAGAACAGAGTATGTCCAGAATTAACCAGCTACTTTGCATATATCACAGGATGGAAGTGATGCTTTTTCATAGAATCACAGAAAGGTTAGGGTTAGAAGGGACTTTAAAGATCATCTAGATCCAACACCCCTGCATGGGCAGGGACACCTCCCACGAGATGAGGTTGCTTAAAGCCCCATCCAACCTGGCCTTAAATACTGGCTTCCACAACGTCCAAGGGCAATCTGATCCAGTGCCTTACCACCCTGATAGTAAAGAATTTCCTAATATCTAATCTAAATCTCCCCTCTTCCAAGTTTTAAACCATTGCCCTTTGTCTTCTCACTACATGCCCATGCAAAAACTCCTGCCCCAGCTTTCTTGCAGGCCCCCCTCAGGTATTGGAAAGCCACTATAAGGTCACCTCCTCTTCTCCAGGCTCAACAAAAATTATTGCATCATAGGTAGCCTACTTAATCCTAAATCAGAAGATAGGGTTTTCCCTTCCTTCCCCCCCAGTTACACCTTCCCTTTAGTAAGATATGGAAAGACCCTACAAGTCCGGTCTGGAAATCAGAGTACTTCCACAATAAATGGAAGCCTTTTAAGAACTTATTTTTAAACTATCACATGCTATTACACAGTACTTGTGTTTACAGGCCATTAATATTTATTATAGCTCTACAAGCAAGCTATAGATACAGAGTTTTCACTAATATTTATCTTACGGTGTGGGACGTAGTATGCCAGCAGCTCGCTATTGGATGTATTTTGTTCCTTCTCCTGTGGCTGGTTTTTACTCTTTACGTGCTCTGTGTTGCCACCACCATCATCATCTTCCTCTTCCTCTACTATAAAATCTTTCATGCTGTCACTGTCAGTTTCACTACCTTCTGTTGGTGTGAGGAGGTAGTGACAGAGTGATTCCTCTTCTGTTTCTCCTTCATCACTAGAAAGCTAATTCAATTTTAAAACAGAAGAATTTTCAGTATTTGCACTGATGAAATGCTATATATACTGGTTAAGATTTTTGATCTTATAATAATATCATTTGTTCAACTAACAAGAAATAAAATGTTTCCAAAAACTAGATCATTCTGTACTAGACAAAAATTACTTTCAGCTTTAAATTAACCACTTCCATGTACCTGTCTCCAGTCATCAGAATGCCTGTAAGGGCAAATGAAAGCAAATTCTTCAGTTCTCTATGTTTCAAAACCAAATTAAATATACAGCACTCAATCTTAATGACAACTGTTAAAATGTGACAGAACTACTGATTTTTCGCTAGTAAAACCCAAACCAAATTATTTCCCACTGATTTATAGCTATTAGTCTTCACCTTCCCATACACTCAATATTTTCTCCAACTGAATTTCAAAGATAAAATCCAGACCTCATAATTTTCACTGCTGAAGGATCTCTGAGTTGCTCTTTGTCTTGCAAGCACTTTCAATTTTGCAAACACTTTCTGTTTCCTATTAGGAGAAATGTTTTCTGTAGGGCAGGTTTTATCCGGTTGCTGCTCTCCAGAACTCTCATCTTCATCCATTATACAGTGGCGTTTAGCAAAAACTTTTCTTACAAGTATATCACTGCCCTCACTTTCATCACTGTCATACAAGACAGAGGTGTTCAGTCTTTTACGCTTCCCAGGCATGATGCACTCATCCTCACCATCTTCTGTTACATCCCCACCCTGACTTTTTTCTTCCTGATCTGAAAGGCTGCTCTTCACAACAGTTTCATCTTTTTCATCGACTTCCTCTTCTGATGTGGTAGGCACTTCCTCCTCAGAGGTACAAGAGGACTCATCATTGCTGTCAAGCAGTATAACCTCCCTTTTAGTCCGTCTCCAATCAACTCGGGACTTGAATGACAGTTCTGTTCCTGCTGTCTTATTTCTTGTTTCATATCTTCTGACAACTGCTTTCATCTCCATTGGAAGGCTGTGACAACACACCTAAACACAAACTGGTAAAACAAAGCACTTATTACATTATAGAATTATTAAAGAAAAAAGTACAATGGGATGCATGTTCTATCACATACATTTATGACTTCAATATAATGAGACACACGCAGAAATCAGCACCAAACAAAACTAAGCACGCACAATAACTTCTGAAGGGGATATAACTTACTCAAAAACTGTAGCAGAGCAGAACTACCCACACCCAGCAAGACTGGACTGGGAAAAATCAGCTCTGAAGTGGAGCTACAAACCCCATCATCCCCTCCAAACCTGGAAGCCTACAGCAGAAGCAGAGAGCTCCCCTGCTCCTGAGGAGCAGCACACACCGCTCCTGCAGGACGGCCACCAGCAGGCCCCGCAGCGGAGCGGCCCCGCAGCCGCTGCCCGCAGCCGGGAAGGGCCTGCCCGGGCCTGCCCGCCCCACAGCGAGGCTCCCGACGCCGCAGAGCAGAGCAGAGCGGGCCGGGCCCGGACCAGCAGGACCCGGGCCAGCAGGGCTCCCCGCTCCCGCTCAGCCCCGCAGCCATGGCGCGCGCAGACCCCGCACACCTCGCGCGGCAGCTCGCGCAGCAGCCGGTGCTTTCATCGCTCCCGTTCCCGCCGCCGGCGCCGTTGAGGAGGGACTTCCGCCCCCGGCGCCCCGCGATTGGCTGCCCCACCCTGCCGCTCAGCGCCGCCGTGTTTACGGAAGTGCCGGCACCCCGCGCTGGGGGGGAAGAGGCGGTGCGTCACGTGGTGTGCCTGGTCCTCCGCGAATCGGCGCGTGGCGCTGGAGAGCTGGAGGTAGCGGGTTCGAGTCCTGCCGCGGCAGCGCGGCTGGCTCTGCTTTGCTCCGCTCCGCTCCGGCCCGGCGCCTCAGCCGGCAGGTCTCAGGCAGCGCTAGGGTGTGGTGACTTAATTTGCGACCGCACATTTTCCCGACCTACGTGTATTCCTGCGAAAAATGTGCCTGGGCTTGTAAAGTACGGCACCTCCCCGCGGGGAGCGCCAGCAGCCTGTGGGCGGTCACCCGGCCTGGGGCTCCCCCGGCAGCTGCACAGCCCCCAGCCCTCCTCCCTCCTGCCGCGGGAGCAAGCCTGGGTGTGCTGTGTTCAAGCCCCACATGATGGGGGACATGAAAGCCACTGGTAGAGAAGGTTCTGGCAGGTGTAACTATGGGGATGTTCTGGGGGTGCCAGCCTGGGACGCAGCTGGAGCAGAAACCCCAACCATGACCATACGTGGGAAGGCCTCTGTCCACGCATCCTCAATGGGCTGCTTAGAAGAAAATAACACTTCCTTTGGTGTCTGTAAATCACATGCTGGGTATGGTGCCCGCAGGTCTTCGTTTGACCTCTTGGCCAGAAGCAAGAGCATGCCAAGGGCTCTGGTTCTCTGGTTTCTGGAAAATCAAAGGCTGGGTGATGTAGAGAAGTTCAGCTAGTGTCAGTGGAGAGACCTGCCAGCTCAGTTATGGGACTCTTTTTCTTTGTAATAGGAACTTTGCAGCATGGACTGAATTGCTGAGCACATGTTCTGCTCTCAGCTGGGGCTGTCCCTCGTGGGAAACCCCAAAAATGGAAATTAGAGGATTGGGAAGTGGCCCGAATGTTGTCTGAGTCGCAGGGGAGAGTGGGAGTATTGCAGAAAGAGTCTGGGAGATGGAAGGTACAATGAATTCATAAGGAGTTAAGTTGCACTGCTTTTCCTGCTGAAAGAACAAGACATTTTCTGAATTAATATAAATTGCAGGAAACTATTAATGTCCACAATAATGAGCTTCTGTTGATTTTCTGCTTAAAATGTCTATTAAATAGGACACTGGATTCTGTTCAAAGGTAGTTCAGAGCTAATACTCTTGCAGATGCATTTTAATCACAAGATTTGTGTCTTAAATTTGATCTGCTTTTCTTGGCCTGTGGTAGAAAACTAAGATGCCTGTGAACTGAGACCTGCAAGAACCTGATGCGTGCAACTGAGGCTTGTAACAATAAATGATAAGAGAGACATTCTAGTATGTTATATTGCTGTGCTTTTTCTTACTTGTTTCAACTTTGCAATCTCAAGGACAGACAAGTAGACACTGTGGCCAAGACTAGATAACCATAGGGAGAAAAAAAACCCTGTTAGTAGGTTAGTCCAAACGGCACATACTCAAAAAGAGAGTTCAACCAAAGGACACACCAGAGCGACCACTGAAGACCCCCACAGGCTCAAAGGGCATGTGTGATTAGGATGCTAATATTACAATTAGTTCCAGGAAATAAAAAAAATATGTAGAGTTATTCCAGGAAATCTAATGCATATGTATATTGTTAGCAATATAAGCTTTACTTGTTGTGACTTACGACAGGCACGTTAGGAGGAATAAAGAGTGCCCGCCTTCTAAAACTTAAAGACTAGTGTTAGAGGGTTCTTTCTGTGACCAGATTTGATAGTATCAACTACTACTTTGAAACTCATTCTGCTGACAGTTTTTGTACAGTTTTAGTAAGACCTTGTAAAGTCTCTGTGTAGTTTTTTTTAAGAAATAGATAGTAATGAAATAACAAGACAATTCTGTCTCATCTTACTTGCATAGCACTGCTGTTGATTTCATATGGTGAAGAGGTGTGGACAGGTGTTTATGTAAATGGCGGGTTGAATTCCCACCACAATATTTATATTGCAAGGATTAGAATGGTTATAATTCAAGGATTATATTGCATTAATTGATTTATAGCCCTAGGCTGACATTTCTTTTAGTTGTTTTAAATAAAGTTACTGCGTGAATTTTCAAATCAACAGACAGATCAGAGTTTGCCCAGGATTGAATGTTTCCTCCAAAATGCGGTAGAAGTTTTTAAGTACTGGTATTTCCCTGTCCTGCATTTCTTGCTTCTCACATCGCCACCTAGTGAGAAAAGGCGTGAAGAAAACCCTGCAGTTGTACTACTCTAGTACAGAGACGGGAATAAAGTAATGACAGTTGATGTACTGTATGTAACTAAAGAAAATACTTATTTTATTTTTTTTTTTTAAACCTAAATGGCATTCATGGCTTCAGTTATGAATGCTGGCTTCTGAAGGACGGCCAAGAAGTTTTTCTTACACAGAATGCTGAAAGATCTTGTCTTGATTGCTCAGATGAGTTTTCAGGGAAGTCCCAGTTCTAGGGGTGTTTGTGGGGAGCACTGTGGGGCCATGTTATGTCCTCAGATTTTAGAAGCAGACTTCCCATTAAGAGACACAAGTTTTCCAAACAGGTCAGTTTTCTTCAAAGCTGCTCTCTAAACTTCTTAAAACATTCCTTAGACTTTAAGCAAACTCATTTGTAACTTAAAAAAATAAATGCAATTGATTTTCATGTGTACCATAGTCTTTTTGCTGGGGTTGGGGAATCACCGTACTGTGTGATGGCTGCAGCATCTCCCCAGTACTGAGTTCTCCACTTTACTGGAGTAGCCCAGTGCCCATGACTATGATTTTAGATAACAGAAGTTAATATATTGGAAAGTTCCATTTATTTTAAGTGGCAGCCCCCACTAATCACTTCTGTTGCTAGCTACTTTCACTACTGAGTATTTCCTATGCTACTTTCCAACCAATCTGTTGGTTGTCTGGATATTGCTGTGCTCCTGTTGCAGTTTTTCTTGAAGCTTGATCTCTTCTGGGTTCAGTGATGTACAGGATTATATAGACATCCTTTCTGTAAAACAGACCCTTCCTACTTGGTAAGTAATGGGAAACTTGGAGCCCACATTTCTCAGGGACTGTCTCCTTCAAGAGTGCAGCATTTGCAAACCCTCTATGACTCCCAAACATATTGAGCAGTAGGCTGGCTCAGGCCCAAATAATGATGCTGGAATTTACCCCAACTGAAAAAAGAAAAGAAAAAAAAAAAAAAGGGAGGGGAAAAAAGGAGAAAAAGCTCTTTTTCGTTATTTTTTAAAAGTGGAATGCACCCAAACTTATGGGGAGGTCTGTCTCTTTGTGCAGGGTTGAATTTCATAGAAGGAATGAATCTCAAATGAAAGAGACCAATGGAGTTAACATTTAATCATTTTTTGAAACACAGAGCTTTCTGGTCTCATGAGATTCTGAAATAATGTTCCATATACAAAAATTTTCTTTGTGTGTTGGATGCTGGATCATGATTACTAGTTAACTTCCATGTTTATGTTGTCTGCAGTGCCTTTGGGAGCTCTTGTTCTTACTATTTAAAAATCCTGGTAATTGATAAAATGTGTAGTTTGCCATTTGTGTGAGCAAGTTAAAATCTTTTATCTTCGATGCCTGAAGTATATACAGTCTAATACGAGAGTACAAGGCTGAATGTAGTTAAGGTGCATTATCACTATTTAAAGGTCATAGAATCAGAGAATGGTTTGGGTTGGAAGGGACCTTTAAAATCATCTAGTTCCAGCCCCCCTGCCATGGGCAGGAACACCTCCCACTAGACCTGGTTGCTCAAAGCACCATCCAGCCTGGCCTTGAGCATTTCCAGGGAAATCCACAACTTCCCTGGGCAACCTGTTCCAGTGTTTCACCACCCCCACAGTACAGAATTTCTTACTATATTTTTCTCCAGTTACACTCCAGTAAAACTCAGCTTATTCCATTTTCAGTGCCACAAGATTTAAGAAATATCCTGGCCCTTCACTGTTACATGGAGTATGAATTACATCCTCCTGTATTGAAGTGGGAGACTGAGAAGTCCTACTTTCAGAATTGTTCATCTCCATTTTGATATTTCTTTAACAATTTGCTCTTAGGTTTTGAGTGTGTTTTTTTTCTCTTTGTCACAAACCACAGAGAATCACTTGGCAGCAGCTCTCTAGTTGAAGTACAAGCTTTTGCCAGGAAGAATGTGATGAGTCATGATCTGTGACCAGAATAGCTGTGCTGTTAGCATTGCCAAGAGTAGATGGAGTTCCACCCATCTTAGTGCTTAGTTACTCTGATGTATTTAACCCGGGACAGCAGAAACAAGGAATGCTTAGAATAAAATGTAGTGGCAAAAGCGTTTATCTGCTTGTATAAACTGCATCTGCACTAATGTTTTACCATGGTAATATACCAGATACTCTATACCTGCAAAGCCTTTCAGCTGTAAACTTAGCCTGGCTTGATTAAAAGGTATTAAAAGCCTTCTTTTTGTGCCTTTCCTTGCATTATGTATCAGAAAAAAATAGTAAGTATTTAATCTGTAATGAAGAGAGCACCTAACTGTTTAACCTAAGCTGCATGTACTACAAAGAGAATACCAAACTATATGAAAATAAACTGACATCCCTATAACTCATTTCTTATTGTGCCATTTATTTCTTATTTGACTGAGGGAATGAAAGTGAGGTAATCCTGTTTATGAGGAAGTGGCAATTTACCTATTATAGCTGTAAGGGTTAGAAATCTATTAATTTGCACAGTAACAAAGTCAGAATAAAGGACTGTTTCATCTCAGGGCTAATGGTTCCTCTCCAAGATTTGCTCTTTGAAAGGTAATAAAGAACCTTCATCTGAAGTTATTATTGTACTCAGATCCTTGGCATCAGAGGAGATATCAAGACAATTGAATACAGATTAGGAGGTTTGGGTCTTAATCTGCTGCCAGTGGAGCTAACAACAAAAGTTCACCTGGCTTCAACCCCACAGAATTGTGAAAGATCAAAACAAGGAAAAATTATGCATAAAGAGATGCATTAGAGAAAAAGAGAAAGTAAGATATCCTCTGAAAGATATATATATACACATTAAAATATATATTTAATTATAGATTTGCACATTTGGTCTAGATGAAAAAAGTAAATCCTATTGTGAGTTTTTTCATTGATTAATTAAAGTAGAAGATGGATTTTTACTGTAGGTATTCAATTCTGAAATCCTTAATTTTCTCTCATTACTGTGAAATTTGCCCATCTGCTCTTGTTCAATATTCTCCCAGCCTCCCCTTATATTCTTTTCTACCTGCTGACCTCTCATTGTCATGCTGTACCTGTTGTATAGCAATGCTGAATTTAGGGAGCATCTTTTTAATCTTTAAAAACTGGGAGTCTTTCAGCGTGATAGGGGATATACAGACAAAGTAGTAGTATTGGTTTTATGTATTACATCTCCAAAGTACCCAAAAGCAAACTGTAGACAAGACTGACACAAATGCTGGTATCCAGTAATCAAATATTGTGGTCTTAAGCACAACTTGTTTTAAGTACAAAACCTTTTTGTTTTCTTAACAAAATACAGAATTTCTTAACAAAATAACAAAATAACTCAGTGTCCTTAGTATAGGTACTGTCTTTTCAGGTAACAGATGGAGCAGTGGGGCTTTTGCTCCCTCCAGATGTATTTAAAGTTTACCATCTCCTCTACTAGATGCTTATTCCTTCCCTCCAGAAATAGCCTTTGAGCTCGTAAGAGCCCAGCGGTATGATACTGAGGTTGGGATGTGGGCTCTGGTAAGCCAAAGGGAAACCCCAGATCAAAGTGCATTACATAAACCTCCTATTTTGAAATTGTGTTTTGAAATTGTACCTTGAAATTATCAAAACCACAGGGCAGTAGGCTGAGGCCAGTACAGGATCTCAGCTGCTGAGGTAACCCACTTCCTTTGAGATTATATAGATCAGAAATATCCTGACCTCTACTGCGTTTCCTCACACTCCCAAACAGTACTTAGTGGAGAATAGCAGCATTTTCAGGAGGTGAAATAAGCCTGGAAAAAAAAAACAAAATCCACTTACCAAGTAAGCAATCATGAGCTGAATTGCCCCTGAACACAGCGAGTGATGAAACTGGTAATGTCAAAGGCTTCAAAGAACTGTGCCCTTTGAGGTCTGGGCCAGATTTTAATCTTAGATTTCTTAGGCTAATGTAGTTTCTAAGTTCTTTTCCCATGACTTTTCTATTTCTGATGTTATCTAAGCATATGTAGCATACTTTCCCATTCAGATCTAGGGGTATATAGTTCATTAACTGGTGGCTTGTATTTAGCTACACAGCATGCTGAAGAATTGTCATGGCTACTTTTTAAGCACATGGGGTTATTACAGGAGGGAAAGAAAGCTCTTGGTGGGAGAGAGTTGGGAAAATTGCTTTTATTAGAGATGGATGTTTGCCAGCAGCTTGACTTTAAAACCATGCTGATTGTAATTTTCATTTGTTGAAAGGCTTTTGCAAGTCCCTCCCCCCCTCCCCTTTTTTTTAATTTGGCTAAGTAACAAAAAATATTAAAAATCTGACTTATTTTTTATAAATACACTTAAAAGATTTAAACAACTTTCTTCTGTCAGAAGAGAAATCTCTCTGTTCCGTGAGATAGCTAAAAATAGCTATCTAATCAATTGTGAGCAAAACTGTTCACAATGAAAAACTTCCATTGGATTTTTATGATTGCTCATACTAAACACCTATGAATTTCTTCCATGTGAATATAGTCATATCATGGAGTGACATGGTGTTTTGCCTTTACATAAGGTGCCTACTTCAATACTGAGGCATAAGGTATTTTGAGATTATGCTTTTCTTACATTAACAATTCTTGGCTCCATTAAACTTAAGCACGTCTCATTCAAAGTTGGTAAAATGATGGTTAAATTACGTGTTAAATTCCAAGCATCACATTTTCAAAGTGTTTAATATTGTTTGTAAACAGAATAGTGCAGAGCAGAACATTAGAAAGTAATTGTACGATTGCTGGGTCTCTGCTTTGCCCACATGCTTGTGTAAGTCAAGCCACAATGACTTGATGGGGAGACACAGAAGGGGTATTTCAGTTTCATCTCACTGTTACTGTTCTGGTTATTCATCACTCAGAGAAGCACCTACCAGTTCACACATAGTCCTGCAGTGGTAATTGATTATTGTGAAAAGATGGTCTCTGTTCCTTACAACGTACAATTTAAGGATGAAGTAAGAGACAGAGGGTGGATAAAGGAAACTAAAAGGAGCAGAGGGACACAGCCAGTTATCTATGATTGCAGTGATAAGCAGGGGTCACATAACAACAGTTTTGTAAACACCATGAATCAGATCTCAGAGAACTTTGGAATTTGATTGTAGTTTTGGCTGAACACAACATTTCTGTACCCTTAAAATCACTCCCTTCTCCCTCTGACATACCAGACAAGTAGGAAAGAGGGGCAGGTATCTCAGCATTTTAGCTGGGGAACTAAAGGAAATAGAAGGAGTTAAGAGAAGCTCCTAAAAAATTAATACATATAGGAGACACTGTGCTTATAAAGATCTAATGCAAAATCAGCTTCCTTCACACATGCATTCAAACTCAGGGTATCCACTTACTTCACTTGAACATGATTAAATGATTAGTGCTTATAATAATTGCTGCAGCTGGAGAGATTTGCGGTCTCAACTGACTGTACTTTCTGCCCTCTTTTAGACCCCTAGAGTATTTTGCTCCATCAAAATCGACAGCATTGTTTTAGTCAAGGCTATATTTAAGCAAACAGAAAACTTCTGCATAGCACTCTCCTCTAGATCTGCAGTTGATTCTGTACCTGAATATTGTCCTAGTGCTCATTTATGTGATGTTTGCTGGTGGGACTGGCATCTGCTTTTTTTCCAGCTTCTTACAGTTGAATACACAATGAAGGAAACTTTCTGAAGTGTAGCTTCAAGAATCCTGCCTGTGGCTGCCTGTGTCCCCGATCCTTAACACTGTATAACACCAGAACTAGTGATTTTGAAGTCTGATAGTCTTCTTTCCTTCTCATTTCCCAGCAAATACTCTCACACTTGGTGGCACTTCAGGGCTTCTAGCTCCAAGTTTGGGAGAGAATGTAATGGACGTATCTGGTACTTAGGTAATAGCAACAATGATGGTTATGAGATGATTGGTTTCTGCCTATGCTTCATAGCAGAACAGCTCACATACTGCAAATATTTCCACCTCAAGGAAAATCCATAAATTAATTGTGTAGGAAGAATAACAGTCTTTTTTTTTTTTTTTTTTTTTTTTTTTTCCTGTGGAGGCAAATTGAATTAAATACATTGCAAACGTTGTTCCTTATGAACTTTCACATAATTTTTTTCTTAACATGCTATTCCTTCCAGATACATGAATCCCAAGAATCTATTTTGAAAGAACTAAAAAAGCTCTACATGCGGTATTTTTTTTTAACTTCTGAAAAATTAGAAGTTAAGGCCATGGGGTACTAGAGACACATTTGGTGACTTGATTTTCCACTGAAATCCTCGTGTATCTGGCCCTGAGTCCTATGAAGGTACTCTACTGTCATTAATTTCAGTTAAAACTATATGCTTTAATGCTTTTGTAATAGGAGCTTTGCTTCTAATTGGTCTTTCTACATACTTAGAGGTGAAAAGCAGCCTCCATTCCAGTGTGGCAGCAAAAAGAACTACATTGCAGAAATTTAGTTGGTCATGGTAATCCAGCACAGGGTAAGCAAGTGGTAATTTGGGAAGTCTTTGCATGGTGAGGAGACCAGGGAGCAGAAGGACCTTGGTGGCCAATGGTGGTGGCGGAAGTAGGAATGATGGGTGTTTTGTAGCAATACAGCACAGTAAGATTATTGTGGCGTGCAGGTTTTCCAGCATGCTCTGGGAATTGCACAGCAGAGGCTGCAGGCTCTGGGCCCTAAACCAGGGTGAAAAAGGAAGCTCTGGAAGGGAAAACAGAGGAAAAGTCTCAGAGAATGATAAAGAAGAAAACAAAGTTGATTATCTTGGACATTTATATGATTAGGGCTAGGTTGCTGAGGGTGGGGGGCAGTGGAGCTTGACTGGAAAACAAAGTTGCAAAACAGCTAAGTCCTGTTGCCACTAAATACCCCATTTATTGACTGGGGCCAGAGCTCCTATGTGAATTACAAAGTTTGTGACTGTGTCCCACTCCCCTCTAACAATGGTCCTAAGGCACCTGGCAGGTCTTCACCTAGGCTGCTTCTGCAACAGCTGACCCAGAACAAGCCCTCTTCTTAACTGCTATCATAAAGTATTTTTATATTTCACAATGTGTGCAGTTTTACTGCTTTCTTCTTAGAATATGATTCTAGAAAAACAATTTTGAAGGAGTTTTTAGCATGGGAAGTTGTGTTTTGTAACAGCAGTCATTTAAAATTAGTGTTAAAGCACATTTTTAAAAGTGATTTTTGAGGAAAGGAGAAAGAACTATTGGTTCATGTAATGATAATCCTTCCTTATTAGTTGACAGGTGCTGATTTATCTTCATCTGGTGCACTTACTGTAGATTATGTAACACTGATTATATTTTGGGACAGAGCTAGATTTTTTGGGCTTGCTAGGCTTGCTCTTTTAGTGTGATTTAATGAAAAAGCAGTAACTTCTAAAGAAGTGGTTTGGGAACTATTTAATAAACTGGTTTAAAAAAAATAAAGATTTTTTTTTCTGTACAAAACTTTTTGTAGAAACTGTTTAGTTGAAATTACCTCCTCACATTAAAAAGTGCCCAAAGCATTTTTCAAAATTGCCAAGATATTAATTTAATAGTTTCAAAATTGAGAAAGCCCTGTCTTATGCTAGAAACTATAGATTATTGACAGTACACTATTAAATTTTTTTAAAAGTACACTTCAAAATTACCAAAAAAGAATGGTTTGTACCTTGCAGCAACCCAAGTCATTTTGATTAACCTTTATACTCAGATTTAAGTTCTGTAGTACTTTCTAGGTTTTGCCTATTCCTCACAGTTTGGAATAAAATTTATTTACAAAAAGTTTCAAAGCTTCTCTTATTAAGAAGGCCAATTCCCAGTCCTATTAAAGTGAAACAACACTGAAAAGAAACCAACAAAAAAACCTGATTGTTTTTCTATAAATCTACAGCCTTGGGAGATGGGTTAGAGAGAGAGAGGGAGAAAGGCAAGGATAGAGAAAATTACCATATGTGTACTTGTAATTTGATGCAATATAAGATAAATTAGTTTATACTGCGTAGTAGCTTTGCTTTGTAGCAGATCAAAGAAGCATAGAAGGGGCCTGAAAACCAGAACTGTAGCTCACAAAAGACTGCTGAATTTGCAGAATAATCTGGGTTTATATTAGCCCAGGATCCAAAAAGCCAGTTCTGCTTAGGCTTTGTCCTGAAGGGACCTGCATGCTTCACTTAGGGCTATGGGCTGGGAGCTCCCTTGGTAGGGACTCTGCTTTTAATTAATGGATTGATCCTTTCTGGTTCTGCTACAGTGCTGAAACAAAGGAATTGGAAAATAGGCCCAAACGTGAAAGACAGAGTCATCTTTACTCAGAAAAGCTGGACAGGGCAGTGAGTCTGACTCCAGTCCAAGGGCTGTGAAGTGGATAGAAAGACTCCACCACCCGCAGTGCACTTGCAGTACACAGCTCATGCTCAGAGTCAAAATTTGTGCAAGTGTTTTTACCTTAAACAGGCAACTCTCTCCCCCAGTTCAGTAAAGCCCTTCAGTACTCCCCAAATCCTCCTCGCTTTTCAAGCCAAAGTGTAAACGTGTTTAAAAGGTTTTCTGAGCTTGAACCACTGTGGGAAAATTGCTGAGGAAAGAAGAGAGGATGAGAGCCCTGGAGTCAAGGTGTACTTGTCATTTTCCAGCATGAGATTTGCCCAGTAGATGGCATCTGAAACCCACACACTGTAAAACTGCTCTCCACCGAATTTTGACTCAAGTTTTCCTTGCTATAGTGATTTTTAGCTAACACATACCCTTATGTTTTAATTAGCACTGGCCAAATTAGGTTACTTTGACCTTGATAAATAAAATGCATAATCATTTTGGAAATATTTGGAGCCGGAGACCTGCCAGCTGCCTTTACTTTTGTCCCCGGCTTGTGCAGCAATCAATACATCGGAATCTCAATTGCAAATCACGCAAAGTGTATCTCAATTGCACAGCTCCGTCTTAGCCCCCTTCTGCCTCCCCCCGCGTAACTTCATCCATCCTGGAGATGATTTGCAGTTGTCAGTACAGGGATGAGGAAACAAAAAGCCAAACTTGCCCTTTCTTGTTACTTTTCAAGGAGAACAGGTGATGCAAATGTACAGGGAATCACTGCAGCCACCGCACGCGGCATTAATCACAATTAATCACAAGCCTGCCAGCAGCAGAACCGCTGCCTCAGCCCAACCCCAGGCCAGCCTGGAGAGTCGGAGCCACCGCGCTGAAGACAAGTGGGCGGCGCGGCGCGGCTGGGCCGGGGCGCGGGACGGGCAGGGTGCGGGGCGAGCAGGAGAAGCGGGACGGGCAGGGTGCGGGGCGGGCAGGGTGCGGGGCAGGCAGGAGAAGCGGGACGGGCAGGGTGCGGGGCGGGCAGGGGAAGCGGGACGGGCAGGGTGCGGGACGGGCAGGGTGCGGGGCGGGCAGGGTGCGGGGCAGGCAGGGGAAGCGGGACGGGCAGCGGAGCGGGGCGGGCAGGGTGCGGAGCCGCGCTCTGCCTGCAGGGGGCGCTGCTGCCCCGCGCAGCTCCGGTCCCGGTGCCGCGCTCAGCGAAGGGCGATGGGGCGGGTGCGCTGGGCCCTGCGGGGGAAATAACCCCACAAAACAGGAGAGTTTTTCTCCTTTTCTTCTTTCGTTTCCTCTTTTCCCTTCCCTTCCCCTCTCCTCTTTCCTCTACCCCCTTTCCCCATACCCCCTTCCTCTTCCCCCACCTTTCTTTTCTGTGATTTTCTTTGAGGGAGAGAGCAATGACTGGCTCCTTTCCTGACAAAAGTTTTTGGTATTCTGTGATTTACTATTGGCACGTGTTTACTGCAGAATTTCAGTTATTCTGTAGGAAACAGAAGCATCTTGGAAGCAGTTTAACTGTGCTCCTGTTTTGCATATTGTCTCTTGTATTTTTCTATAAAAATCAAATATCCTCTTGGCTTTGTGTATAAATACTTTAAAGGTGCCTCTAAACCTGAGATTTGCTATTAATTGTCACAGGAGCTGTGTTCTGCAGTGCTTCTGTGGCTGTGTTATCTCTGTTTCTGTGTGTTGCATGTGTTTAATGATAATTAACTGATCTGGGAAGCACTTGAGTGCATTTTTAACTCTTCAAGTATACAGGCGGCCTTGCTGAAGTCAACAATGCTATTCAAGAACTTTAGGTTAATCGTGTACTTAAATGCTTGACTGTGTCTTCAGTCGATAGATGACAGCGTTTGCAGAGGAACTGTGAAAAGTATTGTGATGAATCATGAGGTAAGAGAGCGCAGGCTGAGCTCAGGTCCTGCGCCCCTGGAACAAGCTGACTCAGTGAGGGGTCCTGCTGCTGCAGGGTCCTGGGCTGGGGGATCAGAACACCAGATCAGTGCTGATCTCAGCAGCCTGCCTGGAGATTAATGGCCCTGTCCTGCTGAAGGGGCTTTCACAGCGTGTTGTAAATCCGCTATCCTGTCATACGTAGACTCTAAAGAAGCTGCAAAACGCTTTAACAGAGCCCGGATCTACACTAATGGCCAACTTTCAGCATGGGATTCCCTGCTTCCACACATTCCTCCCACAGCTTTAAATACCATCCGACTTTGTGTAAGCCGATCTGAGTATAAGTGAGCTGGCACTGCTTTAAAAGGATGATCTCTACAAAAGTATTGACCTCTGCATATGAAAGGACTAAAAAGAACAGCAGGTACCTCGCTGTGTGAAACCAGCTCCTGAGGCATTCACAGGCTTTGTGTTGCCTGAACCTAATCCCTGCCATGAGCTGAGCCCACTCCGGCTAAATGACCACCCTGAACTTTGCATCATCAGTTTGCAAAGTAGTACCCTCAATTATCGTGTTCATATGGTCAGATCTTGATGAGATCTCAGTATTATCCAAACCAAGGCAAAAAGGAAAAAAAAAAGTTACTGATGAGGCACCATAATATGCAGGGAATAACAGTAAATTTTACATGCGGTATTAAGTAGCATAATAATGAATACACCGTGGAGGCAGACAGCTGGGAAGGAGCAAGAAGAATCTGCTTCCCCCTGATTGAGAAGTGAAAGGAACATGAAGATCATCAACTAGATAGTAGGAGCAGTGAGAAAGATCAAGTCCCTCCTCAGTCATTTTAAGTTATTATTGGGACTTTAGCAATTTCAGCAATAACAGTAAATGTTTTAATTATGAAGTAAGATAATGCCCATCTTAAACTCAGTCCAGTCAGATGGCTGGTGCTTGGTCTGTGAAATGAAGGCTAAATCAGTGTTAACTCATTATATTGGATGCTTTTGAATTTAATCAGAGCCAAGCATCTGGTAAGCATCAGTAAGCTTGTTTTGTTATTGGAAAGTGATTTATTGCATATTGTTTTCTACTGCATTAAAGTTAGTTCATAAGGTAAATTACAAACAGACTCAAAATATTTTGCTTTGTAGATAAACACGCAAACGAACAAAAATGCTAGATAGCTTTAATGAAGATATTTTTAGCCAAGTTATTGAGTACAGTCTTCTGGATAGCTCAGAACTCACAAACCTCACCTTGTTCTGCCTCTACTTCTGTTTATTTTATCTAAATTGTGCTTAGAAAATGCAATCAGATTATTTTCTCTTTTACACAGCTGAAAACCCAAGCCAGACTCCTTGGGGAGTTCATTTTAGTGATGTGTGAAGTGGTCAGAGCATTTTTTTTTTCTTAATTTGAGTACAATATGTAAATTCTCCAGAATACTTTGGAGAGCGTCTTTTGGGAGTTCTTCTGAAACCTGTGATGTCTCACACTTTGATTCCCTCCTGTCTGCAACTGCTTGTGCAGCACCGTGCTACAGCCTCTCTCCCACTCCGTGACTGATTTTTTTTTTTTTTTTTTTAACCAAACTCCAAGCAGCTACCCTGCAGAGATCTTTTTTTTTCTTTTTCTCAGCTGATCTGCCCAGGCTCCCTTTCTTGTAGATGGAAACAAGAAAAAGGCATTTCTAGGGCATAAGTCTCATTACTGTAACATTCACAACTAAAATCAGGTAGAATGCTTTTGATTTAACAGGAAATGTGAAGTAGTCCAGGTTCAAGGCATTCAGAATCAGGGAAATTAGGATTTCAGTATCCTAGTTTCCTTTCTTTCTGCAAAAGGCATGCATTTGACTGTTGCTTCCTTATAGCTGTTTGGAAAATATAATTCATTAATAACTTGGAGGTGTTTGGATAGTGGGGTCATACTGGCTAGGTACGTATGGGGATATCTTAGGCAGAAAATGTGTTCAGAATGAATCATGAGACTGTGCATCAAAAATAAAGTTCATTAATCTTGCAACCAAAATTCAACTAATGTGCTCAGTGTATAGATGGTCTGATTTTAACAATGTCATTGCCACTTGGAGTTTTTTCCTTGAGGACATGTAGAAAACCAAGACAGCCCATCTTCCCAAGCTGTGGGTAATCAGGGAGAGAAAATGCTGTGGTTGAGATCCCCAAGTTCTCCATCATGCACACTGTGCTGCCAGAGTGTTAGCAAGCCAACATTCCTATGTTGTATTAGAGAAAAAAAGAAAAAAGAAAAAAAAAAAAGTTCCTCTCACATCACTAAGGCATAAGATGAAACAGTCTTTTGGGGAAGGTACATGACTACATGTCAAGAGATCTGTGGTCTCTTCCCACTTTCCCCTCAAGTCAGCTTATGTTTTCAGATGTGAGTGACTGGAGTTAAGTACTTCAAGCTGTAGGTAGAGAACACAGGTGAGTGACTGCATTTTTTTAGGACTACTGAGTCACTGAATGCATTTGAAAATCAGCCTGTAACTTGTTAATGTCTGGAACTTGCTATGAAACCTGAACAGAAGTTCTGTATAAGTATCAAGAATAATTATTCTGTAAGTGTAACTATTATGGTGTCAGAAAAGGAATATTCTGAAAGGTCTACAGCACATACAGATATGTTTTAAGTATAGAAAGGCATCAGTAATCACAAAATGCCTCTAAAACCTCCTTGAAGTATTACAAAGCCACGAAAAGACAGCTCAGCTAAACCTGGAGTCTTGCAGCCAGTAAGATATGCAAAAACTGACTTCCAGCAGATTCAGGTTTATTACAGCCCCAGCTAACTCATCCACTGAGAATCTCACTTTTCTGGCCCACCTGCTAAAACTGCTGTATGTGGATCACAAAATGTCCCAGATTACATCTCAGTTGTTCTTAATGTGCATTTTGGCCAGCGCAGAGGACTGTGCTAATTGGTTAAGTATGTTCTAGTGTCTGGCCACCAGCTGCCAGACACAACATTACACAGTGCTGCCTTAATGCTGTTTGTTACAATCAGTTAATTTGTCTGGATTATGAACTTTTCTGCCATCAGGAAGAGAAAAGCACTTTAAGGCTGTTTCAATCTGTCTGCTCTGCCTTCCCTTGTCAAAAGTCTAATTTGCTATTAGGAATTTCAGCAGCACTTTCATGTGCTCAGAAAGCAGCAGAGCAAAGCTTCCAGAGAGATTTATTTCCCATAGAAATAGACTTATCAACAATTCCCAAGAAGCCAGTCTTTAGCAGAAGTTAGTAAATTGATAGAATTGTTGTTGTTTATGGAGCTATAAATGGGTACAGAGCTGAGTTGTCTTGTTGGGAGACCAGCACAGTAACCAATCCCTCACATGGCTCCTTTCTTTCTCAGGCTGAGCCCAGCTATGAGGCAGGAGGTGGTTGCACCCCCGTGGGGATCAGGAGAGAGCTCGCTGCTGGGAAGCTCCAAACTCAGGGTAGTTCTGTCCTTTATGATGCTCTAATAACATTCTGATTAGTGTAAAATAGGAATTAAATGTGTCAAATCCTCCTTGCTTCCTATGGGACTTGGTGTTAGAGCTCTCCCTCTGGTCTTGTAGCTGTTCCTTTGCTTTTTAAGTTATGATCCTTGTAGCTGAGCTTCCTAATTTGTAAGAAACAAATTCAGGAAGATGAATTACATCCTGGAAAAGTGTTGGTTCTCTACAGTCCCCATCTATTTCTTCTGCAACCAGCAGAACCGAATTTATGGCCTTTGTTTATTAGCTGTTACTATTATTATTGGTATGATGCAGATTCCTTCCAAATGAGTGATCCATACTTCTAAGGGTGTTGTTTTATAATTCAATCCTGGGGTCAGGCTTTCTAAGGGGTTTAAATCCAAAGAATAATTACTCATTGAAATAATCTGTAAATAAAGAAGACAGGGATACTGCATGAACACAGAGGGTAGAAATCGTATGCTGACATGTAAAAGTCCTTGTAAACATCCTACTCTGGAGTAGCTGCCTTTAGCCCCTTTAGAATTTTTTGCCTTGAGTGTGGAGAGAAAAGAACACTTCTAGGGTGCAATTCCTGTCAGCCAAAAGCAGACATCTAAAACAGATCAGATAATTCATGCCCTGAAAGTACCTGTTTCACTCCAGGGACTATAATGGGACTCCAGGATGACTAAATCAAACGTAGATGTCTGCATTACAAGTATCTAAGATGAAGATAAATTAATCTCATGGTGAATATATTTTGAGCTAAAAAGCCAGCATCTTTCTCCCCAGGCTGTGGAGCAGCTACAAAGAAGTCCAGTATTAAGCTCCAAATCCTAATAACTGCAAAATTAAATTATCAACCCTATTTTTGTGATGTTACACCACCCTTCCAGTGTCCCTCAAGGTCCTGGGGCTGGAGAGGGTGTTAGCAGCTACCAGTGTCCTCAGTTCTCCCCCAGGAGGAGTTTGATGCTGGAGGTCCCATCCTCCTCTGTTTTGGGGTCAGTTTCCATTTATTTTTGTCTATTTTCTTAATACATCCTGCATGACATGGGCTTTCTTTTCTTTAGTTCTCGGTCAGTTTTGTGGTTTGTTTGTTATATCTAAACTGGTTTAGAGGGCTGCATGCCTGCAGTGACCACTGACTGACCATTGGGATTAGTGTTGACAGTCTGGGACCTCCAGTACCATCCTGTTTGCATACCATATTTTATTCTAGGATCACAAGTTATATAATCTACACAGACAATCTACTTGTTATCACTATTAACTAGAGCTAATCCAAAGCAATCCTGACTGCTGCACATTTGCTACTCCAGTTAAATAAAACAAGCTAATTATCAGCTTAGGCCAGGACAAGCCCAAACAAATCCTGACACCAGTTTCTGTCAGGTCAATAAAAAAGTGGCCTTTTACTACGAATGACAAAAAATTCATATTTACTGGGCTACACCAAACACCACCCAGAAACTGTTTGGCTGTGTTTGCACAGTGCTGTGCCTCATCTGTTCTGCTGCAGACGCTGTGTAGCTGTGTTGATACTGCTGTGCTAATACAGCTATACAACTGCTGAGCTGCATTTTAGCTTGCGTGTGTCCAACTCAGCACAAGGACAGAAAGAGCTTCCATCTGTCTCCATCCGTCTTTACAGGCAGGTTCACAGTCTGTCTGTCTCTTGAAAAAATGCAAGCAAGTAAGTAGACAAAGATTCTTAAGTGTTTCATAACAGCGATGGCACAGTGTTTAGGAAAGCCATCTGCATGCCTCGATATTTGGAAACTGCTGAGCATCCAATGTCCTGAGCACTAACCACCTTGAAAGTGGTTTCAGTCGGTTATTGGGTAAATGAGGAACCACAGATAACTAATCCCTTAAAAAAAATGTCTAAACTCAGATATTATTTGTGCTTCCAGTTATTCATTAGCAAAAATCAAGGAACCATTAAAAAATTAGGTGCACAGCATGTTCTTTAGTAATTATAATTCCCAATGTCGTGGCATGATATTTTTCAAATGCAATTTTAGGATTGCTGTACTGACAAATTAGAATCTTTAAAATTGTTTAAATGACTCACCTCCACAAATCAGAACAGAATGCATACTCTATTAAGTTGATAATTACCATTTATTTGAGTATTTCACAGCCCACTTAGCCTGCTGATAGAGTTCCCTGAATGATCTCTCCCTCACATTTCTTCCTGTCTAGCAGATTGTTTTAAGAAATGTTTTAACACCAAGGAAGGTGATAAAATATTTCTGGTAATCCCTCAAGGTGAATTATAAGGTTTTGGGAAGACAGGTTGACTTTCATTTAAAGGACAAAATATGGCCAAATTAAAAACCCAAGGAAAAATAGCAGCCACATGACGGTACACAGACAGGGACACCTACACTAAAGGGACTGGTGGTTTCCCTCTAATTTGCATTTGTGGCATTCAGATGACTACATTTCAGCTTGTCATCTGGATTCTCTTTCAGGTGAATGTAAAGAAACAATGGCTTCCAGGGTTAGAGTCACCATGTTGTGAAAAGGACTTCTGGAAAAACCAGGCAAGTCATGCTGCACGTTCCTTCTTTCAATTCACAGTCATGAGAGGCTCCAATGGCTGTCTTAGATGTAGATGTCTTATATTGACATCTAAAGTTAGATTAGATAAATCCTATATGCATCCTAAATGCACTGCTTCATAGCTAGAGTTTCCAGTGATGAATGTGGAGTTTCATAAAGTGCTGAACACCGATGATACTGAAGCTTTTGTGTACAGCTTCATTTTAAGAGATTAAACTCCCACAGATACATGGTGCAAACACAGAACTGGTGCAAGCTTTTCTTTTTGAAGGGATAAGTTTATGCCAGTGGACTCGATTCCAGATCAGAAATGGTATCATGTCATTCTCCTCTGACAGTGGGCTGATATTGACTATCTTTTCCAAGTGGCAAGGAGCTGATTAAAGTACCATATAATTTTTTTTTTCTAACATGACAGAAATACAGTCATGTGCTCTTCTCTGACCCAAACCAAATTTTTACTGTTCGGTAATGGACATACCAGGTATCAATGCAAGTGGAATCAAGGGTGTACTGTAAGGGCTCTTAGTCCTGAGCAATGACATGCTGCCATTTGGGTCATCTCTTGACTGATCTGTGCTGGCAGACCTCACTTTGAGAAGTGAATAAACCTTGCCAGGCACAGGCATGTTTCTGTTTGGTGATCATAGTTAACCTGCTTTACTCTCTCATTTGTGCTGTATGGCATGTCTTTCACCCCAAGGAGACCTCCTTTCAGATGATACATGAGGAATGGGGCAGTCATGTGTTGGCATCTTCCAGTGCTGATGCTGGTTCCATAACAAGTTTCAAACTCTGAGATGGTGGCTAGTTTGAAAGCTTTATTGTCCTGATAAATGTTTCTAGCTCATGTTAACTTGGCTGTGAGCTTGATCCAGATGGCTTGCTGGATACAGTGTTGAGGTCAAATGCTGCTGACACTTGAGCCAGGCATGTGCATGAGCTACAGCATCTAGGATCAAAACAATAATTCTCTTGTTAACAATACTATGTTTGTGCTAGTTGTTGTTGGGTTTACAGCATGTATTTCTCACTTGATATCTCAGTAACCAAAAGAGAACTATTTGTGTATAATAACTTGAGAAAACTGATGCAGAGAAGACAATATTCTCCCTTCCTTATTTTCCCTTGCACTCACGAAGGTGCCTGTGTCAACAGCAAAGCTGAATAAGCTCCCTATAAATGGATGGTGCCATTTCTCATTAATGCTGGTGCAGATTTCTCAGAGTTATATGCATTTTTAAATCAACTGGGAGATTTGTATTCAGACAGAATAATAAGACAGGACACTTAAAAATAAAATAAAGGAGGATATAAAATTGGACCCGGAGACCCAATATTGTTTGCTGTAAGACATAATTTGTTTTGATAGAAGGAGAAATGTCAAACAGCTTTGGTGAGGACAGCAGAAATATATCCAGTCAATAGTAAGAGCAGAAATTCTTAGCAAGTTCATTTTGATTGTGATCACACATTTCCTCCAGTACTCTAACAGAATGTATAGACAGGAAGTGGTATGAAACAAAATGTTTTCTAAACCAAATAGCCAAGAACTTTTGCAAAGTGCAAATCTTATGCATAACTTTGTGGTTGCGCAACAGGAAGCAATTTGGATTATGCATCTTTCCAGTCTGGGAGAAGTAGCTTTCCATGTGACTAATGAGCCTACTCAGAACATTTCACCTTTTAAATATGAGAAACTTATGAAACGGATATAGTCAGGTGGCCATTTTTCTTGAGAGAGTTCCCAAGACTGGAATTTTCTGTGGAAGTGCTACAAAATCATGCTCTTTTTAAAAAAGACCCTCTGCTACAGCTAAAATGTCACGTTTAACTCCGCTGTCCATGTAACCAGCTTTTCCAAGGGCCAACACCCTCCCAAATACTAAAACAATATATTTTTTTTAAATTATCAGAGTAACTAGTCAACCACAATACTTGAATCTCAAGCAAAACCAGACAGAGTTCCACAGAGCACTTTTGCTATTACTGATACTGTATGAGTGATGTTTCAAATGTTGCAGTGTACAGTAATAAGATACACAAAATTAATTCACTGGATGTTTTTAGTTGTATCTTTCCATTCTGTTTTAGAAATTCACAGTCTGCTCAGGGATGAGAAGAACAGACAAGGCAGTCAAGCAAATGACACTGGCAATTTTTCCTTAGTTATGAAACCTTAACTAAGCTCATCCTCCACTATTTTTGGAACTTCTAGCATAACAGATGAGACCTGTGAAATGTGCTTGGATTTGCTTACTTGTTATTTGGTGATATGTTTTAGAAAAACTACCAATAACAGGAGTTGTTCTATATTTCTTCCCTAAAATTAGTCTAGGCACTTAAGCTAATTGTAATGCAATACCTACAATTGGTATCAAGGAATGGTATGTATAAATACTAACTTTAAAGTCTGTCTTGGTTCCTTATCATAAACCTTTTTGTTTGTTTGTTTGGTTTTGTGCATTAATATAGGATTGGTTCTATTATATGTTTTTGAGTGCTTTCTTTCACAGAATCACAGAATAGTCAAGGTTGGAAGGGACATTTTGAGGTCATCTGGTCCAACCCTCCTTCTACAGCAGGGCCATCTAGAGCCAAGGACCATGGCCAGATGGCTTTTGAATATCTCCAAAGATGGATACTCCAGCATCTCTTTGAACAACCATTCCAGTGCTTGGTCACCTTTACTGTAAAAAAGTGTTTCCTGATATCAGAGGAAACCTCCTGTTTTCAGTTTGTGCCCATTGCCTCTGGTCCTGGCACAGGGTAGCGCTGAAGTGGGCCTGGCTCCATCTTCTTTGCATCCTCCTTTTCAAATGTTTACATAGGTTGATAAGGTCCCCTTGAGCCTTCTCTTCTCCTGGCTGCCAGGCTATCTCAGCCTTTCCTCATAGGAGAGATGCTCCAGTCTCTTCATCATCTTCATGGCTCTTTGCTGGGCTTTCTCATGTATGTCCATGTCTCTCTTGTACTGGGGAGCCCCGTACTGAACACAGGATTCCAGGTGTGGCCTCCCCAGTACTGTGTAGAGGGAAGGATCACCTTCCTTGACTTGCTGGCTGTACTTTGCTTAGAGCAGCCCAGGATACCACTGGTTTTCTTTGCTGCAGGGGCCCATTTGCTGACTCACGTTCATCTTGTTGACCACCAGAACCCCCAGGTCCTTTTCTGTCAGGATGCTTTCCAGCTGGGTGCCCCCAGTCTGTCCTGGTAGCTGGGGTTGTTCCTCCCCAGATGCAAGACTTCACACTTCCCTTTGTTGAGCTATCCATGCCTTTTTCAGACTACTTAAGCAATAAATCTCTTATCCTTTCCCTTGTGAAAACTACTGCATAATTTAATAGATCTCACTGTTTAAAAGATCTCACTGTTTAAAAGCCTTTTCTCACTATTTTGGCAAGACATTAATTCCACAACTAACGCTATTGGCAGCATCTTCAGGATAAAATGGAAAGATGAGATAAAATGGGAACAGTGAGAAAATTGTTTCTTAATTTTGCTCTAGGCAGGCTTTCTGCTTGCTTCTCCTCTAAGCAAAAGAGGATTAACCTGTACCAGTTTCTTTTTCAGACACAGCAAATCTCCATTGTGAAATGAACCTGTAACGATTCTCCATTTGCTTACCTCTAGACATACTGTTTCCAGCTAAATATCCAACTTGCAACACAGGGAACAGAATTAGGTTGTTTTGTGCCTTTATAATAGCCTATATCAGGGTAACAAAAAAAGTCTTCCCTGCCAGCAAAGGCAGTATGGCAGAATCCTGTGTTACAACAACAACTGGTCTTGCAATACTGAGACAGCAAGGGTACATATTAAATAGCATGCATGTACAGCAGATTGTGCTTTGTACATTTTTTCTACTGGCACAGGTATTTTGTTCTAATTTCTGCATGTGAATAATCCCACTGAAATCAACAGCATTAGTTGCACACTTCAAATTAATCTTGTTTGTAGGTGCTTCTTCAGATGGAGCTACCACCTTGCATGATTAAGCTCTCCAAGTAAATCTTGATTTTTTGAAGGGACTCCATCACTATCACTGTATTGGGAGGGAAAAGAATGACATAATACTTATATACAGTGATGAAGTAAGTAACTGAGTCTTCAGTGAAAAAGAGATCTCCATTTGGTGCCTGAAGGAAAGACAAAATTGCTGTAACTGAACAACCGAGTTGCTTATGACTGATCTAAGAGCGATGTTCAAAGAACTAATGCTGTGCCATTATTGGAGGGGATGTCTCCTGTGCTTCTACTGGAGGGGACATGTGTAATGGACAGTACATCTCGTAGCACCTTGTTTTATGCATGTTTTGAGGTCCTTGAAATAGAAGCAATGTTGTTTTTTTCATCAGGCCCCCACCATCATTTGAGTAGTTCAGATGTTTAGGGGGTCTTGCTCTTCACACTCTGCAAAAATTGTATCTGTACTCTGATTTTTTTTTTTTTAAACTTCACATTTTTGGCAGATGTGAATGTCTCCAGATCAAAAAATCTCTGCAATTTTGTTCTCCTACACTTGGACCTGTAGTTGCACACTGAGGGGGAGAATAGGTGCTAGATTCTTTGCTCAGAAATCCAAAACCCATACCCAGTTTGACAGCTCCTCAGTGTAAACTATTGCACTTTTTTTTTTCTCTCAGATAGAAAAGTATTTACTTTTCCATTTTCCCAGCCTTTCTCTCAAAAAAGGGAGACTTGCCTATGCAAGGAAGCCCTTTGTCTTGTCATTCCCCAGAAACACAGGTTAAGAGTCTAATAAAAAATTACCAATTATCATTTATCCCTCTGAGTTTAATAAACTATAGTCATCAGCAGTATCACCATAAGCCTTCCCAGAGGTCAGATACTAAGATTAAGTTTTTTCTTAGTGTTTTGGGGGTACACATCTATAATGAAGAACAACGTTTTTAGCTCCTGAGTTACTCCATCTCTAGGTAGTCAGTCATTCACTTTGATCCTTCCTTTGATCCTTTAAAGAGGTCCTGCATTCACCCATTTAAAGTGGTTTATTTTCTTTGCTTTAGAGTGTTTCCATTTATCAAGAGTGAGGATGCTTTTCTAGACTATAGATAAAGTTTTTCACTTGTCCTGTGCTATTGTGGAGGTAACACCTCCTTGGCTGACATTTGAGGACCTCTAGTAGAGCTTAAGGACGTCTCCTTGGGAGAGGACCTGGCTGGGCAGCAAGAAGAAGGTCTGCCTCAGACTGGCCTCACCACTAGACCATGGTTCAGGTGGAGTCCTCTGGGAGGGGTAAGACTTTCCAGACTTTCAAAGTAACATGCTCAGCCAGGCAGAGATTGCTGAAGGGAGCAAGGAGCACGCACAGAAGAGGTGGAAGAAAAAAACTTTTTTTGGAGCCAAAAATAGACTATGTAATTTGTTGCAACCCAGCAAGCTTGCTGGATTGAGGCTGAGCCTGAGGAAAAGCAGTCACTCTGCAAGGTAGGAACAAGGGCGAAGTCTGCATCACATTCCTCTTTAATTTGTATTCTGTTGCCCAGAGGATTTGCGTTTCCTCCTCTAGTACTAGTAATTTCAGTACTCTGGAGTGTGCTTTAACAGAACCTGGTTGGAATTTTTGCAAGCCCCGTGGGTCTCTTCTCTGTAAGAAAAAGGCACAAAAATATGCATCTTAAAGTATCATTGCAGTGTAACTTGTTGGTTCAATTTAAAGTGGATAAGAGCAAACAATGTGCACTTGCAGCCCAGAGGGTCAACCACATCCTGGGCTGCATCAAAAGAAGTGTGGCCAGCAGGTCAAGGGAGGGGATTTTGCTCCTGTACTCTGCTCTTGTAAGACTTGGGGCACTATGTCCAGCTCCGGAGCCCTCAACACAAAAGAGATGTGGACCTGTTGGAACGAGTCTGGAGAAAGGCCACAAAAATGATCAGAGGGCTGGAGTAGCTCTCCTCTGATGACAGGCTGAGAGAGCTGGGGTTGTTCAGCCTGGAGAGGAGAAGGCTCCAGGGAGACCTTATAGCACCTTCCAGTACCTGAAGGGGCCACAGGAAAGCTGGGGAGGGGCTGTTTAAAAGGGTGTGTAGCAACAGGACAAGGGACAATGGTCTTAAACTATAGCAGGGTAGATTTAGATTGGACATTAGGAAGAAGTTCTTTACAATGAAGATGGTGAAGCACTGGAACAGGTTGCCTAGAGAGGTGGTGGAGGCCCCATCCCTGGAGACATTCAAGGTCAGGCTTGTTGCAGCTCTGAACAATCTGATCTAGTTAAAAAGGTCCCTGTGCACTGCAGGGGAGGCTGGACTAGATGACTTCACAGGTCCCTTCCAACCCCACACATCTATGATTCTATGACATGTACAGCGTCAACACCTCAGCTGATGTAAACAGGGTTAGCCCCATTTAGTCATTAGGATGGTAGAAGTCTGTGTCAAAACCTATGGAGTAACTCCATTCTGTAGCTTGGGAAACAGATCTAATGTTCTTCACTTTCTCAGTGTACTGTCCGCAACAAAGGATGTTACTTCATTAACTTCTGCTGTATTTAAGTATATTTTGTGTTCTAATATTAAACTTTGCTAACTGTAGGAGCTTGTGCCTCGATGAGAGGATAACTTATCTGGTAAAACAGTATTTCCTGAAAACTTGAACCAGACTCCTTATCTGATAGGGAATTCAACAATTATGAAACCTTAGCTCATTTCCAATTTGGAAAGAAAATTGGTGAAAACTAAAATTTTATGTGAGCAAAGCTATCACACTGGATTGTTTCTTTCAGTTTTAATGTATAGACTATATTTTCTATCATGTAAAAATGTTTTCAAGCAATAATTTCAAATAATGCATTCAAGCATTTGGAAGAATTTTTCAGTTTGTTTTTTTTTCCAAACAAAAAATAGATTTTATCAGGAGTTCCACCAAGATTTGTTAGCTTAAAAAATAACAACATTTTCCAAGGAAGAAATGCTCCATTAGTTTTTTGACTAAGTGTAATTACTTATATTTTTCTTTCATGCTATCTGCCTGTCATTAATTTTAAACTTGTATGTTTCTTATTCAGGAGGAATCTTCAGTGTTAGCTGTCCAGTTTAGTGGGGATTTTTATGTCATAGGTGCGAAGTAAATGTAAAAGCTACTTGAGATGTAAGATAAACATTAATTTAATTCCTACTCAGTCTTGGTAGGAGCACATTTATATTTCATGGTTTCTAAATTCAAAGTACTGTAATATCTAGATCTGGATGGCTGTTTTCAGGGGCATATGAAAACCAGCATTGTCCCTTGCAGTTAGGTAGCAATACTCGAGAACAGTCCATTCAGCAACAAATCAGAAGATTTATATTAAAGAGGAAAGCCATATTAATCTTGCCTAGGTTGCATCAATATCGAAACTTACTTGAAATAGAAGGTGGAAACAGTAACCTATGAAAGTGGGTGATTACACTTCATCCCAGAGAAGAAATGATAACATGGTGATAGAAAAGGAACCCTCTGTAACTTGGAAATATTTTTTATTCTGTATTGAAACAGGAAACTTGGTATCTACAATAATGGACTAAACAGAGGAGCTTATCGGATCTTCTGCCTGTGTATTGCTCCATGGAACAGACAGAATACATGGGAAGAGATGCATTGCAGTGTTTAAAAAGTCCTTGTCAGATATAGAGTACTTTTCATTTTAGTATTTTATCTTCTGTGAAGTTTGTACAGTGTGACTTTCATATATTTTGTATGGCATAGAATAGTGCTTTTTTACTGATAGCTATGAAAATATGAATATCTAATGCAATGTGATAAATGAGGTGAAGATATTTTAATATATACACTATTTGTGGACTTGGTCCTTTTTAAAGTTATGTCTGAGTGCAGAAGAGCAAATTAAAAATTGTAGCTGATAGCTAGATTTTCTTAAACTCACTGTTTCACAGTAGCAAATACAATAGCAGGTTTATGATCGTTTTCCTTAAAGGCTCCCAAGTTCAGTTAACATAAAATATTTTTATGGACTCTGTCAACCAGGACTTGTGAGATTTGGGTGTAACTTCCACTTCTGCCATAGCCAGGCAGTAGGCTTCATGGGCACAACACAATCTCTTGATTTTCCATCTATAAAACAGATGAAACAACTAATAGCAGAAGGTGATCAGCCTTAAGTGACTCTGCCACATACCAAAATCAGATGACCTCTTGAGGTCTTTTGCAGTCTTATTTTCTGATCATTTTCCCCTGCCTCTTCCATTTAAAACACAGAGCATCTGATCAGTCAGACCCTTCAGTGTCTCTTATCCCTTACATACACAATTCCAAAAGTGACATCCAGTGCCAGCAAGGGGATCTCAGAACTATTACAGTACAAACAATAAAAAAAAAAAATACAGCCTTGATGTAAGTCGGTTATTACTACTCACAAGCAATACAGCAGATTTGTACAAACTATTTTTTATCTCCCAGGAAGAAGTTTTCACTGAGACAAAGGGAGAGGATTATCGCTGCACGAATAAACAACCACAGAGAGTTTGCAGATAAAAAAGCAGAGATTGTGAAAGGCTTTCCATGAATCAGATCATTTCTTTTGCTAAGTTGCTCTAAAGGACATTGTGTTCCTTGCCATTGCACCTAGAAAAATATATTTCTCCAGCTATGGAGAAATTTGTTTTTCAACATGGTGAAGTATGGTGGTGTGTTTAGAGCTGTTATGAATCTTGGGTAGGAAACATGGGAACTGTTCTAATATATGGCAGATGTAGTGCAACTACTATGATGAAAACCACCCAAAGAGCTCATATTTTTTCTTCCTTCCCTGCTGTGTTCAGAAAACCCTTCAGTGTGTATCATCAGTCTGGAGTCAGAGAGCTCCAAAACTGAATGTCAGAAGATTCAGGAGACATCATGGATTCCAGTTCATCCCTCATGTAACTCCATGGATTCGGTTGAGATTATACCAGGACTGAGCTGAGCTCAGTGATCTTCACTGACCCTGCTTCACTTCATTAAATCCAGCCTGGGGATTCGTAATTCTAATCTGACAGTAGAGGCCAAAGAATTATGCAAGTGGAGTTAAGAAGTTAGGAAATGGGAAAGGTGGAGGAGGAAGAGAAAGTAAGGAGGGGAGAGAAAGCTGATTTAAGATGATTATCTGCTCTGAGCATCTCTTTGCCCTGCCTCCCCCCACAGCCCTTGTTCTTTTATTTATCTTCAACCTTATTTTCATGTTTCAGTTATTTTAGTCAGCCTCTTTCTCTGTCGTGCTTGTTCAGTTTTTTTTAGCACCATCATTTCAATAGCTTTTAACAGCTACACATAAGTATTAACCAAGTTACAGGGACCTCCTGGGGGCAAGTGATTCAGCCTTTTAGCAGCACTTGGGTAATCTCCTTTACTTTGATCTCATGGGGCTCTGCATCTGCTTAGTTAATAGCAAAAAACAGTTGTGAAAAAGTGGTCTACTGTAGATCTAATGCAGAGCAGGTGGAGATCTTGAGCTGTGGATCCACTTAAAAAGAATAAAACCTCTCCGTGAAATGAGAAAATCTGGAGTGGATGTGGACTTTACTGATGTTTGCTAATATTGTGCTGTTGTGGTTGTTATTTCACCGTTAAGCACGTTACTGCCATGCCCAGGAATCTCAACTGGGGACTGCAACTTGTGCGTGCTGCACACACTGGTCATAAAGCAGAGCTCGAATTCTGGGGAAGGCTGTCCTGGATGAAGATTATCTATTTGGGGTGAGCAAGGGGAAAAAAAAAAAAAAAAAGCAGGTTTGCAGTTCTCTGAGTTTCTTTTATCAGCAGGTCTTGGTGACATTTTCAGGAGCAGATAGAAAAAATAAAATTAGAAAGCAATTTGAGCTTTCCAGTCTGCACAAATACTGGATTTAAGCCCTTGTCTGAGTTATGATTTTGAAAGTATTTTAGAGGAAATAACTTTTTAAAATATGATTGCTTACTCCTTGAAGTAATATTTTTCAAGAGAAATCTGTTACAAGATTAAATGAGAACTTTGTATTTCTTCAGTGAGAACTTTCAAGAACATAGGGTTTTTTTGTTTGTTTGTTTCTGTTTGCCTTTTTTTTGTTTCTATTTTGCTTTTTTTTTAAAAACAATTATAAAGATGGTGGCTGTATGAAAGTTCTGCTTCTAGGAATATGAGGCATGCAGAGTGATCTGTGAAAGCCTCTTTTTTGTTGTGAAGATCAGAGGTTTAACATACTTGAGGAAGTAATATCTAATACTATGCAGGGAGATTTGATATAGAGTTCCCACTGCAGAGAAATATCTGTGTGGTGTTTGAGAGCTTATCTTGTTTCCTCTGGGAGGAGGCAGTTTCTGATTATGCTCCTAACAAAACAAATTAAATAGCTTGGTAATGTTAGGGACTGTAGATGGTAAATGAATATGTCATCTTTGCCAGTTCAGTATCATCTGAATGTTTTCTATATGAAGGCTGAAGGGTACTAAAAATAAAATAAAAAAATCTTGCTAGCATTTCTGTATTGACTGAAGAGATGAAGTACTCTGCTTTAGCTGATGCTTGGATTCATCATAAGTTCAGTCTTCACCTTCTTTGGATGCCTATATTCATAAATGCATTTTTAAAAAAATCTATGAAACTCATTCTCTGTCAAGGGCTTTGCTGAGCAACATGTAGCCCAAAGTAGACAATTTACAAAAGACAGATAATTTGGAAGCAAAGTTGTCATGACAACCTTAACTCCATCTCTGACTTTTCTTCCATGCATGCTTATGAGTGAAGGGGTGCAGAGGTTGTCAAGGGAACTTAAGCTGAGCACTCTAATTTCTGTGGATTCAAAATTTAGTTTAAGCACTGTTTTTATTTATTTTTAATTACTGCTTCTTATTCAGAATTTGGGTTAGCCCTGTATTTAGACTTTTAGGATATTTTTGGTTTGTACAGATGAATGACATACATAATATGCAAGAAGAAAAAAAGCAAAATAAATACTCTAGGACTTCTGTTGAAAACAGCATGAAACTCCAGGTAAAGGATTGTGTTTAACCCCTCTTTCAGCAGTCTTTGAGGCCATCATTATAAATACAATGGCTTTGGTTTTGATTTTGTGATTTTTTTACCCTTGGATAACACCACAGAGCTAAATCGTACTATTTCTGATTCACAGCAGCATAAGTAAAAACAAATCCAGGTAAAGCTATTCTTTAAGAAAAATAACAGGCTTTCCTTCCTTTTTTCCTTGTGTAAAGAAAGTAAAATAAACACAGTAACCTTTGTCTCTGATTAGTCACTAAAGGACTAATGGCTATCCCAAATCCAATCAGACACCATCTTCACTTAGTGCATGGTTTTCAGTACAGTTAATGCAGGAAAAAGCAGAGATGTTGGATGTCCTACTTGTTTTGTTAGAGAAGAAACTGCTCCAGAGTAGTTTTAAATAATATCTTAAGTGAGAAAGTAATGGATGGATGGCTGTATTTCTTTGCTGGTACTAGCAACAGTTAGGCATGTTCATTAACACTGTTTTGGAGAGAGCTAGTGTTGCCTGCCATCCGCAGGGACCTGCAAGCCCACCTGCTCTCCATGCATCCAGCTGACTTGTGAGGGTCCTTTCCAGTCTATCCCTGAGCGTGCACTTCCCAAAGAACCTACCTGGCAGGTCACAGCACAGCTGCTAGGACACAGGAAATTTGGCATAACATCCAAATGCACGTTATGGGTTCAAATTAAATTGATGGACTGTTTCATTTCAGTACAGTGTTCAGGACTCTCCTGTGTAGGAGAGAAATTGCTGTAGTCTGTACTGATTCAGCTAGACCTGAGGTTTAAACTTTGGGCCAGATGTTGGTACCAGCTGATGCAAGCTGGATGTGTAGCAAAAGCTGCTGGAATGCAAGAGTTTGAGCATGAATTGCAAACTGAACACATACCAATGAGTGCCTTCAGCAATAACTTTTGGCTACAGATACTTAGGGTCCATCTGTGCAAGGAAAATGGTCAGCTGCCAACAGCTGTCCTTAACAAGAGTGCAACAATGGCAGGCAAATCTCTGGGGCAGGATTGAAGTACAGGCATTAGGAGGATGCTTTCCCTGCTGTTGCCTCAAAGGTACCTTTTCTGCAGATAAGGGGCTTCACTCTGCTGTTGTGCCTTGCCAAGGGTACATTTACTATATTGTGAAAAAGAACTGTGCTGAAGGGTAAAGCAGGTGGAAGCTTGCATGAAATTATTTAACCACCTTGGAGAAAGTATCACCAAGCAGAAGCAGGTCTGCATTTCAAAAAGACCCCTCAGGAAAGACTAGTCAAAGCTAGACTCCTGGAATAATTGGAAAAGCTGCTGCCTGTGTCTGCAGTGACAAATGGTTGTGACAATTTGCAGAGACAACAGCTGTTTCGGGAGAAGTGGAAGACACACTTTATGGAGGATCCAAGCACAAGCAGCAGTTGTCAGCTGGGTGGATAGGGCCAATGGATTATAAACTGAAGTGTATTAACACTTTTGTGAAATTTCTGTACCTGCTTCTGGTCTGTGAATGTTCCCATCCCTGTGGCAGATCTCTACTATACACCCTGTGCAATTCTTAATGACATTGAGGAAAATCTGTTTGGAATAATATAAGTCAGATCTAAAAATGTAGCTCAAAACTTTACTGTGCTTTTAACACAACTTACTACCTGAACCAAGAAAGATGCAGAAGTGCCACAGGCTGTGTGTTCTTGCTGGGAGATGTGTCATTGAACTTTAAATGGTCACAAAACTATTTGTAGTCTAATAACAAAAGAAGAGGAGAAAGAACTAGTATGATAAATTTTACTGTCCTAAGCACAGAAGGTCTCCCAGCACCTTGGGAAAAATATTTGAATTGTATTTAAAATAATTAGAGAACTTGTCCAAATATGGGGAGTAGTGGGAGCAAAGCCAAGAAAGCTTCACTGGCTCATTTCCAAGCATATGGAACAAATAATAATGGACTGAAACTGCAAAATTAGAGCTGGCTATCAGGAGTTTTGGATAGTGTGCATTGGTTAAAGATGAAGAGCACTTGAACACCACAGTGACGGGTACATACAAGGATCTAATAATGCATACATTCCAGAGATATAAAAGTGTAGAAGTCTGCTGATGCATGGGGGAAATAAGTGAAATTCAGCTATTACTTTTATTGCCTGTTAACACTTCACTAGAGAGGCTTCATTACCTAGCAAGAGCTGGCATGGAAACCCCTCCTATTCTTACTGGCTGCGAACATTTCCCATACAATTTGGACTTGTAATGTTAAAGCAACAGAACTGTTTTGGACTCTTGACTCAAGAACTGTGGCCTCCAGGTCATAAATTTTACAATTTCATACCTCACTTGGAAAACCCCATCTCTCTCTTCCCCCAGCAAATTTTGTGAGTAGTTCAAGTGGGCCATTTAGCAGCTTTGGAAAAAGGAATGTCGAATGATCAGTTTTTCTTGGCATGCATGGGTTGTTATTCATGTTGGTATCCTGGGCAGGGCTCCATGGCACATGGGAAAGACTTCTGTTCCCTTGGTATTTATGGACCTGTCATTTCAAAGCCAGCATTTTTTACATCAGATAGCAACAAGTCTGGCGTCTGTTCTGACCTCATTCTGCAAATTGTTACCTGTGACTGTCCTTGCTAACTTCAGGGGAAGCATTTTCATTGGTAGGATCATCTGTGCTTGAAAAAAGAGTTGGATAAGGTGAGCCTTCTTTGTTCTCCTTTAAAAATACCAACTGCAAAGGTTAAAGCTCTTGCTTTGACCAAATAAACAAACATAAGTAAATATATGACAATAAAGAGCACAGAATTGGATGGGTGTGTGGGGACTGGGGAAAATGCCTTCTTTGAGTTCAATCTACCTATGCATGAATTCTCTCTCCTGTAATGTCTTGGGTGCTTTATGGCCAAAGACAGCACAGCAATTGCAACTAATCTGGTCACACTGTAAAGAGTTCATAAACTTGCAGAGAGGGTGTGTGAAGTCAAGTTGGAGGGGCAAGAGCTGACTGTTCTGTACAATCTAGTTGTTTTGCTTTGATAGCATCTTCTGCAGCTGAGCCACTACTGGCATCCCGTGCCATTTTTATTTTCTATGCAACCAGGCATATATTTACCCAGGGGGAGCTTTGATATGTAGCTTTTTAAAGGCAGATTGATTTTTTATACGCTAGACCTGCTGTTCCCCTGGTTTACTGTAGTGGCTCAGGTACGGGCTACAGTACCTGCTCTAGGATGGGCATATAGAAATGTATGTATCTGGTTTATTTTTATAGAAGAAAGAGAAAGTCTAGAAAAATTTCTTTACAATTCTAGCTAGCTATTAAGGGTATCACTAGGTCCCTCCCAGAGGCTCATCTTTGTTATGATGGGGCAATGAACATTCCTCCAAAGTGCTTAGCTGTCTCTGACATTAGACATGACTGGAGTGGAGAAGTGAAAGTGGAGAAGGAAGGAATAAGCAAGAGCCTTTTGCAAGCATGCAGTGAAAATCTTTCCCCTCTGAGGAAGACAAAATAGGACCTGTGAATTCCTCCTGGGGCTCCTTCCCAATATCATAGAATCACAGAATCACAGAATCCTAGGGGTTGGAAGGGACCTCGAAAGATCATCTAGTCCAACCCCCCTGCCAGAGCAGGGTCACCTAGAGCACATCACACAGGAACGTGTCCAGGTGGGTTTTGAATGTCTCCCGTGAAGAAGACTCCACAACCTCCCTGGGCAGCCTGTTCCAGTGCTCTGTCACTCTCACAGTAAAAAAAAATTTTCTGATATTCACCTTAAACCTCCTATGCTCCAATTTGTATCCATTACTCCTTGTCCTATCACTGGTCATCACTGAAAAAAGCTTAACTCCATCTTCTTGACACTCACCCTTTACATATTTGTAAACATTGATGAGGTCACCCCTCAGTCTCCTTTTCTCCAAACTAAAGAGACCCAGCTCTCTCAGCCTTTCCTCATAAGGGAGATGTTCCACTCCCTTCATCATCTCTGTGGCTCTGCACTGGACTCTTTCAAGCAGTTCCCTGTCCTTCTGGAACTGAGGGGCCCAGAACTGGACACAATACTCCAGATGCTGCCTCACCAATGCAGAATAGAGGGGGAGGAGAACCTCTCTTGACCTACTAACCACCCCCTTTCTAATACACCCCAGGATGCCATTGGCCTTCTTAGCCACAAGGGCACATTGCTGGCTCATGGTCATCCTCCTGTCTACCAGGACCCCCAGGTCCCTTTCACCTACACTGTTCTCCAGCAGATCAGCCCCCAACCTGTACTGGTACATGGCGTTTTTCTTCCCCAAATGCAAAACTCTACACTTGCCCTTGTTGAACTAATGTGGCATAGCTAAATGTTGCCCTCCATTGAGAGCTGTGTCTGAGTGTCACTGGCAAGTCCTAAGGAAGCAAATTCAGAAAGCACAAAAAGTCATCACCTTTGTGTCTCCAGATTATAATGTTATTTGCCTGATTTAAAGGAGCAGAAGTTACAAATTTCATCAAAAATTCATTTCACAATTCTGCTGTCCTATGTTTGTCTCTTAGACATGAAATAAAAAATCATCTATAACTTTGAATTATTTTTTTATTTGTCAGTTTGTTGTAGATGCGACAAAGTAAGTTTTAAATGCAGGGGCTTTAATATATATGTTTTCTTATGCCTCATTAATGCAATCGGCTAGCTTAGGAAAAATATGTCAAAGATAAACTTAGAGTATTCATTCTTCCCCTCCTCCTTCAGAAAATATAGGTTATGCTTATGAAGATTAACTGCTTGCTTTAGAAACTGGAATGCTCTATTTTTACGCAGGTGAGGTAAAATATGGACAGCAACTGTTTCTTCCTTTTATGTCCTCCAGGGCCTAATTGTGTCAGGTTCAGAGCAATATTGCCCCATGAAGCCTGAGTCTGGTGCAGGCAGAGCCCAGGACATCTGGGAAAGAAGTCAGATAGGAGCATGGGTCCAGGAAGGAGCTTTGGCTGGTCTGTAGGTTCATGCCACCTTGTGCAGTGGACACATGGCCTTCCTGAACTGGTTCTTGCCATCCACACAGGCCGGAGGGTTGCAAGAACAGCAGACAGATCCCACAAGCAGCACAAAGTAATTCATGATTTGGGGTGAACCTGGTGGGGGTGGAGATAGAGTACATCTCTTGACTCTGCACTGGTTCTCTATTCTCCTGCTGCCTTTTGTAATGTGAGCCAGAACAACCTATGATAAAGAATAAAAAAGCAACTGATTTCCTTCTTTTCCACTGGTTGCTTTTAACTTTTGCACAGAAGGTATTAAAATTTGACTGTGCATCTTCATAAGTGAGTGTCCTGAGGACTTTTGGGATGGAGTCCACACTAAAATATTTCCTGTCTCCAGCTGCATTTGCTGCATGACATGGTTCTGCACCAACATGGAGTTTGAAGATATGATTGGCAGACTGACAGGTAAGAGAAATGCGAATGCTCCTTCAGTTCATCTTTTAACTTCTACAATTAGTCCTTGCTGGGGTGGTATTTTCAATGTCTGCAAACCCAGACCTATAAGTGCAAAAAAAATGACGACTTGATTTACTGTTTTTGACAGGTAGTGACTTAAAACATAGACACCCTAAAACTATTTATTAATTGGATTTTATATGCTGAATACCTAAGGCTTGTTGGCAGCAGGAGGGGTGAGGACTTGCAATTTGCAAAACTTGCAGGTGGTGATTAGTTTCTTAAAACCTATTCAAAATGAGCCTGGCTTATTTCTCATGTGTGAGAGAGATCTTTAGGCAAATGTCCTAACACATTCACCATGTGAACAGTTTTCAGGTCAGTGACTGTACATTCAGAAGGGTTTTACTCAGTGATAAAATCTTCGTCACATTTTCATTACCATAAACACGTGGTGACCAAAGTACTTCAGAACTTGCACCATACATTGGCTTTATATTAATTCTTAATTGCAATTCTCCTGGGGTTACCCAGAATGACTCAAGGTCTTGCACTAATTGAAAAGGAGGAAAAAATAAAATTAATGGACTGCAAAGGTCAGTATGTGGCTTCTGACTCATATAATAACTTATTGTAAATACATGAGAATGGCTGTGCAAGGCTGCTACCTGTGTAGTCAGGTGGCAGCCTATAAAGGTCTGGCACCTGGGGGCTACTGCCTGTTTTCATTTAAAAAAACACCCTTATTAGTGCTTTGAGGGTTCATGAGATCCTTAATTTCCCCTGCTTTCCTACAATGACACATTGCACCTTCTGTGATTTTTGGTCTTTTTATTTCTGTTCTTGTTTAGGAAAATGTATATTGTGTTTGTCCAAAGGTCCTTCTAACCCACTGCTCTGTTCCCAGTAGCAAATGGTTATATTAGAGGAAACTGAGCAATAATGGTGGGGTTTTTTTGTTTTGTTTTGTTTTGTTTTGTTTTTCCTCAGTAATCTGTCCTGACTTCAAGTTTGCTAGAAGCTGTTGGGAAGTGTTATGTATCTGTGACATGGATGATATTGGGCTATTCTGGATTCAGGGTTCTCACCTCTGTGATATAGAAGAGTCTTTCCAGTCCTTGGGTCCCAGCATCACAGTCTGGCTGCCAGATGGGTGAGGCTTGCTGCAAGTCCACTGTAGAATGCTTCTGCATATTAACAGGGAACACTGGGATTACCAATTGTTGATCAAATGGAGAAATCCATACAGGCTATAGAGAGAGAGACATTATAAAATGTTGCAGCTGTGAGAAATGCATTTATTTTTTCCCTTGGATTTTTTTCAGACTATGGTGATTCAGTTAAAAGACAGAAATCTGTAGAAAACTAGATTCAGATATTATTTTTTTTCCACACTATTCTGTCATTTTCCAGCAATGTTCCAAGAGCTGCTCTTGAAAACAGTGAGGAAAAAGAAGTAATTTTCAAAGCCTAATAGGGAGACTGGCAGGGATATCAAATTGGCAGAAGCAAAATCTGGACCTGGTATGTTTCATAGGTCTTGACTGAAATAATTTACTAATACCAGCTGTAGTGGTGATTATTTGTCCACTGGAATGAAACTAGTCATTAGATGCTAATGCTTTCTAGTCACTAATGACCTGTTCAAGATTTGAACCAATGATTTAGAGGTTAATGATCTTTATTCTTATTACCAATGTGTATGAGACTAATTGAAAATTGTGGAGTGAGGAGAACTGTGCTACTCAGTAACACTCTTTAAAACAGTAAGTATTGCCTTTGAAATGTTCAAAAGTGATTGTACAAACTTAGGATTCTAATTCTACCCTTGGTCTCCTGTGTACCAGAAGAATTATTTTTTTCCAAGCACCTAAAAGTATCATCTGGGGTCAAAAAATGAACACAATAATAATCAACTAAGCCATGCTTGTTCTAAGTCCCTAACCATAAGCTTTCAAAGTTGTTTTTGAACACCCACTGTGCCTGTGCAATCAATAATTCCAGTGTGACTTGTGTTCCTATGAAATTCCATCTGTTAGCAGAAAATCTGGGCTCATGTCTCTGATTTAACCCCTATTCAGCACTGTGAGCCATGGCTTGAATGAAAATTGTGCCTTTGAGGTGATGGATAGGGCAATATATCACAAACTCATTCCACTGTACCTATATGGCTTTGCTTGTTCGTACAATGAATGGTTTCCAAATACTGGATCTCCAGTTAAGGTGAGACCCTTACTGATCCTAATACATTCTTAGGTGTAGGAATTTGTAAATCATATCTAATATGAATGAGACACTGCATATGTAAAGACACCAGAATAAATGTCAAAGTTGTGTTTAAAATACTGGTGTATATATACATTGTAAGTCAAAACACTGAGAAAAGCAAGATGAAGTAAAAGAAAAACATAAATAAAAGCAAGGACAAATGTTGGAAGCAGTGATGATTCCTCCAAGATCACAGCCCTTATCACAGTTACGGAGCTACAGTGGTGCAAAACAACTTACGTTGGACATGAACTTTCTTTGGCAAGAGAGATTGTGAAGGCTCCAAAGCTCATGTGTCTCATAACTACTCAGGATGAACCCAGAAGACTGGATGAGGACTTGTTAGTTGGTGTCCCTCACCCTCTGTGTCACCATAAGTCAACCTGGACAGGTTGCTAGGACACATGCATCTCAGAGCTTATAAACATAGAAGAATGAGAAAAGTTTGAGGAAATGAGTGTGACGGAGAGAAATCTTTTTATTTGCATAAAAAAAGGTCTCCTTCCCCATCTGTACAGCTTTGCATTGAGTTTTGCTGCTTTATCTGCTATATAGGAACCCAGCTGAGGTACCTGAGCCTGTTATGGTCCTTGATATAGCTGCCTTTACAAACCCCGTGTTGTTATCCTAGTGCTGGAGACACCTGATGATTTGCTTATAAAAGGAATCTGCAGCAGAGCAGCAAACTCTGGTGCAGCCCTAGCCAGTGGGTTAGTCTCCTCTAAAGTGCTATGAAATAGTTTGAGGCTCGAAGTAAGTGGGATAATAAATGGCCACGATATTGTTGATCCACTATTAGCAAAGTCATGTAGTAAAGTTAACTAATTTTAAACTTAAACTAATAATATATTGCTTCCAGTTGTGGAAAGAACTTGTCAAGGTGTTATATTAGCTTATTTCTTGCCTTGTGACACACCACTTGGATCAAACTTTTGACACTTTGTGCAGAAAATAAATTAAACTTTAGAGATAAAGCATATATGTGGCTTTTTGTATTTTGTACAAATGCAGGCCTAACATTATGAAAGGGACTGCTAAATTATGGTACTGAGGTTTTATGAAATGTAATTATAGGTCCAAATATACTTTGTGTGGAACGAAAAAGCTTACTGTACATTATTGAGGTGTTTTATGTCCAGAGATGACTGGAAATAATTGCAAATAATCCTTTACATGTCAAAATAAAGCTATACATCATGTGAGACTGTTAGCATTTACTACATATCTTTGGTTGTACAGACAAGCTTCCTTGGGGGCTCATAATTTATGCTTCTAGGTAAACAAAATGCCCTTAGTTATCTACCCAGGACTTATGCTTCAGCACGTCCATGTGGACACTCCTGGACTGCTTGAGTTTCAGCTGGTCACACATTTTGCCATTACTTTGCTGGGGCAACTGGATGCTGGAGAGCTGGGAGCTCCCACCTGAGTCTGCTTCTCTACTGGCCCCAGGTTGCTCCCAAAGTCTTGGCAGCACTGTGAGCTGAGTGGAAGCCTATCGGGAATGATGTGCTAACAGTGGCAGCAGTATGAGTGTGTGTGCTTGGACTGCAGCCCTGAGGGAGCTGCCTGCACAGCCTCCCTTCCTTGCAGGGACCCCGTGGCTGCTCTGCAGGATGTGAAAAATACTTGTTGAATGTGAGAAGGAAGAGAGCTTTGGGCTCACCCACACCTCAGGATGGAAGGGCAGGGTTGCATCTTCAGCGAGCATGTTTAATTAATGTTGCTTCTTAACCGAAAAGAAATCCATAACTGTGTGACTATCTTGATCTTTTTGAAAGCTGAGAGTCTTTGAATGAGAATAGTAATATGTTTTTTAAGGGGTTCTGTTAATTAATTCAGTTACCTTGATTGTATATTAGCAAAGTTTGTTTTGCTTGTGAGTAACAATAGTAATGTGCCACACAGCAACACCCTGAGAGTTAATTAACATTGGGTAACCAATTTAATATTCCTTGGATAAAAGCTCTGTACAAGCTGATTGTTCTTCCTCTTCAGGAGAGGCTGTGGTACCTTTGCTCACACACAGCAGTGAAGGCTCAGTAGAGCTTATTGGACTTCCTTCAGCAGCACTGACATAGACTAATCATGAGCTAGCCCTTCCTCCTCCTATGCTGACATGGTATTAATACATACTTAATACCATGTCAAGGAAGAAAAATAATACTTCTTTTGTTTGTAAGTGTGTGGCCATATACTTAAAGTGAAAAATAGTACAATGTTAATTGAAACTATAATCCTTATCTGTATATGAATGCTGCTGTAAAAAGTGTGTTCCACTTGAAACTTCAAACCACATACAACCAAATCAGAGGAATAATGCTGAGCTGTATGGTAGATGATAGTTTTGCAGCCAGAATACTACTTATTCTCTCAGTGAGGATCATGGCTAGACAGGCTGAAGGAGAAGAAGAGAAGGAAGAAGAGGAGAAGACCAGCAGTGAAAGATGGTGTAGCTTGCTGAAAATGCTTTTTAAGAATTGGTTCAGTGTCTGCTGGTGTTTTTGATAGCTGGTTCTGCTAAGCAAGCTTAGAATTAAATGCCTTTCTATATAGGTGTGTTTACATATATAAATACATGCATGAGATGCAGTCTGTAATAGCTGCACTTTCTATCGGAGTTGTACCAACAAGGGATAAGGAGGCATGTCTCTGCTTACTTGAATTCCAGGAAGTGATTATAGGATTTTTGAGATCATCTGGATGAAGGAAATAATAATGAAAGCGTAATGGTGACTCATGAAGAGCTTTACAAGAAATTATTGGATCATATAGGGAAGTACGTGAAGTGTGTTTAACAGCATGAGAAGCATTCAAAGAGCAAGACTAGTCATGGTGAGAGCCAGACAAAAAAAGTCCCCGGGAAAGAGCAGCCTGGCTGGACACATGTTACCCAATTATGTGTTTGGAAATCTGCTGGGAACAATTTTTCATATATTTGTCTGTTTTAAGTGGGCAGAATTATTAGTATAGCAGGACTTCAAATCAGAAGGGATCTGGGGGGAAGCTATCCCCAAAAGTTATGGTTCATAATCTTAAGGAAGAGAAGAGAAGAGAAAGAAGCAGCCCACTAACTTTGTGAATGTGGAGAAAAGAGAATGTGTGACAAGAAAGTTGTGACTGCATTAGAACTTTCTAGAGATACAAGAGTCAAAGGATCATCAAAACATTTGCAATAAATATTTCTGATACTAAATATTGCAAAGCTTACAGTCAAAATAGGAGAACAGCATGAGGTATGTTACATATAGGAATATAATAAAAAATGTGTCTATGCATCTATTAGAACAAAAATCTGACAGGACTTCAAGCATTTTGGAAGATAGGCTTAACTGAAAAAAATCTTGTTAAAATCATACATTCATGGTTTAAAATCACAAAAGTGGAACTTAATAAAGACCAATCAGAATACTACATTTTAGGAAAGAAAAACCCAGTACAAAGTGGAGAAAAATATTTACTCCATAATGCTATGGAGTAAATGCATATGTTTTTTATGGAGTATATGCATATATTTTTTGCTGCAAGAGCACATTGCTAGCTAATATTTTTGTCAACCAGGGCCCCCGGGTACTTTTCTGCAAAGCTGCTCTCCAGCCAGTCTGCATCATGCCTGCATAGTTGTATAGGATTCTTGTGTCCCAGATTCAATTTTAAAGGCAGATGCTAGATTTGAAACATCATGTTAAGGAGCTCTGAGGCTGTGTTTACACTAATTAAGTACAATTAACCTTGCCACAGGCCTGAATGTTGAAACCTGGTTGTGCACACTGTTAATAGTATAAACTCTGGCATAATTCTGGCCTTGTCTACTAAATAGACACTCCTATATATATAGAATCATAGATTGGTTTGCACAGGAAGGGACGTTAAAGATCACCTAGATTCAAACTCCCTGCATGGGCAGGGACATCTCCCACTACCCCAGGTTGCTCAAAGCCCCATCCAACCTGGCCTTGAACACTTACAGGGAGGGGGACTCCACAACCACCCTGGGCAACCTGTTCCAGTGTCTCACCACGCTCATACTAAATAAATTCTTCCTAATGTCTAACCTAAATCAATGCTTTTCCAGTTTTAAGCTATTACCCCTTGTCCTTTCCTGTAGCCCCTTCAGGTACTAGAAGGCTGCTATAAAGTCTCCCTGTAGCCTTCTCTGCTCCCTCAGCCTGCTTTTGTAGGAGATATTGAGGACATATTTGAAGGTACAAATCCTTGTGTCCTTGTGTCACTCTGAGGTTTAATTGTGGGAAAAGAAGTGTGCAGAGTGTCCAAGTGAGTATTTATGGGTCATTGGGTATTGTGGGGTGTCAAGCTTGGTAAATTCTGAATAAAAATGGAATCAAAGCTCAAAGAAACAGTTCAGGAATGTATAACACTGTTTAGGAGCCTTTAGGATCCTTCCAGCCATGGTCTTTGCCCAGCCTAGATAAACTAGTTGAAAATAGGCAAGGAGCAGAAGTCGTTGCCTTTGTTACCCTTCATCTGGTAGGAACAGGAACTGAAGAAAAGGAGAAACAGGAGCGTGCTTTGCCCTTGCTACAATTCACAGAGAGAAGTCATCCTCTTTCTGTATGGGGCTGGTGGGTCACTGGGCAGCAGGGGTGTCACGAGCCGATGCCAGGGGGTCTACCGGCTGTCAGGTGCTTTTGTGACTTCCATCCCCAATGTGGAGGGGTTGTTGAGTAAGACCGAGGGCTCACACGGGGCGTTCACCTCTCACAGAGGAGCGGCCGCTGCGGGACCGTGTTTTAGAGTGGAGGTTAGAACGAATGCACCCCCACCGTGCTCACAAGTCGCTACTGAGACCAATGTTTACTTCACAGATTAACCGGTTTATTGAGGGTTAACACAAACTGAGGGGTGATGTTTAGGGGAAATGTTTAAGGATGACAAATGGCTACCACGGACGTATTTATGCAGTAGTAACGTGTCCTTTAGGGAGGTAATGCAAAAAGTACTTGTGTCCTTAAGGCGCTCTCTGCGAGAGAGGGTTGTGGATCAAAGGAGAGGGAGGGAGGAGTCGAGCGCGGTAGGAAAGTTAGTGTGTCTGTGAGTGTGAGCGTGTGAGGCTGAGCGCGTTTACCCTTCCGCAGCGTGTGGCCCCTGGGCGGTGGGTTCTTTCCAGCGCGCAGGGCTCGGCAGCAGCTCCGTAGGGGCGGCTTCCAGGTGCCAGGGGAGACCCCCCAGCAGCAGCAGCTGCGGGCCGGGTTGGCTTCGGCTCCGGTGTTAGGCTCGGGCAGCTCAAGCCAGGCAGGCGAGCAGCGGTTGCGGGGCAGCCCCCCCCCCCACCTTCCCTCGCGGCTTCTCCGGACAGCGGTGCTGGCGTTCCAGGCGGTTTGGTTTCCGCGGCAAGCGGCAGCAAAACGGGGCTGGCTCCGGCCCCGACGGCTGCGGGAAGGACCCGGTGCCCCAGGGGTCAGAGCCCGGCACGCTCAGCGTTCGGGCTCAGGCTCGATCCCCGGGGCAGGCGGGCCCGGCACAGCCCCAGCTCCAGGCTCCGCAGCACGGGGGTCCCTCGCAAGGACCATCCGAACAGAGCTCGCTCCCACCTCCTCAACTCGCCGCTTTTTTATACCCCCGAGACCCCCCTGTCCGGTCAGTGTCACTGTCCAGAGCCAGTTGGCATCCATGAGCCCCAGGTTAGGGCGGTAACTAGCAGGGGCAATGCATAACTTGCTGCCCATCCTTCCTGCCTTGTATCACACCTGTTGTTTTGCTTTTGTTTGTCCTTGAGCAGCAGGCCTGGCTTAGTCCTTAGCTGGCTTAAAAGGCATTTTGTTTAGACTTATGTGAAGAGTGGGGCTATGACATTTTAGATGTTTTGGTCCCCGTGGGCACGTGCCAGACACAATGATCCTGACTGCGCTCTGTGCGGGAGGTGTAACAGGGATCATGTCTGGGGACCTTGGCTGCTTCTATTTGTCCTTGTTAACTGGAAAGGAAATACAGACATTCTTGTCTGAAGACTGTTCCCCCACTGAGGTACTCACATGAAAGAGTCAGGGTGGTTGATGTCAGGTTTTTAATTTTGCATTGTAGGCACAACTGCGAGTACAGTTGTTTATTTTTAGAAATATTAGGAACAGACTTTATGCAATATGGATGTTCAGTAATTACTGAGAGAGGAAGAGAATTAATTATTTCTCTGGCTCCTTTGCTGGTTTTCATTCAGTGAATAGAATGGGCATTGTAAGTCCCTAGCAATAGGGACTTCTTGTGGCCACCCTCACAGTGTTTCTGGATTAGTCCCTCTTGACTAAATAGCTGTGTCCATTCAGTCTTCTCACAGTGCCCCAGTAACCTCTAGAAGGCTTTTTTTTCCTGACCAGTTCTGACCATAGGAAATGGCAGGAGGGACCTGCAGCTGGAACAGCATGATGAAGGTCCCTTCTCCATCCGGTCACTGGAGTTCCATCCAGTGTTTATTCTTGAGCAGCCTGGTTAGCCTGACTCTTGGAGCATGCATTCACTCAGCTCTTACTGTTTTGGTGGGTAGTTGCATGTAAGAAACAGTGCTGCTTTTGCTGGGGTTATCTAATAGGGTAACACGGAGCATGAAGTCCTGAACCTAGGCCAGCATAACCCTACAAAACTACACAAACTGGATGCTGTGGACAGCTTTGTTTCTGCAAGGCTCAGCTTGTCGTGATGGGCAACAAGTTGAACAAGTCAGCCACAAGCCCTGGCAGTGAAGAAGGGTTCTGCCCTTGCAGTGAGAAGGGTTCTGCCCTTGCAGAACTGCATCCTGGGCTGCATTAGTGAAAGCACAGGCAGCAAGTTGAGGACATCAACTTTCACTCTGTTTGGAATTCATGAGTGGCACCTAGAGCACTGTGTCCACTTTTGGGCTCCCCAGTAACTTAGTATATACCCATTTATGCCTGTCAGCTCCATTCCTCAGGTGACTTCCATTTTGTCTTTTACACATGGTCTACCTCAGCTGAGAGAGCTTGTCACAGCTGAGGCTGGGCCAGTGGCCACATAACAAGAGGTTCAAAAAGGTTTGTGTTTTTTAAGAATACAGGTTCTACTGATTTTCAATAGAAACACTGTGCTGAAAATTCCTGTGAGCCTGTTTGACAGTCAAAGGCACACTGACAAATGTTCAAGGCAGTTCTTGGATAAGGCGAAGGTCTGTGCATGTAGGCTTTGCAGGTGGAGGAGGTAAAGGCAGTGAGACTATGCCTCATCTTCACAATTATCATCTCAATCAATAATTCTGTTCAGCTCTTGATTCATCCTGGGATTATTCAAAGAGCTTCCCTGGTGTGCTTTGAGCCTTAAATTCACCAACACTTTATGCACCACCAGGCCTCAAGTCTAAGTTATGAGAGAATAAAGCATATAACAAACTCCTACACAAGCCATAGGTTTTGGGCTATTTAAATTACAGCTGGGAGAGGGGAAATTGTACTAAATCTTTGGGGGGTATTTGCTCAAAGAGCTGGAAAGATTCAGCACAGTTTCTCTCTCTCAGTTTTATGGCTTCCTCACTCAGATGCAACAATAAAAATGTTCTACTGGATTAGCTGCGTGGCTGAACTGTGATTTCTCTGCAACACTTTTTCACACTCTGAAAGCCTAATGACAAGCAATCAAGAAAATGTTAATTGGGACGATTGCCCGCAGGGGACCCCAGGGTCCTGGGAAGTTGAAGATTTTCATTAATTCTGTAGGGCTGGCTGCAAAAAATGCCATTTCTTATCCCCAGGAAATGTCTCCAAATTGTGGTAAAATATGAATTTCCCAGTAAAGGTAAAGGCTCCAAACCTTTTTACTTCACCTGCTAGAGGGTCTTTTTTAACATGTTTTTGGCTCTGGGGCTTCCTTGACTCTTGATGATCTCCCACAGACTTGTACTGAGTGGGGACTGGGGTTAGGAGGATAATTATGCTGCTCCTTATTGCCTACCCATCAGTTCAAGCACACCGAAGAAGAGCTGGTGACCAGGTGCCACCTGCAGCCACAACATGTTCTGCACACCCAGGGACCAGAAGTAGCTCCTCCTTTTGCCACTTGGTCATCTCAACCATCCAGCTGCCCTGACCAGCAAGAAGGCATGTTCTGGCTTGTTTTGAACAATAAATGCATTGGCCAGATTTCTTCTTTCTCTCTTTTTTTTTTTTTTCTTTCTTTCTTTTTTTTTTTTTTTCCTTGTGGGTTGTTGGTTTGTCTTTTTTTGTTCCAGTCCTCACTGACGATAATTGAGGAGCCTGTCATTTTAAACTGCCGTCAGTAAGCTCATTTCAACAGCTCATTTAATGGACAGCCTGCTTCACACATCTTAGAGTTAGTTCCTTGGCTTTTTTGTCTACCAGATTCCAGGGCTTTGTCTGGATGAACATCTACACCTGTGCAAAGCAGGTCATTGTCTGCTCTGAGGCATTTTATAGCAAAGTCTACAGCAGGAGCTGCAAAGGTCTGGAGAAATGGGACCGTGGCATGTGTCTGAGCCAGCAGTAGTTGCATATTTTCTTCAGGTTTGTAAGATTAACATGGGTTTCCTTAGAGATGGGGCAGCTATTTTCTATCAGTAAAAGTTAATGTACCAGGGGAATTTATAGGAAAAATGCTTTTAGTTAAGAGTTCATGGCTGTTGAATCCACCCACCCATCACTCAATGTAAGTGAATTCTGGCAACAGAGGTTTTATTGCCATGACTTTGACAGATTATCATGTTTGTCTAAGTAAATGCTTTCTTTCTGAGTGCCTCATTACCATTAAGAGAGGATTCAGCTGCAGAAAGGGAAGGGATTTCTTACCCTCCCAGTGGTGCCAGGGAGCTGGTGATCCTGAAGTAACATCCGTAGTGGGGAATTTCAGAAAGGGGAGAGGAGCAACCTTTCTGCACCAAGACTTGGAGGTTCACCCTCAAGGGTGTCTCTCTGGCCTGCAACAAGCCACTTTCCCTATCAGCTGCACACTGAGGACCACTAATAACCTTTTGCTACATTAAACATTATTTTTTGTACCTGGCTGGTGGTTTTTATGAGTCTTTCAGGAAACTCAGATACCTCCGTAGCTTTCCTGCAACATAAAGTGTGAGCCTGCTCTGTTGCCACAGCAGCTTGTGGTCTTCCAGCAGATGTGCTTTGTGAAAGTGGGGCTCATTTGGCTAAAGCTCTTGGCTAATAGGGTGAGCATCCCTCAGGCTGTGGTATGTGTGAGTGAGTGTTTCTCAGTTTTCCACCTCTCCTCTGGTGTGCGATGGACTCATCTCTGAAAATCAGTGCAAAGCTGAAGGATGAACTGTAGTGAACCCTGCAGGGTTTGATTTGCCACTTATGTCTAGTTTGTGTTCTTCAGCTGTAGCATGCCTGTAGGTTTTTAACAGTAAATACAGGAGTAGACTTTCCTGGCTGAAGACTAGCAAACTGACACTTCACTGGGGTCACCCAAGAGTGGCAGAGCAAGGATAAGAGCCCCTGTCTAGACTTCAAAAGCTCTCTCTGATCCATAGGTCTCTGATCCCACTGTCTCTCTGAGCTGCACAGGAGTCCTTTTATATTTTAACACAATTCTTCATGAGATGTGCATTTCTAAGTAATTATTTCCCTCCTGTAACAACCCTTAGTGTCCTGGTAAGATGCTGTTGCTAGGTCCCTAGCGGCTGCCACCACTGACCACTTCTGCAGCATCCTGTATCCCTTGTGCTGCCTTGCAATAGTGTCTGACTTGAAAATGAAAAGTGTAACAGAAACAAGTACATACAAACTTACGTGTTACTCATTTTTAAAATAAGTTGCATTAAAAGAAGCATAACTCAGGAAATGCATTTGCATTTCAGAATTTTCACATATACCATTCTGTAGCCTCCTTAGTAAAGGAAACACAATCTTGAAAGGGAATATGGATATTTTGGATCCCATGTGATACAGCAAAAAAAGTGATATTTCTATTCTGTGTTAGAGGTCATTTACCAAGAGCTGTGATTTACTTTTGCATTTGTAAGTAATTACTATGGGGTCACAGCCAATAAGATGATGAATTCCTCCACTTGTTATCTGTGCCAACCGTCGGGTAGGGTGGCTTTTGCTGTCACCAAAGAGCATTAAGATCCAAGACCATCAGCTCTCCGTCCACTGTTTACATCATATGTTGCTGTGATCGCACCTCAGGAAAGTCAGACAAGGGGGTAAATATACGGAGTATTTTCTGAGTTATCTCATACCTGAATGCCTTCATAGATAACCACATGGCACAGTGCGGATTCAAGAGACACAATATGGGGGAAGGCTTTGCACTGGAATCTCTGTGCTGCTGAGGAAAGGTTTTCACAAATGTTTTGTACTTGTGTTTTACCTTTGAGGATCTAAAAAAAAAATACTCAGGAATGAGCTTGGGAAAAAACAGGGTTAGAAACAACAGCTAGGCTGTACTTTGTATTAGGAAATTTCATAGACTCATAGAATCATAGAATGGCAGGTTGGAAGGGACCATAAGGATCATCTTGTCCAACCTTTCTGGATCCTACTATAGTTTAAATGAGATGGCTCAGCACCCTGTCAAGCTGAGTCTTCAGACTGTCCTTTGTGGGGGAATCTACCACATTCCAATGTTTAGTGGTCCTCATGGTGAAAAATGTACCTGGGTTCAATTGGAATCTTCCCAGGAGCAACTTGTGCCCTTTACCACTAGTCTTTTCCATGTGACTCCTTATAAACAGGGAGTCTCCGTCTTCTTGGTAGCCACTCTTTAAGTACTGGAGCAAGATGATAAGGTCTCCCCAAAGCCTTCTTTTCACCAGGCTGAACAAACCCAGTTTCCTGAGCCTCTCCTCATATGGAAGGTCCTCCACTCCTCTGATCATCCTTGTGGCCCTTCTCTGGACCCTTTCCAGCCTGTCCTATCCTTTTTGTAGAGCAGGATCCAAAACTGAATGCAATATTCCAGGTGGGGTCTGAAAAGCACTGAGTAGAGTAGGATGATGTCTTCTTGATCTCAGCTGGTGACAGCGATGTTGATGCAGCCCAGCCAGTTGGCTTCCTCTGCTGCTGCAGCACACTGTTCACTCATGTTGAGCCTGTTATCCACCAAGACTCCCAGCTCCCTTTCTACAAGGCTGCTCTCCAGCCAGCTGAATCCCAGTCTTAACTGCACTCCTGGGTTATGTGTTCCCAGGTGGAAGACCTTACACTACTCCCCATCGAGCTTCATAAGGTTCCTACTAGATGTTAAACAGCATTGGGCACAATATGGATCCCTGGGGGACCCCACTTGTGACTGGTTGCCAATTTGAGGAAGAACTATTTACTACCACCTCTCTTCTCCCTGTTGGTTTTCCCCCCCCCGCCTGCCTCCATCCCCCTGTTCTGGTGTCCATTGGCTGCGGATGCTGCCGGTTTGCGCTGCCCGAGGAGCCAAATGGCGTGCGTGGCTCAGGGCAGCTCTCCTGCTGGGCTCTTGTGCTGGCTTGATCAGGGATGGGCAAGTCACTGTAAGACTCAGTAAACTCATACCGTGCCGGGGTAATCTTTAACCTGGGAGGCACATGAGGTTTGCTCACTGATCTCTGAGGAATGTAAGGATGCTTGACTGAGCTGCAATGTGTTTGTGTGCTGCAGGTGCCTTGTTCTCTTTACTTGCTTATATAAAAAAAATCATTAACATCCTCTGTGACTCAGAAACACACTGTGGATGAGTCAGCAGGCAAGAAATGGTGCAAGCTCAGCACCAAACTGCATGCACCTGAGCTCTGTGTGTGTGTGAGGGCAACACAGTGGTGCAGGGCTGGGTGTACAGTGGAGCCATACAGTTCATAAGCATTTTCAAGGTTTTGTCTCTTCCAGAAGTACACTTTTCATTGTTTTGTTTAAACTTCACTGCCATTTTTTTTTTTTTTTTTGCAATACTCTGACACATATATTATTAAGGATGTGCTGTATCAGAGCTGCAAAACAGCCTGCAATTCCCCAGGTTCGTCTGAAGTTTTTTATGCCAGGGCATCCATAAAAGAACTTCAGTCCTTTCAAGTTTGCCCCATGAGAACAGAGTAGCACCTTTCCTCTGGAAATAAAGAGGGAATACAATGCTCCCATTATGAAGATCCCATGGATGGCCTTTATCATTTATAAAAAAGAAAAGATATTCCTGTAATATCTGTTAGAATTGTACACAGGGGAGGCTGCTTAGTGGAGCACATTAATAAAAAGTTAGAAACCTGAAAGATATGTCTTTTTGCAGATTCACAATTGTGCATTAATTTATTTTTGTAGCTTTTTCTCAATAGTCCAGTGGCTTCTGTCGTGAAGCAATTTCATTAAAGCTTTGATCGTAGTGGTAATATAAAGCCAAGCTTTCTGCAAAGGCTTCATTGCCCTAAAGAGTGTGTAATTGGCCAAATGTCTTAGAAAGTTTTACTTGGTTTCTCCAGAGCACAAGTAAAAATTAATTACCCCAGCAGTGGCTGCAGTGCCATCGTATAAGTGTGTCAAATCTAGTCTTTCCAAATGGCATATTCTAACAGAGCAATAGATATGAGATTTACCATAAATGTGATTTGTGACCATCATTAATGAAGTGCTAGACCTAATTGACTTCTCCTGGCTTTATGACAGCATAAAAAGTTCTGCACTACCAATGATATTTCTCTTTAACTTCTCCAGCTGAATCCTTAATGCTGCAGAGCTTTCTTAAAAGCAAGGTTCCACCAATATTTATTTGGGAAATAGGAAACTCACCATTAGACACCATTTCCAGTTATTTCAAAATAATAGGGATTTTAGAGCCATTCATAGAATCATAGAATCATCCTGGTTAGTAGGGACCTTGAAGATCATCAAGTCCAACCATAACCTAAATCCCCCTACCATAACCTAATTTACCTGTTCAGTGCTTAAATCATATCCCTAAGCACTACATCTATATTTGTTTTAAACACTTCCAGGGATGGTGACTCCACCACTCCCCTGGGCAGCCTGTTCCACTGTCCAACCACTCTTACAGTAAAGAAATTCTTTTAATATCCAGTCTAAACCTCCCCTGGCGCAGCTTCAAGCCATTTCCTCTAGTTCTGTCATTATTCACTTGAGAGAAGAGGCCAACTCCCACCTCCCTACAACCTCCTTTCAGGTAGTTGTAGAGAGCAATGAGGTCTCCCCTCAGCTTCCTCGTCTTCAAACTAAACAATCCCAGTCCCTCAGCGTCTCTTCATAGGGCTTATTCTCCAGACCTTTCACCAGCTTGGTAGCTCTTCTCTGGACGTGCTCCAGGAACTCAACATCCTGCATGTAGTGAGGGACCCAGAACACAGTGCTGAGTAGAGGGGCAGGATCACTTCCCTACTCCTGCTGGCCACACTGTTCCTGATACAGGCCAGGATGCTGTTGGCCTTCTTGGCCACCTGGGCACACTGCTGGCTCATGTTAAGTTGGCTGCCAGCCAGCAGCCCCAGGTCCTTCTCCACCATGTAGCTTTACAACTACTCATCCCCAAGCCTGTAGCTTTGCATGGGGGCTTCCATTGCAGAATGAAATGATGCTTTGCGATTATCTCTGAAAATCGAAGCACATTAGAGCAGATCAGCTGAGGGCATGTCCTGTTTTACACCAGGAGAGAACCAATTTTCTTTTTTGCAATTTTACTTTCAGTTAAGTCCCTTCTAAGTAGCTGCACTTGCTGAAATTAACAGCATGTTTTTCAGAGAGTGTCTGCTTCTAGGACAGATAATGCTTGATGTTTATAGTTATTGCTAGAGAACAGTGTGCAGAACCAAGGCTAGAACAGAAGGGAGGAAAGGGGTCACTCCTGCAGCTCTCCTTTGGGGAGGAGCAGAGCAGACAGGTGACCAGATTAACCAAATGAAGTATTCCATCTCGTACAGGTCATACTTGGTATAAATTTGAGGGATCATAAGGGTCAACCTCACCTCATTCATGGCTGGCGTCCTGGGACTCCATCCATTTGTCTCCCTTTGATCCTGATCTGTGTGTTCCTGAATCCCTACATTCCTGCATTCAGATCCTATCTGCTGCTGACTCCAGGAGTTGATTCTGGGACTTTTTCCAGGGACTGTCCTGCAGCCTCAGTGGTGACTTGAGCATTACTGGGAGGGGCACGATACTGGGTTTGTATATATTGGTATATATTTATACTTATTTCATTATTTTCCTTTTAATCACTATTGTTTCATTAGAGCTGTGTAGTTTATTTTCCAACCTGTAAGTGTCTCTCCCTTATTCTCTCTCCTTTCCCTACAGGGGATGGTAGAGGGATTCACAGAAAGCATCTGTCATTTGTTTAATTGCCTGCCCAGTGTTAAACCATGACAGGGTACTTGCTAGGCTGATCCTTTGAGAACTCAGTCACAGATAAACAGATTCAGGCTCAAATCCCTGTTGTGGTTCAGTTCAGTGATTTGCACTTCTGTCTTTTGCATTTCTGGGAGAAGCATTTTCTGATGTGGTTGCATGTTCTTGATTGGAAACCATAGCCGTTATTTTTGCAATAATGATCATCATTCTAGCAAGATATTTTCAGCTGTCGTTTGTTCAGACATGCTGAGGTCTGCGACAACAAATGTCAACATTCGTACTGGTACTTGCAGTAACATAGGAGTTTATTTTGCTTCTATAAGTTCAAAACAGCCCAGATCCAGCTTTGACTAATATTTTTTCCAGTATATTTTTCGAGCCTATTTTAAAATGAAACATGTGGTCATAGACCTATGGGAGTTATTATGAAAGAAAAAGAAATGAGCTGCAGTCTACTGAAACAGATTATTTTTGCATTTACCTCTACATCTGTTAAGAAACCCAACAACAACAAAACCAAAAACCACAAAAAAACCCCCATGTTATGGCTATTACTGTGCTCCACACTAGGCAGGTTAACTTTTCGTGTGATGTTATTACAGTGAATAAAAATCTGAACAGTAAAATCTGGATCAAATCATAGAATGGTTAAGGTTGGAAGGGACCTTAATGAAACAGTTGACCTCTTAAGTATTTGCTTGAAACATTTGAAACATTTTGCAAACTAAACCTTCCTTTATGAAGAAGTTGGCTGAAATGTCAGCAGTGGTAAACATTCCCAACTACCACTCACTGGGTCGATAAACATTGAAGGAGGACCTTTGATTTGATCCTAAAGCTTAAATTCAGTTGACTTAAACAGTTCATCTAATTCTCTGATGAATAGTCTTGCTTTGTTTTTGTTGGCAGTCTTGGGCAGAGCTGGAGGAGCTTTTCTTCAGGTCTACCAGGTCAGCTGGTCCAGGGTCTGCTTTGGGCTTCTTCTGATTCCTCGAGGGTGCCCCTCACCACCACACCTGAGCACTCCCAGAGATGTGAGAATGGATTTGACTTCCTTGACCCTCTTTCTCTCTACCTGCTTTCCTCCTTCAAACCCCCAGGTAGTGTCAGAGTTGACAAGATTTGTTGTGCTTTATTTTTTGGAGTGTGGTAAATACACAGTCAGATGAAGAAGCAACTGGAGATTCAAAGGTGAGGAGTTTTCCAAACATTGAGCATCTGCAGTTTACCTATTTGACTGAAACTTAGAGTATTAATACTAATTACAACTCTCTTCTCTTACTTCACCTAATTTCCACAAATAGTCTCTTTAGGGATATGTATGAGGAAGCCAACAAAAGACAATTATAGGGTGACTTCAGGGTTGTTCTCTGAATCACGAGAACTCTCCTTGCAAGAGGAGCTGGCTGCAGGCCATCAGTGGACATGGCTTCTGCACGTGGGGACTCATGTCACTGGTCACCCTGTAGAGATTTGCAGCAGGATGAGGAGCATGTGCACCAATGAAATAACTCCCAAATGACTGTTAAGCAGCAAGCATCCTGTAAGAGTATTCTTTGAGTTCCCCAAATTTTAGAGATTCAGCTATTTACTCCAGAGGGATGAATCCCTGAATCTAATCCTGGGGACCTCTCTCCTTGCTATCTTTACTCTTAGATGTTCAACATCTCTGGCTATCTTTGTATCAGTAGTACGGATGGATCAGTGGAGCTGTTCTCCACAGCTCCACCTCCTGCATAGATCCTGATGTCTGCTCTATATGTATTTTGGAGATGTTACGTTGGACCACCCCGTGAGCCCAATGCTCACCTGTGGTTGGTGTGCAGAGGTGTAGCTCCCTTCTTGGCTTAATTGGTGAGTATTCCCACTGCTCTCTGGGGCTGCTCTGCCATGCCAAGTGAAGCCTGGAGGTGAAGGTGGTTGCTTCAGATGTGCACTTCTGATCCAGACTTAAACTGTGAATAGATGCAATCTTTGAAATTGTTAAATTAGGATACTCTTAAACTTTGAGGATAGTTTATGTTCTTGTGCTTGTGCACTCAGGAGATGAATTTAGTTGCAGCTGTAAACTTAGATTTAATGTTTAGAAATCTTTGTGGGTCTTTTGTCATGATGCAGCAGTTTCTCTTTTGGTTACCTCCCTGCCACACAGTATGATTTGTGATGTGAACTTTCTTCTGACTTTCTAATAATCTGTATCTGAAAGCATTATGCACCACCCTTGACACTGAACTATGCCATGATGCTTCCATGGAATCCTCTGACAACGTGTCACTGTCAGGCTTGACAGATACACAATACCTCATTTTCTCTTATGTCTGTCATGAGAAAAGCCCTACTATGTCAGACCAAAGGTCTGTCTGTCCAGTATCTTGTCTCTAACTATGACAAATGACAAATTACCAGGGAAAAGTGTTAGGGCAAGAATATATCAATACTGTTATAAACCCAAACTTCCATAATTTTGGAACTTGGAGAGTAAAATCTTTAATTCAGTGGCCTTTAATAGATTATTTGTTTGGTTTTTTTGTTTGGTTTTGTTGGCTTTGTTGCTGTTGTTTTTCCTGTTGTGTTTTTGTTGGGTTTTTCTTTGTTTGTTTGTTTGCATTTGATTATTATTTATTTATTCATTTATTTTTGTTCTGTGTAATTAATCCAGAATGGGATGATAGCATAATATAATTTATAAGAGACTTCAGAAGGTCTCTAGTCTGATCTCCTGCTCAAAGCTGAGCCAGCTATGAGGTCAGGTCAGGTTACCCAGGTTTTTATCCAGTTGGGTCTTCACAGCCTCTAAGGATGGATACTGCACGTCCTTTCTGGGCAACCATTTTTTAATATTTTTTTATACCTACCTAGGTGATTATGTGTAAGAAGCCAAGTAAACTTGCTGGGTAAAAAGTTGTGTAAACTTCCTGCTTGGTCAAGGCTAATGAGTAAGATCAGAGTCAGTAGCTTGCAGAAATTATCACTACCTCCCTTGGAGACAGTAGTTTTGATGGTCTGTTTATAAGCCCATTGAAGATACTTCATACAACCATAGAATGTGTTGGGTTGGAAGGAACCTTTAAATGTCATCTAGTTCAATCTGATGTAGAAAAGCGCAGTATTACTAAAGTATGCAGTTCCATACCTACTAACCCCTATTTGGTTGAAAAGGACAAGAAGAATGTCTGGAGAGTATCTGAAAACAGAATCATAGAATCATTTAGGTTGGAAGGAACCTTAAAGATCATCCAGTTCCAACCCCCCTGCAGGGGGGCCTACCACTAGACCAGGTTGCACAAAACCTCATCCAGCCTGGCCTTAAAAACCTCCAAGGGATGGCACATCAACAACCTCCCTGGGCAACCCATTCCAGTTCCTCACCACCTTTATAATGAAGAATTTCTTCCTAATATCTAAACTAAATCTCCCCTCTCTCAGTTTAAAACCATTACCCCTTGTCCCATCACTGTCTTCTCTGATGAAAAGCCCCTCCCCAGCTTTTCTGTAGCCCCTTTCAAGTACTGGAAGGTGCTATAAGGTCTCCCTGGAGCCTTCTCTTCTCCAGGTTAAACAGCCTCAACTCTCTCAGCCTGTCTTCATAGCAGAGGTGTTCCAGCCCTTTCATCATCTTGGTGGCCTTTCTCTGGACCCTTTCCAACTGGTCTATATCCTTCTTGTGCTGAGGGAACCAGCATTGTATGCAGTACTTCAGGTGGGGTCTCACCAGAGCAGAGCAGAGGGGCAGAATCCCCTCCCTGGCCCTGCTGGCCACACTTCTTTTGATGCAGCCCAGGATGCAGTTGCTCTCTGGGCTCCAGCACACACTGGTGGCTCATGTCAAGCTTCTCATCCATTACCACCCCTAAGTCTTTCTCCTTAGCCATGCTCCCCCCAGCCTGTATTTGTGCCTGGGGTTGTGCTGACCCAGGTGCAGGACCTTGCACTTGACCTTGTTGCACTTCATGAGGTTGGCACTGGCCCACCTCTCCAGCCTGTCAAGGTCCCTCTGGATGGCATCTCTTCCCTCTTGGATGTCAACCACACCACACAGCTTGGTATCATCAGCAAATCTGCTGAGGAGACACTCAATCCTACTGTCCATGTGTCCAACAAAAATGTTAAACAGCACTGACCCCTGAGGGACACCACTCGTCACCTGCCTCCATTTGGACATTGAGCCATTGACCACAACTCTCTGGGTGCAGCCATCCAGCCAATCTCTTATCCCCCGAGTGGTCCATCTGTCAAATCCATGCCTTGTCAGTTTGGAGACCAGATTGTCATGTGGGACAGTGTCAAATGCCTGGCACAAATCCAGGGAGATGACATCAGTTGCTCTGCCACCATCCACCATGTGAAGTTTGGAAGAGACACCAGAAGATGTATTTTCACGCACCTGGCAGGGGGTGTTTTGTTCTTAGAGCTTTACTTTCACCTGAATGCAGAATCTCTCTCTGGTCTCTTCAGACACTTTAGGACTTCCAAAGGTCACTTGAGCTGTGTGGATAGGAGTCTATCCAGTATATTCTTGTTCTCTGCTTTTCATACTGGTGTGCATTTCAATATTAGAAAACTATTTTTTTTCTCCTTTCTGATTTTGGACATGAATTATGGAATTTATCTTGCACCTGCCTAGGCTAGAATTATTTTCAGAGGAGAGACTGCACACATTTGGTTTTACCTGCTTGACTTGAGCAAAGCTCAAATATAACATTCACATACTACATCCTTCCTAGTTGTGTTATTAATAAATGGCAAAAATCTTTATGGAATCTTTAATTAAGTGGGTTTTGGCTCTACTTCTGGAGTTTCTTTTCATTAAGTAATTTCCCAGCATTGAAATTGGAGGTGAATTTTTAATTTCTGCCTTCACTGAAAAAGGCACTCATTAACTCTTGAAAAGTGTTGCAGCCACTGTAATGCACCCACCTTTTCCAGAGCTGGCCTTTGGCTGTTTTATAGCGAGACAAGCTCTTAGTTGAGCTCTGTGACTTTTTAACTCAGGTGTCTTTTTGAATTGTATTTTGAATTACTGCTAATGTCTGTAGTCTCAGGATGCTCTTTCCCCTTCATGTGACCCTGTGTGTATTGGCACTGATCAAATTCTTGCTGCATCGTATGGCAGTTCTTACAGGTGTCTATAAATGTTTTGTCTGAATTTGTATTCACAGTCTCTTCCTAGGGACTATTTTGCATCTGAGTTCCTTCTCAATTTACACCTTTATTTTACACTTTCTGTTTTAAAAATAAATCTGTTGTATAAGTCATATAGAGTGCACTTTAATACAATTCTAGTTAGCCACATCTGTTTTTACTGGAAAGATCTTGAAAGCATCAAGTGCTTCACAAATATCTATTGTCAGAGATAAAACTTCCCCTTCCTTCCTTCCTTCCTTCCTTCCTTCCTTCCTTCCTTCCTTCCTTCCTTCCTTCCTTCCTTCCTTCCTTCCTTCCTTCCTTCCTTCCTTCCTTCCTTCCTTCCTTCCTTCCTTCCTTCCTTCCTTCCTTCCTTCCTTCCTTCCTTCCTTCCTTCCTTCCTCCCTTCCTCCCTTCCTCCCTTCCTCCCTTCCTCCCTTCCTCCCTTCCTCCCTTCCTCCCTTCCTCCCTTCCTCCCTTCCTTCCTCTCTTCCTCCCTTCCTCCCTTCCTCCCTCCCTCCCTCCCTCCCTCCCTTCCTCCCTTCCTCCCTTCCCTTCCCTTCCCTTCCCTTCCCTTCCCTTCCCTTCCCTTCCCTTCCCTTCCCTTCCCTTCCCTTCCCTTCCCTTCCCTTCCCTTCCCTTCCCTTCCCTTCCCTTCCCTTCCCTTCCCTTCCCTTCCCTTCCCTTCCCTTCCCTTCCCTTCCCTTCCCTTCCCTTCCCTTCCCTTCCCTTCCCTTCCCTTCCCTTCCCTTCCCTTCCTTCCCCTCTGAAGGTAACACCTCCAAGAGAAAGCAGCTTTCTAGCAGGGATGTGGCTTTACACAGCTCAGCTCAGGCAGTGAAGCAAGTTTGCCACCAATTCATCAACCCCTAAGAGCATGGGCTCCAGCATAACTGGGGCAGCTCTGCCTGGTGGGAGGTGGTGGCACCTTAAAGATTCTCTGTGCTGAGCAAGATTGTGTTGCCAGGGGAAGAAAATCCTTCTTGCTCTGTGAGAGAAAATACAACCTTTTTAACTGTCAGGCGTTCATTTCTGAGTCGCAATATGTGTGCCCAAGTGTGCAGTCAACTGTCCTCAGAATTTGTTAAGCTAATAGATATTTTCTCTATAGGCTCCTAACAACTTTAAGCAATATTTAAAATATTTAAACAAAGTAGCTCATCTGTTCTAGGGTAGATACATTCATATGATAATTCTTAAGGTTGCTGCTCTTCCCTTTCATTTCATTATTTGGAAAAGGAACGTCTGTCTAATGCCTCATTTAAGATTCAGTGGAATCTTCCTTGCTTCAGTAATTTTCCTATTAAATTACAACTATTAACACTCGTTCCTCACCCTAAAGGAAACCTATAAAATCACCCAAACTAATGAAGTTGTTTTCAGCAGTGAGCATCTCGTTACGGGGGTACTTCTAATTACTGTTAAAATGAACTGGAACACAATGCCTCCAAAATGGGATGTCCCAGAGCTATCAACCCAAACCACCAACATCTGTGCAAGTCATAATCTCTTCATTTAAACTTTGTAATAGCAACACAACCTCAACTAATTTTTAAATGCTGGAAGGCATTAAAATAAATAGATATTAAAATGTCAGTGACTCATTATAAATAGAATTCTAATTTATGAGCACTGCCTAGCAGTGAGATTGTGGTGTTTTTTGGTTTTTTTTTTATTTTTTTTTTTCCTTTAAATAAAATAACTGTGCCACCTGGAGTTTCTATTTCTCTTATATTGTCTAGTCTGAACTAGTTTTTTTCCCCTCTGCACTAATTGTTATATTTAGATAACATCATTCAGAAGACTATGCTGAGGAGTGATTAGGGTATAACTAAACATATCAGAATGCATGAGCTACCAAGAAAAGCAAAGCTTCAGATCAGATTTAATTAAGATAACTCACACTTTCAGTTCAGTTTTCTGCCTAAAGCAAGGGAAAAAAAAGAAGACTAAAGGCTTATTCCAGAAACATGATACTCCTGGGATAGGAATTTAGAACTTAATAAGGAGAATAGCTTTTACTCCTGTGAGTAGTCCTCTGAAATCAGCATGACTACTTATGTAAGTAAATGGTACTCTGCATAAATGAATAATGCACAATCTGGCCATATAGAAATCCTTGTTCTTGCAAAAATTACTAATTGCCTGTGAGTCATTCAAATAACAAAAAAAAAAAAGAAAAGAAAAGTGATACTCATACAAGCAATGGCTTGCAGGGTTTTCCTTTTTAGCTTTCATATATGTAAGATTAAAGCTTTAATATAAAAGTAAATCAAGTGGAAATCTTCAGTCAAAGCTTGCTAAAGGGCAGTGTCTGCAACTTCTATTGTAGTTTGTCAATATCAGCAGCTTAGTCTATAAACAGCATGTTGTAACTTTGTGCATAATTGTAATTATCATCAATTTACTGCTGATAATAAGGGGCAGCTAGAAGGTTGGGAGCAACCGGGATCCACTTCCATAGACAGGAGACAAGTAAATAATGTGCACTGCTCTATCTCTGTTAACTTTCATTCATAGATCATACTTAGGCTTTAATGTTTGTTTTAGATATATGTGTGTCTGTATGTATATATAGGGAAGCATGACCAAAAATATATGGCATCCCTTCCTCCTGCAGCTGGGCCCTGAGTGCTGGGTTCTGGAAAGATAACTGAAGTAGAAGGCAGAAGAGTATTTTTATCAGCATTGGAAATACTGAGGACTGATGTCCTTTGTATTTGCATCTTTTTACTGATTAAAGGAAGGCAGATGTGAGAAGTGAGAAAAGCAGAACTTGATCTAAACCTTTTTTTTGGGGGTCTGTAGTCCAGGTTTATACCCTCACACCTATAAACTCCTGGACTTCCCTTTGGCTGGGGCACAAATGGAATATTTTCTCTGTTTCTAGCCATCCTTTTATTTTCATGAAATTTGTGGAAACATAATAATCTTTCAGACTGCTGTCAAATTGCATTGAAATCAGCCAGTAAATTCCAAAGATGTTGAGAAAGACACCAGACAAATACACAGACTAAACACCTAGCTTCACTTCCACAGGAGAAATGGACTCTACTGCAGAGGTTTCATGTCTTCAGTGGGAAACTGTGCTACAAAACCACAGAAGCCACAGTCAGAGGTTACAGCTCACTATGCTGTGTGCTGTTCAAGTAGATAGAGACAATTCCATTTTCATCAGATTGCTTATGATCTACAGAGACAAAAGCAAAACAAAACAAAAAGTTGATATACAAAGAATAAAACCACACTGTAATGAAAATTATATAACTGTTATTTTCCTTTCTTGTTCCCTACCTTTCTGAGCCTTGCTGTAGAGCTTGACAAAAGAATGTCTGTGCCCTGATAAACTGGTACATAGGCAGTAAAAAAGTGCCTTGTTTCCTAAATTCTTGTCCCCAAACTGCAGAAAATGATGAAAAAAAAAAAAAAAAAGTTCAGGACGTTGTTTAAGAACTTCTTTTCATGGCCTGAAAGAAGATACAGAAACTGTTTTGAAAGAGGCAGACAAGTGACTGGCATCATTTGTTGCATGGAGAGAACAGGGAGACAGGATAAGTGACAAGAATAACAGTATCAACTGGCAGAAAAGTACCTTTGTCACGAGCAATTCAAAACCTACTCAATGATATTATCCTGCTGCACATCAACGCAGAGTCTGAGCTGAATTGAATATTCTGAGGAATTTCATAGATTTCTTCCTTTCTTCCTCTGTCATTACTGACAGAAGGGTTTTTTAATTTTATTTTTGGGTTTGTTTTTTGTTTTGTTTTCTTTTTAAATTATGGCCATCATTATAAACTAGTTTTGCAGTTGATTTGCTTTGCAGTTCATACAGGTTCTTTGAAAAACTCTGGAGCAGAGGAAGCAGCATGGCTAGACAGCCACCTAGGGCTGGAGAGGACCACTGAGGTGGATGGAGACGTCTGTGTCACTCATACCTGTGAAGGCTGGAAGGAAGAGAGGGGATCTGAAGCTTTCCATCAAGTAGTCACATGCCAGATTTTTGCCAATTTCTTTTTTACCTTAAGACACTCATGTGCCAGTGCTGTGCCAGCTCAGAGGTGAATCTGGCTGCTCGTCCCTCATTTGGCAATGGTCAATATCAATGATAGGAGAGGATAAGAAGCCTGCAGCTGTACAACCACTTGTGGGACAGAAACCTAAGTGACATCTTTCATTCTCCTTGGTGAATTTTTCTTCCATTATCTTGTCTACTCTCCTTTGGAAGCCGTGTATATCAGTAGGATCTGGGAGGTCTTGTGCTTTATTCTCTGCAACAAAAAATACTCTGTTCCCAGTTATTCTGTGTGTTGTTTTGGAATCTGTGATCTGCATTGTCTGAAGTTGGACATAAATCTGATGATTCAAAGGTCTACACCTGCCTTTATTTATCTGATATTGATAAAAGGAACACTGAAATGATCAGAGTCTAAAGTCATTGATGTCACTGTCTTGACAATGTTTATTGAGAAAGATGGTAGGTGTTTCCTGGAAAGCTGGGATATGTGATTTATCATCAGATTCAAATACAATAATCTAATCCAGACATGATGAATTAAGGGGTCATCCATGCTCATAAACATGGTTAGGGGAAACGACAAAGTTTCTTAGATTCTAGAGTTAAAGAAATAAAAATCTGTGGGGACACAAGCAGAAAAAATCTGAAAAAAATTACACAAGTCCTTTCTCAATCCAAAATACAACTTTATAAAGCTAAGTACAGGTCCAGAAGCATGAAACAATGGACCTGAGACAAGCATGTGTGTCTCAAAGTTTTCTTCATTTTTTTTAGTCTCTTAGGTCTACTAAGAGATACAACTTCCTACAAATCTTAACTAGCTACCAACAAGGCCAAGTGCCTGGTTCTACATACAGGTTGGGTGGATAATGGATCAAAAATAGCCCAGATGAGAAGGACTTGGGGGAGCGTGGTGGACGAGAATCTCAACATGTGCTGGCAATGTTCACTTCCAGCTCAGGAAGCCAATAGTGTCCTGGGCTGCATCAAAGGAAGCATGACCAGCAGGTCAAGGGAGGTGATTCTCACCCTCTACTCAGCTCTTGTGAGACCCCACCTGGAGTGCTGTGTCCAGTTCTGAAGCCCCCAACACAAGAAGGAGATGGAGCTGTTGAACTGAGTCCAGAGGAGGGCCATGAAAAAGATCAGAGGGCTGGAGCACCTCTCCTGTGAAGATAGGCTGAGAGAGTTGAGGCTGAGATTTTGATGTAGGGTTATTGGTATTTGCCAATAGCATTAAACTGCCTGCCAATAGCATTAACCTGCCTGCTAATTTATTGCCTTTATGCACAGTGGACTGCTCCTATAGAAGAGTGACTTTCTCTGTCTAGATACACCCTTTGTCTCTTAGACAAAGACAAGGGGAAAAACAAAAGATGTATTCCATGGAATCACAGCTTGCTTTTTTCCCCCCAAAATTCAAAATGAACTATTACAAATGAAAGTATGTCAGAAAGCTGTTAATTTTGTTGACAGTATCACTTTACTGCAAAGATAAATCTTCATATATGACTGATTTTTTTCACTCTCTTATTCATCTCGGGATGATGCCCAGTGAGTGTGGGGACAGCTCATGGTGGGTGACAGTGCTTTGGGATGCTCCTGTGTCTGACCAGTGCCACTTGAGTAAGCACCTGGGAGGAGACAAAATAATCCATCATTCCCTGTGTCCCACAGACACTGTCAGATTTGGCATTGTCATTCTTGTGGTCCCAGAGCATGCCAGTGAGCCAGGCAAGCTTCCAGCCTAGTCGTTGGTATCCACAAGCCTCATTCCTTTCCTTGGATAGACAGTCAATGGGAGAAAAATCAGACTAATCTCAGTCTTCTAAAATTCCTTGAAAGGAGGTTGGATTGAGTGGGGGGGTTGATCTCTTCTCCTAAGGAACAAGCAACAGGATAAGAGGAAACAGCCTCAAGTTGTGCCAGGGGAGGTTTAGATTGGATATTAGGAACAATTTATTCATGGAAAGGCTTATCAGGCCCTGGCACAGGCTGCCCAAGGCAGTGATGGAATCCCTATCCCTGGAGGGATTTCAAAGCCATGTAGATGTGGTGCTGAGGGACATGGTTTAGTGGTGGTCTTGGAAGTGCTGGGTTAACCATTGGTATGTTTATTTCCAAAGTGTGTTATTTTCTTGCCAGCTCATTATGTTAGTTCTTCATTGTGGAGAGATTTATCTGAGATTAAAAATTATAACCAGCAATGTTATGAACTAATAAGCACATTTAAATTGGATGTTGTTAAAGCATTACATGGAATTAGTGACAGCACCATTTAATTTTATTTGGTAAGGTTATTATCACCTACATATTCCTTCCATGAAATGGGACCATAACTACTTCAGTGGCTTTAATGAGAGCACACACAATTTTCCTTCCTTCCCTTCCCCTTTGCCTTCCCCTTCCCTTCATTTCTGTTTTTAGGTCAGCTATGGCTATTAGATAACATTCATCATTAGGAAGGCAAAGCAGTCTATTAGAGGGAGGCTTTTTCTTCTGGTGATACAGGAAACCTGGAATAATCTTTTACACCTTTGTATGAAAGCCCAAGGAACATGCACCAGGACCTATAGGTTGTGGCAAATAATTTTCAGGAGGATCCTGCTGGCAGCCCATGCCAGGGGAGCCAGAAGGAACCAACCCTCCCTTTTGCAAAACCTCCATGCAGCAAATGACTCAGTGTCAGGACAGATGTGTTCCCCCACCTCCCAGTTTTTGAACAACTTCTAATCAGGGCCACAGAGAGCCACAGCATTTATCCAATGGCTTTCCTTCCTCAGGTCTTCATTCACAAATTCACTTCCATGCAACAATGCCCAAAACAGCACTAATGAGTTCGTTGAAGTGCTGGAAGCAGGAGAGCCATGGTTTTGTGGCGTTCTGCCCAGGTTAATAAGCCCTGCTTCTCAGCAGTGCTAATTAGGCGAAGCAGAGATCTCCACAGTGGTGAGTATATTCATTCTGACACACAGTTATTTCAGGCAGCTCCACCTGCTACTGCATTGCACTGGTAGACCTACCCTCAACATCAAGGACATTAAGAGGGAACCCTGTCCAATAGCTCTGTAGGGTTCCAGCTCTCTCTTCCTCCAGTAAACGCAGCGCAGGTTTATTGTCATCAATTATCAATGTGATACTCCCTAGAGACAGCCCTACTACCTGACCGAAACTCTGTGCTCTGAGATGGGTAGGAATGTTCTCATTGACTCAAATGAAATTACATCTTGACTGCAAGAGAACAGTGTGAAGTAGACAAACTTGTCTGAAAAACTGTAAATTAAACAACTACCTAAAAAGTCAGTGTTGGACACTACCCTGTCAGGTGTTATTGGCTTTTGTCACCAGCAGCCAGCAGCCAGATAGCTTTGCTGGCAGGGCTAAGGAGCTGGTTCTATTATTGCTGTGCAATCATCACCCCACTGTGCCTTGCAGCTGTGGAAACCTGCACCCAAAACATCTGAAAATGCCATCACCAGTGTGAGGGCTGCTGAACTGTGCCTGCCCCTTTGCATGCCTGGGACAGCCTCACCAGACTTGCTGACATGGGTGGGGAAAGCAGGGGAGTAGATGGGTGCTCTGGGGAGCTCTTGGAGAGCTCAAAAAGCTGTTTTGCATATAAAAAATGTAGGAGGAAAGAAATAAAATCTTAGTGTGCACTGAGTGGTGGCTGGGGGCACAACTCCCACTTCCAGCTGAACAGGGCTTCTCAGATTCTTTAAGTGGGTGTCCCAAATTTTCTTCTGTAATAGCCCATCCTCTTCCTCTTCTGCCATAGTCAACACCATCATTATCCTCTAAAGACAACTTCCTCTGTACAACCTGAGTATATGAAGCACCCTATGGCACACCACGTAGCACATCCTGGGGAGTGTTGGACACACCTGGCTCGGGAGCTGCAGTTGCAAGAGATCCCTCTTTTCTCACTTCTTCAGCAACAGCCAGCCTTTGCTTGCCTCAATACCTCCACTGTTTTCTCTGGTAAAAGTTTTTTCTCTCTTCTAGATGATCCAGAGGCTGTGATGAGATGGTCTGGGGACTTTGTGTGTTTGGAACCCATGATCTGGTGAGCAGAGGTGGTCAGAAATGAGGACTTTGCAGGGTGCCAGCCTCTTCCAGCTGATGCAGGAAGGTCTGTTCCTGTTCTGCATCCAAAACCAAGTCTCTGGCTTCCAGGGATTGAGCCTGTAGCTGCGCAAGGCAGAGTAAGTTTAATCCCCTTTCCATTGGCCTAGTGCTGCTCATGGACACTAGTTCAGCCCAGTGAGGGGATAATGCTGAACCTTACAACAAGTTGGATTTTCCCAAGCTGCGTTTCCTTGCCCTTTAGGATGAGAGGAAATGGCCTGAAGTTGTGCTGAGGAGGTTTAGATTGGATATTAGGAAAAAATTATTTACTGAAAGAGTGATCAAACATTGGAAGAGGCTGCCCAGGGAAGTGTGGAGTCATCATCTCTGGAGATGTTAAAAAAATGTATAGACATGGCACTTCAGGACATGGTTTAGTGGGCATAGTGGTGTTGGGCTGACAGTTGGACTTGACTTAGAGCTCTTTTCCAACCTTAATGACTCTATGATTCTGTGAATCTATGCCCTGCAATTCAGATTTGAAAGCTGTTGCCCACATGGAGTTTGCAGCTATTGTTTTGCTATGAACAGTGTGAAAATGAAATAAGAACTGGAGTGAGAACCTGCTTCCTTTTTCAAAGGAAACTGGTTATTCCCAGCATGATCAAACTATTACACTGCCCACCCTCTGCTTATTCCAGGGACAGAGCCTTCCACTGCAGGTACTGACTACAAAATTAACATGGTATGAAAGACAGAGGAATCTGCAAGGGAGCCTGGGAGGAGGCATGGTCTCAGTCAAGAGAATATCAGGATTTTTACTTTGGTTTAATGGAAGTGAAACTTTTCAATGCCCTACTTGTGAAAGCTCACAACAATCTAAATGTCATCCTTGCAAAATCAGAGCTAAATAGTACTTCACTCAAAGCATGCTACTTCCAAGAAGGATACTCTCACTTCTTATTCTTCTTTTTGCATATTTTTTAATAACCTTATGCAGGCCTGCTGGAATCAGAGTATAGTAATTGGATTATTAATGCTGCATTTGATCAAGTAATTGAAATAAACTGGAGGGCTAATGATGACTCACTATTTAGGGGAACCCCCATGGAATAAACAGCCATAACAAGGGATTAGCCTGTTTCATTAAAACATTTTCTGAAGTTATGGACTTTGATCAGCTTTCCTATAGCAAATTGAAACGGCACCAATGATCATAAAAATCAATATGCAGGGACAGAAATTGGGTTCCTGTTTTAGTGAAATGAAGATCATGCTCTGTAGGTGCCATGCACATTTTATATTTCTCCCATGACCTTTTTTAAACTCCAGCTTCCCACGAGCATGTTCACTCTTCTCCTAGAGGTAGGGATAAAGTATCAAAACAAACCCTTGTCTCTCAGATGGTTTGATGTATATACTGTTGCAAGTAGAAGTACTGATAATCAAGAAACTATTCTACCACATCAATATACTCACCAAGCTAAAAAATAGCTACAAAATTTCATGAATATTTCTCTGTAAGCTGCATTTGAATTAATGTCAGTGCTTCCCCTTGTAGATTTCAAATTAGCAGCTATTCTGTTAACATAAATTTAACTTCTTGTTGTTATTGCCCTTTACTTTTGTATCAGCTTCATGCCAGTAGAAACTGAAGCACAAACTTCAGGAGGACTCTTCTCAAAGCATCCAGATGGCAACAATAATTATTTATTATCTTTAGCTACCATGATTATGTTGCCCAATCTGTGATATTGTAAATCAGTTTTCAGATGGTCACAGGAGTTGTAGCAAGTTTAGTGAAAAATATTGCTCATTATTTGTTTGTTCACAGGGACTGAACGATCAGACAACTGCAGCTCTTTCAACATAAGTAAATAGATATGGAAGTGTAGATCTAAAAGGGACTCTGGGCATGGAGGGGCCAGCCTGGTAGGATGCATACAATGAGGAATACATTACTTGTCTGGCAGGGAGTCTGGGTTTCTCTGAAATCCACACTTTCAAAGTGGGTTCAGTCAAGGGCTGTGCTGTTTTCATTTTACTGGAACAAAATCATAGTGTAAAATGAGACAAATCTCTTCTTTGGGCTAATGCAAAAGCATGGCAGTCAGTTGCAACAGCACAGAGACTCCAAAGTGAGGATCCAGCCCCAGTGCAATTTTTGAGATTTCTGTGGTTTTATTACAAGCTTGCAGAGGTTTTGCCCTCCAGAGCTGATATTTCCCCTTAACCTAATTCTATCAAATCTGTCATATTTTCTTAGCAGTGCTTTGAGACCACAATTTATTAATTTATTTTTCTTGCTGGAAAAATTAGCTCTAACTGTTCTATATTTCCAGGGTAATGGTGACATTGGAATGAAGGGAATGACACACTGATTTTCAGCAAGGTATTCATAAATTGCCTGCTTAGATTTATGATATGTCACTTGATTTACTGCATTGCTTATTTATTTATTTATTTATTTGGGTGGATGTTGTTGTCTGTTGACATTTCTACAATAACCCTTTTCCTTTTTTTAGCTTCTTAGAGGCTAAAGTAGCACATTTTTACAGTAGTATTTTTAAATTTAGATAACTTGATAGTCACAGTTGCTGACTCTAATCTTATTAAGATCTTCTTTTCCAAGATACTGTTTCTTCCTGAGCCCTTGATGCCTTTGTTTTTCATCTTAGAACTACTGCAGAAAAAAATATGGTTTAAATTTTAAAGGCGCTAAAACTCACTCTGACAAATAAATCTGTCTTCTGCTATGCTCAGGGTTGCTCCTAAGTTTGATATATTTTAGACTCCCTAGGGTCTCCAGGTTTTTCCAGAAGATGGTTAATGGCAAAAGGTGCTAAGTTTCAATTTTCTCAAAGCATGAAGACTGAATTTTGTTGTTTCTATAATGAACCCACTATAGCATTTTGATTGGAGGGAGTTCAAGGACTTTTTCCTCACATCCCTCCAGGCCGTGCACTTAGGGCAATTAAGAGTCTATTTATGGTCCAGAGCATCATTTCCCAAGCTGTAGTATATAAATGCTGTCCAATTGAGTGCCTCTTCCTGCCTCTGTGCATTACCAGGGGTGGTCTTGCCATCATCAAGGGTAGTATATTAATAGATCACATTCTTCCTCCAGCTGAAGGGAAGAAACATGATGATTCAGATAACTGTTACAAACTCACAGGAGGCCCTTCATGTTCTACAAAGCTCCTATTTTCCTTTTGCCCATCACTGTCTAATACTTGTCATTAGGAAAACTTCTCTTTCTAACAGACACCTGGTGTTACCTACTCTGGCTCATGCTGCTCAGTGAGAAAGAAGTTCCCTTCCCTTGTGGTGGGCATGAAACTTATGTGTAAAGTTTTAGACAAAGGCACAAGACTGTTTTCAAAGACTGCTGGGAGGAAGGATGTAATGCTTTGTTGTGTGCTAGTTAATGGGCAAATGCTTTTGACAATAGAGAAGTATGGAAGTACAAGCATGGCAGGAATGAATTACAACAGTATTAACAATGGGGTTATTAGGTTTAGAAACATCTGCACAGAACTAACTGAAAACCCTGATGGTTGCGATTTCTGTACTGCATTAATGCCAAGGTGAGTTCTCTTTGCTTCTGCCAACCAACTGCCAAACTCACATGCACTTTGTGTGCAGCATTGGCCTTTTGGTAAAATCCTCAGGTCAGATATTGCCTTTATTATCTGGGACCAGCCTCCATGGTGGGCTTACTTGGTCCTTTATGGATGAACAGTCTCCATGGTTGTCTTTAATACCTTTATTCACATCCATCTCCTCAAGGTATTTAAGTTGGTTCAACACCAAGAGTGTGATTTGATAACCAACAGCTTTGGAAGCATCCCCAATCAACTCCAATACTGTTTTTGGCTTCTGTAGCCAAGGTTCTTGGTTGTCTGCTGGACTTCCCATCGTTTCTCTGTCCTTTTTTGAGCACACTGCAATGTAACATGAATAATTTGCAACCTAGTAAGCTACAAGGTGAACATTTCATGTGACTAGATCTGTATTTTCCTTCCTTTATTTTTTTTAGTTTGAGGTCCATTAGGTTATTTTCTTGTGTAATCTAAGACTGAAGATATTGTTGTAGTTTGTTGGTTTTTTTTCTTTCCCTTACTACAGTTATATTTCCTAGCATAAGATATTTTCTCCAAACTTGCCAATTTTCATGACAGACTTTTATCTCCTAAATAATTTGATAGTCATGGTTAGGCTTCCTGAGGCATAGCCTAGACTCGCATGCATCTCTGAGGGGAACCAAGGAAGTGTGTGAAGTTGATTATAAGAAATGTCAATGACATGGCTCATGTTCTCTCTGCTCTTGCAAGGGCGTAGAAGATTTATGCTGTGATTTGGGACTGTGTCTGTTTTAGGAAGATTTCATGTGAAGATCAAAACAAGGACTGGATGTGATGGTTTAGACAGCACTTGTGAGGAAACAGAAGAGCATATGCTGTCCAAGATAAGGAAAGAAAAAGAAGGAATATATATTTCCTATCACCTTGTGACTGTTGACTAAAAGAGCTTAAATTTAAGGCCTGGCTTGTCAAGAAATATAGCAACATCTGTTTTTTCAAAGCATACTACAAGTCTTTCAATAGAGACAAAGCAAAAAGCTCCTACCCATGTGACACCTGGACTCCATGTATGAAAAAACAAGGCTTTTTCAGACCATATGAGGCATATTACCGGTTACTTTACTGGCAAGAACTGTGAAGAAAGATGCAGTACAGAATTTGCTACTGAAGCTGATAGTTTCTCTAACTTTACTCCTTTAATCTTTTACTGGAACCTCCTTAAACTCTGATTTAGGAAGGCAGTGACTTCTCTTGAGACTTTGACTGCTGTGCTTATCTTCACCAGCTCTGCTCTGTTTCTACTGCAAGGCTGGGTAAAATCAGTAAAGATTAATTTAGAAAGCCACAGAGATGGTTGTCGCTTTTGCATACCTCTTTCATGAATAATTGGGCTGTCCAATCACTAACTGGGTAGAGGAGGTGGAAATTTCTAAGCTTTTTAAGCTATCCTAAGAGATAAGGTAATTGAAGAAATCAAGGATTAGTGCTGTGTACTGTTTTAAAGATGGTTCCTAGGTATTTTCTGAGGCAGAGGAACACACGAATTCTATGGCAGAAATAAAACCTGGAAGGAGGACATACCAAAACTTCTGTTCCTGGATGATTTGGGGGAGCTTGTGCTTGTGCCAAGGTACAAAGGGTACACTAATTTCAAAAGTTGGCCAGCTAGGGCTCAAAAGAACTTTCTTAAGGGAAACTAAACAGTCTCCTGAAAAGAAAAACCTGTAGACAATTCTCCTTTTCCCCTGTTCATCTAGAGAAAAGTGGCTGAGGTGCAGTAATAGCACAGTCTGACATAGCTGAGAGTGAGCCTGTGTGCACTAATCAGAGGGAAAACACAGGGACCAGGATTGTCTTTTAATTTGTCTGCTGCCTGAGGATGAAAGGAAGCTGCTGTCAGTCACAAAGCACAAAGGAAGATATTCTGGTGTGCTCAGGACTCAAAAAGGGGCTCTGTTATCCCTCCAGTGATCTATGAGTAATTTCTGACATAAAACCTCCAAGTCACTTGCAAAGCCAATTTGAGATAGAATGGTAACAAACATTTCTTCTGGGACTTCTGCAGAGAAAAAAAAAATAAAATAAAAAAAAAATCCCTCCTGCCCTTTATTTTACCTGGTATTTTCTGCTGTACAAATGTCATTAAGTGACATTTCTCTCCTAGAGGCCATCCAGTATATATGAGGATTATTATTCCCTCCTTCTCCTCTCTCCCACTGCAAAACAGGCAGTGGCTGACAGTTACTGAGGGGGACTCTGATCTGACAGTGCTATGAAATCTGCTGCCTGAAAAGATCTTGATAATGGCATAAGAAATCCTTTCTTATCTCAAACTACCATTAAGGTGCCTGTCTGCAGCAGGGAAGTCAGGACATTCTTCTGTAATTGAAGCTTGTTAGATCTATATCCTCTTGTACTTCTACAACCTGTTTAAGAGGAAAACCCAAAACAGGCATAAGGAAAATAAAAGAAAAATAAAGGCATTTAAAATGTAAAGATCTCCTGAGATTAAATTCCTAAATGGGAGAGTATTTCAATTGTTCTGTGCTCAACGATTAAGGTGGATTTTGCATTCAGTTGCTGCATTATCCCACAGTTACTGTGTGCATATATATGTGTGTAGAAATGGAGATTTCACTGGGGGAGGTACCGTTTGTCATGTGGGACTTTCTCAACTGGAGAACTTGCTGCCTAAATTTATATGGCAGACAACCCCCACACGATTTTGCATAATATAAGCTGTTCTTGATTTCCCTGCTCTAGCCCGTGGGACATGGACAGGAATTGTCTCCACAGTCTCAGCCCTGTTCCTTCATCCTCCGATGACCACTCTGTGGGACAGGGCGTGAAGTTTCTCTGAGGTGACTCCAAAGTATTTCAGAACAGTTTGTTCTAAATAGGTCAGTGTTTTTACTTCAGCAGGATCAGCCCTATAGTTTCAATGTACAGCCCTGCCTCTGCACCTTACGGGTGTTGGAAAAGGGTGTTTCTGTCTGTTGAAGGGCAGAAGATGAGCAACATCCAGCTGGTCAGAGCTTCTCATTGAGCTCATGCTACGATTTAAATTTTGAGATCTTTTACTTTGCTTGAAGAAGGGGTTAATGCAGGTTGGAGGTTGTGAGAAAGGCAATGGTGGGAAGTGCAACAAACAAGGTGTGACCGAAGATTTTAAAACCAAAGATTTGTTTTCAGAGAGCCCCAGCACAGAGGAATTTTAGCATCAGATTTCTTATTTGTTCAGTCTTTACTGAACCTTCCTAAAGGGTTTTTCCTCATATGTGTATTTCAGCAAAAAGAGAAACACATCTTTGATGTAGTTTTCCTTTCTTTGAGCAAAGAATGGGCCATCCAGGTGCTCAATCCTTTCCTAAGAGGAAAACTTCAGTAAGGCAGCCAGTGTACCCAGCCTGTCCCTTGCATTTTGTAGGATTAAACTTAATGCATTCTTGCTAAGAGCTCTGATCATTTGTGAAGATGGCACATACAGGTTTGTGCTGAGCTCTCTGTACCATTTTCCCCCTGGCATATTGTCTGCACACAAAAAGTTGTATTTCAATGTCCTTTTCTCCAGATATCCCTGCTTTTTTCTTTTTCTTTTATTTTTTTTTCCCCCCTTTTTTTTCTTCTACTTCTACATTCAAATTCAGTGTGCCATCTTGTTTCAACCTGCTTAATGTTATACCTCTGCCTTTAATGACAGAGGACATCAAGTGCCAAGTTCCTTATTTTATTGCAAAAGATGGCATGCAGACCTTCTTTAAATGGTTTCAAATAATCTAAAATCCCTGATTGGATGTTTTCAAAGGCAGTTTGAGGTTATCAAGCTTCTACTGCACAACTTGATAGCATATAATTCTCTTGCAACAGGTTAATCTTTTTAAAAGGCCTCTCTCTGAGGTTCTTTATTTTCATAAATGCTCCTTTTTGCCTGCTTTAAAGATTTGAAATAATTTTTAATGTGGAAATTGCATACAGTGTTGTCTTAATTTGTCTTGACAGGTGTGAACTGTTGCATGACCTAAAATACAGAGAAAAAAAGCCCAACAAAACCCCTACCTTACAAATGCACAAAATAGTTTTTGTCATTTTTATGCTTCAGATGAAGACATTCTGAAATACCTGATGCTTTGAAAACTTCAGTCATGTTTATTTCTGGAGAAGAAACTGAATTCAAATACTCTAGACCTTCAACTCAGGAATCTGATCTTAATTTTTAAGTGTTTGCAACTGCTGGAATAGCTGTAATAAGTACACCAGTGATTTTGGGCTATCTTTCAGTTCCCCATCCTTGGGTACTGCAGCTTTTTATGTAGGAAAACTTTCTGAGGTAGAGTAAATAACCTTCACGAATGTCCTGGGATCTGTCTCCAGAGTGGAGGCTTCTCTAATATCCTGATGTGTACAAGAGTTTGTGCTGGCATGGAGGCAAATTGCCAGCCAGGACAGATTGGGCTGAACCTCTCTTTTCCTCAGCTTAGAGTTGTGGTCCATGTGTGCAGAAGAGCAGTGTTTTGGCAGTGTCTGTTGTGTCCCAAGTGCCTGTCACAGTAAGAAGGCCACAAAACTTGGCGTGTGGCAGTAAAAAAGATTGTCTGCATGGTATTAGGTTGCTTCCGTGGTTTTTGTACCCACAAAAGACTGGTTTTCTCAGGTGGATTTCTGAACAGATATTTTATTTCCTTAGATTTAACTGTGATTTCTGTTTGCATATGGATCTCTTACAGAGGTATGGGATCCCAGTAGGCACTTTATCTTTACAGTGTTGTCCTTCACTTACTCATATGCAGATATCTCCTCTGTAGAGTCTAAAATTCTCTAGAGAAATACCTCAGCCCTACTGCAAGGATACCTTTTCCATAGAACTTGCAGAGTGGTTTTGTAAATACTCCCAAATAAGTTCACAGCAAGGAACAATTTTCTTGTTATACTCTGTACATTTACCCAGAAATCTAAAATAAACTTTTTTTTTCCTTTTTGTTAGCAGAAAAATCTAATTGTAATGGAATGACATTATTAAATACCAGAATGAAGAACACCAGGGAAATAATCTAACTGCTGATACTCTAATGCTACTCTTATGTTAACTCAGTGCTTCTAAATAATCAGTAATCAGAAGCTTGAATTAGACTGAGATAGATTGAGCTAAATGCTGGACTATTCAAACTGAGTACAAGAGATTTGGTGGAAAGTTCAGGGAAAAAATGGCACTGCATTAAATCTGCAGGACTACAGAAATCATGCTTCTATTTTGCTTTAAGTAAACACATTCTCTTTTGATATATGTTGATCTTTCTTCACATGAATCATGAATCATGCGGCACTTCAGGCCCTGATTAATATTCTTAATTGCTCTCCCTTTTTTGTCCTTGCAGCTGGCAGATGGATTGCTGCAAATCAGGCAGAGCCATATCAGTCCTGCTTGTGAACAAATGGTGTTACAGCCTGTGTGTTTATCCCCTTTGATCCACACACAATTGGAACAAGGTGCAGTAATCAAGGGTTGGATTTTTTTTTTTTTTCTTCTTCTTCTTCCCTCTCTCTGTGGCATTAACTGTGATGGGAGAAGATGATAGGATATGGATGGTGAAGCAATTTCTGCAATGCCAAACACTTTACAGCAACAAGGAGGTCTGGAAATCTTACAGAACACGCCAGGGAGATGCCTATCCTCTACCAAGTTGGACCAAACAGTTCTTAGCAAGAGCGTTGACTGTTTCTGTGCTTTTCTGTGCCAGTGCTTGTTAGGGTGGACATACAATGAATCCCAAAGAAAGAGCATCATACTAGTAAGAATATAAGGGCTACAAGGATGATTAAGGGACTGGAACATCTGTTGTACCAGGAAAACCTAAGAGACCTGGGGCTGTTTAGTCTTGAGAAAATAAGACTGACAGGGGACTTTATTAATGTCTACAAATATCTGAAGGGTGGATGTCAAGAATGGGCCAGTCTCTTTTCAGTGGTGCCCAGCGATAGGATGAGGGGAAACGGCACCAAGTAACAACACAGAAGTTCCATCTCAACATGAGGAAAAACTTATTTACTGTGAGAGTGACAAAGCACTGGAACAGGCTGCCCAGAGAGGTTGTGGAGTCTCCTTCGCTGGAGATGTTCAAGACCCATCTGGACAAATTCCTGTGTGACCTGCCCTGGGTGTTCCTGCTACAGCAGGGGAGTTGGACTTGATGATCTTCAGAGGTCCCTTCCAACCCCTATGATTTTATGATTCTATAATAAGCTGAACAATGATATCTAATTAGCTGAAAAGTGAATGAAGGATCAATTATTCCCTCACCTTGCATTTTTGTTGCAGTATTTGTCACGATGCAAAATTCTTGTAGCTGCTGGATGGTTTTGTGAAATGTTTTATGCATTCTGTGCTGGAAACCAAAGCATCCTGGGGTTGCAACACCTTTTTGTTTTGAACAAAACTACTTTGGTGTTGTTTTTTTTTTAAAAATAATAATTATAATTAAATTGCTTAAATTGGAATAAAATTCTGTACTATCCCACTGTACCTAGTGGCATAGAGATGTCTCTTTTGGTTATGATTTACTACCCTGATGTACACAGGGCTTAATTTTCCCTCTGGTAATATGTGACAGATATAGCACAGTTTGCATTCCAGGCAGGATTGAGGCAAAACCCAGTGTATTAGACAAACTGTCTGATACAAGTTGGTCCAGTTCTTGCAAGACATCAAATCAAGAAGCTTAACATCTGCAAATCTGGATTTTTTTTCTCTTTCCAGGCATCCCAGCATTACTGTTCTTCAGCATCTGAACTTGCAATGAACTGTCTTTCTAACAGACATCGTCTTAATTACAGGATAATATACTGTATATGTGTAAATCAGTAATTAGATGTTAGTGTTCTTGAAGTGTGATTTATTAGGAGGAAGCTAAGTTCTAGTAAAACAAATACACTTCTATTTGAATGCTGACAGAAGATGAGTAGAGCTTTTGATCATTCCTTCTGTCTTTAAGAATTGGCTTCCTAATGAAATTGGATACTTTAAATATCTAGATCTCTAGCTCAGGACTTGTCTTGACACTTCATTATCATATGAATTACATTTTTAGCTTGGCAAGTTTAGATATAAAACTTGGGTATTAAGTATGATGTGAAAAATTGACTAGTAGAATTATAAAGATTCTAATATCTCAGCATTTTCTTTGCTTTTATTGATCACTGTAATCTAGCTGATGTGTCAGCAGCCAAAAAGCATTCTAAGTAAGTTGATGTATTAAAAATGATACAACCTTTTATCTAGATTTATATTAGTTGCAATCAGGTGACATACCACTGTGGTCTACTTTGTGACTTTCAGAATTGGTTATGTCAAAATCAAAGGAAATTGGGCTGAATAATATTCATATTTCAGAGCTAGTTGTGCTTATTTCTTCAGTTATTTACTGAGATGTGGTCCCTAACACTCATTCTGAATGAAAGCCTAGAGACTTATAACTGCCCTAAAAAATGAGTTTTCTCACAGAAAATTGTTTGCAATTTAAGTATTGTATTTAAGTTGGACCAGATGATCCCAGAGGTCCCTTCCAATCTGGTATTCTATGATCCAATGATTCTATAGTGAATGCTTAGATATTACAAAACTGGTGCATCACCCCAGCTATTGTATTTTGGCTTTATACAGTTTTTATTGGATTATATCCTGAAAAATAAAGGGGAAAATAACTGTTAGCAAATCTGACTGTGTAAAGATTTTTTTTAAGCTTGACTACTTTAAATCAGATTTATCTGACATCTGATGTATCATCTAATAAACTGGGTGGGATCTTTGGTTCAAACAAAGAGATCTCATGTTGTCTAAGTTATATATGCTAAGAAAGACAGATTTTTATTTGTTAAAAATGCATATGAGATTGGCAACATTTATAGCAGAAGAAGACTGAGTATTTCCAAATGATATTTAACAAAGAGGTCTATTTTAGAATAAATCCCAGCCACATCTAAATTGATACTGCTCTCTGCTGCTAAAGTTTCATCTTTTTCTGGTGGGACACAGATAAGGCAGGGAGATGTATGGCCACAGGGATGCAAACCTTGTTCCTTGTGCTGAACAGGGCAAGTCACTGAAGGGGGTTGGTCCAGGGAGAGAAGGGTCTCAGTCAGAGATAGGTTCAAATTCATATTCTGAGGCAAACTTCTCGCAAGGTAAGCAGGGAAAGAGCAGTAGACCCATATCCAACTTTTGTTTTCATTTTCAGTGGGTCATGAAGTCTGGAGGTCTCTTGCCTAAGTTCAGAGAGGCTTGTGCTCTTCATCCCCTACCTTTTCTAAATGGAGTTTATTGATTTTTTTCAATTTTATAATGTATTCCGAAGTCACTGATAATACACTAAAGTTGATGTTTGTTTCCCTTCAGCAGTTTGGAAGCAAAGATCATTGCACAGGGCAGCCCAACAGCATCTTTCAGGACTGCCCTAGAAACCTCAGAAGGGATGAAGAAAGTACAGAAGGGAACAATACGATTGTATCAACTCATAATGAAACGTGGGGGGTTGAAAAAATAACAAAAAAATAAACTCACAAAAATGGTACATTTCCAGGCTTTTTTTTTGTTTGTTTTGTTTTGTTTTTTTTCCCCCCAAAATATCACTGTAAGTAAGAGAAGATGGAGGGGAAAATGGTGATGCACTAGTGAAATGACAGACAGGAGGAAGAAGAGAAATTCTTAGAACACATTGGGAAGACCTAAATGTCTGGAAAACCAGGACTCATTGGGTCCTTCTGCTTCTGTCTTCTTCCTCCATCTTCTGCTTTGCTTACACTGTGTATTTTTTGAAAAATGAAACGTAATCTTTAAGAAAGCCTGATGTCAGACGAGTGTGTGCCTGGAGATTGTTTCTTCACAGCGTTGAGGTGGATGCCACATACTTGCTTCGTTACTTCAGAGGGTGCTATTGCAGGAAAGTTAGTGTGTCTGTGAGTGTGAGCGTGTGAGGCTGAGCGCGTTTACCCTTCCGCAGCGTGTGGCCCCTGGGCGGTGGGTTCTTTCCAGCGCGCAGGGCTCGGCAGCAGCTCCGTAGGGGCGGCTTCCCGGTGCCAGGGGAGACCCCCCAGCAGCAGCAGCAGCAGCAGCAGGCGGGCCGGGCAGGCTCCGATCCCGGGGCAGAGCGGCAGGCGGGCCGGGCAGGCAGCTCCGGCAGGATCCCCAAGTCCGTGGATCCGGGGACAGCCCCTCCCGACCCGGCAGCGGCGGCAGAGGTTTGGTTCCCGCGGCAAGCGGCAGCAAAACGCGGCTGGCTCCGGCCCCGACGGCTGCGGGAAGGACCCGGTGCCCCAGGGGTCAGAGCCCGGCACGCTCAGCGTTCGGGCTCAGGCTCGATCCCCGGGGCAGGCGGGCCCGGCACAGCCCCAGCTCCAGGCTCCGCAGCACGGGGGTCCCTCGCAAGGACCATCCGAACAGAGCTCGGTCCCACCTCCTCAACTCGCCGCCTTTTTATACCCCCGAGACCCCCCTGTCCGGTCAGTGTCACTGTCCAGAGCCAGCTGGCATCCATGAGCCCCAAGTTAGGGCGGTAACTAGCAGGGGCAATGCATAACTTGCTGCCCATCCTTCCTGCCTTGTATCACACCTGTTGTTTTGCTTTTGTTTGTCCTTGAGCAGCAGGCCTGGCTTAGTCCCTTAGCTGGGAACACTCAGCAGAAGGCCTTTGCTGGCTTAAAAGGCATTTTGTTTAGACTTACGTGGGAAAGAAGAAGAACCATCTCCCACATGACCACAAAATCCTAGTGGCTTTTTTAGATTCTCTTTCTCCTGCTCACTCTCTCTCATGCTGCTGAAATACTGCACCTCCAGAACTAGCGTGGATTTACTGGCATTGTGCTACACTCCTTCCAAATCAGCCATTTTTTGAGAGCAGAACAATTAATACCTTCCATTTAACATTGCTGGCCCTTCCTTGATTTTCAATATCCAGTGGGAGGATTTTTATATTTGAAAAGTGATGCTTGTGTATACTGTCAGAATTGAAGTCTTTTTTCTGTTCAAGGTAGAGCTCAAGCAGTCTCTGCTCAGGTATTCCTGCTCAGCCTTACTGATGCTTCTCGAGAAGCTTCAAGTGCTGCAAGTCTGTTTGTTCCCTGACCTTTACCAAGACAGGAAGCCATTCTAGAAACAATAGAAAGTGACCATTGTCTTATTTATGAAAGGCTATAAAAGCATAAAAAATATACTGTGTTGAAGGTATATAAAACCCTCAGAGTCCAATAAAACCCTCAGTAGCCAATAAAGTCAGTTCATGGAACTGGAGCCTCTGATAACCTCTGCCAAGGGGACATTTGGGTCAGTCCCTGCTGTGGAGAAGATGAGTGCTTTCTATACAGAATGAGGTACTCTTCAGGAGGAGAAGTGCTTTTATGAGGAGAAAGGCTTTAAAGTAGCTTAGTTAGAATAGAAAAGGGCAGGTGGGGGTTTCTGAGAAAGCTGTGCATAAGGGATGGTTCTCCAGGACTGACCTTAGGAGCATGGCCAAACCTCTGGACAGCTTAGCAGCAGGCTTAATGCTTTCCAGAGGGTAGAAGTAGACGTGGAAGACCCAAAGGATCTAAAAAACTATCCTGGGAAAGTCTGTATTAGTAATTTTCTCTTCTACAGTGCAGGCCAAGCAGAAGCCTTAGTTGCAAGTCCGAAAAAGCTGCAAGTGGAGCTTTGGAGGAAAGCAGACATTCACAAAGGGGATTAATAGTTGGAGACCAGAAACCAAGACACATAACAGAGATAAAGTGAGGACTATGAATACTGCCTGGAGGGAAAGGTCTAAATCTAGGTGAAATTGATTTCTTTAATATTTCCTAAATATTTTCTAGACTGCTTTATTCAGTGCTCTAGATTTGTACAGGATTTTTAGTGCATGCTGTCCAGCTTCCTCTCAAGTGAAGGCTTTTTAATCCTCCCCGGTACCAGGTGTGTGAAGACTACACTGTCCCTAGTGCAGGTTGAGTGATGCTCTATCAGTGTCATCCTCCAGGAGACCTTCTTGCAACAGAACATCACAGGGATGCCAGATTGCCCAATGAATCTACCCATGCACTTCATTTTGTTCCTGTTCTGCTGCCCTGTGCCATGATTTGTGTGGAGGCAGATCTACACAGGACTCTGCATTCACCCTAAAAGGCTTTTGCATTTGAGCTTCTTGCTTGGCAGAGATGGGAGAGAGATGGAGGGAACAAGCATGTTTCTGTCTTGTCAAAGAGGACAAGTGCAATACAGACACTAGGCTTTTAAGGAAATTATTATGGCTGAAAAGAGACTTGTCTATGTACTCTGGGGTCCTAGTGATTTAAATTTTATATCAGTGAAGCTTTACTGATTACAACAGTTATTTCCTGATTCACATCATCTGCAAGGAGATCAGCCCCTGAGGCATGCAGCTCAGACAGGAGACATCAGCTGCATCTTCATGGCATCCTGTGTGGCCAAGAAAGAGGCTTTATGCTCGTGGAGTTCTACTGAAATGGGAACAAAGCTTCAGGGAGATCAGAGCTGAGCTCAGCACCTTGCACAGCATGGCTCCTACCTTCCTCCAGCAGCGTGACTACAAACAAAATTCAAATTGCTTGATTGCATGAGGAGACTGAGCATGTACAACACATTGAAGTCCTGAGGATGACATCATCATTCACTGGAAGAGTCCATTAATGATCTGATTTCAGCACAATGTGATTTTACCCATCCCCAGAATGGGAGTGGGGATTGTGAAGGCTGACTAAAACCAACCCCTACTAGTAGACACTTCTGGGGTTACCCTTCACATCTGAGATTTGGCTTTTGTTTTGTGTTCAAAATTTATCTGGAATGAGAGCTGAAGAAATGTGATTTTGGGAGTTATTGAGAGCAGGAGATCTGTCTACCCAGACTCCCAGAATCACATTTTTGACCTGTTTCTGACAAGCTGGCCCTGTTTAGTGTTCTTATTTATGGATCTGTTAACAAAATACTGATTTGGGATATATATATATATTTTCTTCAAGAGAAAAAGCTTTCACATTTGGGTTGGAACTGAGGCTGTTTAAGCTGTTTCTCATTTTGCACTCTAGCTGCCACATCTGCAGCTGGAACTGTGCCGAGTGTCTGATGGAAGAATAAGCAGATGGACTTCTAACCTTTACAAAGGGTATATTACAGCAAAGCAAATGGGAATTAAATTAGTGAAGCTGTTCACTCAGTCATTTTATGTGAAAATGGGGAAAGTTCAGACATATCTTTGTATTGGAAACAATTCTGTGCTCATCTTCTTCTGGTTTTATTTGATTTTATTTTGGTGAGAGAGAAAGTAGGATTTCCCCTGCCCCAGTGGTGCCATAGTGGGAAAGTAAAAATTATTTATTTTGGTTCAGACACAAATGTCCTTAGTGGGATTTTTGAGAAAACTAGACTGGTATGTAGAATTGAAATCACTGAGAAGTGTCATGGTTTAAGCCTGGTAGGCAGCTAACGCCCACCCAGCTGCCTGCTCGCCTTTCCCCACTGGGGTGGAGGAGAGAACCAAAAGGGTAAAAATGAGAGAGCTTTTGAGTAGAGATAAAGACAGTTTAATAAGTAAAGCAAAATGTGTGTGCACAAGCAAAGCAAAACAAGGAATTCATTCACCACCTCCCATGGGCAGGCAGGTGTTCAGCCATCTCCAGGACAGCAGGGCTCTGTCACATGCAACCATTGCTTGGGAAGACAAATGCCATCACTCTGAATGTTCCCTCTTCCTCCTTTCAGCTTTTATTGCTGAGCATGACATCATATGGTATGGGACATCCCTTTGGTCATCTGGGGCCAGCTGTCCTAGCTGTGTCTCTTCCCAACTCCTTGTGCATGCCCAGCTGACTTGCTGGTGGGGTGGGGTGAGGAGCAGAAAAGGCCTTGACCCCAGGTAGGCACTGCTCAGCAGTAGCTAAAACATTCTCATGTTATCAAACTGTTTCCAGCACAAACCTAAACTGCAGCACCACGCAAGTGAGTATGAAGAAAATTAACTCTATCTCAGTGTTTTTGGTTTGCATAGCAAGGTTTTAGTAACAAGGGGCTACAGGAATGGGTTCTGTGAGAGGCTGCTAGAAGCTTTGCCCATGTCCAGTAGAGCCAAGGCCGGTCAGCTCCAAGATGGAACTGCTGCTGGCTGAGGCCGTGCCCATCAGTGGTGGTGGTAACACCTCCATGATAACATATTTAAGAAGGAGAATGCAAGAAAACCAAAAAATGGCAATTGCAGCTGGAGAAAGGAGTGAAAATACAGGAGAGAAACAACCCTGCAGTAACCAAGGTCAGTGAAGAAGGAGGGGAAGAAGGTGTTCCAGGCATTGGAACAGAGATTTCTCTGTAGCCCATAGTAAAGACCATGGTGAGGCAGGCTGACCCTTTGCAGCTGTGGAGGTCCATTGTGGAAAAGATACACACCTGCAGCCAGTGGAGGACCCCACACTGGAGCAGGTGAATGCCTACAGGAGGCTGTGACCCCATGGAGCAGGCTCCTGGCAAGACCTGCGGACCTGTGGAGAGAGGACTCAGTGTTGGAGCAGGTTTGCTGGCAGCACTTAGGACCCCATGGGGGACCCGTGCTGGAACAGACTGTTCCTGAAGGACTGCACCCCATGGAAGGGAACCACAATGGAGTAGTTTGTGAAGAACTGTAACCCATGGGAAGAGACTCACATTGGAGAAGTTAATGGAGAACTGCCTCCTGTGGGAGGGACCCCACTCTGGAGCTGGGAAGGAGGCTCAGGAGGAAGGAGTGGCCGAGACAACTGTGATGAGCTGACCACAACCCCCATTTCCCATCCCCCTGTGATTCTGTGAGGAAGGAGGTAAAGAATTTGGGACTGAACTTGAGCCCAGGAAGAAGGGAGGGGTGGGGAAAAGATGTTTTAAGATTTGCTATTACTTCTCATTACCCTACTCTGATTTGATTGGCAATAAATTAAGTTAATTTTTCCCCAAGCCAAGACTGTTTTGCCCATGACAGTAATTGCTGAGTGATTTCCCTGTCCTTATCTTGACTCACCAGCCTTTCATTATAATTTTCCTCCCACTGCCCAGCTGAGGAGGTGAGTGATAGAGTGGCCTGCTGGGCACCTGATTTCCAGCCAAGGTTAATTCTCAAAAGTCTGTCAGAACCATTGCAAAAAGAAATCTCAAAAAGCCAAAGGTAAAGAAATTAATGGGAAGTGAAACAGATTTTTTTTTTTTTCTTGTGCATTATAAATGTGATTCAGATGAACAAGTACAGATTCTGCTCTTTAAATGACGCTTTTTTTTAAAGGTATATTCTTGACTTTCTCATTAGATTTGATACAGGAGATCATTAAGTGACACTTCTTGACCTAAGATCCAAGTTTGAAGGGTGATGAATTCTGTCTTAGCAGCTGATGTGTAACAGTTGGAATTTTGTTTGGTATGAAAAAGTTACTGCTATGATTACTCAGTGTCAACAATATTTTAAAAAATAAAATCATAAAGTTAACTTGGAAATGAGGCAGGGGAGCCAAGAGAAGTCTTCTTCAGCCTCCTGCCTATAAATGTTTCTTTAAGGTAGAATATCTCTTTGCTGCTTTTGCTGGCAATGATAGTGTCTCCTCTTCTGGTTTTGCACTGAGTGAAGGAAACAGAAGGAGGGAAGCAGGCTCACGTAATCATAATGTTTAGGTAGAGCAGAAGGTAAAAAAATATATGAAAAGGTACTACTCCCAGCAGAGAGGCTGCTAACAGAATGAATTAACTACACATTTAGTAGAGAGTTTCCAGCCTGTTGTCTTCAGGTTCAGTGATGCTACTGATGTGCCTCTGGATAAACTAAAGCCAAACCTCATTAAAATGTAGCTCCTGGTGATTCTCATGAAGGCTGCATTATCCAGAGCAGATGATAGCAATAACAAAAAGCAAATACGTCCATTTCTTTGTCTGATTGGCAACTCCATATAAACACTATATAAAGACATGCCAGAAATAATATGAGAGTAGGTCATAGAAACACAGTAGTCTTGGTATTTCAATGAACTGGGTTCCAGCCAGCAACATGCTCTTTAAAGGTGGGCAAAGATTAAAAAGTTCTTAGGGTTATACTGAGGCTCAAATAATGACACGGCTACAGGCTGAGAGGGAAATCTAGTCTCAGAGCAACTGAGTGGAGAATATGGGATGCTAAATGTTCTGTGGCTGAAGGTAATACTTTGATTCTTAGAAGGATTAAAGCACAGATTTGCTGATGAGAGAGAGAGATGATGATGATGTCTACTTTGAGTTTAGCAAGGCTTTTGACATTTTGACAGCTTCTTTGTATGGAAATTGGGACATTATAAGCTGGCTGATGGGCTGTGAGTTAGGGGAAAGGAACCGACTGGGTCATCAGGCTCAGTAATTAGTGGGTTGTACTTAACATGGAGACCAGTAACATGTGGACTTCCTTGGGGGTCTGTATTGGGGCCTATCCTGTTTATTATGTTGTGGTGGGTTGATCCTGGGTGGATGTCAGGTGCCCAACAGTCTGCTCTATCACTCCCCTACTCAGCTGGGCAAGGGGAGAAAAAATAAATGAAAAGCATATGGGTTGAGATAAGGACAGGAAGAGATCACTCAGCAATTACTGACATGGGCAAAACAGACTTGACTTGGAGAAATTAGTTTAATATTTTACCAATCAAATGAGAGTAGGATAATGGGAAGTAACAGCAAATCTTAAAACATCTTCCCCACTCCACTCCCTTCTTCCTGGGCTCAACTTCACTCCTGAATTCTCTACCTCCGCCCCCACAGCAGTGCAGGGGGATGGGGAAGGGGGGGTTGTGATCAGTTGGTCGCACATTTTCTCTGTAGCTCCTTCCTCCTCACACTCTTCTACTGTTCCAGTGTGGGGTCCCTCATATGGGACACAGTCCTCCATTAACTTCACCTAAATGAGTCCTTTGACACAGGCTGCTGTTGTTCACAAATGTGAGTTCTTTGCATAGGGTGTAGTCCTTCAGAAACAGACTGCTTTAGTGTGGGTCCCCCACAGGAGTCACAAGTCCTGCCAGCAAACCAGTTCCAGCATGAGCTTCTCTCTCCCTGGGTCCACAGATCCTGCCGTGATCCTGCTGCAGCTTAGGCTCTCCAGCTTCCTCCAGGGCCCATCCACCTGCTCCATTGTGGACCTCCATGGGCTGCAGGGGGACAGCCTGCCTCACCATGGTCTTCACCACAGGCTGCAGGGGAATGGGCTCCAGCACCTGGAGCACCTCCTGCCCCTCCTTCTTCAGTGACCTTGGTGTCTGCAGAGTTGTTTCTCTCCCATATTCTCAGTCCTTTCTCCAGCTGCAATTGCCGATTTTTTGTGTGTTTGTATGTCCTCTTTCTTAAGTACGTTATAATGCAGGTGTTAGGTGTTACAACTGCTGCTGATGGGTTTGGCCTTGGCAAGCGGCGGGTCCATCTTGAAGCCAGCTGGCATTGGCTCCATTGGACATGAGGGAAGCTCAAAACAGCTTCTCACAGAAGCCACCCTTGTAGCCCCTTATCACCAAAACCTTGCCGTGAAAATCCAGTATGTACATGTGTCAGTTATGTGGATGAGAAAGCAGGTGATATCTGCATCAGCTTTATGGATGATAACAAAATTAGGGAAACAGCAGTGTTTGCAGGCAGGATCACTACCCAGAGAGACTTAGGCTAGAAGTATGGGCTGACAAGAACCTCCTGAGACTCTACAAGAAAATATGCCAAATCCTGACCCTGTAAGGGACAAGCCCCTGTAGGTGCTCAGGCTGTGCACTGCCTGCCTGGGGAGCAGCTCTTGTTTCTGTAATTAAAGTTGTTCTGGTGTTAGTGTTCAAACAAAATAATGGCAAGAGGGTTCAAAGATCCAAAAGGATCAAAGAAACCCCCAGAAAAACATGTCTCACTCTGAAGCACAACTGATGATTCATCTGTTAGCTTATACCCTTCAGAATGAGCAGACTTGGTAATAGTAGCATCACCATTTGACTCAGGATCACCAATTGAACCAGCAACAGCAATGCTCTCGATCGCCTCCCACCCATGTGGGGAAAGGAGAGAGGTAAGAAGGAGCAAGACTTCCCGGATTGAAAACTGAACTAGACAGCTTTAATTAAACACTAATGATAAAAGAAAATTTGTACAACTATATACAAGTGTGTGCAGGAATGTGCAAAATCCTATTGCCTCTCCCCACCCCCAGCAACTCCCCTGGCACCTCCTGAGCTGTGAGCAGTTCTGAAATGTCCCAGAGCTGATGGAGAGAGGGCAGAGCAGAGAGGAGCTGAGGGGAGAGCTGTGAGGGTCAGGAATGCACGAACCTGGGGATCAACAGTGATGGATAGATGGACGCCCAGCATGGATGGAAGAGAAGGGAAGAAAAAGCAGGAAGGAAGTTGTCTTCTGTGATCTCTGACCTTACACCAAGCTTATGTAGATATATGGAATGGAATACTTAGGTCAATTCTGCTGTCTGTCTAGTCCACTCCTCCCTACAGGAGGGATGCAGATACAACTCTTCTGCTCCCTTAGCATCTGATTCAACAATGCAGATTCAACAAGCAGAGCAAAATGACCTTGGAGTCTCAGCACTAACACAAACATTCCAGTGTTATCAGTCCACTAGCTGGAAGACTTGCTGCTAGTTAAAAGGGAGTTCACTGAAGGGAAAGAAAAAATCAGTAAAAGGAAAATTGTCTTCATCCTGGCTCAAACCAGGACAAGTAGACTCTTTACACAAGATTATTTGGACCTGTTTAACTATTTTTGAAGAAGTATACCAACTGATATATATCCTTAAAATTGTTCATCTAATTGTCTAAGTGTGTGAAATTGAGTACTGAGGATGTTGACAACAATAATAATGGTTAGAGAGCAAGAGCAACAGAAATCAGGAAATAAACCTGTAGTCTAATTGATCTGGTTAGATTTGCAGTTTTCCGAGCATTGCTAAGAAAGATTGCATGCTTGGGTACATGTCAAACTACCGAGTAGCTGCAGAGAGTATTTGAGCAATTTGTGATTAGTTATCAGGTGCAATGTATCAAGTCTGCCACCTGAGTGCGTAGCTACTCTCTTGTCACTGGAAATTTGCAGTGAAGGCTGCTGGTTATGCAAGGATTTGCTCTGGTTGAGCTCTGGCTGCAAGACTTGAAGCTGGTAAGTCCTGTGACTCCTAGCATGCACGAATTCAGCTTAGTTTGTCAGTAAACCCTCTGGCCATGCTGGTGGGGCCAGCAGAGGGAAGGAAGGGCATAGCTGATGTGTCTGTGAGGGACTAAGAGCACAGTGGTTTTGAAAAGATAATGCTGTTTGAGCTGAAATATGGCAATTACTACACGTGGACGTCCTAACTGTGAGGCTGTTCACTTATCACTAAAGGAGGAGGTAAAAGCAAGGCTACTGTCATTTACTGTTACTTCAGAGACATCTTAATTTCTTAAAGTCACCATTAGGCAATTACCTCTCTTTACTGAGCGCATAAAAGGACACATAATTTCTAAAAATAGTGTTGATGATAGGATAGCACAGAAATATCTCATTTTCACAGTTAAGCAGCACTTTACAGATACCAGCCATTAAATTCTTACAAAGCTCTGTAAGTGCACTCCACATTGCAAATCTATAGTGTTGAATTTATTCTTCATCTATGAGCCTCTTCTGCCCAAATATTCAGAGTAGTTTCCATGATTATGCCTCTGCTTGTCAGCTAAACAGTGTCAGGCCATGGGCATGTGCAGGGGTGTGTGCTCAGCTTCACTGTTAAGCTGTTATCCAGTCCCAGTAGAGCTCTGGCTTGCTGCAACTATTGCTTTCCAGGAAAATGTTCAGGCAAGGCTGGGGACACATCACAAGCCAGGGACAGTGCCCAGTAAACAGTTTGAATGGAGCTACTCTGTTTTTCAAGATAAGAGAGTTTAGCCAAAAGGATGAAAGTTGTGCTGTGCCAGTTGGCCTCCAGGCTGGAGAATGGTCCCTGGCCCTTTTCATCTACCAGAATAGACATAGCTCTAGTTTTTGTGTTCACAAATCTGTCCTCAGCAAATTGGGACCCTTGTGATAGTCTTCTCTGTTCCTTGGCCACCTCTGCCTGTTGGTGCACAAAGTTGCAGTCCTGTGAAGGGCAGATGCTGTGCTGCATATTTGCTTCTTTGTGTAACTTGGTGCTGCTACAGGGCAAGTGGATATCCTGGGCTGCCACCTGTGCAAATGACAACTTGTTCCAATTAACACATATGGAATGAACATGGCACCAGATAATTACAAGATGATATCTTTGGAAGGATAAAAAAGGATTTTTCTTTGGAAAATCAATGTCCTCTTACCCTACCTCTCTAATGAGTGTTCATACCTGTCATTGAAGCCTTCCCATTGAGGCCTCACGTCCTTCTCCCCAGGCCATTAGCTGTCTCTTTTAATTTGTGTTGCTGTGCCATAAAAAATGAAAACAAACACTGTGGGATCACAAATGTGACCATAATTCTTTATCATGCAATTTAAAGCAAAAACTATAACAAGGAAAATGACTAATACTTGAATAGGTTGCTGCATACACAAACAGTGCAATAATTGTCTCTCAGTCTGAACAAAAAGATAATAAAAATGTTTTACAGTGCTCCTTAATTGTAACAAAAATTAAAAATCAAGACTTTATTGCAGAAAAAGGAAGCATTCATCTGTCTGAAGGCCATTTTGTGGAGAATGCTTCCTGGGGAGGTGTGGTGATAATTACTCACCTTTAATAGGTTTCTGGGTTGTGGAACCAAAAAGTGGTCGTGCAGGTGGTATAGGGATTATTTATGAGCCCCTAAGTCACCATGGTCCATTACACCCCACATCTAATGTGTCTTGCAGGTCTGCATGTTTGTTTGGGTCCCTTTTAGCATCCAGCTGTTGCAGGTAATCAAAGGAAATGTGCTAGCTTAGTCATTCCACAATGTGAGTTGTTGGTTTCCGCCACAAAGCCTCCTGTGGGCAGCTCAGAGTGCAGAAAGGACTGATACAACATGGCAATGGGCATCACTTGTGGGCATCAGACAAAGAGTTGCAAAAGAAGATACTGAAAAGCATCAGACTGGGGGAGCTGAGATCAGAATGACAGTGAAAGTGAACAGGTGGGAGGTTGGCCCAAATGAGATCTATTGAGGGGAGTCACAGGGAGCTGGTTAAGCAGAGCAGTGGAAACTGAACTCTCTTCCTGCTTGAAGTGAATGGCAAAATTCTCATTGACCTTCAATATAAGGAACTTATGTATTAGGGTTTTGGTCTTGCAGAAGCTTCAAGTTAATTCTTACTGTAAGCTAATTACTGAAAAAGGTGGTTTAGGTTTTAATTTGATAGAAGTCACCTATTGGCATGGCTTTTTAGCAGGACAATGAGACACATGTTCCTTGCTGGCTATTGCCTAACTTAAATCTGGCAAACAAATTTCCCTTTTCCCCAGTGTTCCCATATGAACTTGCAAGACCTTTTTTTGCTTGGTGGATATCAGAATTCTATTTGAATGTAGGTGTGCAACCTTCTTTCCATTATTCTTGTTTTGCTTGTAATTATTCTGCATTCTTCAGGGACACATTTAATGTAGATGTACTTATGTAGACTCTAAGTTCAGCTGACAGCCCCTAGAAGGGAATGACTGGTGTTAAAAACCTCTCACAGTTATTGACACTTAACGCTGCTTCAGTGGAATCAAGTTCAGCCTCTCAATGACAAGTAAAACTGTATAGGTTATTTCTCTATTCTGAAAATGAAATAGTTCTCTATAAATGCCAGTTCAGAGACATGGAATATTATCTCAATTTTAATTTATTTTTTTTCACTTTCAGTGGAATTGTATTCATATTTTGGGACATGAGGAGAGTTTGGGGGTAAGTTACCATAAAATGAAGGAGCTTGGAAAATGGGATTGGCCACTGTCCCTGCTGAGAAACCTCTTGGGTGGGCTTTGGAGTTTGATCACCTTGTCTTCTCTCCACACTTTCCTAGTGCATCCTTTGATATTGTTCATCATATGCCATATATGTATAGTGTCATATATCTATATAAAATGAAAATGCAATAATCAATAATTATTTTGATTATTAATCTTTGTCTTCACATTACGTATTTCATCTTTCTCCCTGAACTCTTCAAAGGAGTAAGCAGTAACCTTAGCGTGGGTGACAAGAACAAACTGGCCTCAGAGAGAGAAATGCACATGCAACATTGTATGGATGAACAGATGAGAAATTAATGAATGCACAAATATAACAAAAAAATAACAAAAGCAAGACATAGTGATAGCATCTTCTATGCATGAAACACTAGGGAAATTAAGAAACTTTTGTGAGAAGGTGTGTGTCACTATCAACAGGTACTGTAATTATAGATTTGGCAATCAGAAAATGAATGGAAAATAATTTTGATTTATTTAGGATGCCATGCAACTTTGAGGCAAAACTGGCTGTAAAAGCACTGCTGCACGTATGTCCACAGCTAAACTCTGAATCCTCCCCAAAATGTGTTGTGATTAAAAGGCAAACTCCTATATTATAATTACTTGGGGGTTTTTTGTTATTTTTTTGAGGTTTTTTTCTTTTTTTTCTTTTTTTTTTTCTCGGTAGCTATTAAATATTGTCATCCATCATTGTTAGAAGAAGTACTTAATGACACTTAAAACATAATTTATCACTCAGTCTACAGCAGTAAAAATCCCTCCTCAGAAAGCCCAGATGGGAGGCTATCAACTTTCAGATGGATCTGTGTAAGAGGGTTTGATGTAAGAACATATAGTAATTTCAACATGATTACTAAAGGTTTTTGGCTTACTAAGAAGGTGGTAGTGCCTGAAGTACTTGAAGGGTAAGACTAAAATACAGCAGCTACTTTGGTCTATGTAATTATGACATATAAAATAATAATAATATATAATTATTGTAACTAATAATATAACATCTATCATAGACACACAGAGTGACTATTACAAGTGACAATAATGAGAAACCCTTATCTTAGGCTCCAGATAAATATGGACTTTCATTTCATTACAAACTAGGGTAACAAACCATGGTGCACTGTGCTGTCTTTCCAACACTTTTCCTGGCTTCTTCCATGACTTTGGAGAGCTTCTGTGAGATGAAAAAGTAAATTCAAGGCTAAATTTGGGTGGTGCTGATGTGGGCAGAAAGAGTTAGCAGTGATGGGGGAAGCACATTACAGAGGTGACGTGGTTCTTAGGATGGGGAGAAAGAGCATAAGGGGGCAGGACTCCCTGGAGCCAATGTTTAACAGTTTGGATTGAGCAACCTCTATCAGGTATTTGAAACTCATTATGGGAAGGACCAGCAATGATTGAACTCCTGTGACCTTGATGATCTGGGATGATACCAAACACATGCTTAGTGGTTGTGTTTTAATTAATCTGGAGGAAGCTTCTTAGGGGACACCATCTGATCAGGATAGTTTACAGTTGCCCAGTTGACAACATTTTGCAGCAAAGAGTTCTTGGCACAAAAGATAGAAGAGGTGTGAGACCTCTTGCAGAGAACAAAGATGAACCCCTGGGCCTGATGGTGTCAAGCTAAAGGAGAAATAACATTTAATTTCACATAAAAATATCTAAGTTAGATTCCTCCAGCAGACATTGTGACTTTCTTTCCACTTTTTATTTAGGTATATCTATCCTAAATGTGTGGTAAAGATTACCAGATCGGTTTTACTCAGTCACACCTGACCAAGCAACTCCACATTTTTCCTGCTGAATTTAATAAGATCAAGTCTGAGGCACAGAGAATGTGACAGATTATGAGCCTGCTGTATGATCAAGTATATTCAAAAACTCCTTGTACACTTGAGATGCCACTTTACCTCCTAGCAGCTATAACATGATTACTGCATTACGACTCTTTAATAATCCAGTGACAGTGAGATCAATGGTACCTGTAGGATGTAAACTTTATCAGTGAAAATCCACAGAGTTCTGATCTCTGCCTACTCTCCAAATAGATGGATCCATGTGGATTTTTTATATTTTCTGCTTCTTGTATAATTTAGTTTTCAATTTCAATTTCAAAAAATCACCAGAGTTATAAAAGCTACAACCCTTCCCTCTTCTGTGCAAACCAGCAAAATAGTATTTTTGCCATTTGGCTGACATTGCTGATCACAGAAAACGAGGATGCTCTGTTTTGCTTAAATAATGATTTATTGGAGACTCTCTGGAGTTCATGACTCCTCCCTAACTCTTGCTAAAAGCAAGCAATGTGTTTGTGTCTGTACCTATCACAGAGGATCTGAGCTGGACTTAAATGTGTGGCCAGCAGCATTCAGCTGCTGTGGAGCACCCGTCATGCCGGTGAGTTTTGACTGGTCATTGTCACCTCCTGCTTTTGCCTTGCTGCAAAGTGAGTCTGCACTGACTCAGTTGTTAACTGGCTTGTGTTCATGTTGCATTCCTCTGTCTTTCTCTCCTTTAATTAAGATAGAAAATCTTTCAGGCAAGGATTTGACTTCTCTATGTTGTTTATAGAGTGACCTTGGTCAAAACTGAGACCTTCTGTCATTTTACAGCTACTGCTACTGGCATTACTGCAAAAAAAATCAATGGCATCACTAGAAAATAAACCTGTGTGTTTTAGTGCTGCTGACACCCAGCTGATACATAACTACACTAAGCCAGAGTAATATTATTCTTACGTGTCCTTGTTAGTGCTGGTTGAATGGTAATATGAACTCTCATTCTCAGTTGCTTTTGTGAATTTCCATGGTGAAGGGAGTTTAATCTTGTTCAGAAACCAGAATAGGCTACCAGAGTTATCTATGAATGTATGAACTTGAACTATGTTCTCTGCCTTAACAGATTTTAAATTTTGACACATAACAGATTTTAGAGAGAAGAAATCACATACTCTCTCAGATTGACTTCAGGCTTTAGGCGCCCACTTTTCTTCATTTACCTGGTGGTTGTAATTGCATTTCATTGTATCTGCATTGCTGTTTCTGTCCCAAAGGAGGTAATAAACATCTCATGTATCTTCCTTTCCATGTTATCCAGTCATGGATGTTTTCTATCCTAGTGATTGACAGGCCCATAAGCACAGCTAATTGTTATGTGTAACTGGTTCTCAACCTTTTGTAGTAAACACTGGTGATAAGTAAGTAAGTAGCCAAGTTGAAAGGGATGCCCGTGAAGTGGCCTGACTCCCAGAACCTGCAGTGGCCTGGTCACTTCTTGAATTGTGATTCAGTTTTTCAGTTATAGCCTCCAGAGATTTTTTTCTTTCTTCCTTTTTCCCTTTTTTTTTTTTTTTTCTTCTCAGATGTTGGTAGCTATAGTTTTCTACTCTAAATATCTCATATACATGCCAAGTAGACCTCTCTCACATCTGTGAAATTCTTCCTGCTGTACAGAATTTAAGTAAAGTAAAAATAAAGTGTGTGGTCACAATGGGATACACCTGGAAAAGAAGGAGGAGAAAATATTGTATTAGATGGACAAATAATTAATACTGAAATACATTGAAACTACTGTTTACATGTGCATTAGTTAAATTCATGGTGGCTGAAGCACTCTCTGCTAGAGCACATTGCTTTGTCTTTGTGAAACTTACTTGGGCATACCATTCCATAAAGTTTGCCAGAAAAAAGAAAAAAAAAAAAAGAAGAAGAAGAAAAGCAGTAAAAATTTCAGAAAGGGAAGGATTTGCCAAGAGTAATTTTGAACTCATTGCTTAGTCTTACTATTTTTAAAGTTAGGGAGACTTCTAGTAACTTTGGTCAGCTGAAAGCAAATACAGTGAATTTCAAATGGAGCACGAGTCTGCGTATTTCTGGTCTTCCCTAAAAATCTGTGGTCCCTAACCTCTGCAGGGATAATACAACTGTAAAGACTTTGCCAGCTTGTAGTACCAATGTTGTCAGTGCCAATATTAGTGCTGATTTAAGATCGCTGTCAATCAAGATAGATGATTTTTTTTTCCAATTACTAATATTATCATTAGGTTCTAATATCTTTCTACTAATGATGCTTAGCTTACTTATGTTTGTCCGTTAAACAGAATGGGGTTTGATCTGCCAGTGTTGGCTTTAGTTTAATCTTTCTGCTTCCAGCAATACCTATGCCTGGGCTGGAGTTGTTAAAAATCAGCCATGTGAATATCTGAATGTCTGAATCATCAGGTTCAAACATTTCCCTTTCTGCCTCTCTGCAGAAAACCAGAGTGGGATGTCTTAGCCCACAGTTCCTGAAGAGAATCCTGGTTCAGACAACTTTTTCATAGCTGAGCACAGAGACATGGGGCTGCCATGGCCGCAGTGGGCAGCCCTCCTATGGTAGACTTTGGAGGGGCCCTGGTTCTTTATGAACCATTCAGTGACAAACCCACTTCAGCAGCAGTCTGTAACAGCTCCTCTGTCTATGATTGTAAAAGAAAATCGTGTGTGTGTGTAAACATACAAATTCCGTCAGATAACCCAGTGGTCTGAAGACTGTTGTGAGAAAGACTGCTGTGCCATTATCTGTTGAGAAACTGAAGGCTAAGGCCAAATGAACAATGCTCTTCAGCCTAGGTAGTGACCATGCAGTGAGAATGTTACACTTGGTTTGGTAAAAATTTGTTCAGTTGTGAGGAATGATGCTGTGAAGTTTTGCCTCTTAACAAGGATATGAAAATACAGACAGAAAGTAGTTTATAGGGCCGGAGAGAGGGCAGGTAACTGGGTTGAAGAGAGTTTCTGTTGTATAATTATTGACTTTCCAAATTTAATTTTGTGTGCCTTTCTATGAAACTTTTTTTATTTTTTCATACTTAGACACAGAATGTAAAGTTGTTGCTGTAGAATCCCCTTTTGGGGAAATGTTTGATATTCTATAATTTCTGGGTACGTGTTCAAGCTATAATATTTTTGATAACTTTCAAAGGAATTGATCAATATTTGAACCAAGTTTTATTTGTTGTCAGCACAACTTGCCTAATAGGTTGTCTGTGTATCTGTAAATAAACTGGGCCACATAATAAAAAATATGAATGTGTTTATACTGACAGAGCTAGGCAGGATATAGATGAGAATAAGATGATGTTTCTGTCCAACATGTTTACTATTTAATTCCATTAAAGATGATATTAAGAGAGTGGGAATAATTGTCTCAGTTAAAAAAAAAAATGATAGAAGGTAAGTAGACATGATGTGGAGAGTTGTTAGGGGTTCTGAGTAAAATCAGATTAAAAAAAATAGTCAAATATTTGGGAACTGGGCTATCCAGACTTACAGCACATCTGGGTACAGGGGATGAGGAACAGGTTAATGGAGCATGTGGTGCTATATGCACTACCACCACTTCAAAATTGCCATTCTGTGGTACTATATCTTAAAGATTAGAAAATCAATATTTACTTAAATATATGGTGCATTGCTAGCAAATAAAAGTAGAGCAGCTTTTTTTCCCCTTCTCAATAGGAAGTGACTGGTAGTTAGTCATTTGGATGGAGTCAGGGGTGAGAAATCTATGACCACAGTTTCTTCAGGCTGAGACTTGTGGATCTCCATAACCAAGTGGCAGATAATAACCAAGATTCGTTTCTTTGTCGCTCGTGAATCCAATTAGTAAGAGACTGTGGCATCATCAGCATTCTTCAGAGTCCAGTGCAAGGAAAACTCTGCCCTGTGGGAAAGTACATTTTTAAAACGGAGCGCTAATAAAATATTCCATGGTAAACACATTTTCTTGCTGAGAGAATCTCAGGATAGATTAATTGGTGCTTGTATGGACTTTTAGGACTATATACTTTTAGTACTGACTTCACAATCGTTATCATAATCTAATCATAAAAATTTAAATTAGACTTCTAACAGTAAACATTTCAATCCAAGATAGCTGGAAAATAGCTCCTCTGCAGTACTCTTAATTTGCTTAAATAAATTTGTCAGCACTATATATGTGCTATGAATTACTTTACATAATATATTATTACTGCTTCCTTAATATATTATAGTAATAGTATTTTTGCACATTCCTAGGTATGCGTAACAATCATAATAACCACTAAGAAATTATGTGATAGAACACTTCCCACCAATGTATATTTCCCATTCAGAGCCAAGAGACATGGCAGCATAATGGATTTTTTCAGTGTTTAATGGGTTCCTGCAAAGTTCAAGGTAAAACACAGAAGGACTGGCTCTTGGGAAGCTGAGTCTTGCATGTAAGTGGTTTGTGCAGGGAGAATTTTCTGTATACCTACAGATGCAAGTTTTCTCTAATTCTTTCAAGCTCATCTGGGGAGAGCAAGGTCTCAAAGGACCTTGCACAGAGCTAAGTTGAATCTGACAAGGGGAAGAGGGACAGTCTATACAGTTAAATGCTACAGGCCACATAACTCTGAGTTGTTTGTATGGATAGGCCAGTCTGCAGAAGCCTTTTATGAGCCAAAACAAAGGACACATCTAGAGAGGTCATATTAATGTAAATACAGTCAGAAATAATGTTCTGTCTGAGCATGGGATAAGCCTTAGCAGAGATGCTTAATATGGATGAGCCTTGCAATTGGTTGTGATGTAAAAGCAGAAGGAAAGCAGAGTTACCAGAGGATCAGGAGCACGTGGAATATAGCACACTGCAGACAGAGCAGCCAAAGCTGTAAATTCTTCAGCCACAACCAAAGCTGACATGAGAAGTGCCCTTGTGGTCTCTCTCCAACAGTGGTGTTAGGTGATGCTACCATGTCCCCAGGTTTCTGTGGCAGGCTTTCCTTATGTAAAGCCCGTGCTCTTTTCCTCAAAATAGCTTCTGTTCATGTGCTCAGTGATCTCATTCCTTATTATAGGCTCTGCTGCACTGCATGGTGTGGTGGTGAGTCAGTGGTTCCCATTCCCTCCGGAGCTGCTTTCCATCCCTCTGGGAGGCCAGGTGGCAGCTGGTGCACTGCCAGTCCTCTGGCACGTGGCTGTTCTCAGTGACACTTTGCACTCTTTGTCCAGCACTTCTGCAGTTTCGAGTCTGAGCTCCTTCAGGAGTCATAGATTAACACAATCTGGTCCCAAACGATTTATTGAAATCTAATTTGTCTGCTTGGTCTGAGAGTTCTGTATATTTACTTCAAACTCCTCTCACTCTTCTGACCAATCTTCTGCAGAGGTACCAGGTCTTAAAAGCTCCCCATCATTTTCAACAATAAAAAAGCAACACAAGGAAATTACAGAACTTCCTTCTTGTTCTCTTATAGTCCACACACACTCCTTTTACACCTTCACCATCAATCAGGTGTGGTAGTTCCCTGGTCTGTTTCTGACTTTTAATGTACTTGAAGGAGTACAATAGTTTAAGGAGAGCAAAGCTCTATCCAAGTTCTTTAACTGTTAGTATTTCTTCTTTACATTTGCCCTGCCATACAAGTTATTTTCTTGAACGGCTTTGTCTTTTTGAATTATAAGAAATATTTAGCACCATCTCTAGTGTACTACTTTTGGATATTCTTCAGGCTTTGCATAATCTTTCTGCTTTTTTGTGCTGCTCTCTGCCCCTCTCATGCCCTCTGCCTTGTCTGGTTTTACCCATTTTTATTTAGTTCCATCTCTTCAAGATGAGTATTGTTCTGCTCTCTCTGGCTGCCACACTAAGCCTGGTACAGTGTGACTTCTCCATGTATAACCCTTCAGCTAGGGTGCACAACTCAAGATCACATCCAGAAAGTCATCTTTTATTATGGTTTTTTTGTTTGTTTGTTTGTTTTGTTTTGTTTATTTTCATAGAATCATAGAATAGTTTGGCTTGGAACGGACCTTTAAAGATCATCTAGTCAAACACTCCTGCAATGAGCAGGGCATCTCCAACTTTTATTTCTCTCACTTTTTTGCTTTTATGCTTTTAGCACTGCTGTAGAAACATTTGCAAGTTCCACCCTCACCCTGTCACCTGAAACTGACAGGTACCAGCATTGTGGTCTAATTCACTTTCCTTATTCATCATGTTTGTTCAGCAATTATTCTACCATTTTTCTCAGGCGTACACTGAGCATTGGCCACAACCCCCTGTAGCTCACATAAGTCAGAAGCAGGTCCTCTAACACTGTCAGCTTTTCCTCTGCTCCCACTGTAAAAACTCCTCCCCAGTGTATTCAATTTTAGTAGCAGCAGCCTGGGTCTATAATGATTAAGGTACATCTAGTTCTTATACAGGTTTTCTCAGTTCCTAAGATGCCCGAGTCCCTCACTGCTGTACCGTCATCTCATTCCTCCACAGAGACTGTTGTTTGCCTGCATCTTTGGTCTCATGTGTGGAGCTGGCAGTTTTTCAGATAATGTATCAAGTCCTGGACTTCTGTCTCTACCGAATTTAGCCTCCAGAACATCCTCCTTGAGTCCCTGTTCATCAGTGGTAGTGACATGGACCCCATGGACCCCAAGTATATGTGGGAATCTCACGGAATCTGCTAAGTTGCATTCCCATGGGAGAATGTCAGCACAGGGGGTAACATAGCTGGGGTGGGAATGGTCCGACCACACCATAGGCTTCATATAGGACCTTTTGTTCTGTTTGTTGCTTCAGTTCAACCTTCCTCACCTCGAGAGAATAGAGCAGTCAGGACAAGTTCACACTCTGTGAACAAAATTTGGGCAGGTGATCACTGCTCATCTGTGCTATGAACAGGGAGTGGTGGTGGTTTTCCTTTTTTTAAAACAACAACAACAACAACAAAACTTGTATTAGTTTAGCTTCTTCTTTGAAGGAATAATTAGTATTGCTCTTACTCTTACCTTAATAAAACTAGTTAGTAGTATGTTAGAAATACCAGGAACATGAAAGAAAACAACTAAACCCCACAGAATAAGGAGCAAGGTGGTATGTTGTTCCTCGTGCTCTCTGCAGTACAGGTTCTAAGAACAAACTCTGCTGTTTACTGTGCTCCCTTAGTCACTCAGCCACTGTCTGTTAACCTCGGCCAGGGTCTTTGCAAGGGTTGCTTCCTGATCAGGATCAAAAGGGGAGCTGTCCCAGTCCTGTTTGCCCTCCTTTAACCTTCCTTTGAACAGCAGACACACAGCAGATCCTCAAAGCAGCCTCAGCTGTGGCAGACTGCACTTGCAAATATGTTCAAAGTCCTGGGCTACCACTTAAAGAGCAGCCCTCATCATACAACTGAAAGCTTCCTAAGCTTGCATTACTTCCCAAGAGCCAGTCCCTACCTGTTCTTCCTTCTGCCTCTCTCAGATAAAACTGCTCTCCAGAATTTCCTATTCACTCTTCTCTGTTTTCTGTGCTTAGCCATCTGTTCTGCTGCTACAAGTGTGATGCTTGCTCAGGGTCAGGGCTACAGTGCTTGTAGGGATCTCAGCACTTAGCTCTAATTTCTCATCTATCCTAGAAAATAATAACTTTATAGTCATCAGAGGCATTAAACCTTCATTTATTTACATTATTTTAATGGATGCTTAACATCTTTAAGCTCAGACTGTTGTAAATTTCTTTATTTGATTCTGAATTGTTGATTAACATACTGACAGGAAGTTGCTGCCTTGGAAATGCTTGCATCTCCTGATGCTGCCATTTGACCAGACCACCACCTGCATGACATATATTTAGGTAGGCTTGCTGCCATGAAACAAGACAAGAAGTGCAGATAAGTTTGCACTAAATATTACTATCAAATATGAATCTAGGCAGTTCACTAGAAAACCTGTGTTAATGAATATATTAAATAAGTCATCAAGGAGAGAAATACGAAGAGCAGAGAACTGCAGTGACCCTTTGCAGTCTTTTCTTCTCCCTGCCCTTAAACGTGTATTATCTATTTTCACAACCTTCATTAAATTAGTTCTTCTTTAATTGTGAAATTTCCTTCCTTATTGTTTATTGCAGCCTTGTATCTACATTACCCATAGTGCTTTTAGTGCTGACACAATCATCTAATAATAGAAATGCTGATCACTGTAATTGCAGGTGCTGGAAAAGTCCCACAGGTCAAATTCACCTTTGGTTTAACCCTGAATTTTCCCAGGGATAAGCTGGACACCTTTTGTAGCAGGTCCTCTAGTTATCAGCCCTGCACACACTGCTGAAAGGGAAATCTGGTTGTTTAGATCATGGGTTACAGAAGTGTTAGATAAGTTGTCACTTCTTTCTTGAGCTATGTATTCATTACCTCCCAACCATTCTAGTTGTTCTGCCATTAAAAAAGCAACTGGAGCAGCTAGTTTCCACCATGTATCCTGATACTGTTTTTAAAAGCTGCATTCATTTGCTCATTGTCTCTCTGGTGCTGTGATAGGGAGTACGCATCACAGTGTGAGGATGAACCTTTCAAGGTTCATATCCAACAAGGTTTACAGAGTCAAAATGAAATAAGCATTTTTTAATTCTCTTCAGATTCTAACATTGTAAAAAACATGCAAGTTACAAGTATGTGCTGAATTGTAATATTTTTTCTGACACCAGTTTTAGTAACTATATTCGATTTGAATTATAGTCTTATCATTGCTGCCTACATTAACATAACAACAAATTTTACTGTATTCTCATACGTTTTGCTAAAAGAAAAATTTATGGATTAATAATCTAAATTTGGAGGTGAGGCACACTTTCTTCATAATGGTTAAAAGGATATTCTCTATCAATTTTGTCTTAGAGATAACTTTTTCTTAAAAGATTTAAGAGAAGGTGTAGATGCTGCCACATAAGTGTGACATTAAGGAAATTTCAAGACAAATTATAATGGGTATCATTAACCCCTTCTTCCACTATGCATAAATTAAAGCAAGGTATTATATTTCATTATATAAATTTAGGCATCTAAAAGTTAAATTTATACAAGATTATTCATCTTTCTGGGTAGAGAAATAGGTTTCTTCGTGACTCATCCTATCTGAAGACAGGCATCTAAACCAAATATTTCCCCATGGAAGGTGTTTTTTTCCATCCATTGACTATGTAAAATCTGGGGCAGCAAGCTCCATTTTAGGTATCTAACACATAGCCTTCTGAAGTGGGGTGAGATGAAGAGACTGTCAGGTCCCTGAGCTCAGTGACTCATCCATCCCACAGCCTCTCCTGCCTCCACAGGGGTTGGTGGCTGTGCTCAAGGCCAGCCCTGGCATGGTGTAGCATTACCTGTCACTGTGATGCCTGTGCCTGGCTGTGTCCCATCCCCACCCTGAACCTCCCTAGTGTCACCTAGGACCTGCTCATAACTGCAGGCTTGTTTGACCATCCCTGGTTTATGAACCACCCTGGTCACCCTTCCTGTTCCCTCTCTGCTCTTCTGGCTGTGTGCTGTGGGATGGTTCTCTGATGGGAAGGGCCATCACCTTTGGCCCCCATCTTGACTGCCCTTGTCCCAGAATTGCTGCCATACACCTATCTTAGGTTTCCAAAACACTCGTAATTGTGGACAATGAAAAGTCACCACTTACGTAAAGCAAGGAAAATCACCATGATTGTAATGCTAAAAAATTTAAACCCCCTTAACCTTTACTTTAAATATCCAAGTTTTAAAGAAAATGTTAGAAATTTTGTATGCCCAGCCTAGTTCAACTTAAATGCACAGGATTAGAAGTGGTTAAGTCTTGTTCTTGGGAAATCTGGCCATTGAACATGTCATAGAAATTGGACATCCAAAATAACATCACTGTAACTATTCAGTCATTTCTGAAAAATTTTATCTTGTAGATGCAGAGAAATAAAGTCACTAGCAGTTGTGAGTGGTTAATACCTCTGAAAAAAATGAACTGCTGCGGCTGATGCTTAAATATGAATTTCTGTTCCTAAATTTAGACAGCCATTTCTGAAAATGTTGGCTAATATCCATATGACCTAAATAAGTGTCCTGATTTTCAGAGATGCTGAGACTTTTGGCTCTCATTAAAATCAATACTTTGAATAATAGCTGCTACTGTTTTGCAGAATTCTTTTGCATGCTGAAATATGCATTTGTGTCTTTAAACCTAAGACATATAATCGTGCTCTTATGTGTGCTATTTATTCACAGGCAGGTGAATGTGTTTGTTTTGAAGGACCTAGGCTGTAATTTATTACATACATCTCAACTAAATAAAATTGATTTAATCTAGAACTTTCATTTTCTCTTTTGTGTACCCCAAAAAATACTAAACAAAGTTTTAAAATTCCTTAGAAACTTTCCTTTTGCTATTGATTTGGATGGCATCAGGAACTTCACCGACTTTTTAAAAATTAAATAGAGGGAAAAAGCAGAATCTTTCTTTCTCATAAAGCTTTCATCCACTACCTATATGTTGTATACAGTCAGAAGTCTTTACAGTATTAATTGTGTTCATATACAATGGGAATAGTACACACTAGACATTAGGAAGCATTTGTTTACTGAGAGGGTGGTCACACCCTGGAACAGGCTTCCCAGAGAGGTGGTGGGTGCCTGATGCCTGTCAGTGTTTCAGAGGCGTTTGGACAATGCCCTTAACAACATACTGTAACTTGAACAGCCCTGAATTGGTCAGGCAGTAGGACTAGATGATTGTTGCAGGTCCCTTCTAACTGATGTATCCTATTCTTCTTCCCTTCCCTTTTTCTCTTCTCTTCTAGATTAAAAGAATTTGCCCATCTTCATAACCTAGCTTCCCTCTCTGATTTATTACATAAAGGAAAACAAAACAAACCACAACAGAACTTATTTACCATGCTTTTAAAGATCAATTTTAGGTCTGAAGCTGAAATGCTGTGAGACCCTTATTGTTACAATGCAGACAAGAACAGTGACACTTCAATATTTGTAATATTCAATTTTTGCTAGATAAACACTAAAAGAAACCAGAAGACAAAAACATCTGTTACAGCCTAGGGACGTACAGTGAAGCTGCTTAGTGTTACTGCTGGCGCATCAACTAATCATACAGACATTGTTAAAACAAAGATTGTTTTTTAATCCTATGGAAGCATAGTGTAATAAAAGCTTAAATAGCCTGCAAACACATTTGACATTGACATACAATGCCAATAAATAAGAGCTGTACAATAGACTGTGAACTGCAGATGGATGAACAAAAATGGAACTTGTAGTTTTCTATCTGCCACCTGCTGTTTTTGAAGCAGAAACAATAAACATGGCCTAGTGTTTTATTTTCTGTGGCAAAATAAGACTTCCTTAGATGTAACACACACACACTCACCCCCCATATTGCAGGGAGATGAATATTTTATATTAATACTATTTGCAGCTCACAGAGCTCAGATGGATTAGAAATTATGCTGCATCAACTTTGATTCAAAAGGTCCTTGAAGATGAGCTGTGGGCAGGCTCTAGCACTGATAGAGGATTAGCTATTTTGAACAATAATGAAGACCTCGTCCTCTATCATTAAATTTGATTTTGTTCACCAGTCCATGACAGACCCTACAATTGGTATGTACATACTGCAATGCATGGACAGAAATAAATTATTTTCATTAAATACTTGGGACTAATCAAACAGACTCAGTGACACTGACTAACTATGTTTGCATACATTGATTCCAAGATTTCATGTTAAGGCATCCTGATTACAGTAATTTACACAATTGCCACTTGGAAAGCTAACAATATTGGCAGTAGTTTATAGGAGAGATAGGTACTCCATAAATCAAGTGTTTTTGCTGGCATGAAATGAAGTTATTCAACAGTACCCTCAGGACCCTTTTTTCAATGATGCCACATATTGGCAGCTTCCACTGGTAGAAGTTTAAATACCAGAAGAATTCAGCCTGGGATAGTAATGAAAGTAATTCAGTGGGAACTGAGGAAAACAAAAAAAAGCCTCATTTTTTTACAAACAGAAAAAAAGCACTTCCTCCTACCCCTTCCCATTATGTCCTTTGCTGCTGCACAAAAAGAAGCTCAAAAATAGGATATTGCTACTACATAAAAATACTGGGGTTTTTGTGGAATTTCTTAGGAGGAGTGTGGAAAAAGACTGTGTGCAAAACATTTTACTAAACCCCTAAGGGATGCCAGTACCTATTAACAAAGCTCCTAGGCCTGGGACTCTCTAGTGCTTAAGCTTTTCACCTTGGCAAGGATGAAGAAGTAGTGAGTCTTGTAGATTTAGGCCTTGGGCTGGACACTGAGCACCTTGATCATCTTACAGAAGCATCACAGGTCCTTCATGGATAAGACTTATATCCTCTGACAGTGCAGGGGACTGGCTGAGCCAGAATAAGTGAACAGGAATACTGTCCCTCTTGGAAACCCTAGAGAAAAGGGCATTTTAAGGTTTGTGTACTGTGTAGTCCTCTGTGTTCTCCCTCTTCCTGATAGCTTTCTTTGCAGGTCCCTATCTCTTTTTAAAATCAGTGATAAGACCATGTTAGCATGTCATGCTTTCCACTGTATCACAGTGAATTACTCGTAAAGAAGTATCCAAGTCCTGTAGGACCATATGTACAGCTCTCAATACAGCAGAAAACACAGTGAAATCTTGCGGTACTGATGACCATGGATTGCACTTCCTTGGTTGTTTGGTTGTTGGTGGGTTTTTTTGTTTGTTTCGTTGTTTTTTTGTTTGTTTGTTTGTTTGGGTTTTTTCCTTATTTTAGTAATAGTGGTACCAGAAAAATATGAGATTGCAAGTTAATGGACCATTAAGTAATTTTGCAGAGTAAATGATTTTATTTTTATTTTTTTTTTGCTTTCAAATTCAAAGATATTTAGACCATCTTGTTACATAAACCAATGAATCAGGTTGTTTGATATCCCTGCCTGTGGTTTATTCAGACGAATGTGCTTAATGTTTAAATCATACCAGCACTAGAGGAAGTTGACTGTACTTTGCTGTTGTTCGCTGTGAAAGCATGGAATGAAACACACAAAGAGAGCAGGAAAGGTTTACTTTCCACATCTGCTCTCAGGAGTTTATATTTTGTCATTATGAGTTTTATAATTGCCTTGGAAATATTTCTAAGAAGAAAAAAATAATGAGTCGGGGTCATCTTTCCATTTTGCTGGCTTATAATGTGTTGAAATTGGCCCTTCTGTATAGTACTTATGTAGGGATTCAGAGCTGTCAAGGCCTTTTGCTGATTGTGTGAGTCTAATAGACAAGAGATTTTAAATGGAAGTACAAGGCAATACATTCAATTGGTTTCACTCTATTCTTACAGCATGAGCATGAGGCATCCAATGACCTTTCTCTTTCACGCAATTGGAGCCTAAGCACGTGGATAGTAGGTCTGGTTGATTGGAATCAGTTCCACTCTGCACTGAATTTGATTGGAAATACAGCTCTTAGAGACTGATCAGATACATAGACATTCAGTGGGACTGCAAATTTGCTGATGCTTGTCTGCTGAGTGGGTGTACAGCTTAAGAAAGCAAGATGCACCCATCTGCTTTCTTAACTGACATGGAAAAAATAAAAAAAATAGTGGGCCAGGTGTGAAACCAGTATCACTTAGCCTGCCTTCACTGACTACTGCAACATTTCAATGACTTAAGCTGATCCCCCACACTTCTTCTTAGGAAGCCATCTAGTGTGTGTGACATTAAGAAAAGTATGTCCCATGCAGTTCATACCAGCTGTTCTGACGTGCCTTTATCTTTTGCTAAACACACCAAAAGACATTTCCTGAGAAGAATCCTGTTTTTGCTCTTCAGCAACTGTGCTATATGAAAAGCAAAAACATTTAATAAAATGTCCTCTTTCCTCCTGAGAACTGGAGTAGTATGTGTGTGATTTAACTGCAGTCTGTTCAGCCCTGTGTGTTTGATCCTGTGTGATGCTTTGTGAATTCAGCTCCAACATGTTTTAGATTAATGTCATTACAGTATGTTATGCCACTGGATATTCTGGAAGTCATATATACTTTTAGAAAAAACCTCAAACAACTATATATGGATATGTATATTTTTATTATTTATTTATTATTTTTTTAAATTTACTTTTAAAAATAGCTTTTTTTATTGGGCTGATACTTTTGTATTGTTGATTATCTTTGAGTCCATCTGTACAGGGTTCAATGAGAAGTATAAGAATCTCCAGCCCTTTTTTCCATTTAATAATAAAAAAAAAAAAAAAGGGAAAAAAGAGTAAAATTTAACAGTAATAATTCAGGTCATTGTACTCTTGTAACAGTTGTTTAGGAGTGTAAGAAGCATATAAGCAAAGCTGATTATTTGAAGATCCTTGGACACTTGGCATGTTAAAACAAATCCTTGGGGAAACAGTTTCTGGGATCACATTGGAAAAAATGCTGACTGTGTGGTTTTGCTGTCTAGATTTCCCCCTTTGTACACAGAAGATGCAGCAGATGGAGTTGTAACTGAGTGGTTGCATTTGGTTCTTGAGGTGATGTTCATCTGACTAATTGGAGATGGCTACATCAGGACTAAGTTTCCTTTATAGTTACTGCAAAGAAAGAGACACTTCAGAACAAAATCCAATTCAACATTGAGTATAATGGTCAAATGCACAAACTAAAATAGATAAAATATATTTTACCACAAGTGACCAACTGTAGATGTGAATTAATTTCTGGTCTATTCTCTTTATGTACTGAAGTACATATTGTGTCTGAAAAACTCACTCCAAATATTATTAAAATATTATGGAGGACTGACATTGACAAATTTGATCTATTTTTGACTCTTTGTCTGCTCTGAGCAGGGGATTGGATCAAATAACATCATAAGTTCACTTCCAAGCTAAATTTTTCTATGGTCTTAATAAAATTTAAAATAATCAGGAAACTCAAAATGAAGTTTTAAAATGCAATTCAAAATGGTCCTCTCAGCTGATCTCTTTACAATGTCATCTTTCAAATCAAAGCATTTAAAAATTTTTAGGCTAAGAACTTATGATCAGTTGGTAGGTTTGAATGACCAAGTTTGCTTTGTAAAGTATCTCCCTGACTGGGGATGGTGAATACTGTTACAAGGAAAACCCATTTACATGGGGTTGTTCAAGTTCTATATCCATCCTACCATGGTAATTATAATGGGCCTGAGTATGAACTTCTCCCTAGGGCAAAATTCCTCTTGAAAGAAGCAAGTGCTGCTGACCTTTATCCTTTCAGAGATTATATTGTCAAAATGATCTCATGCTCCTGAAAAAAGCCTGGACTGAGTGTATAAAGAGTTTAAAAACACATTATTAATTCAACCTTGGAGATTTTAGTTGCTTGCTTACTCGTCCTAGAGTGTCACACAAGCTAGGAGATTAGGAGCTGTGTTTCTTTGCCTCTGTTAACATGATTGGGTAGGTCGAGGGATCTGGAAACCTAAACAGAAGGCTTACTGCTAGCAAGGCATGCAGCTCATGCCAGTCCTGCTGGTATGCATCTGCCTGGATTCCTAAAAAGTGCTGGGAGGCGACAGAGCAGGTGCTACTTGTGACTTGGTCATTGTTCAGGTCTTCCGGAGGCTAAACTGAAGGTAGTACAACCCTAATCTGTTTTCACAATGTTTCAAAATTTCTCAGCTGCAAGGCAACAGGTGAAATTAGATAAGGTAAGCAACAGGCCACCTTTTCTGCCTGAATTTACGATTGGAGGCTTTTTCTAAGATATTGCTGCTGAAATCAAGAGTCTGTATAAAACATGTCTCCCCAAGCAAGAACAAATCCAACCCTCTGAATATTAACCGAGAAACATGTTGCAGTATCTGCACATCCTCTCTTAATGCCTTCATTGACATTATTAACATTTGTCTTTGGAGGCATAAGAAAGAACAACAAATACTTACTTGGATCAACATATTCAGAGCCCTAAATTCTCTCAGTGATGTTCCACATCATGTCCTATGAATGATGCTGAAGGTTTTATGAATGACTTTTTAAAGTTCTTTAATCCAAGTACTACTAAAATTGCAGTACTACTAAAACAACTTTAGGTGAGGAATTTTGCCAGTAGAAAAAAAATTGCTGAGTTTAGGTACAAAAGATTTTGATAGCTGAGTCTGAGTTACACACTCTAAGCTCATTGCATGGGATCTATTTGAAATTCTCTTTTAGGGTGGCAGAAACAGCTGAAATCATCAGCCTACATATGAGCATTTAATGCCGCTTGAGATGAACCAGGATGTCCTGTCAGGAAAGAGATCTACTGCTCATATGAGAGGTTCCCATCACTTTATGGGTGTCCCATGTATCTTTGGAGAGTTCAGGTTGCACTGGGCTGTGGACAGTGAAAATAAAACTTATACCTCATGCCTGACATAAAAAGAGCCAGGAATAAGTAGGTAACCTGCTGATGTCAATCAATCCAATATCTAAATTAGAGATAAAAATACCCCATGCTGTCTTCTAGGAGAGTAGCTTAAGTAAGACTCTGATGTGAAAGCTATGTCTACTGAGTCAGGATTTGTTTTAATTGATAGTGTCCTGGCTATATCCTTTAAAAAATCTAAATGCTATTGATTCAAGTGGATTTAATTTATCACTGGTGCAACATAATTCTTTTCAAATGATCCCTGCTGCTCTCTCATAAGCCTGACAAGCCAGCTGACAGAAAATCTTTTAGTTGAGAAAGAGAATATTTAGTACTGCCTAAAGACTCGACTCAGGTGTTTATTTTAATACATGATTTTAATGCTAAGAATGATTGACAAAGGGGGTTGGAAGCCATGTCAAGGCTAGTGAATCTGGGGTGAAAAAAAGAAAAAGCATTTGTTTGGTGATTTGTCTCTTAAGGCCTCTATGCTGAAGGGAGAAGATAAGAAATTTGAATTGTTGGTAATCGAACTTAGGTAATTTCTTTTCAGTCCTTTAATGCAATGACATCTGATTCCCTCTCCTCCCCTATTTGCTGGAACTATTGTAGCTCAGCCAGTATCAAAGAGCTGAAAAATCAATGCAAGGCGCAATGCCTGTGAAAGTTCAGAAGTGAAAAAGAGTTCAGCCTAGTAATATTTTATACTCCTATGGAAAGGATATTTCATAAAATATTAAAAAATCAATTGAACTTCTATAAAACTTTAGTATCAATACTGTAAAGCAGATAACTTAGCAAGGGAGGAGATATGAGTGGGACATTCAGACTTGTACTACAGTTTCCCTCGTCTTAAACAGTTGTTGCCCTGAACTGCCTGGGGAAGAATACTGTTTTGAACAGCTAGAAAGATCCCAACTCCCCTCCCTATAGAAAAATCTCTTTCTAATTTACTAGTTGTATGCATGCTGCAGTAATTAAAGATGCTGCAGTCTACATGAGAAGGCTTCCTGCTGCCTCACCTCCTTTCAGTTCCAAGGAAGTACAAAAGCCCAAGAACAGAAAATTGCACACTTAATCTGTTGCTTATATTTAGCTTCATAAAATCATCTCATATTGCTCAAAACTAATACATTTAGTTACTTCTCAAATGCAGTTCTGATTGTTAAAAAACTAATGACTAGAGAATCAGAAAGCACTTTGCTTAATTTCCAAAATAAAACCCTAATGGCATTGCACATACAATTTTGTAGCCTTTATGTCATGGCAGTGATTTTTACCACCACCATCCCCTCCCCCCTAATCTCTCCAGTTAGGATTTTATTCCTCTAGTTATTTGTCTGATAATAGAACATTCAAAGCATCTGGTGTTTCTTCAATTGGTTTAATTTTTTAGTGCTTCATCCATGTTTCCTTAAGCTTTGGCAAAAAAAAAAAAAAAAAAAAAGTTTTCCTTTGCTATGTAAGCAGTGTCAGATGAATTGTCTGAAGAGTCCTTCTGTCACTTTGTTGTCATTTAGGACTGTATTATTCTTAGAAAGCTCTTGATTTCATTAGGAATTTCACACATGGAGGGTTACAGAAATAGCACTTTAATATGCTTGTGAACAAAAACGAGCACACAACTTCTGTAATTGAGCATCTGTCATAATGGACACTCAGTCACAATGGGACTGCTGCAGATCATAATATGATCACCTCAAATTTTTCAGTAAAATCTGTCTGCCAGGGTTTTGTCCAGACTTTAAGTTTCTTGCAGCTTGCTAGGCATACTTTAAGCCAGCCAGAAGTCAAGGCTGCAAATAGGTTCTGAAAAGCTTTCATTTAACCCTCTAGATACCTGCAAGATTGTAAGTGTTCATTTTTCAGAAGTGAAACTCCCCATACAGAACAGGTTCTGCTCTGTCATGCTGAATATCACAGTGCCTGTCTTTCATCTGAGTTCATTCAAGAACTGGAGACTACACATAATTTTGGCTATGTAGTGTAAATGGGTCTAGTCCAAGAGGCAAGCTCTGTGCAAACCCAACAACTGACATCAGTAGCGGCAGCAGAAAACTCAGTAGCATTGGCTGTTATCACTGGAAAATGCAAATAACAATGGCCTTGATGCTGGGAACTATTTGTCTCAGCTGGGATATTCCAGCTGAATTGCATTTTCTGTTTTTGTGGATTCAAGTCCCCATCACCTTACCAAGCTGTAGGAGGAAAGCTAGAAAAGTCTAAGTATCCAGTACCTCTTTGGAAGAGTAATATGCTAAACAGACTTATTTTGACCACTGCCTGTTCAGTGGTAATTTGTTTGAATTAGACCTGAGTGAAAAATGAAGGATATAATCCATCACACTGTCTAAAACATAGTGATACTTACTCTGTCCCAATCCAGACACAGCTCATGATGCTGTGGGATTGCTCCCAGAATATGTAGTTCTTCAGGGTGAGTCAGGATGCCAGAGTCCAAACCCAACTCGAGTTCAGAACTTGCCTTGTTATTGTTATCAGCAATTGTTGCCAAGTTTGTGTTATTATATTGATTAATAGTTACAGTCAATTGCTTATTACTATATCCTAACATTCAGTGACTTACTGATGTATTTAAAACTTGTTTTCTCTTAAATACTCAACAGAGATAAAGGACAATTAGGAAGCCCTAACAGTCGAATTATTTCTCTGTGGTTTCTTTTAGCTACTTTTTTAGTGTGCTCTTCATCTTGTACTAATGTCCACAAATCAATATATATATATAGTATTTCAGATAACATAGAATAGGCAATCAAACAGTAGTAAATGTGATTGAAATAGGATATAAAATGGGGAATTAGCTAGTGGTTTAATTTAATTTATACTCTGAAGTTGTCATTAAAAAGGAGAGAGCATTTCAACCATTAGTAAATGAGCAAATAATTACTATATTTTAATGGGGAAACTGATGTTATGTTACTCATGGATGTTTCACTTCCTGAATGATACTGTTATTTCGTTATCTTTTAAAAATTGTTCAAGTCCTGGAACTGAGATGGTAAGCTTAGGTGATTCCATTTGAGACATTTAAATCCTAAAACAGATCAGGGTTCAGATTACAGACCCTGGGTTATCTTCCTGGAAGTGTTTGGAAGAGCAGCCCTGAAAAGATGAGATACTGTAATCAAAAGCCAAAATTAAGGAATTACTAGAAAATTTTCATTGTGTGGAGCAATCGCTGTGTCTGTTCTGTAGGTGGAGAAAACACACAGGTGCTCGCCAAGAAGTTAAGTGAGGTGGCTGCTGTTGTATGAATCCTGCCCCCATCAAGCTGAGCCATGTAAGAGCCACCTGCAACCTTCCACAATGCTGTACAACTGGATTTTATTTTTTTAATTAGCTCCAGATATCAACCATTTCAAACCATGGAATAAAAATGATGAGAGGTATGGCTTTTTCTGCAGACAATGATTCTGTTTCAAATACCCCTGCTTTTGGTGAAAATGTTGTTAGATGGTGTAGTGTAACGGTGTGTAACCTCCCTGTATTTGTGATCATTATCTTGGAGTGGAAAGCATATGGAAGTCATCTCACAAACACGTACCGTGAGCAACAAGGACATCATAAAGATGGTTGTCTCTCCTCACGGATAAATCCCAGACACACTTATCTTGAGCTTCTTTGCATAAAGAGCTAAGATATTAGCTTAGATAATAGCACCATCTATTGAGGATTTACAATAATATTTAATATAGATTTTTAAATACCATTTGCTTACTCACTTTTGTAGACACTACAAATCTAAATATGCAATAAGATCATACTTTTAGTATTTTATCTGACATCTTCTTGTAATTTTTTAACAATGATTTAATAAAACTACCTGCCTGTTAGTAATGTTTCCCATCCTGGCCGGCAGAAACTCTTCTTTAAGGACTCTCTTTTTAGTTTTTCTCTGTTAAGAAAGTGATTTTCCTCTTTCTATGCTTTGGTTGGATAAATAAAGCAGTCTGTGAAGTTACTCTGTCTTCCTTTTGTAACATATGCATCATGATTCTAGCAGCAGTCTTATTTTATTAATGCATAATCTTTAGCTGCAACAGTAGCAGCTGTAGTCTTTTCTTTGTTTTTGAATGGTTCCTAATGTTTGTGCTGAAATTATCACAGATTTATAGTCAGAACTTTCCAAAGCATGAAACACTGTCAGTGATGTTGGAATTAGTGTGCATATTTTAAAATTCTTTGTAAGAAAGCACCAGAATAACCTGTATGTGAGAAACTTGATATTGTTGAGGTGAAGTGTAAGGTTAAGAAAGGCTGGGTAAAATATTGTCCCTTAGGCTTTCTCTGGTGATTTCTGTGAAGTTGTTTTAGCTTCTTATCTATAAAATGGAGCTTGGATGCTGGGAGGAGTGCTTATGTTTTTATACTGTCTGAACTGTTCAGGGCAGGGATATAATATTTCACTGTTCTTCAAAATTACCTGCCCCTGAATTTGTTTGGCCTCTTGGCACAAAATTAACAGATGTGGCACATGGTTTGTGTGACTTTCCTTCTTTCAAATTTGATTTCAGTGGGTTTGTTTTTATAAAGCGTATTTACCTGTGCTGACTGTATTGAAAAGCAAAGCAGCTCTAATATACAATCTTGCTTCCAGCACTAATTTTTAAGAAACTCCAGCCTTCTTCATCACAGATAACATCCTTCCTTGCACATTCCTTTTTATCTCATGAGGCAACTCAGTTTTGGGGTGACATCAGGAGCAAGAGAGAATTCCAAGAGCTGCTCTTTAAGCAGCCCATTAAACTGAATGGAGACTTGAACCTATTTTCCTGCTGATCATGGAACACGCTCTTTCTGGATATTACTAATCTCACAGGCTAAGAAAACTATCCTGAGACTCATTAAGATATTTATGAAGAACAACATTGTTAAACTGAATGTGACTGCAATCAGCAGCAACTTCCAAAAGTTTATCCCATACATAACAGGGTCTCCTGACCTTGTCTTGAGACATGTGAAATGCACTGCAATATAGCTAATCAGTGTAGGGAGTTTATTTTTATAGAAGGACATTAATAAACGTTTGCAGACAGTCTGATTTGTTTAAGTCTTCCAAATGTTGCTACTATTTAATTGCTTTTGTTAAAGCAATAAAAACAGTAAGTACAATTTCTCTATGCTTGCCCCCTTGTTTCTGCAAGGCAGGCACATCTGAAATTTATTCTGGGCTAGGAGAAACCTGTTCTCAGACATTTCTGTAAATATTTGCAATATGCCATGGCTGTTCTGTCTATCTTTCTGGACACTAAAGTTCACTCAGTATAAAAAAGGAAAGCACACTACAAGAAATATAGAGCTATGATTGTTTTTTTCAGATGTCTCAAACCAAATCTAAAACTGCTGGAAAAATGCTTGCTAGGAACTTGTCAGTAGAAAAGTCAGTTGTTCAGTGTTTTGTGCTATTTCTTGTCTATTTCACATTCCTTTTGCCCAGTTTCCCCTCTCTCCTACTGAATCATCTCATCATTTTAATGAAATTGAGAGCTATTCTACATTGCACATGAGGAAGACTGCCAGGCAGTTCAGAGAAGTTGTCTTACTTCTTGCAATGTAATCGACAATATATGTGAGCCTGGGTATTTATGTATTTCTGGATGTGAGAGGGTGACCATGAGACCCTTTGTTGTTGAGGCAACAAAGCTGAAATTCCTAGCAACAGATCAAATGAAACAATGTTGTTTCAACATTGCAGCAGTACATATTTGAGGCCTTTTATAGGTGTTCATTAAGTTTTATCTCCTTTCAGGACCCAACATCCTAAAAACAAATAAAGGCAATCCCACATACCTGGATCAGTACTCTTTTCACTAGGTTCAATATCTCTGCATGGCAAGGAATGTAAAATACAGAGCTGTTTGATAAGCCTGGAGGCAAACTCAGTGTTTGGTTGCTTCCAAGACATGCTCCTTATTGCTTTGATTTCAGCATCTGTCCCTATTCAGCACAGCACATAAAAACATTCTTGCAGTTTTATATATATTTAAGTGCAGGTCTGAGCAGAATGGACTGAAAATGGGTTATTCCAAGACAGGTTTAATCCAGGCCTAATTGAATCTAGGTGTAAAGAAGAAATGAGTTTGGTGTGTTCCCTAAAAAGTTGCCTTCTTCCATTGCCTTGCTCAAAACGAATTTTGTTCTCTCCACTTCAGACTGTGAATTTCACCCATGGCTTGTGTGCTGTTTCAAGTAATTTAAAGGAAATTTCTTGGATTTTTAGCAGACTGTAATCCTAAAAAAGAACATAATTACATACTTGATCTAGCACAACTATGAGATTGCCAATTTTATGTTGACAATTAATAGCATCCTTGAGGAAGTGTAGCTGTCTCTGGACAATGTGTGTGGACATCTGCATGTGGTGTGGACATCTGCATGTGCTGTGTGGAAGGAGAGCCTTGTGGTTGGGAGAAATTTTGGGAAACCAGCATATCTATTCCCTGTCCTTCACTTTACTAAAGACTTTCTCAAGGGCTTTCAGCAAACTGCCTCCCTGTACCTCAGTTTATCTATAAAGCCTAAAGCATATGAAGGTAATGAAGATGAAGTGGTCATTGAAGGTTTCTTTTACTAACAGAATCACGAGTTCAAATAAAAAGCAGCAGATTTTAAATTAAACAAAAGGAAGCACTCAGTTAAGCTGTAGAAACCACTGCCACAAGGTGTTATGAAGGCCAAACCTCACAGGATTTCCAGAAGTGACTGTTCAAATTCATGTTTCATTGAAATCTAATATGCTCAGATTTGTTGGAATGGCTTAAGACTTAGTATATTCTCTCACAACAGATTAACAGAAGCCAGGTAATAACATCAAGAAAGTGATCACTTAATATTTCATCCCTCCTCAGTTTCTTTTATTTCTTCTGACAACTGCCAAATTCACTCTGGTCTGACCTACAGGGCCTGTCTTTGTGTCTCTATATTTTTTTTTAAAATAAAATTTCAGGGACAGGAATACAGTTTCTTCCTTGAAGTTTTTTCTACCCCCCCTTTTCTGCCTCCAGTCTGCTAGAACTTATACCTGCCTCACTTGGCATACTTTGAGCAGCACAATTTAATTAAATGGGCTCCTTATTGTGTGTAGTTATCACACACATATGCTGTGGTTGGCCTGAGGCTCTAGCTGGGAAGCCAGGATGCAGTTCTTCAAAACACAGACTGTCTTCTGCTAGTTTTATTCTCACCAGCCTGCAGAATAGTGGAGCCTTGACTTTGGTTGGGACCTCTTGATGCTACTTTGGTATCAATAATTAATGTTAATGCTAACCAATGGTAATGGGATAATTAACTCTGTTAGAGAAAATGTACTGTCATTGGGTAATAGCAGGTAACAGCAACATTTTTATCTCTCAGTTTTTAAAAGAAAGCTTGCTATCTGTATTAAATTTTCTGATCCTTATTTATTAGGGAAATTTTTTTCTCTTTCACTTGAAAAGTGAATTACATTGGAACACAGAATTGAAAGAGACCTGCTAGGCACAGTCCCCTATTATTTCAAATAAACTTTTCATAATGTCTTTTATAAACTGCCTAAGGTAGCTGCTTCAAACCAATATTCCTCCTTGAGGGATTTTCCAGTCTCATTGTTCTCCTACTTCAAGTCTTTCACAGCACATTAATACCATTTGGTTTGGTTCTAACAGGATGCCTTCAATTAATTAGTTATTTTTCAGTATTTATATGCTTGATATATTTATGAAGAGTACTCATTTCCCTGATCAGGCCTTATTCCATTAGGCTAAACATGCCAACCATGTCCAGTGTTCACTCAGGAGATGGCTTCTCTGTTCCCTGGTAAACTCTGTATAAACCTGGCCCTGTTTGAATTTATCTTTACTGAATGTTTTGCATACTCTTCCAGATGAGACGTCTCCATTAACTCATCACTCACCTACCCCTGGGGAAATTTCACTGCTAGGGAGAAGAAATTCCATCTTCCTAGTATTTTTAGGGGCTGCATAAAAGACTACTGGCTGTTCGAAATACTTAATCTCACTTATACAGCTAACACATTTGTATTTTTCAGGGTCATCAGATTGTTGGTGTGTGGATATCATGTGATGAACAGATATCCCAAGGTCTTGGTCTGCCATTTACAACTGATGAACATCCATTATATAGCTAAACTTCAAGTGAATAGTCCCTAAGGGAATGACCTTGCTCTTGGTATTACTAGATTTCCTCCTATTAACATTATTCCAGTTTGCAAGGCCAGACAGTGCTACTTCATGAGTACCATAATTCTATATTGACAGCAACCGCCAACTTTACTGTCAGGAAGTTTTTTAAGCACATAACCATCAAATTAATTGATGAAAATATTATTTAATACTTTACGTAAGTGTTTTTGTGGCTATTCTTTATTATAAAATGCAATAGCATTATATAACTCAAAGGTTTTTTTTCCAAGACTAATCTTTGAGGAAATGTACTAGCAAATCACTTCTCTCCAACATGTGATTATTTCCTTTTCTAGATGTTTTCTTACATTACTTGCAGTGTTTTGTACTAACTCCTAATTCAATTTATTCTTTTCCATGTATCGTCTTAGGAAATGGCTTACTCAGCTTCAGTTAGATGGGATTTATATAAGTTCTTTGTCTTGGTAGTCAGGTATTTTATCAAAGAAATGTATGAGAACAGTCTTGAATAGTGTACCTTTGATAAAACTCTGTTGTGTTGAGTCCTATTCTTCTTCTAGTACTGTGTCCTTAATTATTTTGTCTGAGAAAGCTACCTGAAAGACTTGCTTGTAATTGAGCCTAGCAGACATCTGGATGCTTGATTCACTCTCTCCCCTGCTGCACTGCCACTGTAAGAGTGGATGCAGCATTTATGGAGTTAATATTAATAATGTGAGAGAATTGTTCTTAAAAAGTACTTTGGAGAAGCAATGACGAGTCTATCATACAAGAAAAAAAATAATGGCGAACAAGCAGGCCAAATGTCTCATCTTTGTATTGTATTGCATGGTAAAATTGACTTAACAATACACAAGCACTGGAAAATCATACCAATATATCCTTAAATATTTTATTGGGCGAGGGCATCAGTGCTTAAACCTTGCTAGAATCTGTAGTGAGTAGATTGTGACACTTATGGAAATGTCATAAAAATCCTTTGGATCTGATTCCCTGAAGTGAGCTTTTTAGTATTTTGAAGAGATCAGTAGAACCTGACAATTCCTAGGGCTTTAAAGGAAAGTTTTAAAAAATTATGGAACTTCCTCCTGGGTAACCAAAATTGAAATATTCTAAGGACACTGGAATTGGGGTGGGTCCAGTGTACAGAAATCTTATTCCTAAAATCTGCAAGCCTTGCCAGGATAAAACAATCAGACATCACGGAAAATATTTACTTTAAAAAGTCAAGCTGCTGATTGCTTTCCTGCTTATGGGTGCTGTGCACCAAGGTGCCAGCAATTTCTTGTAAGTAAATGAAAAAGTGGAAGCCATGCATTTTTCCAGGAACACAAACATATAATCATAGAATCATAGAATGGTTTGGGTTGGAAGGCACCTAGAAGATCATCTAGTTCCAACTCCCTGGCAAGGGCAGAGACACTTTCCACTAGAACAGGCTGCACAAAGCCCTGTCCAACCTGGCCTTGAACACCTCCAGGATGGGGGCATCCACAACCTCCCTGGGCAACCTGTACCAGTGTCTCACCACCCTCAAACTAAAGAAACTTTTCCTAACCTAAATCTAACCTAGTCTAACCTAAATCTACCCTCTTCCAGTTTAAAACCATTACCCCTTGTCCTATCACTACATACCCTGGCAAAAAAAAGTGCCTCCTCAGCTTTCCTGTAGCCCCTTCAGACACTGGAAGACCACTGTAAGGTCTCCCCAAAGCTGCCTCTTCTCCAGGCTGAACAGCCCCAATTCGCTCAGCCTGTCTTCATAGAAGAGATCCTCCAGCCTTCTGATCATCTTTGTGGTCCTCCTCTGGACTTGCTCCAAGACCTCTATGTCCTTTCTGTGTTGAGGGCTCCAGAATTGGACACAGTATTCCAGATGGGGCCTCACAAGTGTGGAGGGGCAGGATCACCTCCATCGACCTGGCCACGCTCCTTTTGATGCAGCCCAGCATGCAGCTGGCTTTCTGGGCTGCATGTGTACACTGATGGCTCATGTTGAGCTTTATATCTACCAAAATACCCAGGTCCTTCTCCTCAAGGCTGTTCCCAATCCTACAAAGAGCTCCATCAAAAAAAGCCAAAATGTCAGATTACTTCCTTATTTTCAAGACTGATCTAATATAAAAGATGAACAAAGGAGTGAATCCATAAAAGGCTGCTGTACTTGATATTTTTTCAGAGCTTCCTTAAGAATTCAGAATGAGAAGAAAAGCTATAACTGGCAGTTTCATAATAATTTGTGTACTGGTAAAAAATTCTAAAGATCATGAATGTTAGGGTATTCTTTATTTTGGAATAAGAACTATCAAACAAACCAGCTTTTATTCAGCCTCTAAGTAGGATATCCCCACTTAGTCCTTGACACAAGTCACTAGCATGGCACTTCTTTTCAATCATCTAAGCCAGGTTTAGCTGACCTGTTTTTATAAAGTGTAATTTAATTTTGATTAATGCCATCAAATCCTTGCACTAACCACATCTACGAACACTGGTAACCAAAAGAAATTGAAGACAGAAGTTCTATAACTTCTCTCCCTCTCTATTGCTGCCTGTCAAAAAGCTGTCAAACACCATAAATCATTACTCTATCCCTTACTATTACTGAACAGTATGTCCAGCTCTATGTCTATACTGACTACAAGTTCAGTCTCACCGGAACATTCAAAGGTGGAGTTCCTCTGATGAATACCTTTCAGTCTTTATTCCTGTGGTATTCCATCTTCTACCTCTCACAAATTAATTTAGATGAATGACATTAAACTTGCAGGCTCACCCTCTTCAAAACTCCAGACAGAGGACAGGGGACTGAAACAAATCACTGAAGGCTGCCATAGGTGTATTTTACTTGGGTAATCAAGAATTGTTGTTACAGTGAAACTACACACAGTGAATGCCTTTCTCAGTAGATTAGTAACAATTATCTAAGGTAACACATGAAGAACTGTTAGCTATAAATGGCATCAGGAGAACACAAAATAAGTGACAGAAGTCTATAGAAATACAATTTGGGAATGAGTCGGCATTACCAAGGAGAGTGGTGAGTCTACCCTCTGGCTGTCAACACAAGCATTGATTCCCTGACAGTAGAGTACTGCTTGTCTGGTGTAACAGCCCTAACTCAAAGCTAATGGTGCTTTGACCAAGACAGATAGGGCACTTAACTCTTCTTCAGCTGCTGACTCCAAGTATTGTTGAGTACTCTGTGAGCAACTACAAGATATTAAATAGTTGTGGTACAGAAATACTTGAAAATTACTGACAATAAAGATTTTCCAAAGACATAAAGTTGCATCACTTCATTACTTAATATCTAAGAAGTCTTACTAGTAAGTGTCCAAATCTTTTAGCAGAACAGAGAAATGACATTAAAATATCAACCTGTCACTTTACTGTCAAAAAACTTACTGTCAACTTCACAGCAGAATGTTTGGATTCCCCTTAGCTGGAAGGTGGTCGTTGTACTTCAGCATCTGAACAAGTCACAGCAGGTGCAGGTTTCTTTTGTACAAATGGAGAATTTAGTTATTAATTTTCTGTAAATCACAGATGTGTTCTGCATGTGGTAAACTTCAGATTACCAATCATGCTCTTACAGACTGTACAGTATGCTCTAATGATGGAGATACAAAAGCAGCTCTTCAAGCTTCCCTTGGTTCTACTGAATAGTTTGAATATTTTCCTATGAATTTGTAATCTTTTGTTGCTCTTTGAAATGCTATACAAGAGAAAGGCATACAGCTAGAGCTAGAACAAGAATGAGGGCCTTGATAGATGATCACAGAGCTGAAACACCTCTCCTATGCAGACAAGCTCAGAGAGTTTGGCTTATTCTGCGTGAAAAATAGAAGGCTTCAGGGAGACCTTATAACAGCCTTCCAGTACCTGGACGGGCTACAGGAAAGTTGGAGAGGGACTTTATACAAGGCCTTGCAGAGATATGATGGTAGGTTGAGAGGGAATGGTTTAAAACTGAAAGAGGGTAGATTTAGATTAGACATTAGGAATAAATTATTTGGTGTGAAGGTGTTGAGGACTGTAACAGGTTGACCAGAAGTCTGGATGCCCCTTCCCTAGAAGTGCTCAAGGGCAGGTTTGATGGGACTTTGATCAGCCTTGTCTAGTGGGAGATGTTCCTGCCTATGCAGGGAGGTTGGAACTAGATGATCTTTAAAGTCCCTTCCAACCCAAACCATTCTATGATTCTGTGATTCTATGTGAGTGAGAGCAAGAGCAAGAGAGCAAAAGCACCAGCAAGAGCAAGAAAGAGAAAAAGAGAGGAAGAGGAAAACTGTGCTTGTTAGTCTCTGGTATTGCTCCCAACTTATATCCTAAAAGTTGTATAAATGAAGGAAGAGATCTCAAGAGGTGTCCTAGTTAATCCCTGCTCAGATACCCCTTCCCCAAGGCTGCTAAGTGACTCTCTAGTGTGTTCATTTAAACTTCAGGTGATGAGGAGTCAGTAGAAAGCTTTTCCTATTATCAAACCTGAAACAACACATGAAAACACAGAATTTTATTTCTTGGCAAAACCTACAACAGACAGAGGGAAAAAACTATCACTTCCTTCCTCATAACAGCTTTTCAAACAGTAAGAAGCCTGTTGCTATGTTTCTGCTACACTGCCTTTCTACTGGCAAAACCAAGGCTGATTCCTTCAGCCTTTTCTGATAGATCACATTTCCTAAATATTTTGGCATTATTACTCTCCCAGTAGGTATGTTTACCAAATCTCCTGATTGTCTCCAGATTGTCTGCATCTTTCCTTGAGTGAGGCCCACAAGATGACACAATCTAACAGCACTTGGTGGGGTTACCATATTTCTTCAAGTATATGGTACTTTCTGAATATTGCTGGGGGGGGAGATTTTTTTGCAATGACAGATCATTGTTAACTGATTAAGTTCCCTAGTGACAGGTTTATTAATTTAAATAAATTATTTAATAATGTCTGGACTTCTGCAAGGCCTTTGACATGGTCCCCCACAACATCCTTCTTTCTAAGTTGGAGAGATAGTTATTTGATGGGTGGAGTGTTCAGTGGATAAAGAATTGGCTGCATGGTCACATCCAGAAAGTAGTGGTCAATGGCTCAATGTCCAGATGGAAAATGGTGACAAGTGGTGTCCCTCAGGGGTCCCTAATGGGACCAGTGTTGTTCAATGTTTTCATTAAAAGTATTGACAGTGGCACTGAGAGTAATCTCAGCAAATTTGCTGATGACACCAAGCTGGGTGGTGCAGTCCATATGCCAGAGGGACGGGAAGCCATCCAGAGGGACCTGGACAAGCTAGAGAAGTGGTCCCACGTGAAACTCATGAGGTTCAACAAGGCCAAGTGCAGGGTCCTGCACCTGGGCCAGGGCAACCAGAGATATGAATACAGGCTGGGGGAAGACATGCTGGAGAGCAGCCCTGTGGAAAAAGACCTGGGGGTACTACTAGATTAAAAGCTGGACATGAGCCACCAATGGGCAATTGCAGCCAAGAAGGCCAAGCACATCCTGGGCTGCATCAAAAGAAGTGTGGCCAGCAGATCAAGAGAGGTGATTCTGCCCCTCTGCTCTGCTCTGGTGAGACCTCACCTGGAGTACTGTGTCCAGGTCTGGAGCCCCCAACACAAGCAGGATGTGGACCTTTTGGAGCATGACCAGAGGAGGGCAACGAAAATGATCAGAGGGCTGGAGCACCTCTTTTATGAGGACAGGCTGAGGGAGTTGGTGTTGTTCAGCCTGAAGCAGAAAGACTCTGTGAGGACCTTATAGTGACCGTCCAATACCTGAAAGGGGCCTGTAAGAAGGCTGGGGAGGGTCTGTTCACAACAGCATGTAACAGTAGGAAAAGGGGTAATGGTTTTAGGCTCAAGAAGGGTAGATTTAGGTTGGACTTTCCAACGCAAGACATTCTATACTTCTATCACTATTTTTTTCAACAGAAGCCATTTCTCTCCAAAATGTTGACTGGAAGATCATCTTTCTTCCAAAATGCTTCTTGCTTTCCCTTCTATGGGATAATTCCTGTTCGCTTACAGTAATCCCCATCCTCTCTCAGGCTAATATCATTATTCTCAAAACTGAAGTAAAGCTCACATTTCATGTTGGCCAGTTCCTGGGCTATCTTTAATCTAGACTTACAACATGGCATGCCTTTTTTTATTGCCATTTGATTCATTCAGATAAAAAAAGGTGGGGTTTTTTGTTTGTTTGTTTTTTCCTGTTTAATTCCCTGTAAATGAATAATTTGAAGACTTGATCTAAAAGGAAACATGATGCACATTGTTTCCTAGACTACTTATTTTACAGATATTGATTTAAAAGAAATGAACTATGTCTGCAGAAAAGGCTGTCATGGTGTATCAGTGTTTCAAAGGAAAAATGTTCATTGCATTTTCTAGAGTACTATAAAGTAATTCATTAGATGAGAATCCATTAACTAACATTCACTGTCACCTTTGCGTAGTGCTTTGTGATGCATGATTTACTGATCATTTTATTGTGCACGGTTTAAATGCAGTAGAGAACTTTTGCCACACTCAGAAATCTATGTTCAATAAGAAATCACATTTTTTTAATTAGTAATTTTGCAGCTCAGACTACAGCTGTATAAATGTAAACTTCTCTACTTCAAACTCTAAAGCAGTTGCATATAAATATTAAACTTCCTAATAATTTCAGATATAAATTACTTAAGTATAGGCAATGAGTAGAAAATATTCTTGCTATAATATTACTTGCAGCTGCTGTGACTGGCATCAGCCTTTTAGAGGAATGGAATAATTATGTAACTTAAAATAGTAATTTTATTTGAATGACACTGGTTGCAGACAAATCTATTGTGTCCTTGTACTAGATATTGCCCAAAATGTTGGAAGTACAACTCAGTTCATCCTGCAGTTGTTTACAAGAGTAGACAAAAAATAGATAGGATCGAATTAGTCCAGACATGAAGGTCTATTCCCCCAGTGAAAGACTCTGTTGATGTCACACCTGCTCAATACGAGGACAGGACTTCAAATCATGATCAAATGTACTTGTGCCATAAGGTTAAACAAGGTTTAAGTCATTAGCAAATATAGTGAGAGAATGATGCTTTTTTTACCCTTCAACAACTTTTGATGCTCCTGGTACAACCCTGATAGCATGAGATTTGGGCTGAAAGGAGCGATATTTACCCTTGTGACTGCTGATTTTACTGTCTTCAATATCAGGCCTCAGTGCTCCTACCAAGCTTCCAGCATTCTGATTGCAGTGAAGAACAAGAAGGCACCCATCATCACCCTGTTCACTACACTGGAAATGGGAGCATCACTTCCTTCAGTTTTCTCTTCCTTCCTAGTCTCAAAATAGCTTTCCTCTGGCTTGTTCACTTTATGTATTTTTAAACGGGTTTTGGCACAGCCGAGACTGGCAGATTTTGTAGAACTGCCATAAACAGTGAAGCAGCTACAAGCAACATCTGAAACAGCCTAAGATCACAGAAGTTTGCTGGCTTTCAATAGGGCTGATAGAATATTTGCTGTGCCCTTTTTCTTTTTTTTTTTTCTCTAATAGTTATGGGAAAGAATCATTATTAAGAGCAGAATTTTGGCTTTTTGATTATCCATTTTCCATTATGATTTTGTTGGTTTGGGTTTGTTTTGTTTGGTTGCTTTGGGTGATTTTGGGGTTTTTTCCTGTTTTGTCTACAGGAAAGAAGGCCTGGATTCTACTAGTAACAATTTCAGCATCTCAGCTGGCACTTTCTGCTTACCCTAAAATAAATTATGTTCTTATATAATCTGAAATTTTGGACAAAGGATGCTGAGACAGGCTTACATGCACAAATCTTTGCTAGGGTGTCTGTCCATGGCTGATGGCAGACATAAATTCTAACAGTGAAAGTTACAGTGCAGCAAGTGCTGACAATAAAGATGGGATGGTGAATTTTCACTGTGCTTTTTCTCTAGCACTATATACTTTGTCAGGGAACAACTCACCCTTCCACTTGGTGTAATTCTCTAATACAAACTAAAACCAATAAAGGAAGGGAGTAAGAAAAGGGGAAAAGAAAGAGGTGAATTTAATGCATTTCATCCCATGAGAAATATATAACAAGAATACTGGGTTTTGCAGATGCAGGACTCTGAGAGCAGAAACCTAAGAACAACAGCATGAAAAAAAGGCAAACAATCTGCCTTGGGAAAAACCCTGCCACAGCAGCTCAGGAGCAAGGCAGCTGCAAGTGACAGACAGGAGACAGAGCTGCAAATGCTACTCTTTGCTTTACTGCACTTAAAGAACTGTGTAGCATTAAGGTTTCCAGGCACACTTTCTTTGCAGCTCATTGAAAGGAGAAGAAAACTGCCAAGGATAAGTGCCTTACCTGCTAATTCGTTATTTAAATAGTTGACTCATAAAATAATAGAAATTGCTTGTAAATCTTGTTAAACAAAGTTTAAAGTGATTTGCCGGAAAAAGATGTCTTCTTCAGAATATGTCCTACTTGTTTTTCCAGGTTTTTCTAACTTCTAAAATACTGTTTATTTCCCTACATGTTAGCTGTCCCCTGAAATCTAACTTCAACCTGCTGCATATAAATTAATCCATTTATGCCTAGTCCTACAGTAGGTTTAATTTTTTTACTGCCATCATCTTTGTAATGGGCTCTTATATCTTTGAAGACTACTGTCAGCCTTCTTATTTCTAGACTGCAATTCAGGTCCTTCAGCCTTTCATTACAAAAACCTTTCATTGCTTCAGGTTTTTAACCCACATCATTCTTAATGATCTCTTTTCATTCTTTTCAATTTTCCCTTTCATTTCTTTGGCAGTAAATGTCCCAGCCAACTACAGCAGTTCATCTTGTACCACACTCAGAACCAGTAACTCTTTCCTGTCTTTGGAAGTTCTTGCTGATTATGTTGAGAATTAGGTTTATCCTCTTCTGCAGCAGCATTGTACTGTTGACTCACTTAATTTGAGTCCACTATGCTGATAGTTTCCTGCAGTTTTTTGGTATGGAGAGATATTACCTATTACTTATTTGCACATTTACCTATTTATCTTTGAATAATTTTGCATTTATCCTTACGTATTTCCATCTTGATGTTTTCTGGGAAGCTTTTATTTATCAAGATACTCTTTAAGATTAATATTGTCTTTCCTATTGCTCAAACAGCTCTCTAGAGCTCTATAGTAATAGCAAACACATTTCTAGTTACTAGTGAAAAATATAAATAATAACAATAATACCAGAAATTATACCAACTGAATTCCTTTGCCTGAGGACCAGGAAGCTATATTCTTAAGTAGTCTATGGCGAATTTCATCAGTTTCATCAATTCCTGCTGACACAGATATACCTAATTTATCTTAGCATTCATTAGCCTGTTCTTCCTTTGGCTGGTAATACTGCCACCTCATTTAATATAGTTTAGTTAAATGTCTGCTCACACTTAATCATTTTTTGGTGAAGACTGAAGAGAAGTGGAGCTACACTGCTCTTTATCACATTGTTATTTTTAATAGTGTTATGATTTCTGTTAGATTTTCATGTCATTAGAAGTTCCCTGGTACAGCTGATGCAACTCTCTTTCCTCTAGTATAATGATATTATTCTGTCTTTTTCACAGTCTTTTTCAGAGATAAAGGAAAATGATCATACTTTAAAGCTGGGCCAACTTTTAGAAGTGCTTCCTTGCTAGAAGGCAATATTTCAGCTGTGTTTTTGTTTCTTAAATAAGTGTTTTGAAAGTATTTTTAAGTGCTATGGTTGCAGCACTAAGCAGATTGAAGTGTTGCTACTGGACTTGTTAGTGTTAATGCTATATGAGATACCCGTATGAATAGCTGATGCTCAGTGATCTGCTTTATGTGTGAAATGAACACCCTTAACTTGCAATTTAATATTAATTTGAGTTTGGGGATTTTTTTTCCTATGGAAAGTTTAATTTCCTTGGCAAATATCCAAATACTGAAAAAGCAGTTTTACCAAAATATTTTTCATATAAAATACTACTGTATTATCTTGTGTTCCCAACCTCTGTGGTAAATTGGTGTCACTGACTTGATTTCATCTCTTGTGATGGACCACAGGCTCCTTATTTAAATAGTTTCAGTGCACTATCACCTGAGCTGTAGAAAATTAAGAAATCAATACATCATATCAGATGATTACAGAAAGTTGACTCTTGAGGGGGAAAAAAAGATATGTTGTTCAATTGAAATGGCATGTTCTAATCAACACAATGTTCACTGGAATTTGCTCACCATCTCTAACCCTGGTGCTTGCTGCTCCTCCTGCAACCCTCCCTCTGATGAGATATATAGCTGTGCTGCTGGATGTACTAAGTCTCTCTCTTCTTCCCCAGAAACAAGACAGCCCTTCAGTCTGGAGTACAAATCCTGGAACCAGCCAGAGATGTATTTGTAGTGCTCTAAATTATGATGTGACATCCCAATGATTGCTTATTTGATAATCTTCATTCTGACATATAAAGCAACAGGCAACATATACCTGAAGTCTGAACAGGCCTTTGAGGATTTCTGGAAGGCTGTGATGGACAATACTTTTCAGAAGAAGAATAGCCATCTTTAGTATTATTTTCCAGCAGGATTCATTTTATTGAGGGCACAAAACAAGGCCCCTCGGTCACTGGCTAAGCAATACCTTTATATGACAACCAAGAAGGTAAAGTCAGAGGTGGATGATCTTTCCCAGGCCCCGTATTTTGTGCCACTGTCTATCAATAAAGGAGTTCAACACTTTTATTAGACTTTCTGATGAATGGGCTTAGGACTTGAAATCAGTGAAGGCCATGCTTTGATCAAGCTGACAAGTAAAACAATTAGAATTGTTAGGAATGGAAGGGAGGAAGAGAGAGACAATCCCATGGAAGAAAATCTGCAATCTGAACACTACCAAGGTAAAACAGAGACATTAATTAGTTTCCTTTTGGTAATCATGAATGTTTCCCAGATGTATCTAATTATTATGGATGGTTTTGGTTTACAATAAAAGCTTATTTTCTTTACAATACATTCCCTTCTCCTTCCTCTTCCACATAATGATATTAGAAAACGATAACCTGATATGGCTGCTATTTTCATAACAGATTATTATGGTAGCATATATGAATTAATGGGAGTCTTGCCTGAATAAGAATTGTAGTAATTGGCTCTTGAGATTTCATTAAATGGAGTCAGAAAAGGGGGAACCAATTCCGGCAAGGGAAAGATTTCTATACTTTTAAACATGTATGTTGTTGGGAATTGTGTCTCTGTTTTAATGCAAAAATCAATAGCATAGCAATAGAATGGTCAAAGAAAGCAAAATAGAATCAGACAACATGTGCAAAAAGCTATTTCAGAAATAGTTTGCCTTTGTTCAGTATGATGCAAAGTATTTGCAAGCCAGTGTAAAATGTGTTTATAAATATAGGGCCAAATTGCTTCCCCGACAGAAAAAATAATGGCTATGAGTTTTATTTCTCGGAAAAGCATCTCTGTTTTATTTAGAGGAACAGGGGAACACAGGAGTGATTTTCACCAGAGCCTAGTGATTCTGGTTGCCTCAGTCATTGAGTAAGTGGAAACTCCTTGAAGAAGCTGTTTTCCTACAGACCAAATTATGAGATTTTCTGAAAAGCAGACCCCTTGATGGAATGCCCAGTTTGGCACCTAAAAATTGACTTTTTGTTATTGAATCCCTTTTGTCTTTGCAGATAGTGGCCTATTTTGGATCAAATCTTCATGTTTCATTTTTAGAAGGGGAATATAGTTGTATTTCTTGCTCTCTTGAAAGTATTGCCAGGATGTCTGATTATTATTTTAATACAACTGTAATGGGCCTATATATGTAACAAAAACATGTAAGAGTTATATAAATGGTTTCAGGTCCAGACTTGTGAAAATTTGTGTGTCCTCTTTTGCATGAACAGAGACTAACCTAAGCAATTTCAGCTTGTGTTACTGGGAGGGCATGTCACTTTAAAAAAACAAAATGAAAGGGAAAGAAAAAGAAAAAAAAGTCTTTTTCTTCCCACCCTTATAAAGTAGTGTGAGGAGTTCAGAGAAATCTGTGCACATCTGGCATTGATTTTGTGTTCCCTGTTGTGTTCTGTCAATTTAAAGTGATGTTCCTTGCAATCTGCAGGGAGCAGTGATAAATACAATAGGGGCCCCAAATGCCTCGACACTGACGAACAGTCAAACCGTGGGACCTCAGCAATTACACAGCTGCTTCTCCTTGGCAGACCTGTGTGTGAATTCGTGGGTATGAAACTGTCAGCACAGCTTGTGCTGCAGCACTGACACCAGATCTGTTACATAGAGAAAGCTTCCACCAAAGAGAAAACATCATACTCGGGCACTTTTTTTTCTAAGTGGCACTTCACAGCATGCCCAGTGCAACAGTGAGCTCATAGGATAAAACCTGAGGATGACATAGATATATTAAAAATGCAGAGGACTAACAGATGCCATTGAACATGACTTTGTGCAGGGAGAGGGGAAATTAAAAATGTTGAACTGTGAATGTCTGACCACTTTGACATATCCATTGCTCTTGTGATGGATCCTGACAGAAACATGAATTCCATAGCAATTGTAATGTCATAGAAAGAGAAAAGAAAGAAGACAGCTAGAGGAGCCTTAGGAAAGTGGAAGACTGAGAGGAGAATGAATGAGTACTTCACTTGAGGAGTTTTATGCTGGAAAGTGTGGAGATGAGCGGGTTGGAAGCACTGCATGTTGTGTGCCGTAGGGATGCAGAGATCCCAGGTTAGTGATACGGAATCAAGGAGTAAAGGGGACACGTCATCACGGTCCACTCCTTGGTGGACCTGTGATGGTTCATTTCAGCTGTGATCCTGAAGTGCAAAAATGAAAGGGCAAGAAGCCCAGGGAGTTATCAACACACAATGATTTTATTGGTCTTGCCTGTAAAGCAGCATGCAATAGAAAGGGAGAAAAATAGAAAAGATGAGGTAAAAAGTGGGGGGGGAAGAGGAAAAGAGCTACCACCATGGGTCCAAAGGCATCCCTGTGGTCCCGAATCCAGAAAACATTTTGTTGCGTCTTCTTTGTTCGTTGTGATCTCTCAGTGCAAAAGATCTTCAAAGTTCAGTTACTAATGAACCATCTTTTATTCTGGGTAGCACAACCTGATCATCCTTGGATCCACCTCCACTCCACCTCTGTCCCGTGGAAATGTGCCAATCTCCACCTGTCTGGAGTGAGGCTTCCACGCATGCCCAGAGAGGAGTGTCTGAGGTGTGGCCAGATTTGGAGGTTGGTAGCTTCTTATCAGGAGGCGTGGTTTTGTATTATAATAACATTATAATGAGGAAAGTTCAACTGAGGCTTCAATGGTGTTGGCACAGCAAGCATGATCCATCTTCCTCGACAGCAGTTCTTACCTTGCTGCTCCAGTAGAATAGACCTGTACCAGGTACCGGCACTGTTCGTACCTCAGTCCGTTCTCCATGGTTTCTGCATCTGATAATTGGCATTCATCAAGCCACTGCAAACTCATGTCGAGATTTTAGTCCAGATTTTGGGGTCTAGTAAATTATGACAATGTTGAGACAATATTGATCTTCTGATCGACTCCTACACACTTCAGCAGTCTATAAACATGGGTCATTGGAACTGGACCACTGAGAAAGATGCAGGGAAAAAGAAAATTAAAGATACAGGAGAAATACTGGAGGAAAGAGAAAGAGCAACAACTGAAGAACTTATGCATAAAGTGATGGAAAATTTTGAAACTTGCCTACAGCAGAAGAGTGAAATCTGAGAAAGATTTTTCCAAAGTCCCTTTGAAGAGGCTATAATGGTCTAAAATGCTATTCTCTGGGAGATGAATCTCACAGACAAATTAATTTAGACAAACTCTTCAATAGAGATTTCTGTGTTCCTAAAAACCCCCATCTGGACATCCAGAAATTGATGGGTCCAGGTGGAATACACCCATGGGTGCTGAGGGAGCTGGCGGAGGTCATTGCTAGGCCACTCTCCATCATCTTTGGTAAATCGTGGGCAACAGGAGAGGTGCCTGAGGACTGGAGGACAGCAAATGTCCAGTCTACAAAAAGGGCAAGAAGGAGGACGTGGGTAACCATAGGCCGGTCAACCTCACCTCCATCCCTGGAAAGGTGATGGAACAACTTATTCATGGCACTATCTCTAGGCATATCAAGGATGAGTGGGTCATTAAGAGCAGTCACTATGGTTTTACCAAGGGGAAGTCATGTTTGACCAACCTTACAGCCTTCTATGAGGAAGTAACTAGACAGACAGATGATGGTAGAGCAATACATGTGGTTTATCTTGATTTCAGTAAAGCATTTGACACTGTCTCCCACAGCATCTTTGCAGATAAGCTAAGGAAGTGTGGTCTTGATGATCAGATAGTGAGATGGATTGTGAACTGGTTGAAAGGAAGAAGTCAGACAGTTGTGGTCAAAGGAACGGAATCTAGTTGGAGGTCTGTGACTAGTGGGGTCTCTCAGGGGTCAGTATTGGGACCGGTGCTGTTCAATATTTTCATCAACGACCTGGATGAGGGAACAGAGTGTGCCCTCAGCAAGTTTGCTGGTGACACTAAACTGGCTGACACACCAGAAGGCTGTGCTGCCATTCAGCAAGATCTGGACAGGCTGGAGAGTTGGGCAGGGAGAAACTTGATGAAATTCAAGAAGGGCAAGTGTAGACTCTTGCATCTGGGGAAGAACAGCCCCATGTACCAGTACAGGTTGGGGGCTGACCTGCTGGAGAGCAGGGTAGGAGAAAGGGACCTGGGGGTCCTGGTGGACAGGAGGATGACCATGAGCCAGCAGTGTGCCCTTGTGGCTAAGAAGGCCAATGGCATCCTGGGGTGTATTGGAAAGGGTGTGGTTAGTAGGTCAAGAGAGGTTCTCCTCCCCCTCTATTCTGCCCTGGTGAGGCTGCATCTGGAATATTGTGTCCAGTTCTGGGCCCCTCAGTTCAAGAAGGACAGGGAACTGCTTGAAAGAGTCCAGTGCAGATCCAGAAAGATGATGAAGGGAGCGGAACATCTCCCTTATGAGGAAAGGCTGAGGGAGCTGAGTCTCTTTAGCTTGGAAAAGAGGAGACTGAGGGGTCACCTCATCAATGTTTACAAATATGTTAAGGGCAAGTGTCAGGAGGATGGAGCCAGGCTTTTTTCAGTGATGTCCAGTGATAGGACAGGGGGCAATGGGTGTAAACTGGAGCATAGGAGGTTCCATGTAAATATGAGGAAAAACTTCTTTACTGTGAGAGTGACAGAGCACTGGAACAGGCTGCCCAGAGAGGTTGTGGAGTCTCCTTTGCTGGAGACATTCAAAACCTGCCTGGACACGTTCCTGTGTGATGTGCTCTAGGTGATCCTGCTCTGGCAGGGGGGTTGGACTAAATGATCTTTTGAGGTCCCTTCCAACCCCTAAGATTCTGTCATTCTGTGATCTGTTTCTTTCAGTTAGGAGGCTTTCCCAAACCTTCATCCTAAACTGTGAGATACTTAGCCAGAAAGAGACCACTCCAGAAGAGATGTACTACTGAATCACTTCAGAATGCTTCAAGAGAGGTGAATTTTAAATAATAATAAAAAATAATTAAAGAAAAAAGAAATTTGACTAATGAAATGGCTTTTCTGTCCTAATTTAATTAAAAACCTTTATTAATAGTTAATATATGATCTATGTATTTAATTATCTGTTAATAATTTATTTTTCATTATGATTTAAAAAGTCCTCAAACTGCTTCAGAAAGATGGACAAAAAGCCCTGTGGATCCAGTTCAACACTTATCCTTGACAGGATCAAATGAAGGAATGCTGACTTTACCTGTGTCACCTTGTGTGAACACAGATGCAGCCTAGACTGGGGTGAACTGCTGTCTCAGTGGTTCAGAGAAGTGTTAGTTTCTGGACCAGATAATTTTTCTGGATGTGCATGGACCCCATTAGCAGGATTTTTCATCCCACTCCGCTACTACATTCCACAGTACTCACACACTACTGCCCAACCACCATGTGGGTAGCCCCAGGGGGGGATCCTTTCAGAGCTGTAGACTTCAGTGAGAAAGCTCAGGCAATTCATCTGTTTGTCTCTGGGTCATTTTCTGATACTGAGTCACTGAAATTCACCCTGTGTGGCATGGCCTGAGGGAAGGTGGCAGTACGGGTCAAAACAGAAAAAAAACCCAAGTTTATTGAAATTAAAGGCTTTATATGTAAAGATGGAGCTAGTAAGAATTTGAAATGACATATTGAGCCTTCTCAAAATCTTGACTTTTTGTTCTGGCTCTTTTCCAGAGCTTCTGGAGGCAGTTTCACTGTTGCCTGGAGATGATCGAAGTCTGGCTGGCTCACAGAAAGACAGTATTGCCCTCCACATATGACAGTGTGATCCTCCCCACCTCCTTCTTTGTGCCAACTCCAGCTCTGGTTTGACAGGGTGACGGGTCTGTATAGAGATCTGACCCAAAATAAAATTAGCTTTTTTTTTTTTCTTTTTTTCTTTTTTTTTTTTCTATAGCGTTGCTGTTTGCCCAGATTAGCTCCTGAGCCACACCAGTTGCAGGGTTTCATAACCACCAGTGTTGGATTTCAGGAAGAGCAGGGAGCCTGATGTGCACATCAACCAGTGTGAAAGTGTGGGCAGGTCTGAAACCACACTTGCAGACAACAATTTTGTCTTTGAGGGATGCCAGATCTTGTGAAACAAACCTTTCCAGAACAGCCGCTTGAAGGAATGCCCCAACCTGGTTTCATCACATCTAACTTTGGACCTTACTGAGGTACTTAAGCTAGAAGAGGTCTCCATAGCTAGTAGAAAAACAGATTTATCCAGAGAGAGTTTTGTATTAAGAATAGGCTGAGAGAGGGATACTTCATGTTAACCACCTGGAAGGCTTAACATTACCAGCCTTCTAACTCAGATATCTGATTTAAGGACATTAAAGAATGTCTAATACTAAATGAAAGTTTTGCTCTCCTTTAGGACTCTTGTTACTATTTTGAAAGTGACTTGTTGGAGCATTCATAGGAGAATAAATTGGATGTAGTTCATGATCTTGAGCCAGTGGTGAGCAGAGAACAAATAAAACCTTCAAGTTCACAAAGATATTTTAGGACAGTCTATTCTGCAATAGATATTCTGGACAATTTCCCTGCGTTGGCAACCCTTAAGTTATACATTTCTTGTACCAGAGATAAACCAAAATGGTTGGAAATATAATTTCAAAATGGAGGTAGAAGTGATTGTAAGGCTGCCATTTATCAGTGGAAAACATGCATGTACCTCTTGGAAAAAGCTTTTTAAAGAGTTTAAACACTTCTCTGCAGTAGTCAATTCCTACCCTATAAAGCTGTAGGTGATGTCATCCCTGCTGACACACCTGCCCTTGTTTCTTATTCTAAAGCATTCACCTCTAGGAGGGCCACCAAGGAAAACTCAGCCTTGTGCGTGGAAGCCAAGCTGAGTTCTCTTTGGGTCTTGTTTTGTTGTCGGAAATAAAGATTCCAGAGGCCACACTCTGGGTTCAGCTGTACTCAGCTTGTTTTCTTCATGGGAGTTACAAGGCATAACTGCAGGCAGAACCTGACTTTGTAATTGCAGCATAAATTCCATTTATGTTGCAAAACACAGAGCAGGATTCAGAGCTGTCTCTCTTAACTGCATTGGAGCAGCAGGGTAAGAGGAACAAAAAACAATTAAAATTTCTTTAGTTATTGGAGTAAGCTGATGACTCCAACTAAACTGTGTAAGTAGAACTGTTCAGTAAGAAATTGCAATATATGCCTCCTTGCTTTTTGAGGCAGAAACAATTAATTCCTTTCCACTTACAAAGAATTTCTCTGATGCCATTTACACTGTGTGGAGGGTTCCACGCTGTTGTGTTCCAGGAAAGAGTACACAGTTTGCTCTCATCAGTCCTTAATGGGAAAAGTAGTAAACAAGTTAATTGTTTCTTTAGAGGGCCAAAAGATCTGGACACTTTTTAAACTTGCATGCAACATAGCACTCACCAGTGCTGCTGCTAGTTTTGGTTTTTCAGGTAAGGAAACAAAGCATATTTATTAGTTAATATTCTTGTAGGTTAAAAATAGCAGAAAGCATGTGTGTTTGAGCAGCTACACCTGGCAGTGAACTCTTTTCTCCCCCTGCTCTTGTAATGAATGTGCCATTGCCTGAGCTGACAAATTCTTCTGGCACTTCAGCTGCCTCTAAGGGCATTGAGAGGAACATTTAAAAACACTGCAAGTTAAACCACTAAGAACATACAAGCTTCCAACCATTCATGCATTTGCATTGCCTGGCTTATAGCTGTTCAGGCTGGCAAATAGTGACAGCATGTGCCAGCTCGCTCTCATTTCCATTCTGGTTCTGCACCAGCGTGTCTATGGACTTCAGTGGAGACATTGCTCATTTGCACTTGTCAGAGACCAGGATTAGGACTGTTATTCCAGACAACCTTAAAAGAGTGATTGCTTAAGCCTAAATATCTGGCAATGAGAAGCAGACCCTCTCTACATTAGTTCATTTGTTTGAATCAAAACTGGTAATGGCAGAAAGACACTGCCGTTTGATAGCTGTTCATTAGCTGCCTTTAAATTAGACACCAGTTTCAGCTGTTTTCTGCCCTGTTTGACTTGAAGAGAGCAGCCTTCTTGGGGAGTGACGTTGCGTTAAGAGATGTATATTGTGAAGGCAGCAAAGTTACTGAGAGGAAACCTGACCCAATTATTCTTGCAGCATCATCTCTGGAATTTCCTGGGTGCTAATCCTGCCAGCTGAGGTTGTCACTGGATGGAAAAGACATCCAACAGTCTGTCAGGATGACAGGGAACTTCAGGGACAGAGATCCTGCTCCTGAGCATTTTCTTCAAGAAGACAGTTGCTCTACTTTTGGGTAGACCTGTGCTGGGCTGTTAGCAGGGACATAGTTGAGGAAAGCAGAGTGGACCAGATGACCTCAAGAGGTCCCTTCCAACCTCAACAATTCTGTGATTCTGTGAAAAAAAATGATAAAGAACAGAATATCTAGGATCTGTTCCAATTCCCCAAATGCAACAACAATCACACTTAAGGCTAATTCATTTGCACAGGATGCAGTTCTAGAACCTCAGCAGAAAGCAGGACACCTTCTAATAATTATGTAAAAGGCAAAATCTGAAGTCTTTAGTTAAGCACTTGGATAAACTTGCTGAATGCTAAATAACACTCCAGACTGTTTAATGCATTTACGGAAATCAGATTTTCAGCTTTCTCGGGATTTTCAGCTTTCATTGAAGTTATAAATGGGTTTTTGATGGATTCTCCATCAAAATGGTAAATAAATAGGAATTTAAATATTTATCCTTTTAAAGAATGTTGTTGTTTTGGTTTTGCATTATCTGCTTCAAGAGTGTCACAGCTGATCTTGTAATGAAAAGTGATCTCTGCAAACTTCATAAAAAATTGTCAGGAAGCAAATATTAAGAAAAGGGTTTCTGGTATGTAAGCAATGCAAGCATGTCAACAAAATTAATTGTTTTAATCTTTGAATGCTTACATATATGCATTTATACATGAATGATATACATGTGGTGAGGTGGATATGCTGGAGGGAATGGATGCCATCCAGAGGGACCTTGACAGGCTTGAGAAGTGGGCTCATGAAAACTTTATTAAGTTCAACAAGGCCAGGTGCCAGGTTCTGCACCTGGATCAGGGCAATCCCAAGCACAAATGCAGGCTGGGGGGAGAATAGATCAAAAGCAGTCCAGAGGAGAAGGACTTGGGGAGTAATGGTGGGCAAGAAGCTCAACATGAGCCTGCAATGTGTGTTTGCAGCCCAGAAAGCAACTGTGTCCTGGGCTGCATCAAGAGAATCGTAGTCAGCATGTCAAGGGAGGTGATTCTCTCCCTTTATTCAGCTCTTGTGGGACCCCACTTGGAGTACTGTGTCCAGTTCTGGAGCCCTCAACATAACAAGAATATGGAGCTCCTGGAGAAAGTCCAGTGGAAGGCCGTGAAAAAGATTCGAGGGCTAGAGCCCCTCTCCAATGAAGACAGGCTGAGACAGTTGGGGTTGTTCAGCCTGGAGAAGAGAAGACTCCTGGGGGACCTCATAGCAGACTTCCAGTACCTGAAGGGGGGTCTGCAGGAAAGCTGGGGAGGGGCTTTTTTCAAGGGCTTGTAGTGAAAGGACAAGGGGTAATGGATCAAAACTGGAAGAAAGAAGATTTAGATTAGATATTAGGAGGAAATTCTTTAGTGTGAGGGTGATTGAGGTGTTACCTAGGGAAGCTGTGGATGCCCCCTCCCTCGAAGTGTTCAAGGGCAGGTTGAATGGGGCTCTCAGCAACATGATCTAGTGGGAGGTGTCCCTGCCCATGCAGGAGGATTTGATCTAGATGATCTTTAAGGTCCCTTCCCATTCAAACCATTCTATGATTCTATGAATGTACATGACTAAAGTTAATGTTTTGAATATATCTGAATCCATGTATTTTTAAAGGGTAACATACAACTCCACCTGATACAGAGAGCTTACACAGGCTTTTGGATTACCAAGACTCCAAGCAATAACTATTAGTAAGATTTTGCTGCATTTGAGGTAACACCTTAGTCTTCAGTTCTGTGCTCAGTTATTGGAAATCAGCAGTTCTGTTGGCTTCAATATTTTATGCCACTTCAGGTATGTCTCTGTAAGCAGTTTTACAATTTTTTATAGGTTGGTAATACTTTCCCCCTCCACAGCCCCCCCTCTGCTTCTGCACACTAAACATGAGGATTTTATCATTATCTTGTGCATTCTTCCAACAAGACCCAATACTCAACACCCTTTCTTTAACTTGTTGAAAAATCAAATGAATGGATGTGATTTTTAGTGTAGAAACTAGTGTTTCTGAGTTCCTTACTGAGTGTAATCAGGAATTATTTTTCAACCATGAGACTTGAAATATTTCTCATCCCTCTTCAAAGTGGCAGAGCTTCCACTTAGTGTTTTATTCATTTTCTCTCAAAGGCTGATTTACAGATGTTTTATTGAAGAATGTGCTAGCGGATTGCTTGATCTGCTCAGAAAACTGACTGAAGAATATAAAATGTAAGAATGAAATAATTCACACGCAATCTTTAGAAGATCTATTTTAAATTATTATTTTATGAACTAGAAAGAGATTTTCATTAAGCTTTAAAAAAAGCAACATTTTTGGGTTAATAAATTAGAGAAATTTTTCCCAAATTGGCTATCTGCAGGCATTATTAGCATATGAGGAAGGGTATTACAACAGACATGTATTTATTTATTTAAACTGTATTCTGAGAATTACTTGTGAAAGAAGATTTGAAACCTACATGTGGTTCACTGTTTCTTGGTTCAAACTTCAGAGTGTTTATTTTTCCCTCAATAGCTGTCTCCTAAACTAGTAAATATTTTAGAAGAGTAGTCTTTCTTTTCCTTTGGAGTAAAAAATAATGACTGCTTTGGCTCAAAGTATATGTTGGATATAGAAAAAATAAGTCTGAGATGAACTCTCCCCTTAATTTTGTTCCTATGGAGAAAAAAAAAATGCTCTCCTAAGGTCAAAACCATCATTAAAAAAGAGAAAAATAGGTAAAAATATTTTTAAATTGATTAAACTAAACCATAGTAAGACTAGGATCTTTTTTTTAAGATATCTGGAAATCAATATCTTGTAAAAATTCACAAAGAAGATAAAGTCTACTAAAATATGTTGCTGCCTTTCTTCTAGAGTGTGATGTCCATTAAGTATTCAACACACTGTTAGACATCAACAAAATATTAAAACAATTTACAAATTCAATATTGCTTCTCTTCATAAAAGACACAAATAAAATGTCATTATTCTGGGCATTAGCTGTAGGATACAGAGGTTATAACTACCTGACAAGTGTATCAATAGATTACACATCTTCTGCTCTAGAGACTGGATAACAATTGAACAAAGTGCTCAGGATTTCTTTTGAATTATAAAGCAGCTATGTTTTTACTATTCACTGTATAAAGACAGTAATTACCTGGTTGAAATGTCCCTAACCCTTTGTTGTATCATCAGTGCAGCAAGGTGTACAAAGACCCTCCAGGTATCATCAGCCACAGACAGATCTAAGAGACTATAATCTGTGGAAAATGGTGCTAGAGCTGCCCTCTTGAACACTTTTCCTAATGTCCCACCTGTGAGTTAAGTGTGTTACATGTGCATTTTTCTCTGTGACAGTCCCATGTGAGGCTCTGGCCTATAAAGAATACCAGTGTCTGAAGTGGGAGCTATACACAGGAATTACTTATTCTTTGCTCCTGGCCAGTCCAAATTTACAAGGTTACAAAAGCCTCCTAAAATATGCATATTCTTTCCTTTTGCAAGGTCTAAAATGGGTGCAATGTAAGTTAGAGGTGCAGTGCTGATTTCTTCTCTGTTTTTCTGCTCATTTTCTAAGCTCTAATTCAGAAAAGCAAGTAAGTTGTGTTTTGGTTTTTTTTTTATTTCACCCATATCACGTGTTACTTAAGCACTCGGTTAATCTTAATATCTTAAGTCCCACTGACTTCAAGCTGAAATTCTAAGCATATGATTAAACACTTTTCTGTTTTGGGATGCTTATATAATTCAGGGCCTAAGAAGAATTGGTTTGGGGCACAAGCATTTGATTAATAATAGGTGATTACCTTTTCATTACTGTAGTTTGATGGAGTTAATTCTTTCTTTCATGGAGAAAAGATTAGTTCTAGATGAAGCTATTTAATCAGCCCCAAGTCCACCTCTTTTTAAGAAGAATTTTCTCTGTTCTGTCTGCATTTATGAAATACTAAGCACATCTGGAAAAAAGCCCTAAGTACTCTTTTTGAGAAGTAACAGCTTTGCAAACCCATCAACCTTGTTCTCATGTTAAGATAAGTTGGGTGAAACCAGGAAAAATATGGAGCTGTGGGCATCAAAGAACTTCAGTTAGGAACTTCAGATAGGAAAAACAGTGATGTTATTGACAAAGCTAAGCACCAAGCTTGTAAAATAAAAGCTGTGATGATAAGAAGCACCCATGTAATTTATACCAGGCAGCTAATGAAGTTTTAAGATTAAAGATTGTGATGTATCTTTTATAATGTTAGCTACCTACAAAATTTTCCTATGCATAATTGTTCAAAGTTATTTCATTATTGGGAATTATCATAGCTGATCTCCAGTTGCCTGTCCAGAAGGGAAGAGTTCTCCCACTAGATCTGAGCAGGTTTATGAGCTTGGTGTGGAAGTTCTGAACATCTAGGAGCATCAATAGTTCTCCCCAAACCATGTCTCCTCTTGCTTGTGCCATAGACAAAGTAACAGGCTAGACAGACCATTGGTCTGTAGATCAGTCCTCATACCTGTATGGTCCTTAGAAGCCTGTGAGTTGTCAGCTGAACTGAGGACAAGTGTTCAGGCTCAACTAGTTTTCTAGGCTTTTTATTGGGGGAGGGTGGAGAAGCATCTCCTTTGGGATGTATCCCACTATTTTAAGTGTTCCTGAAAAAGATGGGTTTATTTTTGCTCTTGAATAGCCCATCTAGTTCCACTGATTATGAAAATATACAGGTGTCTTGCTTTACCTATTTTTTAAATTGCTAAAGTTGGGCATAATAATGCTTAATTATGGTTCTCTCTGTTATCTGTAATAGTATTCTAGAAACTGGTTAGATAGTAATAGTGTTTCACAGAAATGTGATCTCAGAAAAACCTGAAACCAGTCAAGGATCTGGAAGCATCTTGTTATCCTTAGCAAACTTAGAAGGGTTAATTGAATGAGGACCTGGGCTCTATTCCAGATCCACAAAATGGATTACAAATGGATGTAGCAGAGCAAGTATTCATTAAGGCTGTTGAAATTTCATAGGAAATGATTTTTTGATGGAAAAATTAGTTTTAAGCTATATCTGTTTTTACAGGAAAGGATGTAATTGCTATGAAATGTCTTCAATTTTAATAAGTTTTTAGGTTGCTAACTTCCAAAATAAAATAAACATTTTCCAGTGGGCATTATGAGTGAGAATTAGTAAACTAGAAAAAAAAGAAAAAAGAAAAAAAGGGAAGGTAGCAATTAGCTTAGAGGAAAATAATATGCTGAAGAAAGTTAGGGCGTAAGGGTTGAACCCAGATTTTTACCTCTGCACTTTTATTCAGTTGCATATGTTTCTGTTGTACAAAGTAAGAAAGATTAAAAGAATCGATATAATCAGGACCCTCATTTAGTTTTACAGCAGTTATATAACCAAAGTTATTCATGAAGCTGCAAGGAAAGTTTTGCATAAGCAAATGACAGATGCAGCTTTTTGAAGGTTGTTTTTTTTTTTAAGTCCTATGATTTATTTTCGAAATTGTTCTTGGCACTGTAAGATATTTCTGAAGAGCATGAAGGGGTTTAAAATAAGAGAATCAGACAGATTTGCTGCTATTTTCCCAGCCTCAATTGGGCATTAATCTTGTGATTGGAAGCCTATCATCTTATGTACAAACAACAGGTGGTGAAAGATAGCAAGTTCTTCAATTAGAAATAACATCTCTCTTCTCTTCTCTACAATTTCATAGATATTCTCAAGCAGTCAGTTAAGTCTGGAAGCTAAAGTAGCAAAAGAATTACGCAACAGTACAGATAAGTGGTCTATCTAATCTGGCATCCTGTATATGACAGTGTCTCATGCCAGATGTTTTACAAGAAGGTAAAAATACCCTCATAATGCACCTGATTGTGTAATACTAAACCATGAGATGAAATCTCTGCCTGTCCCCAGCTGGTGATCATCTTATGTCTGAAATTAAGGCTGTTTGCCCTATATTTTTTAGCCTAGTTAGCGTAATTATAAGGCATATTCTTATTCATATAAATGCCTAATCATTTTTTAATCTTGCTAAACTGATTTTGCCTCTTAGCTCCTATCTTCTTTCCAGAACTTCTGCCTTTTCAAGCACTCAGACTTGCTGATTGTGTTCCAAAGGGCTGCGGCTGTGAGCTGTGGCTGGCTCGGAGCTCCGCTTCCCAGGGAGTCGCTGTGTGGTGCCACACCACCACCAGGAACAGTACCCAGCCCCAGGGCTATCACTGCTGGAGTGCTGACTCTGAAACCTCTGGAGAGGGTTCAGCATCTCCAGATGTCACACACAGACACCTGCTGCATTATATTTTCACTGCACTTGTGTCCCACATTCTGCCCTCTCCCTTCCAGGTACCCAAGATCCCACACGCATCAAGGCAGCACAGGGACTGCAGCTGCTTCTGACCACTGAACTGAGGAAGATGATGTATTTCATGAGTCTTCTCCTCTCTCCTAGTCAAACAGAATCTAGTAGATGAGGAGGGTAAAACGACCAAAGTAAAGAATTTCCAAAAACCAGTCATTTGTATAAATGATACTTTAATGTAATAGCTCTGTATTTTCTTGTGTGGCTCATCATAGAATATCTGTAGGCTTCTGAAGATGAAGATAGTGCTTAAAGATGAACAAGAAAGTGAGTTAAATGCTCCTCCTCAACAGATGCTCAGTAGGTACTGGTATGAAATCGTTGTCAATCCTAAACAGAAATTAAAGGCAAAACTCCAGCTGAGTTGACTGAGATTCATGTGCACTGTGAACAACCTAAAATGCCATCAGAGGAGTCAGTTTGATAGAAAGATAATACTGGATAAATACCCTAGAATTGAAGGATAATTCTTTTATAAGTGATGTCAGGATGTCTTTTGTCCAACTTCCTGCTCACTGCAGCATCAGTTATGAGGTCAAGCAAAGTTTCCCTGGGTTTTATACAGTCAGACCTTGAAAACCTCTAAGGCTGGAGAATACATAACATCTCTGCAACCTCTTCACTTCTTGACTCTCCTTGTAGGTAAAAAGTTTTCCTTATATCCAGTCTAAGTTACTTCTGTTTCAACTCGTGTTCCCAAAACTCACTTCTGCAGTCCTTTTACTAGAAGAGAGAACAGGAAAGACTATGCCCAGTGTCACCCAAAAGGCAGATGCTAGACATCTAGGCCACAACTATAATAGTGGAGAAAGGTGGAAGCCCTAAAATGATAATTTAGACTCTGCTAAACTGTGTTCACAGTAGGAGTAACAAGGCATTCTCTGGAGATCTCTGTCCTTTTCCATTGTTAACAGAGTTGGCCTAGATTTCATTAGCCTGGATATAGATTTTAAACAGATTAATTTTTTTACCAGGTTGAGATGAATTTCATCCTTACAGAGGGTAATGGATCAGAGAACCCCAGAAACCCCCTTCACTGAGTTGGTGTGAAAGGCTGCACCATTTGGACATTCATGAGTGGCGGAAAGGTTTGTGGTTGTGGAAGATTTACAGAACCAGAGGCTGTATTGATTCCTACTGCTGAGCTGCTCGAACAAAGCTGATTTTTAATCCCAATATGAAGGTATGTTTATTGGTTTGTAAATAGAATGTTCCAATGCTAATGAACTCATCAATATAAAATAGATTGACTCTCATTGCAATCCATTGGTTTTATTAAGCAGGCATTTGTCTCTCCTTAAATTCATTATATTTTCTGTATATATCAGCATGAATTAATGCAATAAATAGCAACCTGTACAACTTCATTGAAAGTCATATATTTTCATTGGAGCATCTATACATAATTTAATTACATGCAGGTTAGCAGAGTAAACAAACAACAGTGAAACACTGCTTTGTTTTTTAAAATTTTTAAACTTTCTTTAATGAAGTCTGGTAAATCATTGGCTGCTCTGAACCTGGTAATCTTACTGCTTTGCTTACAAACTTATACACTTACAAACAGTCATTAAATTCAAGCTTTTCTTGATTTTGGTAGTTTCATTATATAATTCCTCTGACATTAGTTACAGAGAAAAGCAAAAATCTCACTTATAGTAAGTTTGAAACTTGCATGGCATCAAAGTCAATTTGACTTAAACATATGCAGGGACTGTAGATGAATAATTCAGAAGTGCCCCTAATTTGTCATTAACAGATGAAAAATGTCTATCAAGTAAAGCTTCTCATACATCCTGTTATAAAGTATTACATTGTAGGTCATGATGTGTCATGTCATGATGGTGATACCTCTGATTACAACAAAAGCTCATGATTATTTCTGGTGAACTAGGACACGAAATGCCAGTCGCAGAGATGTGTTTTTCCAGATCTGACTCTCCCCATGGAAAACTGCTGAAAACAGTGACTTCTTTTCAGCAGAGAATAAAGACCATTCTTGTAGAAAAAGTGGTACCAACCTTTTGCTTTTAAAAGTGCTTTAGTTCAAAAACATACCAGCTTTTTGTCTTTAATTTTTAGCCTGGTCTTTTCAGTTTCCCGTAAGCAAAGCAATTATATAGGAAAAAATGTGTTATGTGTCATATATGTGTGAATGAAAGTCACTGGCATGCTCTGAAAGCCAGATACCAAAGAAGCATAAGCAATTTTTGAATATATTTTTATATATGCAGTTTTAATAGATGCACTTTATTTTTCCAAAGAATTAATTACAAAGTAGCCTCTAGAATTCTATGTGCACATTTCTGGCACAAGATGAAATATGAAGCTAGATTTTGAACCAATTTGCATGTACTGTAGTCACAGACAGGGATGGGTAAAGCTGTGATATTCATAGAAAATGAGGGAAACCGCTGGTGGTTCAGCACCTTCTGCTACAGAGTATTTGCTGCACTGAGCACTGCTAAAAAAGCTATTACAGTGCTCGTACCTTCCTTGTGGAAAGTCTCTTTAAATGAGTGTTTGATTGATTGCTAATTTACTCTGCAACAGAAAAGGCAGGTCTTGCTCCACCCGTCAGTAAGGACAGAGATTATTTCTCTCAAGCCAGAAAAAGAAATGTTTCCCTCTGGTTTTGGTGGAAAGAGATGTGCTGCACTTCCATTTACTTTCATTTCTACTCATTTTTCCTTACATCATTTCTCATAAATGTAAATCATTGCTCATTGTGGGACTTTGAACAAGTCAAAGATGTCATAGGTCCACTGACATGAAATGATTAAGCTGATTTGAACCAGCTCAGAATATAACCAATAAGGTTAAAAATCAATAGTGAATCAGACACTTTATTATTTTTTAATCTGTGACATCAGTCATGTGTTAAAAGACAATGTCCAGTTATTTCTTTTCTGAGATCAAACTTCAATACAGACACCCAGTTCAGCATCAAAAGTTGGTATGGGAGGCTTTGAGGTCCTTCACCTCAGCCTTTGTGAAGCACAAGTTTAATTGAAAGGTAGCAGTGCTGACCTCCTTTCATGTGCTTCATTTTACATTGCAATGCCTTGTTCTCTTTTATTGAGATGTCAAATTGAGTATATCTGGAGATTTCCCATGTGGTATTTTCAAAGCTTATGATTTAAACTTCCTCATTTTTCACTTGAGATGAAATGGTTTCAATTCACCTGTCTACTGTAACTGAAATTTTCTAAAATCTGTCAATCTTCATGTAATGATCCAAGCTTCTAGAAACCACAGATTGGAGTTCAAAGAGATGAACTCTGTGGTGCCACTGAAATTGGAGGATATCTTTGGGGGGATGAGGCCATTGTGGGCTTGAAGAAAAGCATTTAAGACAAACTACTGCTAAACAAACCATAGGGACAAATCTGCTTTGTACTGTTCTGTCTTTGGTCAGACCTATTTTCTGTGATGTTTTTTGTCTCAATTGGATACAGGCCAAGGGAAGGCAACTTTTCTCACAGAATTTAAGGATTCCAGGAGAATCAATTTGTGCATATAAAGTGCATGAAGTTATAGAGCTAATATATTTTGTGGATATTGTATTAAAAATGGGGATTAAAAATCTTAATGAATCACTATACTGCCCATTTCTTGTAGCTGAACCATAATGGATATTAATAATAAGTTTATTAGGAATGTGAACTTAGATTATTTAGATAACTTCTGGTAATTAGAAATGAAGAGAGTGCCATAATGGATCACATCCCCACAGAAGTGCTGCAGGTGGAGAGCATGATGCTGCAATGTTGGACCTCCTTGTATTATCCTTTGGAAAACGCTGCCTCAAAAATATTCAAAGGCAGATGCGTCATTTCCAGTGAAGGGTGATACTAGAGAAAACAAGGACATCAGGGCTGTTCCTTCCTTTTGAATATCAGATGAGGCAGTTTCAATAGTAATATCAACAGGGATCAAAGAAACAGGTGAGAAAGGTCTTGTGGATGGGTGTGGTTTCATTTTATTCATAACAGAAGAAATTATAGTGAGGTGATTGGAATATCAAAGGCTAATAGAAGCTTAATTCTTCAGTTCTGTAAGGTATTGATTTTGAATAGCACAGAGCCTGTGCCTGAGCATATACAATGCAGTTATGGTCTTGATAAAATGTAAATTAATTGCAAGAGTATTGTCTTTACATTTGCAGCAAATATTCAGGCTTGAAGGAAAGAAAAAGAGGACATTTTTCTCTCATCTTTGTTTTATGAATCAGACATGTAACTAGATAATGAATAACTTTTTTTTCCTGTAAGAGGATGGAAATACAGCAGAAAAGGGATATATGCTTTGATATAGCCCTTGATGTATAGGATGCATCACCCAGATTTTGCTGGTGACATTATGTGTCTGCTGGAAAGACAGGTACCTAAAGAAGTTTGAGAGGGCTTGAGGATTGGCTGCTTCAAACAGTTATTGAAGGCCAGTGAGGCTCAGAATGGTAAAACTAGAGATGCAAACTGCAATATGTACTTGAAAAAAGTGAAAAATTGCTTAGAAGCCATAATTTCGGTTGTAGGGATGAGGAGTGCTTATGTGTGTTAACAGCCCAGAGAGCTAAGAGTAGAGCAACATTTTTTACTTTCTGTAAAATCTGGAAACCTGGCAACATCAGTGTAAATGTAAAAGTGAAAATATGTAACATGGTGAATTTTTAAGTGCACCATGTGCTGTGGAAACAGATTGCGAGCTGAAAAGATGCTTGCAAGCCATTGAAAAATGTTTCATCGTCGACTGAAATATCACAAAAATGAATTGAGAAGGAATATTTTTCAAATCTGGAAAGGAAAAAAAAGAGTTGTGAGGGAATTATTTCTCATGGTACTATATTGTGAACAAATGAGGTCATGTGGGAAGGACAGGGATATAAAATCTCAAAGGATCTCTTACAATGAAAGAATAATAAAACTGTTTAGAAGCAGAATGTATTGGATTTTATTAGCAGGAGAGCTACAGGGTTGGCTTCTGTGAGAAGCTGCTAGAAGCTTTGCCCATGTCCAATAGAGTCAATGTCAGCTGGCTCCAAGATGGATCCACTGCTGGCCCAGGCAAAGCCCATCAGTGATGGAGGTAACATCTCTGTGATAACATTTTAAACAGCAGAACAACAACAAAAAAAGGCAATTGCAGCTGGAGAGAGGAGTGAGAATACAGGAGAGAAAAAACCCTGCAGACACCAAGGTCAGTGAAGAAGGAGGGGCAGAAGGTGCTCCATGTGCTGGAGCACAGATTCCCCTGCAGCCTGTGTTGAAGACCATGGTGAGGCAGGCTGACCACTTTTAGCCTGTAGAGGTCCATGGTGGAGCAGACAGCCCATGGAGGAACCTATGCTGGAGCAGGTGGATACCTAAAAGATGCTGACCCTGTGGGAAGCCTGTGTTGGAGCAGGATCCTGGAGGACTTGTGGCCCCATGGAAGTAATCCATGCTGAAGTAGTCTGTTCCTGAAGGACTGCACTCTGTGAGAGGGATCCCACACTGGAGCAGGGGAAAAATGTGAGGAAGTTGTCTGAGGAGGAAGGAGTGGCAGAGACAAAGTGTGATGAACGGACTGCAACAGCCATTCTCCATCCCCCTGCACTGCTGGGGGAGAGGAGACAGAGAAATAGAGAGCAAATTTAAGCTCAGGAAGAAGGGAGGGCTGGGGGGAAGATGTTTTAATATTTGGCTTTATGTCTTATTACCCTACTCATAAATTAAATTACTTTTTCCAAGTCCAGTCTGATTTGCCTGTGATGGTAATTGGTGAATGACTGTCCTTACTTTGACCCACAATCTTTTTGGTCTTTTTTCTCTCCCCATATTCAGCTGAGGAGGGGAGTGATAGAGTGGTTTTGATGGGCAGCTGGCATCCAGCCAGAGTCAACCCATGACACAGAGAATTCTTCAAATCGTATGAGGGAGAAGAGTGGGAGGACGTTTCTGTATGAGGGCTCCCTGTGGACCAGGTAAGGATCGTCACTGTACTGGAATCCCTGGAATCCCTCTTACTGAGATGTAGCATGGAAGGACACAGCAAAGACTTGTTTGAAATCAGTGACTTGGTGAACTGGTAGAAAAAAGTGTGTTGAAAGATCTGAGGGCATTTCAGTAAGAAACTGGTAGAACCCGATGATATTGGCTCAAGCTCCCAGCTGCTTTTGCCATCCTGTTGTAATTCTTAGCAAAGTTGTGTGTCTGGGCAGTGAATCCCATTTGCCCTGGGATGACAGTACAGCTCAGCAGCATGGCACTGGTACCTGGCAGGTCCATGGGTTTTATCTGATGCAGTGAGAAGCACCAGCTGGTTACAGCACATAACCACTAAAATGGCCACCCACGAGAAGTCAGTTCCCTTTACATTTCCACCTCATTTAATTTGTTTGGAGGGCGTAAGCAGTAATGTAGCTAGTCATGGTTTTTCTAACCTTTACAAATAAGTAAAAAGCTTGCATTTCTGGCACTCTGTTCACTATCTTTCTGTACAATTTATCAATAACCTCTCAGAAAATGATAAAAATATCCCCTAAGTTAATATATCACAGCAACTTTATTAGCTCATTTTTGCTGGAGTTCTTTTCACATGGTTGATTTTACGGTTCCCTGGAACTAATATTTTTGAAGGAAATGTTTTGTCCTTTGCGTTTTGAAATATGAACTATTTGTTTTTCTGAAGTTATTTGGTTGTATTTTATGCCATTTATTTCAGCTACACCGATGTCTCTCAAGCATTTAGGCAGAAACCTTAGGCAGAATTGAAATCCCAATTAAAAACTTGTCTCTTCTAGAAGCTATGGGTTCAGTTCCTCCTTCTACTGTCAGTTTGTTTTAATTTTGATAGGATTATGCAAATGTCTCATACATTACTGAAATGCACTGGGAAACAAGGATTCAAGCAATGTCACTCGGAGTACTGCAATTAGATTTGATATTCTTGTATTCTGATTCTTTAGTAAAAATCAGATCTACTCATAGCTAAAAGGCTGTAAACTCCTTCTACTACCTAGCTGGAAGAGAATGCTTAGTAGAGGCTGAGCTGCTATTTTTGCTCTAGGCTGCAAGTTTGCACTAATAAGTCATACACAGTGGAAATGTCATTTTGAATGAAAGCAGAGTATTCCTCTGTGATTGCTGCAGAATGGTGAGCCCAGCTGGATGAGACGCTCGCCCCGAGAAAAGGGGTCCAATTACTAACACTGTGTTTGTCTTCTGAGCACAAATCTGGGCACCTTCTCATTCTGATTTATCCCCCCTATAAAGAAAGAAGCTCTTTGGATTTATTTTTTTTCCCTGCTCACTAGGGTAGGATTTATTACATTTTCTCATGTTAAAAATGGGGGCTGTATGGGGAATCTGGGAGGACTTTGCTCTCCAGTGACAGGAAAAATCTTGTTTTCATAGTGTCACTGCCACTGACTTCCTCCAAGACCTTAAGCAATCTAAAATTGCAGAAATCATTTGTGTCTTGGCTTTGAAATGATTATTATTTTATTTTCATTTGATAGAGATTCATATTCATTTTTTTGAGAGTTCTTATTTTGTACTGATGAATTGTTGGTCCAGCTTTACAGCTGTGCTAATTGCATGAGGGGTTTTAGATCAAAGTTTTTGGTCAAATGTAACTTTGTCAAAATCCCTTAAGGTTAGATGCAGCAAAGGGAACATTGGTGACCTGCTGAGGGGAAAAAAACAAGAAACAAACCAATAAAAGGTGCTTCACAGCTAATAGGGAAGAAATTGGATGACTCTGCTATCTTAATGTTTGTAAACATTTCTGGAGGTAATTGGGTTCTCGGGACTAAGCTCATCTTCTATGACAGGGTGACCTGCTTATTGGATGAGGAAAGGCCTGTGGATGTTTTCTACCTTGACTTTAGCAAGGCTTTTGACAAGGTTTCCCACAGCATTCTCCTAGAGAAGCTGGCTGCTCAGGGCTTGGATGTGCACATGCTTTGCTCGATAAAAAAACTGGTTGGACGGCCAGGTCCAAAGAGCTGTGTTCAATGGAGTTAAATCTAACTGGTGGACAATCATGAGCGGTGCCCCCAGGGCTCAGTGCTGGGGCCTGTTTAACGTCTTTATTGATGACTTGGATGAGGGGATAGAGTGCACCCTCGGTAAGTTTGCAGATGACACTAGGAAGGGAGGCTCTGCGGAGGGGTCTGGACAGGCTTGATCAATAGGCCAAGGCCAATTGCACATGTTTCAATAAGGCCAAATTTTGGGTCCTGCACTTTGGCCTCAACAACCCCTGGCAGCACTACAGGCTTGGGGAGGAGTGGCTGGAGAGCTGCCCAGCAGAGAGGGACCTGGGGGTGTTGATTGACAGCAGCTGAACATGAGCCAGCAGTGTGCCCAGATGGCCTAGAAGTCCAACACCATCCTGGCCTGTATCAGGAACAGCGTGGTCAGCAGGACCAGGGAGGTGATCCTGCCACTCTACTCAGCCTTGGTGAGGCTACACCTCAAGCACTGTGTGCAGTTTTGGGCACCACAGTATAAGAAGGACATTGAGGTGCTGCAGAGGGTACAAAGAAGGGCAACTAGGCTGATTAGGGGTCTGGAGAACAGGTCTTATGAGGAGAGGCTGGGAGAGCTGAGGCTGTTCAGCCTGGAGAGGAGGAGGCTGAGGGGAGACCTCATTGCTCTCTACAACTACCTGAAAGGAGGTTGTAGTGAGGTGGGTGTTGGCCTCTTCTCCCTAGTGACCAGCGATAAGACAAGAGGAAATGGGGTGAAGTTGGGCCAGGGGATTCAGATTGGATATTAGGAAGAACTTCTTCACAGAAAGAGTGGTGAGACATTTGAACAGGCTGCCCAGGGAGGTGATAGAGGCACTGTCTCTGAAGTGTTAAAAAAATGGTTAGATGTGGTGCTTCAGGAGATGGTTTAGTGGTTGGAGGTTGTAGGGCGGATGGATGGACTTGATGACCTTGAAGGTCTTTTCCAACCTTGATGATTCTATTATTCTATTCTCTGATTTACAAGACTCATCATCCCTGGATTACAGTATCTACTTGCTTAAAACACAGTGCACAAACAACAGCATAAACACCTCCCTCTTGGCAACAAACCAACATTAATATGCAAATGAACTGTTGTGTTCATTCCTTCCTTCATAAGTTATACCCACTGCAGACTGCATGTTTTTTGTCTGAAGCTTCCTAAACACATGATAGAGTGGAACATGTCATGTCCTCTCCCTGCTTAGCTGATGGCCTGAGGAACTAGATTTGTCTCAATACGACAAATTTCCAAAGTTATGAAGTTCACCTTTGCCTTGCAAAAGTAAGGAAGGGGAAAGCTATTATGTTTCTGCTGTTTCTGTTTCAAAGAACCTCTGGAAATGGATTTACGCTAGTAGCTGTAAAGTACCTTCTCTTTCATCCACCCACTGCTCACTATTAGTTTTTATCTATTTACCATTGGCTCTCACAGTAGGTATGTGTTTCTTAAGGTTAGACTTTTGGTTATTTTCTCTGTTCTTTTGCCTTGCAGATGATTCCCTATTAATAAATTCCTCTAAAATGTGACTTCACAAAGGTGCATTTACTACTACCATTTGCAATGTCACACTGAAAACACATTTCCATATCCTTTTGTAGCTCCTTGAAGTCCCATGTGCCACTCTGCTGGCAGTTTTGTGTGTTGGAAGAGATCAGGATTCAGAAAAAAATGTCTCCAGCCCTATTTTAAACCTGAAAGGTTATCCCAATTCAATTAACAGTATGCAGAGAAGATTAAAGAGCCAGGGAAGGAATACATGAACAAAAAAGTATTCTCTATCTGGAAAATACATTAATGTGATTTAGAATAATGTATTTTTATTACTCTGTACCAACAATTAGGAGTCCCAGGAGACAGACTGCTATATACTACAGACAGACTACAAATTGTACTGACTAGTACTTTTGATGAGCCATTTCTCATGACATACTGATGATCTTAGTTGCTCTGCCCTGTCTGAATGAAATACTGAGTGAGTTCTGGTGGGATGTGAAAGTGGCACAAAGAATCATAGAATCATAGAATCATAGGGGTTGGAAGGGACCTCGAAAGATCATCTAGTCCAACCCCCCCGCCAGAGCAGGGTCACCTAGAGTACAAAGTTCAGTTATTTTGGCTTTTCTGTGCATTTCTTAAAAACTTGCCCGTTTAAAGTAGAAACTCCCAATGAAGTCCATTCTTATATTCAATGTGCATTGTTGACCTGTTTTGCTTCCAATGTCTGCTCCATTTTGTTCACCTCTGTTCATGCTGTTAATGTGTATTGTTTGTTTGCAAGAAGATTATTATGTTCATAAACAGATAAAGATGAGCACTCCAAATACTTTTCAGTAAAATAACTCTTCACAAAGATGATACTCTTTTGTTCCTGCTCAGTTTCTGCCTTATTTCACTGGTAAATTAACCAGATTTTCTTAGATTAATTTGGCTAATTTAGTAACAGAATCACAGAAACACAGAATTGTCAGAGCTGGAAGGGACCTCCAGAGATCATCTAGTCTGATTCACCTGCTAAAGGAGGATCACCCAGAACACATTACTCAGGACTGCATTTTGTGCATCTCCAGAGAAGGGGACTCCACAACCTCCCTGGGTGGCCTGTTCCAGTGCATTGTCACCCTCATAGCAAGGAAATTTTTTCCTCATATTTAAATGGAACTTCTTATGTTCCAGCTTGTGCCTGTTGCCCCTCATCCTATCACTGGGAACTACTGAAATAAGCCTGGCTCCATCCTCCTTGCACCCACCCTTTAGATACTTACAGGCATCAACAAAGTCTCCCCTCAGCCTTCTTTTCTCCAGGGTAAAGAGTCCCAGCTCTCTCAGCCTTTCCTCATAAGGAAGTTGCTCCAATCCCCCCATCATCTTTGTTGCCCTCCTCTGGGATCTCGCTAGTACTTCCCAGTCTGTCTTGAACTGGGGAGCCCAGAACTCGACACAGTATTCCAGATGTGGCCTCACCAGTGTAGAGGGGAAGAATGACATCTCTTGACCTACTGGCCACATTCTTCCTTATGCATCCCAGGATTCCATTGGCCTCCTTGGCAACAAAGACACGTTGCTGGCTCATGGAAAATTCACTATCTATCAGGACTCCCAGATCCTTCTCCTCAGAACTGCTGTCCAACAGGTGCACCCCTAACCTATATTGGTGCATGGGGTTCTTCCTTCCCAGGTGCAGGACCCTACACTTGCCCTTGTTGAACCTCATTAGTTTCCTCTCTGCCCAGCTCTCCACCTTGTCCAGGTCACACTGGATGGCAGCACAGCCCTCTGGAGCATCAGCCGCCCCTCCCAGTTTGGTATCATCAGTGAACTTGGTGAGGATACACTGTCCCCTCATCCACGTCATTGGTGAATATGTTGAACAAGACCAGACTGAGTATTGACCCCTGGGGGACACCACTGGTTACAGGCCTCCAGTTGGATTCAGAAAGGATCTATTTAAAAATTCATAAAGACACTTGCAAAACTTCAATTTTCAAGTCCTCTTGTATTTAATTTTTATTACTTCGCATATACTTTTATTAGAAGTGATCCCTCTGTTTCTAAAACTGAGGCACATCACAAGTGTGAAGGAGATGCCTTGCATTCTTGCCTTGCATCATTCTTGCCTTGGGTAAAAGCAGTTTGCCTTTTTTTTTTGGTAAATTAGAGGCCTTCCATTTCCAGTGCTGTCAATCTTGTACCTCTTATGCTTTTATATGTAAATTAAAAATTAAAGCAATCGTCATGCAGATGGAATAATTGCACATTTAGTAGCCTGATAAATAACGTAACTGATTGGAGAAGTGATTACCTTTGACTGTCAAATTATTTCCCTGTTGCTGAAATTACAGATTTCAGAAAGTTTCTGAAAGAATTAAAATTTAAGTATGGCTTTTCATATTAGTTTTCTTTTCCTCAGTGTATTATCATCACGTATGTGAGTCTTTGAAATTGAATCTACTGGAAGCACAAAAGAAGTTAGGAGAGAGACATTATGTTATGAAAAAGAATGATATAATCCCAATCTGGATTGCTGGAAATGGCACCAGTACTGCTGAATAATGGTTGATTGCTCCTATGGATTATTGCTATTTCTAATCTTAGTGTAGAGGATAACAGGACGACCACCTCCTGGCATAGTGGGATCTACTGTACTGTGAATAACTAACATTGCCTGGCTCAAAGTGTGGAGCAAAGGGTGGCTGCTTGCTTTCAGAGGATTCAGTGCTCACAAAAGGTTCATTTGAGGTGCAATTTTACAGAAAATTGACGGGAGAGTGTTTTTTTTGAGAACTGTCTGTCTTGAACTGAATGACTTACTGTGGCATGTCTCTGACTTGCTGTGGAATATTTCTGCCCTGGTGTTTAATCGATGTGCTTTTCCCTGGAGCGTGGCCAGACCAAGGCTGCTGGCTCTGACCCTGGGTGTGTGAGCTGTCTGTCTGCATATTCAAACCGGAGAACTGCATCATGGAAAACACTGCAAATCACTGCATTCATCTTATGGAGAAATGAGGGGAAATGAGGCAAATTGCTGTTAATCCATGTTAGCAGAGTGCCAGTGTAGGAGATGGTGCCCTTCTCCTAAAAACTACATGGCTCACAAGGCATGGCTGCCCATGAAGTATATGGGGACTTTGCCTGTTTCCCCTCTCCTACCTGCCACAAACTACAAACTGGACTCCATGTTGGAGACAAGAGAATCCTGTGGCGGGAATCCACTGGAAACATTGTTAAGAACCGCCCAGAGACTGCTGCCAACCCCGCAGTGATTGGATTATAGCCCTGAGAAGAGTGCAAAGACCAATCCTACAGGAGGAAATACATTGTAACAACTTATAAAAAGGACTGCAGCACTCAGTCTCATGCTGGCTCTTTTGGAGTGCGGAGGAGATGCTGCCGGTAAGCGGACACAGAGGTCTGCTGGCTCTCTGGAGAGACTAAGGGAGATATGGCCAGTCAGCCCAACGGAGGGAGAAACTGCTGTTCCTTGGGAGTGCTGAAGAAGGCCTACCAGTTCCTGTGAGCTCCTGGTGAATGCTGCATGTCTGTGAGAAGGACAAAGAGTGGCTATCCACCTGGATCGTGGACCATCAAGGGACTCTACAGTTACTGTTCTTCCTGCTGTCAGGGCACGGTTAAACCTGTCCACCAGTGAGGCAGAAAGACAGTGGAAACCTATCAAACAGCTGACCATCTCGGGACTTGGGTAAAGAAAAATATTTACTTGCCTTTAATTTGCCGAGGAAATTAATGTTTCCTTGCCATTTACCAGGCCCCCATCCATACTTCCTCCGCGATCCCTATAACCATCTGTTAGGCGTGCCCTCCACCTCCTCCTTTCCCATTGTCCTGGTCTGAGCCAAGATGAAGACAATTTTCCTTTTACTGCTTTTTTTTTTTTCTTCAGTAAGCTTTCCTTTAACTAGTAGCAGAGCATTCCAACTAAGACTGCTAACAGTGGAATGTTTTTCTAACTGCTGAGTCTTCAAGGTCGCACCTTCACTCTGCCCCCTCAGACACTACAGGGAGATCTATGATCCCCCTTTAGGAAGTTGAATTAGACAGACAGCAAAATTGGCCAGAGATATTCCATTCCATATTATCTACGTAAGCTCAGAGGAGGGTCAGAGATCACAGAAGACAACTTCCTTCCTGCTTCTTTTTCCCTTCTCCATGGCCAGCATCCGAGGAGGACTCCGTCCATCCATCACCGTTGACCCCCAGGCTTGAGCTCTCCTGACCCTCATCGCTCTCCGCTTTCTCCAGCAGCAACTCCGGGATTTTTCAGGACTTTTCACAGCTAAGGAGATGCTGTGGGAGTTGCTGGGGGTGGGGGAAGGTGAGAGGCTTTTGTACATATCTGAACATATTCGTATATAATTGTATATATTTTCTTTTATCATTGGTGTTTGATTAAAGCTGTGTAGTTTAGTTTTCAATCCAGCCAAGTCTCTCTCTTTTTCTCTCTCTCCTTCCCTACTTGGGTGGGAGGGAGAGGGGATCGAGAGCATTGTTTTCCCACCCGAGTCAAACGGCAACACCCATTCCTTTAATTTCTCCTTATTGTTATTGCTATTGCTTAAATCAATGGGGTGTTGTTGCTGTTGTTAATTGAAATTACCTTGGCATAGTATTATTGTTGTTTTCCACTATTCCTTATCATTATTATTACTACTGTTGTTTTCTGGTTACCCTCTTTGAACCTCCTGCCCCAAATTGGTTCATTTATCCCATTAATAAACCCTATATTCATACATTCCAATTGGGAGTTGGCTGCTTTTATTAGAAGCATTAGTGAGTATCAGACAAGTGTCTCACCCAAAAAGCCAGTGCTGAAGTTCACTGCTCCTCTGTGAGAGGTGAGCACCACGTGTGGACCTCTCGGCAGATCCTGATAAATTAAAATCTCTCCAAAAACAGAAATAAGGAAGTCATGGATCGTGACAGTCAGTTTCAGGGTCATGGTCTCACCTTTTGCTTTTGACTCACTGCAGTCTCAAACTTGCCTATTTACAGCTGAAATATTGCTTTGTTAAGTGTTTGTTTTTCTTCAATGTTGTCTACGTTTCAATGACATGTGAAACGGTCCTGACAATATGGGCTTAATATATATGGACACTTACAATCAGACCTCGAGCGTAAGAGTTTGGTGGGCACATTCAGAGTCATGCTATATAAAATGCAGAAGGAATGTTTTCCACTAACATGTACCAGAAGAGTATCTTTTCCTAGTTTTTACCCTTCCAGTTTCTTGATTTGAATATGAATATTCATATCATAGTTATAGTTTATAATAGCAACTAATACAGTAATAATAGAATCACAAAATGCATTTGTTTAGAAGGAACCTTGAAGATCATCTAGTTCCAACCCCCCTGCATGGGCTGGGACACCTCCCACTAGACCAGGTTGCTCAAAACCCTGTCCAACCTGGCTTTGAAGACCTCCGAGGAAGTGGCATCCACAACCTCCCTAGGCAACATGTTCCCATGCCTCACCACTCACACGGTAAAGAATTTCTAACTAATGTCTAACAAAAATCTATCCTCTTCCAGTTTAAAACCATTGCCCCTCATCCTATCACTACACACCCTTGTAAAAAGAGCCTCCCCAGCTTTCCTACAGGCACCCTTTAGGTACTGGAAGGCCACTATGAGATCTCCTAATATGGCTGCTTGTATAAAGCAATTGTCATCTTTGGGTCCAAGTAGCAAATGATGGTCTTTCAGGATTAGTACTTCTCATTGCTACAGCTGAAGAACAAACAAGACGCTTACAGCCTTTGAACAACCATTATGAGTTCGCTCATTCCTCTACTTATCACCAAAACTTTTGCCACTTTTACTTAGTGGACTGTTCAAAAAAAGATGAATGAGTGACCCTTGCAGGGCTACTGTGGTAGCCTCTGGTTTGCACAAAAAGACTGTCCATGTTGTTTACTTACACTGTCTGTATAATTGAGCAAAATGTATTTGCAGATGGAAAAACTGTAACTGTCTGTATTATGCAATTATGTTGTCTGTAGTATGCAATATGAAAGAGATCCAAGGTGGCCCTGTGAACCAGACATGAAAAAGCAATGATATTCCAGAGACAAAGCAGCAACCTCACGGTAGGAGCTAGGATGCAAAATAGTGTTCCAGTCCTCCTGGTAGTCAATATAGGGGTATCAGTAGGCTTCCCTTCTGCAAGTAGTTTCTCTTTTTCCATTCAGATACAAATCAATTACAACTCTTCCTGGGCCTGGCATGAGGTAATTTTCCTTCCCTCACATTAATGTCTGTCATCTGCCCTTTTGTCTCACTAATGATTCTCAATCAGTCTGCTATGGCGGCTCTGGATACGCTACCTGCTTGTGTCCGGGTGGGTAGTGCTGGAAGGTAACACACCAATCATGCAATTCATTAGGAAAAAATCATGTAGAAATAGCTTAAATAATGAGATTTAAAAGTTAAACATGTTGTCCAGCCCTGTCACAAATAAAATACTGTTCTGATTGCCTCAGGGCTAGACTGCGGCTTGGATCAAGTACCTCTGGATAAGTGTAAAGGGGAATAAAATTTTATTTGTATTTCTGAATTTTGACTGTGGGGCTTCTGAATTTTAATTGTAGGCAGGAAAGTTCAAAAAGGGCAGGGAGAAGTTGCTGTTTCTTCCCTCCTAGATGAAATCCTGTTTTACACTTATGTTTAACATGAAAATTTAGGGTTGTTTTGGAATAAAGGTCTATGCCCAAACCAAATGACTCATTCAGAGAGATGTGCCTTAAAAAAAAAAGAAAAAAAAGTGTACTTCAAAAGTGGCAGCCATAGAGGAGACTCAGCAGTAAGAGGGAATCATAGCCAAAGGAGCAGTGACATCCCAGGCTTCTTGCCAGTCTGGAAAGCTAAGGGATGTGGTGGGAGAGGTTGGTTATTTGCTACTGATCTGAGTCAGATGAACATGGTTATCCTAGAAAGCAAGGGAAACTGAGGTTTAACACACCACAGTCCCTCTATGGATTGGTCTGAGACGAGTGTGACTTGGAGTAGATTCGTGCCTTTGGGACATAATCTGACCTTTACTGGCTAATGAACCATGAATGATAATATATAAGTCCTCTTATTACCCTATATTTAAAATAAATACTTTCTTGCTTTTAAATATTGAAAAAACAGACTCACCCACAGCTTCATTTCCTTAAGTCTTAAATTAATTTGCATATGATAGGTTATGAAAAAACAAGCTTCTGATTTTCAGCCTTATTTTGCATAAACACTTTTTTTGTATGTTCTGCTTGGCTTATTTGAATTAACTTGGATATCCATGCATTGTTTCAGCCTCTAAATGATCCATTATCTCTGTCTCTCATCCCTGTCAGGCTCCACAGGCAAGGACTGGTTGCCACAGCAGTCTGTATGAAAGCCACGGTTCTGGATGATGAAGCCTGTAAAGTGTGAGGAATTTTTTTTTTTTTTTTAATGCCACAGTAGATTCACAAATTGTATTCTGCCTGTGACTCAGGTTCCAAAAGCATCTTTTTGAATAATATCTTCAGGGTATACAGCTGTTGAAACTTCAAGAAGTGTGACAGTGCATTCAGCTTCTATCAATCACCAATGGATCTGACCTTTTTTCAGTTGACCGAAGTAACAATCCTTTTGTAAGCACTTTTCCACATCTCAGGGGGACAAGACTTCTTCCCCCCACAAGGTTCTTTGTTTTTGGTGGGATACGGAGACCCTTCAAGCATTCCTTCAGCTAATGCAATTCATCACAAGCACCTAGGAAAGTAAAGGTTCTCTTTTTAATATTTTTTTTTTTTTTCCTTGAAAGCTAGTCCTTTCACTGTTATGGGGTTTGTGCTTTCCTTCCACTTTGATTTTCTCTTTCCCCTCTCATATATCCACCAGCGGGGAAGGAATTTGCTTTTTGTTTTCTGTCTTCTTCTGAAAGGAATCTGTCTTTTTTTTTTTTTTTTTTTTTTTTTTTTTTTTAGAACTGGGTAGCATCCATTGATTTTATTTTTATTTAATTTGTTAAAAGCTGATTTTTTAATGTAGATCAAGAACAGTAGAAAATATTTTATATATTGTTTAACAGTGGAAAGTTGGGTTGGGGAACAAAATAAAGGTCAGGATTTAGAAGGCAGAAGGAATGTGTAGGAAGCCTTTTTAAGAGACTGATTACCTCAAAATTATATTGTTAACAGAGCTAATAGACATATATCAATACCCAAACTCCTTGGAAAGCCACATCCGCAGCACTGACTTCCAAAGCAGTTTGCAAAAGAAATCTTCCATGATGCTATAGACTACTCTTTAAGTCCCCCATAATGCTTGAAAAAAATCTAATGCTGTAAGATTACAAATGAAACCTTTATGCATGATGTGAGAAAAAACAATCTAACTTGAAGATTTCTTGCCCATCAGAAAGACTTATGTCCATATAAATCATCTCACAAATTTTGTTGTCAGTGTCCATTACATCCTTATATGAGGTAGGTGGAAATGTAATGAGTGTGAACCCTTTACTTCTGTGATGTCTCATTTTTTTTCTCTAAAATTTGCAAGTATGAAGGACCTATAAAATAAACAAAAGAAAAGGAATCTGTCATGTTTCTGCCCCATAGTGCCCTTTCTCCATGCAAAGGGGTCTGTGTTGAGTGTTATACCTTCTGATTCTCATCAGCTTTCTTCCAAACTTAAACTTAGAAGTGATTTCTGATCTTATGCTGGAAAGCCCAGGTCTCCAAAGAGATTTTTTTGGCCCAGGGTTTCTTGAGTAAACAAATCTAGATCTGTCCAGAATGTGACACTTAGCAAATTTATGTCAGGTTTTGTCAAACGGCTCTTACTGATCACCTCTTTCCTCCAAAGAAATATTCTGAAGGTTTATATAATGTGATAATATGAAATAATATTTTAAACATAATAACCATATTATTTAAAATCCTTTTTAATTTTTCTTTTCTTTTTTTTTTTTAAATTCCTATGTTTTTCTTCTAAATAAATGACAACTGAAATGTAAAACAAAACATTTCCTCTTCAATTAAACAAAATGCTTAATCTGACACAAAGTAAGTAATTTTAACCTTGTTTTGGGGTACCATTGAGCTGACATGTCAGTTATTTATGCAGCTTTCCTCTGTATTTTTCCTCCATGTCTTTGAACACCCAGGATTACCATTGTTAGGTTTTTTTGGGGTTTGGGTGGGTTTTTTTTGTTTGCCTTTTGTTGTTGTTGTTGTTGTTGTTGCTGTTGTTTGTTTGGTGTTTTTTTTGTGGGTTTTGTGGGAATGGGAATCAAGCTGGCAAGCTCAGACTGTTCTATTACTTTTGCATTTCATTTCTTGTTAGCGCTTTCTGTTGTGGAACTCATTTGCAAATAAAGAAAAGGGTTTCCTCACTTCCAGTAAAGGTGTTTTATCTAATCGAAAGCAACCAGCAGGTGGTTCATGTAAAATCTCATTAGCCTATGATTGTTTTTGACACCTCTTTGAAGGAATGCTACATTAACTTACAATTGGAGGTACACCCCGTGTCGAGGTTAATTGTCATGGATTATAATATATGGAACACTAACTTTTTAAAGATTTATTTTTGAAAAGGGAGGATATTTTCACAATCTTAGGTAATTTTCTGGTCTTTCTTACAGAGCATGTTGCAACCTTGGTAGCCTTCCTGTGTCCCTCTGTGCTGGGGAAGTACCATAAGCTGCTGAAGAATCAGAGCACAGAGTTTAGACTACAGCCAGTGCCAAGTTATTTTGCCTCTTGTTTCTCTGAGGCCTAGATCGTTTAGCTAGCTCAAATTTTCCAATTGTGACACGACCACTGAGCACATTTCTAAAACCTGTGTCTGTATCAGAACATGAAGATAAAGATCATCCTGGTGTGTCTGATCACATGCCAAAGGACAATTTTGATATTCTGTGGAGAGGAGCCAGGAAGCAGAGAGGTAGAAAACAAAGTATCTACTTCAGCACCAATATGGAGAGAGGAAATACACCCATTTTTAGTCTCTCTTCAGTGTCTGCTCCTGGATTGTTTCTTGCTCTTTTTAAAGCTGTGGAAATTTTAATCTGCTGGCATAATTGCTAACTAAGGACTCACTGATGAGAGATCAAAAAATCTGAGCAGATGTGTGTGGTATGACCCTGAAACTCCTTCGAGTACTTCTGAAAGATTGTCCAGATCAGGACTGTGTCATTTGATTATATTAGTACTATAATAGAAATACTGAAGGAAATGTTCAGAGTCACTTCTTTAAATGTAAATGTAGGGGGCTGGTTTTAGGCTGAAAGTACAGAGAGGAGTTACTTTTATGATTCTTTCAAAGCAATCACTGTGGATGTACAGCCCAGAAGAGTGGTTATTTTCTTCTTCATTTTTTTTTTTTTTTTTCCATGTGTATTTAGATTATGACTTGTCATTGTTGTATATCTCCTAGATTTCTGGGGAGATCCTGTATACATTTACAGAAAAAATGCATAATCATGTCATAATAGAAAAATAGATACAAATTTTGACATAACTTGAAACTGTCAGATAGTGTTTATGTTCTGGCTTTTCCTCATACATACAAAATGAAACGTGTAAGTGAGCAAGGGAAGTCTTCACACAGAACAAAGAATTGGAATGAGCACAGCTGTACTTCTCAGCTCATACCCAAACTGGCAGCAAAATGAAAATTAAAAATAGTCAAGTCGTTCTGGCTCATGAGGAAAATCTTGGTTGCAGAAGTCATACAAACTCAACATACAACACAAGTGTTTCCTTGATGTCAATGAGCTTTCTGTTTACTCATGGCATTTTCATTTCCCAAAAGATTTAACTGTAGCACCTGAAGGATTAGAACATCTTCATATTGTTGAGTTCTATTTCTGCTCTTCACTAACTCCAGTAAAACAGATTCTCAATTAAACATAGCCAGTGGACATCTAATGTGATTTTCATAGTTTGCTGTCTGTGAAGATTGACAAGGATTTCTTTTCTCAGCATTCCCTCTAGGTCCATAAAGTACTGTTTGACCCTGAATTTATTTTAAAAGCTTTTCCTTGTGAAAAATAACCATACTCCCATATGCCCTCTTTTGTTGTTAATGGAATGCTGAATCTAGGCTGCTTCAGTTTCTCCTTCCTTTTTAGACTAAAGTGAAAGATATAATAGAAAAATCATTCTAGTTCTGTCTCCCGGGCTTTTGAAATCTGTTCCCTCATATGGGGAAATAGACAATTAATCTTTAGACAAGGAGGATAGAGTACAGTTAACCTGATCTAGTTGCAAAGTATGTATCTTTACAACTGCATCACCAGGATTGGAATATACAGGGTAATTTCAAGGAGTGAGGATCCCTCATCAGTGTTTTATGTGATATTTCAAGTGAGTTGGCAGATTACAGGTGCTTCTGTTTATCACATGAGAATGAAAGCCACTTCTCTGCAGTGAAGACAAGCAAATGCAGATACTAATTTTTTTCTAAGGAAAAAAAAAAGTAAATACATAGCTAAAAATGAATGGGGTATATAATTATATTGCTACACCTATGAAAACATGCTTAGCACACCTCCATTGCTCTCTGAGGCAGCTGAAGTGAATAAGGAAAAGTGCTGGTGAAATTGAAGTATAAAATATGAGACAGGTGCTAAGCTGATCCAGGGAGGAAATAAGAGATGTTTTAAAAGAGTTACATCACTGATGAAAAATAAGTCTTATTTCAGTATCCCAGATGTTACCTAGGTGAGGCAGAATACTTAAGTTCCTGTTGTATGAGATACAATAAGATACAGAGAAATGTAAACAACAGCTTTAGCGTGACAATGAGATTCTGAGACTTAGAGCTTGTCTAGTGTTTTTAGTTTTGTTTTTTTTTTCTTTGATTTTTTTTTTGCTTTTTTTGCTGTACCAACTGTCCCTGCAATTCTAGCTTTCTTATACCCTGTTAAAATGCTTCCACACCAAAGCTGTAGCTTTGGTAAGAGAGTGGTAAGTGAAAGCATTACAACAAATGAACAACTCTGGAAGTGTTCAAACCAGGGAAGACAGAGGCCACAGAAAGATATAACTAAAATCCCTAAAGACAAAAAAGAAAATCTCCTGATGTTCCGGTTTTTTGCCTGTCCACGTGGAGCACATTCAGCACATGAACAAGGTCCCACAGCATCTTGGGTTGATCCTGTTTTCAGTAGACAATCCCTTCAAATTATACTATAACATTGTCTAAGTCTACTGACCTTACCACGTGCACGTCTTCACTATGGTCCAGACCCGGAGCTGTGGACAGAGTACCTGTACATGTACTCTGACTACAGAACCTGTGGCACCTGCATGTGACATATTTGATGTGGCTGAGAATCATATCAGTTCCAATCCCCTCCAAAACAGAATAATAGAATCAAAGGATCACTAAGGTTGGAAAAGAATTTCAAGATCAAGTCCACTCATCAGCCCTACACCCCTGTGACCTCTAAAACATCTCCTGAAGCACCTCATCTACCCGTTTTTTTAACACCTCCAGGGGTGGCACCTCCACCACCTTCCTGGGCAACCTGTTCCAATGCCTCACCACTCTTCCTGTGAATACATTTTTTCTAATTTTTCCAATCTGAACCTCCCCTAGCACAACTTGACCCCATTTCCTCTTGTCCTATCTCTAGTCACCAGGGAGAAGAGGCCAACACCCACCTCACTACACCTTCCTTTTAGGTAGCTGTAGAGAGCAATGACGACTCCCTTCAGCCTCCTCTTCTCCAGGCTGAACAGCCCCAGCTCTCTCAGCCTCTCCCCATAAGACCTGTTCTCCAAATGTCAAGCTTCAGCATAGTTAGCCTGAACTTAGTAGCTATTGCTGCTGCTGCTGGACTATTATAGAGATCATATACAAGGAATGCAACTTTCCTTGGCCTAATGACACTGAGAAGGACAATTCTGCCCGGGACAATGTGGCAGACAAAATGAAATCAGTTTTCACAGGGAGCATTCCAGTGTTTGTCTTAACGTTAGACATTTATTTAGACTGACCCTTTAGAATAGGTGGCAAAATGCTTGTATGAAATGTAATTGTGATACACATTAAATCCAGATAAATAAATATTTATTTTCATTCTTATAAAATTAGAAATCCCCCTCAGTTTGCTAAAGACATCATGCAGTTAGAACTATCAGAGTATCCATTACCCGGAAAACATCATCCTTATAAAATGTTGCTACACTCAGATTAATGATTTTTAGACTTCATAATTTGGTGACTAGTGGAAATTATTTTGAATAATTCCTGGAAGATTTAATGAGGATACTATTGGCCTGAAGAGGCATTCAAGCTGCATGTATCTTAAACAATAAGAAGAACTGAATCATTTGGTACGTGGAATGAAACTTGACACATGAAATAATCAGTGTTGTATTAAAGAGAGTTTGTCAGCAACTAACTGTGTTTTCTTTCTTTCAAAAAGCAGTGCCAATAGTGGCAAAACTGTGTTTCAACCAGTGTTTGAGTTAAGCTTAAATAAGTACCTAGAGTGTGTTTATTGGTTTTGA